>NC_092741.1:54643852-55251353 GCF_047496795.1 Chiloscyllium punctatum | reverse complement strand
AAAAATGAAGAGGATCTCACTGAAACCTGTAAAATTCCAACAGGATTAGACAGTGTAGTAACATGAAGGATATTCCCAATGGTCAGGGAGTCCAGAACTGGGGTCACAGTCTAAGTACACTAGTTAAAACATTTGGACTGAGATGAGGAGGAATTTCTTCACCTAGAGAGTGATGAACCTGTGGAATTCATTGCCACAGAATGCAGTTGAGACCAATACATTGATTGGTTTCACAAAGGAGTTAGATATGACACTTGGGACAAAAAAGATCAAAGGATTTGGTCAAGGTTGGAATATCAACAATGAGCTGGATGATCAACAATCATCATAATGAATTGTGGAGCAGGCTGGAAGGGCCAAATTTTCCTACACTTGGTCCTATTTTCCATATTTCTCTATCATGGAAACCAAAGCAGATTATTGGTAGGTGCAACTCGCTATTTGCTCTAAAAGATCTACACGTTGGACACTGGGAGTCAACATCCCAGGGCACAGTCCAGGGGCAGCAGCTACACCAACCCCATATCCAAAGACACTTGTAGCTGACATGATTCAGTTTCTAGTATCTCAGATGGCTTATCTCGAAGACACTTACTGGAAGGTTCTACACATCAATGATTCACCTCAGGTTGCCCTGGCAACTAACACTGCAGCAAGGTAACTGTGCTCCAGGACACACAGCAAACTCATGGATAGGACCAGACTGTATCTCCAGGTTCTTGCCTCACTATCATAGCACTCACTTACTCTGAACATATCTGGTGCTTACAGCATCCTTGCCTGGCATGGCTTTGCCTCCTCATCCAGTGATACCTGGCTCAGAATGCCTTGTTGTGCCAATGAGCACAGGCACAAAACTAGGAAGCTTGGCATGGTTGTCAGCAGATGTCAATCTAGTCAACAGAGATATCCTTGACCCAGAGGTCCTGGCACAATAAGTCAAAGGCAATCTCCAATACCAGAGTCTAGATTAAAGTGGTGCTGGAAAGGCACAGCGGGTCAGGCAGCATCCGAGGAGCAGGAAAAACAATGTTTTGGGCAAAAGCCCTTCATCAGGAATAGAGGCCAATGATCTCTAATACCAGTCCAGGCCTTGCTCCAGGCAGTAGGAGTATGAGCCTCTGCTGATAAGGGGTCAGGAGCTAAGTGCTGGGCAGTACTAACTGCCTTGACTCTTCTTGCTGTTTGAGTGCAGTTTTATTTCTGAAATGAGTGAGAAGCAGGTATTACAGAAGTTGTGGCACAGATATTACTGTAGGTTTGAGGGGGGAGATTTCCCAAACGAGTAAGAGAACAGGCAGCCCAGATGGTGTGCAGGATTAATGGTGTCACAATTTAGGGTGAGTGAGGGTGAGAGTGGGGAAGATACCTCCAATATCTCACAGTCCATCTATTTCTGCAATTATAACCGTTTCCCACAAGGCTCATGCTCTATCACTCTCAGTAACGCCTGGAACAAGTGTAAGGTATTGGAGAGACATGACAGCACTTATTCTGCTGGACTGGAGAAGGTCATTGACCCCTGTGGGCACTCCTCCGAATGGCTGAAAATCTCAGATCAGGCTAGCATGGTCAGGTTTTGTGACTTCCACTGCCGGTCCCCAGGCAAGACAAAGTTTCAGGTCCACCAGCCCATCCAGCAGGACCTCCAGGTCCCTTTTCACAAAGTGGGTCAAAGATGTTTCCTTGTCTGAGGTAAATATCAGAGGAACTGTGCAGGGTTGTTCCAGACTGAGCACCTGCCTGGATATACATTGAGCTTTTCGAGACAGCAATCACTGGTTTTCAAAAAGTTATATGACTCTTGGAAAAAGAGTCCTGAGACTCTAAACAGTAACTCTGCTTACTTTCACAGATGCTACAAGACCCACTGTGTTTCTCCAGAACTTTTGGTTTTTGTATGAGATCTTCAGCATTCACAGTTCTTTGTTTTAATTTTAGATGTTAATGGAAATAGTTTCAGACTGCAATCAGCTCGAGAGCAGAATGTTGCAACAATCTAGAAATTCTGAGAATTTTTGAATGCCATTCTCCAATCATAAAACTGCTTTTATAGCCTTTGATATGCAAGCCATTGACCTTTTAGATTCACTTGGAGATCGTGAGTGTCACTGGCTGGCCAGCATTTATTGCCTGTCTCTAGTTACTCTTGAGAAGGTGGTGGTGATCTGTCTTCTTGAACCATCACAGTCCACTTGCTGTAGGTTTACCCACAATGCGCTTAGGGAGGGAATTCCTGGATTTTGACCCGGTGAGAATGAAGGATGGGTGATTTTTTTTATTCATTCATGGAATGAGGGCATCACTAGTTAGGCCAGCATTTATTGTCCATCCCTAATTGTCCAAAGGGCAGTTAGGATTCAACCACTTTGCTGTGTGTCTGGAGTTAGATGTGGGCCAGACCAGGTAAGGATGGCAGTTTCCTTTCCTAAAGGACATTGGTGAACCAGATGGGTCTTTCCAACAATCAGCAATCATCATTAGACTCTTAATTCCAGATTTTATTGAATTCAGATTCCACCATCTGGGATGTTGTGGGATTTGAATCCAGGACCCCAGAATATGATCTGGATTTCTGGATTAACAATCCAGCAATAATACCACTAGGCCATCACCTCGCCATATTTCCAAATCAGGATGGTGAGAGCTTGGAAGGGAACTTGTAGATGGTGATGTTCCCATGTATCTGCTGTCCTAGTCCTTCTAGATGGAAGTGGTCATGGATTTGGTAGGTGCTACCTAAGGATCTTTGGTGAATTTCTGTGGTGCATCTTGTACGTCATACATATGCTGGTTGGTGGTAACTGAAAAGATGTTGATAGTGGGGGATTCAGTGATGGTAATACCATTGAATGTCAAAGGATGGTGACTATATTGTCTCTTCTTCAAGATGATTATTGCCTGGCAGTTCTGTAACAGGAATGTTACTTGTCACTTTTCAGCCCAACCTGGATGTTGTCTAGATCTTGTTACATTTGAACATGGACTGCTTAAGTATCTGAGAAGTCACGAATGGTGCTGAACATTGTGCAATCATCGGCAAACATCCCCATTTCTGACCTCATAGAACATAGAACAAAGAACATTACAGCGCAGTATAGGCCCTTCAGCCCTCGATGTTGCGCCAAACTGTGGAACCAATCTGAAGCCTATCAATTTCATCCATATGTTTATCCTATGATCATTTAAATGCCCTTAAACTTGGCGAGACTACTACAGTTGCAGGCAGTGTGTTCCACGCCCCTACTACTCTCTGTAAAGAAACTACATCTGACATCTGTCCTATAGCTATCACCCCTCAATTTAAAGCTATGTCCCCTCATGCTAGCCATCTTCATCTGAGGAAAAAGGCCCTCACTGTCCACCCTCTCATAATCTTATGTGTCTCAATTAAGTCATCTCTCAACTTCTCTAATGAAAATAGCCTTAAGTCCCTCAGCTTTTCTTCGTAAGACCTTCCCTCCATACCGGGCAACATCCTAGTAAATCACCTCCGAACCATTTCCAAAGTTTCCACATCCTTCCTATAAGGCGGTGACCTGAACTGTACACAGTACTCCAAGTGTGGCAGACCCAGAGTTTTGTACAGCTGCACATGACCTCGTGGCTCTGAAATTCAATCCCTCTATCAATAAAAGCGAACACACCATACACCTTCTTAACAACCCTATCAACCTGAGTGGCAATCTTCAGGGATCTATGTACATGGACATCAAGATCTTTCTGTTCATCTACACTGCCAAGAATCTTACCATTAGCCCAGATCTCTTTCTTCCAGTTGCTCCTTCCAAACTGAATCACCTCACACTTTTCCACATTAAACTCAATTTTCGACCTCTCAGCCCAGCTCCGCAGCTTATCTATATACCTCTGTAACCTATAACATCCTTCGGCACTGTCCACAACTCCACCAACATTAGTGTCATCCTCAAATTACTAAACCATCTTTCTACGCCTTTATCCAGGTCATTTATAAAAAAGACAAACATCAGTGAACTCGAAACAGATCCTTGCGGTACACCACTAGTAACTGAACTCCAGGATGAACATTTCCCATCAATCACCACCCTCTGTCTTCTTTCAGCTAGCCAATTTCAGATCCAAAACGTTAAATCACCCTCAATCCCATGCCTCCATATTTTGTGCAAGAGCCTTATCAAACATCTACTGAACTCCATATATACCACATCAACCACTTTACCCTCACCAACCTGTTTGGTCACCTTCTCAAAGAAATCAATAAGGTTTGTGAGACACGACCTACCCATCTCAAAACCATGTTGGCTATCCCTAATCAAATTATTCCTTTCTTATGATGGAGGGAAGGTCATAAAGTCATAGAGTCATAGAGATGTACAGCATGGAAACAGACCTTTCGATCCAACCTGTCCACACCGACCAGATATCCCAATCCAATCTAGCCCCACTTGCCAGCATCTGACCCATATCCCTCCAAACGCTTCCTATTCATATACCCATCCAAATGCTTCTTCAATGTCGCAATTGTACCAGCCTCCACCACATCTTTGGCAGCTCATTCCAAACATGTACCACCCTCTGCGTGAAAAAGTTGCCTCTTAGGTCTCTTTTATATCTTTCCCCTCTCACCCTAAACCTATGCCCTCTAGTTCTGAACTCCGCGATCCCAGGGAAAAGACTTTGTCTATTTATCCTATCCATGCCCCATATAATTGTATAAACCTCTATACGGTCACCCCTCAGCCTCCGACGCTCCAGGGTAAACAGCCCAAGCCTTTTTAGTCCCTCCCTGTAGCTCAAATCCTCCAACCCTGGCAACATCTTTGTAAATCTTTTCTGAACCATTTCAAGTTTCACAACATCTTTCCGATAGGAAGGAGACCAGAATTGCATGCAATATTCCAACAGTGGCCTAACCAATGTCCTGTACAGCCACAACATGACCTCCCAACTCCTGTACTCGATACTCTGACCAATAAAGGAAAGCATACCAAACGCCTTCTTCACTATCTTATCTACCTGCAACTCCACTTTCAAGGAGCCATGAACCTGCACTCCTTGTTCAGCAACACTCCCTAGAACCTTACCATTAAGTGTATAGGTCCTGCTAAGATAAACTTTCCCAAAATTCAGCACCTCACATTTATCTGAATTAAACTCTATCTGCCACTTCTCAGCCCATTGGCCCATCTGGTCCAGATCCTGTTGTAATCTGAGGTAACCCTCTTTGCTGTCCACTACACCTCCAATTTTGGTGTCATCTGCAAACTTACTAACTGTACCTCTTATGCTCACATCCAAATCATTTATGTAAATGACAAAAAGTAGAGGACCCAGCGCCGATCCTTGTGGCACTCCACTGGTCACAGGCCTCCAGTCTGAAAAACAACCCGTCACCACCACCCTCTGTCTTCTACCTTTGAGCCAGTTCTGTATCCAAATGGCTAGTTTTCCCTGTATTCCATGAGATCTAACTTTGCTTATCAGTCTCCCATGGGGAACCTTGTCGAACGCCTTACTGAAGTCCATATAGATCACATCTACTGCTCTGTCCTCATCAATCTTCTTTGTTACTTCTTCAAAAAACTCAATCAAGTTTGTGAGACATGATTTCCCACACAAAAAGCCATGTTGACTATCCCTAATCAGTCCTTGCCTTTGCAAATACATGTACATCCTGTCCCTCAGGATTCCCTCCAACAACTTGCCCACCACTGAGGTCAGGCTCACCGGTCTATAGTTCCCTGGCTTGTCTTTACCGCCCTTCTTAAACAGTGGCACCACGTTTGCCAACCTCTAGTCTTCCAGCACATGACCTGTGACTATTGATGATACAAATATCTCAGCAAGAGGCCCAGCAATCACTTCTCTAGCTTCCCACAGAGTTCTCAGTTACATCTGATCAGGTCCTGGGGATTTATCATTGATGAAGCAGCTGAAGATGGTTGGGTCGAGGACACTATTCTAAGGAATTCCTGCAGTGACATTCTGGAGCTGAGATGACTGACTTCCAATAACCATAACCATCTGCCTTCCTGCCAGGTATGGCTCCAACCCTGGAGAGTTTTCCTCTATTACCCATTGATGCCAGTTTTGCTAGGGTGCCTTGATGCCACACTCCGTCAAATGTGGCCGTGATGTCAAGGGCTGTCAGTGAATAGTTTGTTTTACGACAGCTCGCAAATAGGTAATGGAAAACATTGACTTTCTTTTCTAAAGCATGTGGGTTTTCCCAAACGGAAGCAGGTTGGAAGCATGCAGTCATTAACTCCCTTCACATTGACTTTGGGTCAAAATCACAACAACATCCTGGCATCGTCTGGGGTTACGTGGGCTGAGATTGAGGGCAAAAGGAGCTATCAGGTAAGTTATTAAAGTGATTGGAAGGCCAATCAAAAACTATTACAACCCCAGTTTTCTGGATTTAAAACATAGAACATAGAACATTACAGTGCAGTTCAGGCCCTTCAGCCCTCGATGTTGGGCCGCCCTGTCATACTAATCTGAAGCCCATCCCACCTACACTATTCCATGTACATCCATTTGCCTGTCCAATGACGACTTAAATGCACTTAAACTTGGCGAATCTACTACCATTGCAGGCAAAGCATTCCATACCCTTACTACTCTCTGAGTAAAGAAACTACCTCTGACATCTGTCTTATACCTATCTCCCCTCACTTTAAAGTTGTGTCCCCTTGTGTTTGCCGTCCCCATACTTGGAAAAAGGTTCTCCCTGTCCACCCTATCTAACCCTCTGATTATCTGTAAGTCTCTATTAAGTCACCTCTCAACTTTCTTCTCTCTAATGGGAACAGCCTCAAGGCCCTCAGCCTTTCCTAGTAAGACATTCCTTCCATACCAGGCAACATCCTAGTAAATCTCCTCTGCACCCTTTCCAAAGCTTCCACATCCTTCTTATAATGTGGTGACCAGAACTGTACACAATACTCCAAGTGTGGCCGTACCAGAGCTTTGTACAGCTGCAGCATAACCTACTGGTTCCAGAACTCAATCCCTCTATTAATAAAGGCTAAAACACTGTATGCCTTCTTAACAACCCTGTCAATCTGGGTGGAAACTTTCAGGGATCTGTGTACCTGGACACCGAGATCTCTCTGCTCATCTGCGCTCCCAAGAATCTTACCATTAGCCCAGTACTTTGCATTCCGGTTACTCCGTCCAAAGTGTATCACCTCACACTTGTCCACATTAAACACTTGTCCACATGCCACCTCTCAGCCCAGCTCTGCATCCTATCTATGTCTCTCTGCAACCTACTACATCCTTTGACACTATCCACAACTCCACTGACCTTAGTATCGTCCGCAAATTTACTAACCCACCCTTCTAAGCCCTCATCCAGGTCATTTATAAAAATGACGAACAGCAGTGGACCCAACACCGACCCTTGCGGTATGCCGCTAGTAACTGGACACCAAGATGAACATGTTCCATCAACTACAACCCTCTGTTTTCTTTTAGCAAGCCAATTACTGATCCAAACTGTCATGTTTCCCACAATCCCATTCCTCCGCATTTTGTATAATAGCCTACTGTGGGGAACCTTATTGAACACCTTGCTGAAATCCATATACACCACATCAACCGGTTTACCCTCATCTATCTGTTTGGTCACTTTGTCAAAAAACTCAATAAGAATCGTTAGGCACGACCTACCCTTCACAAAACAGTGCTGACTGTCTCTGATCAGATTATTCTTTTCTAGATGGTTATAAATCCTATCTCTTATAATCTTTTCCAACACTTTACTAACAACTGAAGTCAGGCTCACTGGGTCTGTAATTACCAGGGTTGTCTCTACTACCTTTTTTGAACAAGGGAACCACATTTGCTATTCTCCAGTTCTCAAGCACTATTCCTGTAGACAATGATGATTTGAAGATCAATGCCAAAGGCTCAGCAATCTCTTCCATTGCTTCCCAGAGGATCCTAGGATAGATCCCATCTGGCCCAGGGGACTTGTCTATTTTCACACTCTGTCGTATTTCTAATACCTCTTCCTTGTGAACCTCAATCTCTTCTAGTCAAGATGCAAATATCTCTGAACCTTCTTCGCCAACATTTTCATTTTCTCTAGTGAACACTGTTGAAAAATATTTATTTAGTGCTTCCCCTATCTTCTCCGACTCCACACACAACTTCCCACTATTATCCTTGATTAGCCCTAATTTAACTCTCGTCATTCTTTTATTCCTGACATACCTATGGGTGTGGATAGGATAATATATTTTCAGATTTGTCAACAACTTGAGCGGTGAGACCACCATTGCCTAACAAACTGGGAATGTTTTGTTTAGTGAAATTGAAGTGATGCTCAGATGAGAAATGTGATCTGAGGCACTTCTTCTTTCAGTTAGTGCCTCAACTGTGTTGACAGGTGATTTCTCACTTGCTGGAACTTCATCAGTTTTGCAGTTCATTCACCTTCACCTGCATTCCCCTGCAGCCAGCCTTTTACATTGCATGGTCGTGCTCATGCAGCTCAACATTGAACCTCTGCCGAAGGGCTAGATAAAGTGCCATAAAAAAACCAAATGGTTAAGTTGCAGCAGGAACAGCACCGGCTTCTTTCTCTTTGGTCATATCCCTCGATGCAGGACAGAAGGGTGGGGTGCTATAATGCAACTGGAAGGAGATGAAACCCTCACAAAAGTCTGCAAGCAGAGGATCGGTTCTGTCAATATGTCTGAACACCCAGTGCTTCAGGAAGCTCAGGGTTTGACTGAAGAATGTTCAAATCTCTTAACACTAACTCTGACTCATTCCAAGGATGTGTTTCTTTAATCCACAACCCTTGATTCTGTTACTGATGAAGAATTTGTCCATCTCAGCCTTAAATATACACAAGAACTCTGTCCCTACAACTCTCTGTGCAAGGAGTTCCTAAGGCTGACAAGCCTACGAGAGGAGGAAGAATTGAGAGCTTGCAATGGCTTATATGTAAAAGAAGGAAGCAGAACATTTGTGAAGGGTGACCATGAGGCATGTTTAACCTTTCATTTCCCAGTTACATGAGTTTCTGGATCCTCCTGATAGAGGGACACACTCCTTGGTCACATCTGCTTTGATGAAGAGATTGTCCTCTTCCTCGAATCTTTGGAAGGACTCACCGCAAGCCCACAAATCCTACAGACGGATTTTCAGGGAAGCGCAATGATTAGTCTGAAGGAAGAGTGGAGTGGGCTGATCAATCATCCAAGATCTCCCCTCCATTCCTGTGGTCTTTGCGGCCTCAAAATGCCAAGTATTGCTGAGCCATTTTGTGGCCCCCTTTAACGAGAGATCCTTTATTTGACAGAATGGCTGGCTCACCTTACCTGTCCACATCCTGGCTGAACATGGCAACTGCAGCCAGGACGTTAATGCCATATTCGGTTAAAGAGATCTGGTAAGCCTCTCCAGTTGGTTCATTTGGTTTCTGACTCAAATGTTGCCTCACCAGCAACTAAGCCCACTTCAGCCCAATGATTTGAATGAAATAGTGCTGGAAACTGGTGCAAACAGTGTTTCCTGTGTATTGAATATAAGCTGTCAGGAGTTTAGCATTTATGCTCAAAAAATTTAATATTTGCTCAGTGCATGATCTGAATGCTGAGAGTTGGTGAATTATAAACTTGCTCAGCCAAGGCCTGCCTGCAGACAAACAGAGAGGGGACAAACGCAGTAACAGGAGGATGGAAACCATGACTCTTCTGCGTAATTCCATATGGTCTACAGAACTAAAACACAAATCTAGACATGATAGAGAATTCCATTGTGAAATACAGGGGGTATAACAGAATCAAAGTACATTCTAATCAAAAGAAATTGAACTTATAGCTCATAAAGTCCAGTACAGATAAGGCCATTAGACATATCCACCTAGCCCTTTTATTGTACAGTTGTGAATACTAAACATTAGTTGTCCATAGAAACACTAAAATTAATCAGGAGATGCTGATACTGTGGTAATGTCACTGCATTAGCAATCCTGAAGTTTTGAATAATTCTTTGAAGATTTGGGTTCAAATCTCCCGATGGCAGCTGGTGCATTTTGAATTCAATTAATAAACCTGGAATTAGAAGCTACCCTCGGCCATGGTGATCATGAACCTACCATCAATTGTAAAAATTCATCGAATTTGCTAATACCCTTTAGGGACAGAAACCTGTCATCCATGACTCCAGGTCTACAGCTATGTGGGTGACTCTGAAGTGCCGTCTGAAATAGCCACATAGTTCAAAGGAAATTTGAGTTGAGTATCACTCAAACACATAACATCACACATTAACATCAGCCTTCCCAGCAACATTCCATGGATTTAAGAGAAGAGCCAGAAGAGATTAGATTACTTACAGTGTGGAAACAGGCCCTCGGCCCAACAAGTCCACACCGACCCTCCGAAGATCAACCGACCCAGACCCATTCCCTACATTTACCCCTTCACCTAACACGACGGGTAATTTAGCATGGCCAATTCACCTAACCCGCACATCTTTGGACTGTGGGAAGAAACCAGAGCACCCAGAGGAAACCCACACAGACATGGGGAGAATGTGTAAATCCCACACAGACAGTTGCCTGAGGTAGGAATTGAACCCGGGTCCCTGGTGCTGTGAAGCAGCAGCAGCCACCATGCCGCCCCACAATGTAAAGAAAAACATTTTTACTCAGAGGGTGGTAGGAATCTGGCCCTCACTGCCTGTAAGGGTGGGAGAGGCAGCAACCCTTGTAACATTTAAGAATTATTTAGTTGTGCACTTGCAATGTCAATGTCATGTCAAGACTATGGAGAAATTGAGGACTGCGGATGCTGGAGATCAGAGTCGTTAGAGTGGTGCTGGAAAAGCACAGCAAGTCAGGCAGCATCCGAGGAGCAAGAGAATCGACGTTTCAGGCAGACGCCTTTCATCAGATTATGGGCCAAGTGCTGGAAAATAAGACTAAATAAATAAGGTGGTTATTTTTGACCAGTGCAGACACAATGAGGAGAAAGTGAGGACTGCAGATGCTGGAGATCAGAGCTGAAAATGTGTTGCTGGAAAAGCACAGCAGGTCAGGCAGCATCCAAGGAGCAGGAGAATCAACGTTTTGGGCATGAGCCCTTCCTCAGGAATTCCAGTAACACATTTTCAGCGCAGGCACAATGAGCCCAACTGTCTTTTTTTCTGATTTGGAGATGCCGGTGTTGGACTGAGGTGTACAAAGTTAAAAATCACACAACACCAGGTTATAGTCCAACAGGTTTAATTGGAAGCACACTAGCTTTCGGAACATCGCTCCTTCATCAGGTGATAGTGGAGGGCTCAATCCTAACACACAGAATTTATAGCAAAAATTTACAGTGTGATGTAACTGAAATTATACATTGAAAAATTGATTGTCTGTTAAGCCTTTCATCTGTTAGAATACCATGACAGTTTCACTTCTTTCATGTGTAAATCACAAACCCTTTTTTAAAAAAAGTTGCATTCTCGGGTTAGCTGTTAACAATGGTGATAGCTAGACAATATGTTGAAGGTGTTGGCCCCCTGTGTTCTCTGTCTATGCCATGATGTTTAGATTGATTCTAATCTAAAAAGTGAGATAACGGAGTTTTACATGAATTCATGCAGTTTTTGAGCAAAGTACAATGTAACCCTGAAAGTACGAATTCACCCCACAAAATATATGTGTGCATGTGGGTCTTTGTCTGTCTGTGTGTGTGTGTATGTCTGGGTTGGGGGTTGTGAGTGTGAGAAAGTGTATATGTGTGTGTAGTGAGTGCAGAGTGTCTTAAGTCTGTGAGGGGGTGTATATGTGAGTGTGGGAGTGTGTGTGTCTGTAAGGGTGTGTGTGGGTGTCTGTGTGTATGTGTGTATGTGTGTATGTGTGTCCGTGTGTATGTGTGTATAGGAGTGCCTGTGTGTGTTTGTGTGTGTGTGTAGGAGCGTCTGTGTGTGTGTATGGTGCGATAGTGGTCACCTGTAATGTGACATGAACCCAAAGTCCCGGTTGAGGCCCTCCCAATGGGTACCGAACTTAGCTATCAGCCTCTGCTCAGCCACTTTTCTCTGCTGCCTGTCCCGAAGTCCACCTTGGAGGATGGTCACCCGAAGGTCCGAGGTCGAATGTCCTGGACCACTGAAGTGTTCCCCAACTGGGAGAGAACACTCCTGTGTGTTGATTGTTGTGCGGTGCCCATTCATCCGTTGTCATAGCCTTTGCTCGGTTTCCCCAATGTACCATGCCTCCGGGCATCCTTGCCTGCAACGTATAAGGTAGACAACGTTGGCTGAGTCACATGAGTACCTGCCATGTACAAGGTGGGAGGTGTCCCCATGCATAATGGTGGTATCTATGTCTATACTCTGACAAGTCTTGCAGCACCTACTGTGACAGGGTTGTATGGAGTTGTCCTGAGAGCCAGGCAGCTTGCTACGAACAACGATCTGTTTGAAGTTTGGCGGTTGTTTAAAGGCAAGTAGTGGAGGTGTGGGGAAGGTCTTGGTGAGGTGCTCATCCTCATTGATAATGTGTTACAGGTCACGAAGAACATGGCATAGTTGTTCACCTCCTGGGAAGTACTGAACAACGAAGATAACCTGTCAGTTGCAACACATGTCTGTCTCCTGAGGAGGTCATTACGATTCCTTGCTGTAGCACGTCGGAACTGGCAGTCAATGAGTTGGGCATCGTACCCCGTTCTTGTGAGGTCGTCCCTAAGTACTTCCAGGTGCCCGTCACGTTCCTCCTCATCTGAGCAGATGCAGTGTACGCATAGGGCTTGTCCATGGGGGATGGCTGTTTTAATATGTTTTGGGTGGAAGCTGGAGAAGTGTAGCATTGTGAGATTGTCAGTGGGTTTGTGGTAGAGTTTGGTGCTGAGGTGTCCATCCTTGATGGAGATGCATGTGTCCAAGAATGAGACAGATAGTAGAGAGTAGTCCATGGTGAGTTTGATGGTGGGATGAAACTTGTTGATGTCACTGTGTAGTTTTATCAGTGACTCCTCGCCATGGGTCCAGAGGAAGAAAATGTCATCAATGTATCTGGTGTACAATGTCTGTTGGAGATCCTGCATAGAGAAGAAGTTTTGTTCGAACCTGTGCATAAAAATGTTGGCAAATTGGGGTGCAAATTTGGTCCCCATGGCTGTTCCATGTGTCTGGATGAAGAACTGGTTGTCAAAGGTGAAGACATTGTGATCATTTTTCTGTGCTGTAGACCTCGATGATTCTATCAAAGAATAAAGAACAATAAAAATTACGAAATGAACACATGTTTAGTAAATTAGCTGTAAGTGTCTGCAAAAAAATGTTATCCAGTGTTTCAGCACATAGAGGAATCTGTATGTCATGTTACCACCTTAACATTTTGGATT
This sequence comes from Chiloscyllium punctatum, assembly GCF_047496795.1. NCBI lineage: Eukaryota > Metazoa > Chordata > Chondrichthyes > Orectolobiformes > Hemiscylliidae > Chiloscyllium > Chiloscyllium punctatum. The sequence goes on along the minus strand of NC_092741.1, from coordinate 55,238,007 downwards.
GGAATAGTGTTAGAACAGGCAATAAAAAGTTAAAAATGCAAATAAAGATTGTTTTATTTATCCAGAATGTACTTTTCATATTTCCAAATATAGTGCTGGAATTATTCCAATACATTTGAGGGGACAAGTGGTCCCAAGCACTCCAGAATTAGTCCCACCAGCAGTTGGGGAAGATCACATAGTCATTATTTAATAAACCTTCGATATAAAAAGATGCAAGCAATTTTCTTTCCCTAATAGTTTGGCAGTGTGACAATCACTGTGAATCACTTTGATTTTTAATTGTAATTTTTAACTTATTGGTTGACTTTTCTTTCAGTAAGCCATCTTTTTTATCTCTCCTACAGATCCTACTGAATCCTAGGACTGATACGCTTCTCCTCACTTAAACAGGAACACTGAAATATTATAAAGGCCATTGCATTCAAGACTTTGCAATTTGATGCAACACAGCATATGGTGCATCTACATGTTGTGTACGCCTGCTCAAAAGTATTGTGGCCAATCAAAATTCTCAGATTTCAGAATTCTAAATTGGAGATGTCACAGGGTAGCCCTGAAAAATAAATATATTTCTTAAGAACTTGGCAAAAATGAGCTATTAATGCAGATGCCACAGTCAAGAAAGTTGATAAGAATGCAACCAAACAAAAGGATAGAATTAAACCTTTGTCCTTTCACCTTCAATAGTCAATTTACAGCAATTTGACCGTTTTATTACGGTTATCACTGAAATATATACCACAGAGCAATAAGCAATGACTGCTGTACTGAAGCATTTTTTCCCCACCATACATAGTTTATTGAGCTGATAACAACACTTGTGAACTGGAGAGTGATAGAAAAGCAAAGCATTTTGCTTTACAAGTGATAATATCAATGGCATTTAATTGCAGCTTGCACTTGCCAAATCATTCTTTGCTCATTACGTGGGACTTCAACTTGAATGGGTTTTAGAATTTTTAAGTCAGTAGAGGACCACAATTTAACATTTGTCCACACTTAATCACTAAATGGAGATGAACATAATTAAGGAATGAAATAGAAATGCCATAGTGATAGGAAGGCGTAATAAGTACAGTATTATAATCTTGGTTCAAATCCACCCTGAACTGTGTGATTGAGAATTAACACTATTTGTTCACTCCAAAGGGTGTAAATGAAATGACCAGTCCCAATCTTCTTCCCCGTGACAGGTCAGGCAATTCTTTTGCCTTTGATGGAAGTTATTAACAAGAGATAATTAGTTTTCCGTTTGAGACCTGAGATCACCCATGTGCATTGACCAGTCCAGTAACATCTATAACAACAACATACATTCGAATAGCCCCATTAAAATAACATAAAAAGCTTCACAGAAGAATGATGTAACAAATGTGATACCAAGCCACATGTTGCAATGCTAAGTCAGATGACCAAATATTTGGTTGAAGAGGAAGGTTTTTAAAAGTTTCTTTAAGAAGGAAGATCAAAAGGGAGGAAGGAATCTCAGAACTTGGTTGGCGCGGTGTCTCAGTGGTTAGCATTGCTGCTTCACAGGACCAGGGTCCCAGGTTCAATTCTAGCCTGGGGTGACTGTCTGTGTGGAGTTTGCACATTCTCCCTGTGTCTGTGTGGGTTTCCTCTGGGTGCTCTGGTTTCCTCCTACAGTCCAAAGATGTGCAGGTCAGGTGAATTGGCCATGCTAAATTGCCCACTGTATTAGGCAGAGGTCTGGGTGGGTTACTCTTCAGAGGGTCAATGTGGACTGGTTGGGCTGGAGGGCCTGTTTCCACACTGTAGGGAATCTAATCTAAAACCTTGCAACTTAGGCAAATACAATCATGGAGAATGGCTAAGAAAATACATTTTTCCATAATCTTGCACTTATCAGTACATTCACAAGAATACCAAATTAAAAGGGAACAACATTTTGCCAATTTGAAGGGCCACAAAATTTTACACAGAATGAAGTGAATGCTGACTGGTCGACAAGTAAATAATGATTGGTAGAGGCCTTGTCATGGAGAATGCAATTCATAGATGATGGTTGACAGTTAACTACCAAACTTTTTTTAAATTTAAACCAGGCAAGTTAAATTTGATTAGGCATGGTGGCACAGTGGTTAGCACTGCTGCCTCATAGCGCCAGAGACCTGGGTTCAATTCCCACCTCAGGCAATTGTCTGTGTGGAGATTGCACATTCTCCCCGTGTCTGCGTACGTTTCCTCTGGGTGCTCCGGTTTCCTCCCACAGTCCAAAAATATGCAGGTTAGGTGAATTGGCCATTCTAAATTGCCCGTAATGTTAGGTGAAGGGGTAAATGTAGGAGAATGGGTCTGGGTGGGTTGCTCTTTGGAGGGTCGGTGTGGACTTGTTGGGCCGAAGGGCCTGTATCTACACTGTAAGTAATCTAACCTAATGACCCTAGAGAATTAACCAGGATGGCTGTAGGTTAACTTAACTGTGGCCCTCTTTCATAATGCTGACCTTTACTTGGTCCTATATGCTCCTTGGAAGAGGCGGTCCAGAGAAGGTTCACGAAGTTGATCCTGAGTACAGAGGTATTTTCTTATGAGAAGACATTGAGTGGGTCGTTACTATACTCATTGAACTTTAGAAGAATGAGCGGCAATCTCATTGAAACATACAAGATTCTTAGGTGACAGATGTGGGTAGGTTGTTTTGCTTGGTGTGAGATTCTAGGACCAGAGGGCATAATCTCAAGGCTGTTGCAGCTGAATGATTCATTACATTAAAGGCTGAGATAGACAGATTTTTCAGCAGCAAGGGTTATGGGGAAATTGAAGGAAAGCCATGTACTTGTTGAAAAGCATAGCAGACTGCATGGGCCAAATGGCCGACAGCTGCCCCCACACCTTATGATCTATTTAATTCAAGTGCCCATTCTCGCATCGTCCCAAGCCGTACCGAGTTTATTGTTACCATGGAGCTTGCAAACTTGTTTTGGTGCCAGGCCTTTCTACCATTTGCTGTTGGTTTCTCTTACATTTTCATTCATAGAGTCATAAAGCACAGGACCAGACCCTTCGGTCCAACCAGCCCATGCTGACCATAATCCCAAAATAAATTAGTCCCATCTGCCTGCACTTGGTTCACATCCTTTCAAACATTTCTTATTCGTCCAAATATTTTTTAAACAATACTCACATCTATCCCTTCCTCTGGAGGTTCATTCCACATATGAATGACTCTCTGTGTAGAACAGTTGCCTCTCATGTCTTTAAAATCTTTCTCTTCTCACCTTACAAATATGCTGCCAGTCATACAGACATAGATGTGGAAACAGACACTTCATTCCAAATTGTCAATGCCGACCAGATATCCAAAATTAATCTAGTCCTATCTGCCAGCCTTTGGCCCATATCACTCTAAACCCTTTCTATTCATATACTCATGCGGATAGCTTTTAACTGTTGTAATTGTACCAGCTCATTCTATCAATGAATCACCATCTGCAATGAACAAGTTGCCCCTTAGGTCCCTTTTAAATCTTTCCCATCTCATCTTAATTGTATGCCCTCTAACTCTAGAATTCTTTGTTTGAAAGGGGTTATATTTTGTAACCAGCCAAATCATTCCCCAATAAAAAGTGCTTCCCTGCTATTTTTCGGCTCAGGGCTTACTCTACTTTTTCGAGACCTGTCGTAAGTTCCCTCTCGAAGTAAACTTTAAGCAGTGGCCCCTCTAATCATTTCCCATTAACCCTTTGAATAGCATGCTGGCAAGTAATTTGCTTTCAAGATGGAGAATCTTTTATTTTGTCCACTAACAAGGTCTGTGAGACTAAATTGGTCACCATGGTCAGGCAGCATCAGAGGAGCAGGAAAATCGACGTTTCAGGCAGGAGCCCTTCATCCTGCTCCTCGGATGCTGCCTGACCTGCTGTGCTTTTCCAGCACCATTCTAATCTTGCCTCTGATCTCCAGCATCTGCAGTCAACACTTTCGCCTAAATTGGTCACCATTCCCATGGATACAAATTCCTGACAACTGTCCTGGTCAATGGCCATATCTGAGGCAAAATTGACCATCTTTGATGTTACAGACATTGCTCTTGCAGCTTGAGTATCTGGGGAACACTAGAAATAACTTTCCTTTACTTGACCCTATTTTCCACAGTAGCATCACTTGGGGCAGTTTCCCACTTGTCCCCAACTGGATCTCTCCTTTAAACAGTTGAGGACAGTTCTGTTTCCTCTGCCTGGCTTCCCTTTTCTATCCAGCTTGTGTCTACCACACTCCTTTCTCACTCTGGGTCTGTGACAATTTCTGGACCCGCGCTTCCCTGTTTTAAAGATCTGTGCTTGTATCCACCAATTAAAAATGAAGTGCTTAAGTCATTTAAATCCTGGCTCTATCTGGTTGGGCCTTTCTTGCGGTATGGAGCATTTACGTATATTTCTCTGAAACTAACTGGCACACATTTAAAATAGTGTGCTTTGGTGCCTCATGCTCTCCTTAGGTAAGACAGGGTAAATCAGTGGATGAATATTTTGAGAAATCAGCTAAGAGTCAATTTTGGTAAGTTTCATGGAGGATTCTCTCCATGAGTCCAAATGAAATTTCTCAAGCAATTCTCCGAAATATGCCTCACTAACTATGCACAACACCATGGCACTCTGCGTGTCTGATCTCTCCTCATAGGCGTACGTATTTACAACTGCCAAGGCCTCCCAGGATTCCCAGCAACAGTGCTATATTGAGAACACAATTGTGGATCGAGGCAAGCTCTGTCAGTCTCAAGCTGCCCTGCACCGTTCCTTCAGTTCAGGAATTGTCCCAGGTATGGCAGATAGAGGGAAATTGGTAGGCTAATTTGTGGGCTGGAATTTGGATGTCCTGGGGGACAAGGTGTGCACAGAAGGAATGCCCTCTTCCCTCAAGACCAGCAAAGGAAATATTGCCAACATACTCAGATAGCCTGATCCCGGTCTGCTACCCAGGTCAGTTCTGTTTCCATTGTCCAGAAGACCGTGCAGCAATGCCTCAAGATGGTCAATGACCTTCTGCACTCCACAAATGTAAGTGCCACCATCTTCTCTCCACTACATCACCCACTACCAACCACAATTCATGATCAATCATTCTCAATATTGCATGTAAATGAATGAAAATGTAGGCAGTCTGATTAATAAATTTGCAGATGACAGTTGTGGATAGTGAGGAAGATTATCAAAGGACACAACAGGATATAGAGCAGTTAGGAAGTTGGGAAGGGAAATGGCAAGTCAAGTTTAAGCCAGAGAAGTGTGAGGTGGTGCATTTTGGGAGGTCAAATACAAGAAGAGAGTGGACAATGATTGGTAGGACCCTTAGGAGCATTGATGTACAAAGGGATTTTGTACAGAGGTCGCTGGAAGTGGCAAAACAGGTGGATAACATTCTAGATAAGGCATATGGCATGCTTGGTAAAAACAATGACTGCAGATGCTGGAAACCAGATTCTGGATTAGTGGTGCTGGAAGAGCACAGCAGTCCCCTCAGATGCTGCCTGAACTGCTGTGCTCTTCCAGCACCTCTACTCCAGAATATGACATGCTTGTCTTCATCAGTTGGGGAATTAGGTATAAAGGTTAGTGAGTCATGTTGCAGCTGTATAAATCTTAAGTTAGGCCACTTTGGAGTATTATGTGCAGTTCTGGTCACCACATTATAGGAAGGACATGGAGGTTTCAGAGAGGATGCAATAGTGCTTTAGCAGGATGTTGCCTGGATTGGACTGTATTAGCTTTAATGAGAGGTTGGACAAATTTGGATTGTTTTCACCAGTGTTGGAGGCTGACGGGCAACCTGATGGCGGTATATAAAATTATGAGTAACATAAGAGAGTCATAGAGTCATAGAGATGTACAGCATGGAAACAGACCCTTCGGTCCAACCCGTCCATGCCGACCAGATATCCCAACCCAATTTAGTCCCACCTGCCAGCGCCCACTCCAAACCCTTCCTATTCATATAACCATCCAAATGCCTCTTAAATGTTGCAATTGGACCAGCCTCCACCACATCGTTTGGCAGCTCATTCCATACACGTACCACCCTCTGCATGAAAATCATGTCTCCTTCCTTAGGTCTCTTTTATATCTTTCCCCTCTCACCCTAAACTTATGCCCTCTAGTTCTTGATTCCCCGACCCCAGGGAAAAGACTTTGTCTATTTATCCTATCCATGCCCCTCATAATTTTGTAAACCTCTATAAGGTCACCCCTTAGCCTCCGACACTCCAGGGAAAACAGCCCCAGCCTGTTCAGCCTCTCCCTGTAGCTCAGATCCTCCAACCCTGGCAACATCCTTGTAAATCTTTTCTGAACCATTTCAAGTTTCACAACATCTTTCCGATAGGAAGGAGACCAGAATTGCATGCAATATTCCAACAGTGGCCTAATCAATGTCCTGCACAGCCGCAACATGACCTCCCAACTCCTGTACTCAATACTCTGACCAATAAAGGGAAGCACACCAAACGCCTTCTTCATGATCCTATCAACCTGCGACTCCACTTTCAAGTAGCTATGAACCTGCGCTCCAAGGTCTCTTTGTTCAGCAACACTACCTAGGACCTTACCATTAAGTGTATAAATCCTGCTAAGATTTGCTTTCCCAAAATGCAGCACCTCGCATTTATCTGAATAAACTCCATCTGCCCCTTCTCTGCCCATTGGCCCATCTGGTCCAGATCCTGTTGTAATCTGAGGTAACCCTCTTCGCTGTCCCCTACACCTCCAATTTTGGTGTCATCTGCAAACTTACTAACTGTATCTCTTATGCTCGCATCCAAATCATTTACATAAATGACAAAACGTAGAGGACCCAGCACCGATCCTTGTGGCATTCCACTGGTCACAGGCCTCCAGTCTGAAAAACAACCCTCCACCACCACCCTCTGTCTTCCACCTTTGAGCCAGTTCTGTATCCAAATGGCTAGTTCTCCCTGTATTCCATGAGATCTAACCTTGCTTATCAGTCTCCCATGGGGAACCTTGTCGAACGCCTTACTGAAGTCCATATAGATCACATCTACTGCTCTGCCCTCATCAATCTTCATTGTTACGTCTTCAAAAAACTCAATCAAGTTTGTGAGACATCATTTCCCATGCACAAAGCCATGTTGACTATCCCGAATCAGCCTTTGCCTTTCCAAATATATATACATCCTGTCCCTCAGGATTCCCTCCAACAACTTGCCCACCACTGAGGTCAGCTTACCGGTCTATAGTTCCCTGGCTTGTCTTTACCGCCCTTCTTATACAGTGGCACCACGTTAGCCAACCTCCAGTCTTCCAGCACCTCACCTGTGACTATTGATGATACAAATATCTCAGCAAGAGGCCCAGCAATCACTTCTCTAGCTTCCCACAGAGTTCTCGGGTACACCTGATCAGGTCCTGGGGATTTATCCACCTTTAACCAATTCAAGATATCCAGCACTTCCTCCTCTGTAATCTGGACATTTTGCAAGATGTCACCATTTATTTCCCTACAGCCTATATCTTCCATATCCTTTTCCACAGTAAATACTGATGCAAAATATTTATTTAGTATCTCCCCATTTTCCATGGCTCCACACAAAGGCTGCCTTGCTGATCTTTGAGGGGCTCTATTCTCTCCCTAGTTACCCTTTTGTCCTTAATATATTTGTAAAACCCCTTTGGATTCTCATTAATTCTGTTTGCCAAAGCTATCTCATGTCCCCGTTTTGCCCTCCTGATTTCCCTCTTAAGTATACTCCTACTTTCTTTATAGTCTTCTAAGGATTCACTCGATCTATCCTGTCTATACCTGACATATGCTTCCTTCTTTTTCTTAACCAAACCCTCAATTTCTTTAGTCATTCAGCATTCCCTAAACCTACCAGCCTTTCCTATCAACCTGACAGGAATATACTTTCTCTGGGTTCTTGTTATCTCATTTCTGAAGGCTTCCCATTTTCCAGCCGTCCCTTTACCTGCAAACATCTGCCTCCAATCAGCTTTTGAAAGTTCTTGCCTAATACCATCAAAATTAGCCTTCCTCCAATTTAGAACTTCAACTTTTAGATGGAGTTTTTTTTCCCAGAGTGGATATGTGAAATCCTAGGGGACATAAATTTAAGATGAGAGGTGGTAGGTTTAAAGGAGATGTGCAAGGCAAGTCAGAGGGTGGCAGATCCCTGAAACGCTTTGCTGGGAGAAGTGGGAGAAGTGGGAGAAGCAAATATGATAGTAATGTTTAAGAGGCATTTAGACAGACTCATGAACAAGCAGGGAATAGAGGGATATAGATCATGTGCAGATCGATGGAATTAGTTTAGAATGGCATAATGATGGGCTGAAGGGTCTGTTCTTATGTTGTATTGTTCTGTGTTCATCCTCCTTTAATCATTCTCACCCACATGACCACCCTGGCTGATTAACCCAACATTGTCTTTCCCCTTCATATGCACTCACTCAGGGTAGGTCAGTACTTTCCCACAAACTGAACCAGAACTTTTTAGTGCTAGACTTTTTAGTTTCACTCAATCCCTCCCTTTGTCTCATTCCCTATGAAAACAGCCCGTCATAAGGGAGAAAAAACCAAGGCTGGTGACCAACTTCACCCCCAGTATTCCTAACTTTCTTGCCAATGTCATTCAGGAATTGGAAGACATGGCCTTGTCAGCCTGTTCTGTCACAGTGGACAGGACTGGTCCCTTTAACTGTTGCGTTAACCTTATAAAAGAGGTGAAGAAGTCAGCTATCTCTTCCTTGACAATCTTGGGATGAAATGGTTGAGTTGGAGAGCTCTGTTTCTTGACCTTTTTTTTGCAAAACATGTGCCCTCAAAGCATCAGTAAACCTACAAGTCCTGCTGCTGTTGAGCTGCTTATTCAAAGATCCAGTTTTGACAGTAATGTGTTCTCTTACCAATTAGGTGGACTTTTCTTTAGTCCAAGATTCAATGTAGAGGTTAGGTAAGAGGTACGTCCACTCGTAGGTGTGACAGGTTTGCACATGTGATTAACTCCTTTAAGCTCATAACATAAAAGCATGTGAGTAAAACATCAAATTGTGGTGGCAGCGCAGGATATTCTGGCCCGACCAACTTCAACTTTTAGGTCATATTTAAAAAGGGCACCCAAGGGCTGTAGTGAACTTTGAGTCATCATCTCCACCATCCCCCTGGACATGTTTCAGATAGCCCAGAGAAAGCTCCCATCTGAATGCTGAATATAGGATTAAAGACAGGATTCTTGGGAGCATGGAGGAACAGAGGGATCTGGGTGTGCAAGTACACAGATCCCTCAAAGTTGCCATCCAAGTGGATAGGGTTGTTCAGAAAGGTTATGGTGTTTTGGCTTTCATTAACAGGGGGATCGAGTTTAAGAGCCGCGAGGTTTTGCTGCAGCTCTACAAGTCCCTGGTGAAACCACACTTGGAATATTGTGTTCAGTTCTGGTCGCCCAACTATAGGAAAGATACAGAGGCTTTGGAGAAGGTGCAAAGAAGGTTTACCAGGATGCTGCCTGGACTGGAGGGTTTGCCTTCTGAAGAAAGGTTGAATTAGCTCGGACCTTTCTCTCTGGGGAGAAGGAGGAAGAGAGGAGACCTGATTGAGGTGTACAAAATAATGAGAGGAATAGATAGAGTCAATAGCCAGAGACCTTTCCCCAGGGTAGGATTGACTGGTACGAGAAGTCATAGTTTGAAGATATTCGGAGGAAAGTATAAAGGAGACATCAGAGGGAGGTTCTTTACACAGAGAGTTGTGAATGCATGGAATACATTGCCAGCTGTGGTGGTGGAAGCAGAGTCATTGGGGACATTCAAGCAACTGCTGGACATGCACATGGATAACAGTGAGTTGAGGGGTGCGTAGGTTAAATTACTATATTTTACATTAGGATTAAATCTCAGCACAACATCGTGGGCTAAAGGGCCTGTTCTGTACTGTACTTTTCTATGTCCTATGTTCTATGTTCAGTATCACCTTTTGTGGACTGCTCCATGAGATAAACAAGGCGCTATTTTCCACAGACCGGAATATAAGGCCATCCGTAGCCTGGGCAATGGATCTACAAATGTCAGGGCCCATAGGAACCAGCAGAACAGACTGAATAAATAATCTCTTGCACGCCCACCAGTGTACATGCCACTCTCTAACCCAAGCTTCCTGTCCTGAGAAGTGAGTTTGCCCTGTTAGCTTGACACACACACAGAACTGTTGCGCACAAGATTGAGTTCTGTCCATCTTCATCACAAACTTCACATGGAATCAAGATCTGACGCTTCATTGCACCTCCCCATGTTGCACTGCGAGCACCACAGTGACACTGTGTCTCACAGATTTACCAAGGTTCACACTTTACAGGTCAAATTGGCTGAACACTGAATGCTGCCTTTCACTCATCTGGAGACAAGTGGAATCTATTCTCTATTGATTTGTTGATAGTACTAAAGACTCTGATTCCTCACTTTATGTGCTGCCACTTGCTGAGGCTCCCACAGGCTGAATTTATTGACCTCTCCAAAAGAGTTTTTAAAAATTCCAATGCCTTTCTATTCTGAAGACAACTCATACCAAACTTTAAATGTTAACTCAACTTCTCTCCCTAGAAATACTGCCAGACCCCCTACTGAGATTCTCAAGAGTTCTCTGTGTTTCAGATTTCCTGCGTCCGCTGTATTTTGCCTTCATTCCTTAAGTGTTTAACTGCATGAAGACAACAGCCAGTGACAGAGAGTTCTCATGAGCTGGTTGACATGGAGAGGCGTCAACCCTAAAACTGTATGCATTCAGAACACAATGCACTACAATACAATAGAAAAGAAATTTATTGTCACATGCTCTTCAACATTAAAAATTTGAGTGAAACGTTTTCTAAGTTGCCCACCATGGCATCTATAGTAATGACTGAAATCACGCATGATAACTTAAAAAAGTAAAATTAAGACAAAGCTCATCACTGTTCAGTTAAAGGCTCCTAGGCTCGGGGAAAGCTAATTTAGGAACAATATAATATCCTGAAGACACAGTCAGGATGAGTCCCTGTGCAGTATCCCTGGATACAAGGCTGGAAGCTTCCGCTGAAGAAGACCTCCATGCCGGGCCAAGACTGTCACTCCTGGGTGGGACTGACTGCCAGACCACTGGAATACCTGGACACTGACGGTGAAGAAGACCTCCACACAGGGATGAGACCTCCACGCTGGGACAAGACTGCCACACCAGGAGACTGCCATGCTGGGCCGAGACTGACTTTCTCCTGCTTCAGTTGCCTGGACCTGGAGCCTTGACCTAGCCTACAAGTCTGGGCCAGGGGAGTCAGCCTGTTCCTCGCTCACCAGGAGACCCCAGGGACTGATAAGAAAAGAAAACAAAGAAAAAAGAAAAAGATCAAAAGTCAAAATAAGAAAGAAAAGAGAAGTAAAGCCAACAGGAATGGACGAACCCTAGGCTCAGTCCCTCACGTCCCACTGTCACCTTGAGAAAGACGTCATTTGAGCAAGATACACATTATTAATGAATGGGCAGAATAATGGATGAAGATTACACTTACCAGAGCTTGGAGGAAAGTTGATCATGCACCTGCCCTGTTTTTGACTAACAAAATTATTTCCGTAACTACAGTTGAGAGACAAAAAAAACGCAGATGCTGGAAGCCAAAGTAGATAGTCAGGAGGCTGGAAGAGCACACTAAGCCAGGCAGCATCAGGAGGTGGAGAAGTCAACATTTCGGGTGTAACCCTTATTCAGGACTGGGGGTGGTCCTGAAGAAGGGTTACACCACAAACGTTGACCTCTCCACCTCCTGATGCTGCCTGACTTGCTGTGCTCTTCCAGCCTCCTGCTTGTTCATAACTGCAGTGGCTGAGTGTTAATGAGGATTGAGTATTGCGAATAAATGCAAAACAAGGTTGGGAGCGATGATCTGCCTGAAAGCTTTTGAGAACTTTATAGTAAAACTTTGACTGGGAACTGAATGCCAACTACTACCTGTCAATGTCAGTTCTCCCACCTACACTGCTAAAAGCTCCGAGCAGCCTCGTTGTTTTTAATTTGCTGCAGTAGTTTGTGGAATATGACAAGAATAAGCTTCTTTCTCTCCTTGTGCCAATGACCCTACATGCAGCGGGTTTACTGTTGCAGTCCCAGCCCACATAGTTAATGAGGAGCACCCAGGAAACTTGAGCTGGTGAGTGGCAAATTTCCACTGTCTAGCGGAAGTCATGCCCCCTTCCTGCTGCAGCACATGGGATGGAACCTGGTGCTGGAGGTCCAAGTCACCGAGACATTTGAACATTTTTGCTGTAAGTGAGTAGAGTCTATTTTGTTAAGATTTGTGACTGACAAAGATGTTATTTTAAATTGGGCTTGAGACGTGACTGTTAAATTTATTCGAGAACTGAATGCCAGTATTGACTTAATGGATTGTATATTTCCATCTACAATACAGAATCTGTCAGCGATAATAAATGCAAAGATATCTCTGCAGTGATCAGTTTGCTTAAGTCCTCACCACTGGGTGGGTGTGGGGTGGGAATTAGACTAGACCTTGAATTGTCAATCAGGTCTGTTAGAAGGCAGCTTGACGAATGCAATTCTCGATCACTCACAATTGCTAGGTGACCTCTGGAACTGAAAATACTTCCTGTGGAAAATCATAGCTGAACTTTGAACTTTGATATCGATGGAAAACAAGCATCAACGAATTGGTTGCTCCGAACAAAAGTTGATTGATTTACCCCAGAATGCCCTCCCCATCTGTCTAATTTACATCACTGCTGTCACAGGGCAAGCGAAATGATGAATTCATCCTCAGAAGGTACTTGGGTTGTACTAATCAATGGGAGGAAAATTTAACCCACCTGGGAAGTCTTTGATCATTAAATTTAAACTGTTTACAAGGAAGAGTTTTATTGCTCTATGAAGATAAATAGAGACTACCGATCTTCTGAAATAAATAGTTTGCAACAGCTGTTTTACAAATACTCTGGTAAAGTGGAATGGGTTCCTTTTTTAAAATAACTGTAATTCACTTAACTGCCGGATTCACTAAACAGCAATTTACCATTCTGGGAATGAAGATAGAAATTTTAACTCCCTGTTCTCCCACCCTGTCTCATGGCAATCAAGCAGCTAAAATAGAATTAGGAAACACCATTCCTACTCCAGTAATCAGAGGATTACTCCCAGTGCCGTGTGCTAGTAAGCATTAGAATGGGAGGATTAGTTGACAGAATACATGGCTGGAGAACGAGTGCAGGACAAAGACCATTAGATGTCTGAGGGATTGTGACCAGTTCTGAGGTAGGGGAGACCTGTATAATCTGAAATGGCTGTACCTTTTGCAAAGTTCTTGTGGCATGGTGAAAGTGTCCCTACATATGGACTAGTAGGCCCACGTTCAATCCCACCTGCTCCAGTGTAATAACATCCCCGAACAAGTTGATTGGAAAATATTTTGCACCTTAACAGGACTGGGGCTGGCATCCTTACAGGGAGATTTACTAGTGCTATTAGGGTGGGTTTAAATTAGCCTGTCAGTGTTTGGGAACCTGAGGGGTAGCTCATAAAGTCAGTAACATGAAGTTAATAAACTGCTGCGGAGACCAGATAAGAGGAGAGACAAAGATGAGCATCAAGTGCTCTTCCAAAGTGGAATGATGTCAAAAAGACAAAGTTAAGGGCACTCTTGCTAAATGCACACAGCAACAGAGTAAATGATCTAATTTGACCTCTGTCGTGAGGAAGTTGCTAGAGTCACTCATAAAGGAAGAGATAACTGAATACTTGGATAAAACAGAGCTGAGTTCACCAGTATCAACACGGTTTCAGGAAAGGCAAGTCGTGCTTGGCAAATGTGATGAACTTCATTGAGGATGTAAACAGCAAGGTGGATAATGGAGACTCGATGGACGTGATATACCTAGACTTCCAGAAGGCACTTGAAAATAAAGCCAACATAAAAGACTGATCCAGAAGGTAAGACCCCAGGGGATTAAGGGTCAGATATTGGTTTAGGTAGAAGATTGGCTTGACTGCCAGAAGCAGAATATTAGAATAAATGCGTCCTTCTCTGGACGGCGAACTGTGACTAGTGGGTTGTCAAGGATTCAGGTCTCGGACCTCAACAGTTTACATTCTATACAAATGATCCATAAGCAGGGAAAGAGTGTAACATAGCAAAATTCATGGATGACACCAAAATAAGTGGGAAATCAGGTTGTGATGAGGAGATGAAATGTTTACAGATAGATATTGATAGGCTAGGAATTTAGCACAGACACTGGTAGAGGGACATTATTGTGGATAGGTGCAAGGTTGTCAATTTTGGCTAGAAAAATAAATAGGCAAATTATTATTTAAGTGGGAAGCAGATTCAAAGTGTGTCAGTGCAGAGGGATCTGGGTGTCATTGTGCATGAATCGCAGAAGTGGGCATGCAGGTGCAGCATACAATAAGAAAGGCAAATGGAATTCTGGCAGACATTGCAAAAGGACTGGATTGTAGGAGTAAATAACCCTTATTACATTTTCATAAGGCATTGGTGAGTCCACACCTGGAGTATTGTGTCCAGCTTTGGTCTCCTTACCTGAGGAAGGATGAGGTAGCACTGGAGACAGTTCAGAGAAAGTTGATTCCAGGGATGAAAGGGCTGCCGTATGAGGAGCTGTTAAATAGCTTAGGCTGGAGCTCACTGGAGTCTTGGAAATGGGGGGAGATCTGAATGTAGTTCATAAAATGTGAAAGAGATTGATTGGCTGGACATTGAACAAATATTCCCCCTTGTGGGACAGTCTTGAAAAGAGGTCATAATTATAGAGTGAGAGGAGGTAGGTTCAAAACTGAGATGGGGAGAAACTACTTTTGTCAGAGGGTTGTGAATCTGTGGAGCTCACTGCCCCAGAGAGCATTGAAGATAAAATCAATCAACAGATTCAAGAAAGAAATTGATATGTTTTTGATGAAAAGTGGGATAAAGGATTATTGGGAGAAAGCAGGAAAGTAGAATCGAAACCAGGGTAGGATCAGCCATGATCATATTAAATGACAGAGATGGCCCGAAGGGATCAATTGCCTACTCCCACTCCTAATTCCTATGTTCCTCTGACCCAGAGAGTTACTTCGGTATGTCAAATTGCCATTACAGAAACATGGCCACACGATGACCAGGACTGAGTACTGAGTATTCAAGAATATGTGACATTTAGGACTGCAGCCAAGAAAGGAGATGGAGTTGCACTGATCGTAACGGAGAGAATCAATTGATTAATAATGGGGGATATCAGATCAGAAGAAAAAGTGTGGAATCTGTTTAGATGAAGCTAAGAAACAACAAGGGGCAGCAGACTTTGGTTGGAGTTATTTATAATCCATCATATAATAGTGGTAGTGTGGGGTGTAGTATTATTCACGAAATGAAAGAAGCATGTAGCACGGACAACAGTAATCATGAATAACTTCAATCTGTATATAGACCGGGTAAACCAACTGCCCAGGAGATCTGTGGAGGATGGACTTCTGGAGTGTGCTTGGAGTGGTTTTCTAGCATGTTGAGGAACTGACGAGAGGGCAGGCTGTTTTAGATCTAGTTTGATCTAACAAAAAAGTCTAACTAATAATCTTGTTACGAAATAATTTTTAGGGATAAGTGACCAGAATATGACAAAATTTTACACTGTTTGAAAGAGAGGTCATCGTTCTGGAGCCTATAAAGATACTAAAAAATAATAATAATTTCAAGGATTAGGAGGATTATAGAATATAACAAAGGAGGGCCAAGAAGCCAAGAAGGAAATGGAGAATGGACTATGAATGCAATTGAACAAAAATCATAAAATGGATTATGAAGGCTTCCATATGTACGTGAAAAGGAAAGATTTGGCTGAAATAAATGATGGACATTACAGGGAAAGTAAGAGAATTTACAATGGGCAATAGATAAATGGCAGAATTGTTAAATGATTACTTTGCATCTGTTTTCACTGAGGGAAATACCAGAAATCACCCAGTGTCTAGGGAGAATTTGAAAACAAAAATTGGTATCAGTAAGAAGATAATACTGGAGAAATTATTTGGACTGGAAGAATGTGATAAATCCCCAAGAGCTAATATTCTACATGCTGGTGTATTGAATGCTTAGCAATAGAGCAAGGTGATACATTGGTGATTATCTCCACAAATTCTAAAGCTTCTGGAATGAATCCTAGCGATTGGAAGGAAGGAAGTGCCATCCCATTATGTAAGAAAGCAGTGGGAAAGAGGTCAGTGATCCATTGACCTGTTAGCCTCACATCAGTAGTGGGGAAAATGTTAGAATCCATTCTAAGGATCTGAAAATTAGACACCTAATTGATAATGATCTGACTGGGCATAGTCTGCACTAACTTATAATTGGGAAATCATGTTTATCTAACTTGGCATTTTTTGATGATGTTACTAAATTGATAAAGGACAACTGATGGATATAAAATATTTAAATTTTCAGAAGATTTTTTGTGAAGCTCCCAACAGGAGGCTGCTTAAAAAAAAGCCAAAGCACATGGAATAGAAGATAAACACTACCACAGATTAATGACTGCTGGACAGACAGAAAGCAGAGAGTAGTAGTAAATACATCATTCTCATATTGGCAGCTGTGACTAGTTGGGTACCACAAGGATCAGTATTTGAGACCCCAGCTGTTCAGCAATATATGTCAATAATTAGGAATTGGGGACCAAATGTATTGCTTCCAAACTCATGGATGACATAAAGCTGAGTAAGAATGTGTGTTGTGAGGGAGATGTAATTGGCTGCAGGAAGATTTGGACAGTCTCAGTGAATGGGTACGAACATGGCAGATAGAATATTATGTGAAAAAAATGTGGTCATCTGTTTTAGTAGGAGAAATAGATATATGGAGTATTTTTTAAATGGCATGAGGTAGGAAAGTGTAATGCTAGGTAAAGTCAGCAGATTTTCTTCTCAAAAGGACATTCATCGACAAGATTGTGTTTTTACAACAATCAATAGTTGTTCTATGGACATCATTAGAGACTTAATTCAAGATATTGCTTTGTATTGAATTTAAATTCAACCATCTGCCATGATAAGCTTCAAATCCAGGTTCTCTGAATATTTCCTGGATCATTGGATGCATAGTCCAGTGATAATACCACTAAGCCATCACCTCCCCAAATTGTTAACTACAGCGATTAACACCAGATATGGCAGAGACTTTTCAATTGCTGTGGATGAGAAATTTCTAAGATTGCTGCACATTGAAAAATCTTTATAATTTAAGGTAAAACAGAATGCTCTGAAAATCAAATTGGTAGGAGGTTCCGCAACACTGCGGGAACACACCAGGTAGTTCTGTTACCATGGCAACATGTTGCGACAAGGTGAGTGAAATAAAAATTTTTCATACCTGAAATGAGGACATAAACAGCTGGACAGATTCTCTGCTTCTCGGATCTTTGACAGAGTGAGTGGGCGTGTTCCTTTGAGAGACAAATGATTGCAGCTAACACAGTCACATCATGTGACCCTCCAGAAAGTTCACCATTCAGAAAATATGGGAAGAAAGATGGTTTATGGACAGAGACACTTCCCTTGGCAGTCTAAGGAATCCAGAAGCTCCAACCTGCAGAGGCTAAGAGGAGAAGGATTCATCCAAGTCGTCCTTACGACTGTTATTCAGTTCAGAACTGCTCCAGAAATTGAGAGAAACACCATCTGACAGTCCACCAAGGTAACAGCGCAATGAAATGGGGAGAAGTGAAGAATGGATATAGTTGCATTAGAGGTAGCTCAGAGAAGGTTGACTAGAGGAGATCTAATTGAGGTATTTATGATTCTAAAAGGAGGTTTTGGAATGTAGACATAGAGAGGATATTTCCTCATGTAGGACAATCTAGAACAAGCAGTCATACTTTAGAATAAGATGAGGAGAAATTACTTCTGTTAAAGAGGTGTGAATCTGTGGAATTCACAACCCCAGTCTGTGATGGATGCTGGGACATATAAATTCAAGGAGGAAACAGATTTTTAACTTGCAATGGGTTAGAGGGTTGTAGAGAGCAGACATGAAAATGGAGTTGAGGCAAAGGTGAGGTCAGCTGTGATTGTATTGAATGAGGAGCAGGATTGAGGGGTGAGTTGCCTATTCCTAGTTCTTGTGTTCTTATATGATAAGTGAAGCTTTTGGAAGCTGGGAGCAATGTTGGATTTCTTCTCAAAACTGTTATCCTGCAGAGAGCAGGATGTAAAGTTTCACCTGGTGTGGGGTATTCGCTTGTGATAGAAATTACAGGGGTTACATCTTCTTTGGGTTGGAGAATCAGTTGCCCACCACATGGTGCTTGGGTAGGGTTGCATTAGTTTCTTTGAATAAAATACCTAAAATTTGAAATGATTTGGAGATGCCGGTGTTGGACTGGTGTGTACAAAGTTAAAAATCACACAACAGCAGGCTATAGTCCAACAGGTTGAATTGGAAGCACTAGCTTTCAGAGCACTGATTGTAGAGTTAAAATTGTAGGAGAGTATAATCTTATCTTCCACAATCACCTGATGAAGGAGCGACGCTCCGAAAGCTATTGCTTCCAATCAAACCTCTTGGACTATAACCTGGTGTTGTGTGATTTTTAACTTTGTTAAATTTGAAATCTTGTCATATGATCCTTTCAGTGAGCCAGTAGGAATTGTTTTATTCTATCAGTCTCAATGGAAACAGCAAGAATACTTGAGTGACAGATATGATGTACCTGAGAGCAGAATGCCCAAATTAGACTTGCAAGTACTGAGTTTCTTGAAGAACTTTATGATGACATCAACAATTTTACATTAGCAATCGGCCGCACAAGGAATTCCAATGTTGTGGCATTATACTTTTCACTGAGGTGAAGCCTTTCCCAACTAGAAAGGAAAGGTACCCAAAACATAGAATCCCTGCTGTGCAAGAAGAGGCTGTTCAGCCCACTGATGAGCAGCCCACCAAAACACAGCCCCCTACCCTCACATTTACCATGCTAATCCATCTAGCTTGTACATGTTTGGATCGTGGGAAGAAACTGGAGCAGCCAGAGAAAACCTTCATGGGGAGAATGTGCAAGCTCCACACAGACAGTCACCCAGGCTGGAATGGAAACCAGGTCCCTGACGCTGTGAGGCAGCAGTGCCAACCACTGAGCCACCATGCCATTTCAACAAAGCTGGCAAATCAAGCAGCACCACCCATTGCCACTGAGTGCAGGGATTCCTGGAGATTTGATCATGAGACACTCTGAATGAATGAAGCCTTAAAAGTTGTTGATTGATGGTTAAGCATTTAATCATAGGACTCCTGCCATTGTTAATGTACTTACCCTATAAACAGTGTGTCACTGTTTGTGGTTGTGCTGATGTTTTTGTAGAGTTCTAAGACCATGCTGAGGTAGAAACAGAAGGTGAGGGTCCAGACCTTTTCCCAGCTGTCTTGGACTTTGGCTCCATGTGAGATATCTAACTGAGGGCCTCAGTTAGTGCTGTTCAGTATTTGTAGGTCACAGGTCTGAGCCACCCAGCATGCACCAGCCAGAAATAAACCCAATGAATTCATACAAGGCAATGGCAGAGGAGAGGGAGAGAGTTTGGGGGTGGAGAAATAGGAGTGAGGCTTATAGGGGTGAGGCCTTTTGCTGAGTGCAGGGAGGGAGGCAGCGGGATGTCGTGAGGAGCTAGTGAAAAGTGGACATTGGAGAGTTGGTTATCCTTGTCTCTGCTGGTAGTTGTGGCCTGTGATGCCTACCCTTTCCTGTTAGTAACTGTTGCGTGATCCTAGTAGATCGTAAAGATATTTGATTTGCACAACTGTAGATGACATTGTCCCCATAAAGTGGTCTTTTGCTGGTAATAACTACTCTTCACAGTCTCTTGTCCTTGACTGCTGTTGCTTCTACACAGCATGATATACATTGCCATTTCATTATCATATACTTTCTCAATCCACCACAGGCTGGGAAGCAGGTATGAGAGATGGTGATGTAGGGGTAATATCACTGACTGAGTAATCTGGGTGTGTATGCTAACGTAGCAGGGACCTGCGTTCAAATCCCACCAAGGCAACTGGTGGAATTTAACTTCAAACCATACCGAACAGATTCCCGAATGCCATCTCAGAAATGTGTCATCCTTACCAGGTCTGGTCTACATGTGAATCCAGATCTATAGCAAGGTGATTGATATTCAATTGACCTTGGAATGGCCTGGAGCGCTATTCAAACGCGGTAAGAATAGGCAACAAATGCTGGTCATACCAACAATGGCCACATCCTATATGGGACTTCTGTAAAAAGACAGTGGGAATAAGATGGGGAAACAGAGTGGAGTGAGAATGGGAGGGAGGGAGATGGCAGCGCAGTGAGTGAAGTGTATCAGTGGGAAATTTAATTAATTGAATTCCTAAGTGGCTGGAGGCAGCACTTGGAGAGAGGAACTTTGGCTACCAGACAGGCTGACTGTTTGTTAGGTTTCTCTAATATCCAGGAGTTAAAATTTCCACTTCAAACATTCCCAAGTGCCCATATTAGTTACCTGAATTCTGAAAGGGGAAAAAAAATCAATAAAATGTGGTAAGTCATTTAAATTTAGAGAGTACCGTGTTTTAAAATGTAATTAAATTTATATATCAAACATTCTTCTAACCTTATTTTCTTTATAAGGTAGTAAGTATTCTAAAAATATTTTTGTGGATATTGGCCCTTGTTAGTCCCTTTGGTACAGACCGTTAACCTTATGTAAATTCAATCTTATTCCTTCAGCAGAGACTGGCACACTGTTGTTGACTGTAACCCACAAGATTTGTTCTGCTTGCAAACAAAGAAATAATACTTCAGCATTATTGCTAGGTGGGAGAGTAGAGGCCATTCATTTGATCAGGTCAGGGCACCGTTTTTATACTCCATACCATGAATTCAAACCTTAAGAAGGTGAAACTAATAAATATTATCACAGATGGCCAGAACTGAGATTAAACATTCAATTTAATACATTTTTTGGGGGTCACAGGAATGATATCAACAATAACCTTCAGCGAAGGTTGTTATGTTCCCCGATCCCAACAGACTTCAAAGAAGTGGCTAGTGATATGATTGAGGCTTTTTTAATTTCCAAGAATTCACTAAATTTTGGGAAAGTTCCACTTGATTGGAAAATAGCAAAGTTAACGTTATTAATCATAAAGGGAGTTAAATAGCAGGAAGCTACAAGCCAGTTAGCTTGCCATATGTCACAGGGAAGATATTGGAAGCTTTTATTAAAAACACTATAGCAGGGCACTTTGAAACACTTAAGGTACTCTGGCATAGTCAACAAGGATTTGCGAAAGGGAAATAATGTTTAACCACTTTATTGAAGTTCTTTGAGGAAGTAACAGGTGCCTGTGGGTAAAGGGAAATTGATGGCTGCACTGTATGCAGATTTCCAGAAAAAATGTAATAATTGGTCACATCATGGTGTAGAGGTAATCTGCAGACTTGGATAGAAGATTGGCTAGCTCACAGGAAACATTAAGGAAATATAAGGTTCATTTTTTCATTGGAAGATGTAACAAAGGCATGCCCTAGGGATCAGTGCTGAGGCCTCAGCTTTTTGCCATTTATATGAAAGACTGGAATGAAGGGACCATAGGTATTGTTGGTAGGTTTGCTGATGATAGGTAGGAAAGTAAGTTGTGAAGAGGCTACAAAAGGATAAAGATAGCTTAAGTGAATGGGCAAAGATCTGGCAAATGGAATATTGAAGTGATTTATAGCTTTTTTTGAGAGCTAACTTGGATCAGGAGTATTTCCCGGATAAATTTCAACTGCTGAGTTCAAGCTGGCCAATTTCACAAATACTTTTTCGTTTAAGTTTTATGTTTGCAAGATTTATATAACCATCCCATAGGACAAGAGGCTGTCTGAAAATGTTACCATGGTCCAAATAACCTGCTTAATTTTAATAAGCGTTAGCTATATTATAAACATCCCAGATGTGTTAAGGATCCAGAATATTTCTCTTCAAAAAGTTCACTTTTTCACTGAAATGGGTACGATACGAGGGTCTGTCTCAGCTGCAATTGAAAAACTTGGAACTATTTACTAATTGTCAATGAACAGAAAGTAACAAGTAATATACTTTAAGTGAATGAACTATTCTGAAATCTAATAAAAAATGTAATACAAATCTAATTGTCTAATATTATTTACCATGATTCAAGAATTTCTAAGAAATTGAAGAATGTCAAAGAGCTAAGAATAAATATCTAACAATATATTCAAAATGTCCATCAACACCTAAAATAGAACTTTACTCTGAAGGTTTCTAATACGTCTCAAGTTTTAGTGAAAGGATCTTGTTTTTATTATTTTGACTTGTCCTGCTTTGCAAATGTGGGTGTCGATCCTTTTGCAATAGATTCCTCCTACTTTCATGCACTGCTGTATTTAAGAATGAATTCCTTTATTATTCAATGAGGATTCATTTATGAAGTTGAGCTTTAAAGCAATTTTTGTTAATTTAAAAAATATTTTTCAACTCTCCTTTATTTTCCTTCAAACTTAAATCTTAAGTGCAGCACAATCGCTCATTGATTCACACTGTTACCGACAGCACCAGGGGCCCAGGATTGATTCCAGCCTCGGGCGACTGTGAGCATGGAGTTTGCACATTCTCCCCATGTCTGCGTAGGTTTCCTCCCATAGTCCAAAGATGTGCAGGTTAAATGGATTGGCCATGCTATGCTGCCCATAGTGTCCAGGGATGTGCAGGCTAAATGGAATAGCCATTGGAAATGCAGGATCATGGGGATAGGTAGGTCTGGTTTAGGATGTTGTTCAGATAGTTGGTATGGACTTGGTGGGCTGAATGGCCTGATCCCACACTGTAGAGATTCTTAAATGAAAAATGATTTTATCAGCAAAGATGGTTCATTTTTCTGTTTTTGAGTGTTTTTAATCCTATTTTTAATAGTATTCATGTAACAAAGATCTTCGTTATTCTTCTCAGTTGGATTGCTCCAGTGTTTCTTCTGATAATAACATTTTTATGATCAGGACTGATATTGTCTCCATAGGTCTCCTTTTGCAGTGATTAAACTAGTATTTATAACTTATTATTGTCTGTGCTGAGTATGAATTTAATCAATAGCATATGTGTGCTATATGTGCGCTGTCTCCATGTCCTATTTTAAAAATATTATTTTCTGATATCCATGATAGAGTTTTTCATAGTTCCCTCCTCCACAAATCCACATCTTTCAGGGATTTTAATATCATGTACAGTGCATGCCTTTCTGAACTTCAGTCTGCAAAGAGCACTGTTCTATGAGTTAATATACATAGCTTCCAGTACATGCAAACGCAGCACTCTAAATTGCAAGGAACCCTCTTCTCTCATGCAAAATAAATGTCAGTTTCCCTTACATTGGTATTCTTGTGAATTGTCCTGATGAAATATGTCTTTTTACGGTTATGCTCAAAAAAGACATCACTGGATTAAAGGGTCTTGACAGGATGGATGTGAAAAAGCTGCTTACTGTTGAGAAAGAACTAGGTGTTACTGTGTTTCTTTTAATAAAAAGAGTTGCCTATTTAAGATATATGATAAGAAATATTTTGCTCAGGATGAGAAAAGATTCCCTTCTTCAAAAGGTGGTGGAAGCAGAGTCTTTGAATGGTTTTAAAGCAGCTGTAAATTGATTTTTGATAAGCAAATGGGTGAAAAGTTCTCAATGGCAAGCAGGAATGGAAAGTGGTCGGATCTGCTTAAATGAATGATGTTAAATTGAACTAAAATTCACCCAGAACCAGGTTATAGTCCAACAAGTTTATTTGGAAGCACTAGCCTCCAATTGAAATGATGCAAAATCCAATTTGAAATTCCAAATTGAATGATGAGGTTGACATGAGGGATCAATTCTGGTCCTAATTCACACATAATTTTATTTGGTTATCAGCTGGGGCTTGCTTAGTAGCACTCCCACACTTAGAGTTATAGTCATAGAGACATACAGCATGGAAACAGACACTTCGGTCCAACTCATCCATGCTGACCAGGTATCCTAACCTAATCTAGTCCCATTTGACAGTACTGGGACCATATCCCTCTAAACCCTTCCCATTCATATACCTATCCAGCTGCCTTTTAAATGCTGTTTTGTTGCACTTCATGACTGTGCTCTAAAACCAAGGCTAGCATTCCATTTCAGTGTGAAAGGAGTGCAGTCCTCCCTGAGGCATTCTCTTTTGGATGAGACATTAAGCCCACACTGTCTGCTCTCAAGAGGATGAAAATATTGACTATTTTGAAGATGTGCAGTTCTGTCCAATATGAATTCTTCAATCAACGTCAAGAAATCACATTCCCTGTTTATTATTACATTGATGTTTTTTAGAAGGAATTGATGAATCCAGAGCTCCTGTGGTGAACCACTATCCCTACATCTCACCTTGTCATCAGTTTCAACAACAAACTTCACTGAGTGCTTCTGGGACTACATAGCTTGTTTTATTGTCTCCTGGGATGGGCGCATTGCTGGCAGGGGCAGTATTTGTTGCCTATCCTTAAATGTCCTTTAACCTGGTGGAATGTTCTCCACTTGCCTGAATAGATGCAGCTCCAAAAATATATCAGGAGCTTGACACCATCCAGGTCAAAAAAGCGAGCTTGATTGATGCCACATTCACTCCCTCTACCACGTACATGCAGGAACTGAAGTGTATACCATTTATAAGATGCACTGCAGAAATTGACCAAGGGTCCTTAACACCTTCCAAATACACAAATCTTATCATCTAGAAGGACAAGGACAAAGGTATATGGGAACACCACGTTTTGCTCCAAGCCAAAATCCTGACTAGGAAATATGTCACCGTTCTTTCCCTGTCACTTGATAAAAATCCTGGAATTTCCTCCCCAATGGCATTGTGGGTCAATCTACAGCATATGGACTGCAGCAGTTCAAGATGGCAGCTCACCACTACTTTCTCAAGGGAAATTGAAGATTGGCAATAAGTACTGGTCAAGCGAATGAAGTCCACCCTGAATGAATAAAGAAAAAGGCAAGTGGCCTATTGTGCCAAGGCAGAAGGTAGCTAAGAAACAACTCCATTCTCAGAGTCACATGTAGGCCAAACCAGGTTAGGATAACTGGTTTCCTTCCCTGAAAGTCATCAGTGAACCATTCGATGATAGCTGTGTTGGTCACCATTCCCTAGCCTTATATATTCCCAATTTATTTACTGCATTTAAATGTCTCTTAGGATTTGAATCTCTATGTAGAGAAAATAAGTTTTGGGCCAATGCTGATTCATCCATTAATTCAAATCCCATCACCAAAGCTGAAAATTCCAATTCCATCCAGGAATCAAAAGCTAGCATCTGTAATAATGGCCACGGAGCTACTGATTGTCATAAAAAAAATCTAGTTCACTCATTCACACCCTTTTTAAGGAGGGGAATTTACCATCCTTACCTGGTCTTCCCTAAATGTGATCAGATGGGCCAATAGGCTGAGAAGTGGCAGATGGAGTTTAATTTAGATAAATGCTCGGTGCTGCATTTTGGAAAAGCAAATCAGAGCAGGGCTTATACACTTAATGGTGAGGTCTTAGGGAGTATTGCTGAACAAACAGACTTTGGAGTACAGGTTCATTGTCTCTTGAAAGTAGAGTCACAGGTAGATAAGAGAGTGAAGAAAGTGTTTGGTATGCTTTCCTTTATTGGTCAGAGCATTGAGTACAGGAGTTGGGAGGTCACATTGCAGCTGTATAGGGCATTGACTGGGCCACTTTCGGAATATTGCATGCAATTCTGGTCTCCTTTCTATCAGAAGGATGTTGTGAAACTTGAAAGGGTTCAGAAAAGATTTACAAGGATGTTGCCAGGGTTGGAAAATTTGAGCTATAAGGAGAGGCTGAATAGGCTGGGGCTGTTTTCCCTGGAGCATTGAAGGCTGAGGAATGACCTTATAGAGGTTTATCATGAGGGGCATGGATTGGATAAATAGACAAGGTCTTTTCCCTATGGTGGGGGAGTCCAGAACTAGAGAGCATAGGTTAAGGGTGAGAGGGACCTAAGAGGCAACTTTTTCACACAGAGGTTAGTGTATGTATGGAGTAAGCTGCCAGAAGAAGTGGTGGAGGCTGATACAATTACAGCATTTAAAAGGCACCTGGATGGGTATATGAATAGGAAGGGTTTAGAGGGAATTTGGGCTAAGTGCTGGAAAATGGGACTAGATTAGGTTAGGATACCTGGGCGGCATGGACGAGTTGGATTGAAAGGTGTGTTTCCGTGCTGTACATCTCTCTGACTCCATCACTCTATGACTGCAAATCCAAGAAGGTGAATGCCACCATCTTTGAAAAGGCAAGCAAAGCTGAATTATAAATGCGGGTCTTACCAAATATGCACCCATCCTGGGACTGAATAAAAAGACACTTTTCACTCCCAAAATGACTGTACTATTATCTCAGCCAAACTAACATTCTCAAGCACACTAATCAGGTGAGGGGCTGCTTTCATTCATGCAAAAGCTTGTTTTTGTTTAGAGGTAGCTGTCCACACCCTGCTTGCAGAGACATCAAGAGGAGATTAATAATATAGTCCTCTATGAAACGGAAAACCATCAGTTTCGAAAACTGCCAACACTAAATACGTAGGGATAGAGATTCCCCTGGGGTCTGCTACTTTTCTGAGTGTAATTCCACAGAAATTAGTCAAACCAATGCATGAATTATTTTCAATTCTGAATTGAGTTCCTGTGATTATTATGTGAGTTTATAAGCAATTGTGATGAAAGAAAGCTGCATCCATGAAACTGGCTATGCTTTCAGATTGAATTAATTACCGCTGAGAATTTCCATTCGTTATGCTTGTTTGCCGATCTTCAAGGATGATGTGCAAATTAAATTACTATTTGAGTCTCAAGTGCAAACATATGTATATTTTAAATAAGTTTTAAATATTTTTTCAATTTACTAAAACTACCTATTGTACACCAGTGTAATTAACAAACGTTTCTGCCTCATTTCTTTGAAGGTCATTTTTAGTTGTTTGAAATCAGATTAATCACAGATGATGAACCAGATACTTGGCTTTGTGGGACCTAGATTCTGTAATGGTAATGTCATTGGACTACTAATTCAGAGATTCAGTCCAATGCTCTAATAACACAAGTTCAGATTCTACCATGGCAGCCAGTAGTATTTTGAACAATTGTAAAATCTAGAATTGAAAGCCAGTTTCAGTGTAATGGTGCCATCCACTGTTGTAAAACCCATCTGGTTCGCTAATGTGTTAAGACTGCAATTAATTTTATTTTTCTGTACTTTTGGTTGCAGACTGAAATAGAAAAAAAAAAGAACTGTTTAACACTAAAGATTGTTGAAGGATTTGCTGCACTCTTAAAAAGCTAGTTACTGAACCTCATGGTGAGCCATGTTTATACTGCTGCTTTTTTCCCAAGTGATGAGGAAGTTGTTGTGGATGGCCTGGTGCTAGAGGCTGTGTACAAAGTGAGATTCAGCCAGCAGTGTGGTTATTAATTGGGTTGTGGAGCAGTGATCCACTATGGTTGACAAAGGCCACCAGCCTGACAACAATTCTCTGGCTCCTGGGTGGTGTGGCCCAACGCTGACAGAAACCTTCAGACTGCTGCAAGGGACAGATGGTGTGTCTTGCTCCCCCCGTAAAATGCAGAAAACTTGAAGACAGCCAGTTTACCTACTCTCTGTAGCTGTAAGCTGTGACTTTTAACCAGCAGCAATGGGACTTTATAATTAATGTACCAAGCAACTTTGGCTGTTGTGAAGAAATGAAAAGAACTTGCAGAAAAGAGATTGAAGAACAGTCAGTCTTGGCCAAGAAAAGGGCCATTTCAGTGAACCCTGTGGACTGCGGCCATTGAACTGCCATCCCCATTCATTTTTCTCCATCCATAATGCCATTTATTTTTGTCTGTCTGTGTGTAGGGCAATAGATTTATAAGAGGGTTAGAGATTTAACTAGCAGCATCATAGGTCAGCAGTTGATATATGTTTATCTGTGGTAGAATCTGTTTACTTATAATAAATAGTAGTTATTGTTCTGTACAGACACCTGGTCAATGATTTCTATTAACTGTGTCTATCTGAGAGGTGAACTGGAGGCATTACGCACTTTGATAATATTTTTACTGTTTTGTAACCACTCAGAATAGATTTAGGGCTTAGATTTAGGGCTTGATGTGCAGCATACTATCCCAGGGAGGTGTGACAGGAAGAAAATCAGTTATTGTTGTCCCCAGGTGATTTCAGACACACAGCAACCAGGCTAACACTCAACTGCTCTCAATGGGCCAACAAGACATTCCGTTGAATGACAATTTTGGATGGGCAACAAACACTTGCCTTGCCAGTAGCACCCAGATCTGCTAAAAGAATAAAGAAAATTAATTAAAAATACTGCTTATGATAACCCATTTGTAGTTGCATTAAAACTGCCAGCATTAAATATTTATCTTGCATAGTCTTCTTTGCAATTAAGTAAAAGAGAATGATGTTCTAAACTGTTGCTGGACTGCATTGATTTATGTTAAATTGTATGTTTGATATGAAAACAAGCAAAAACTTGAATAAAAAAATTATTGGGATGTGAACACAGGAGATATGCTTTGTAAGTTTGCAAATGACACCAAAGTTGGACGTGTAGTGGATAGCAAAGAATGTTACGTGAGAGTACAACAGGATCTTGATCAGATGGGTCAATGGGCCAAGAACTGGCAGATGGAGTTTAATTAAGATAAATGCGAGGTGCTGCATTTTGGAAAGGCAAATCAGAGCAGGACTTATACACTTAATGATAAGGTCCTGGGGAGTGTTGCTGAACAAAGAGACATTGGGGTGCAGGTTCATTGTTCCTTGAAAGTGGAGTCCCATGTATATAGGATAGTGAAGAAAGCATTTGGTATGCTTGCCTTTATTGGTCAGTGCATTGAGTATAGGAGTATAGAGTCTTTGACTCTGTTCTTGGGAGGTCATGTTGTGGCTGTACAGGATATTGGTTAGATTAGAGTAGATTCTCTACAGTGTGGAAACAGGCCCTTTGACCCAACCAGTCCACACCAACCCCCCGAAGAGTAATCCACCCAGAACCATTTCCCTCTGACTAATGCACCTAGCACTATGGGGAATTTAGCATGGCCAATTCACCTGACCTGCACATCTTTGGACTGTGGGAGGAAATCAGAGCACCCGGAGAAAACCCACGCAGACATGGGGAGAATGAGCAAACTCCACACAGTCACCCAAGGCTGGAATTGAAGCTGGGACTCTAGTGCTGTGAGGTAGCAGTACTAACCACTGAACCACCATGCCACCAATTGGAATACTGTGTGCAATTCTGGTCTCCTGCTATAGGAAGGATATTGTGAAACTTGAAAGGGTTCAGAAAAGATTTACAAGGATTGCCAAGGTTGGAAGATTTGAGCTATTAGAGATAGGCTAGGGCTATTTTTGATAGAGCATTGGAGACTGAGAGGTGATCTTATATAGAGGTTTATAAAATCATGAGAGGCATGGGTAGAGTAGATAGACAAGGTCTTGTCCCTGTGGTGAGGGAGTCCAGAACAAAAGGGCATGGGATTAGCGTGAGAGGGGAAAGATTTAAAAGGGACCTTCGGGACAATGTTTTCACGCAGAGGATGGTGCATGTATGGAATGAGCTGCCAGAGGAAGTGGTGGAGGCTGGTATAATTACAGCATTTAAAAGGCATCTGGATGGGTATATGAATAGGAAGGGTTTAGAGGGATATGGACCACGTGCTGGTAGCTGGGACTACATTTATTTAGGATGTCTGGTTGGCAGGGATGGGTTGGACCAAAAGGTCTGTCTCCTTGCTGTACATCTCGATGACTCTTTGACTTTATTCTTTACTGCAGGAAAATGTTGAGAACAATTTACACCCAGATCACCATTGTCACAAAAGTAGAAGATCTTACTTTGAGCCCAGGCTTTTGTTACTATTGCACTTATTGAAGTCATTTAATAAACCTTTCTCTCCACAATTTTATCTTCTGCTATACCATTCAACAAACTCTGACTTCAAAGATAAAGACAGTGGGCAGCCTGATGAAGCTTTCCCAAACTTCTGTCATTGTTCCTTTGTAAGTTGCTACTGGAATTTGGGATAACAGTGGCCTCCATTAATTTTTCTTACACTGGAAAAAAACATTTGGCCTAGGTTCTGGTCTTCAGTTTGTTAGCTCCGCAAGCTCAGCATGTGGACGATTCTAGCCACAGGCATCCAGCCTAATGCAGCGCATTTGATTGCCGCACCCTGGCTTTGTATATATGGTGGATTTATTTACAAACAAGAGTCTGCCGTTAGTTACCATTTTTACTTTTGGAGTTTAACACAGGAGGAAACAAGGTAGTGTCTAACAGCACAAAAACAGCAGTACTGCAACAAGAACAAACTTTAGCGTGGTTTTGTCTCTGTCAAAAGCCATGCTGTAAGCCTTACATTATAAAGTAAAATGGCCAATCAGTAAAATTCACTAACTAGTTAAAATAAACTGACTATTGCCTACATTTAAAAAATTCATGAATAAATGTAATAGCAATGGAGAACTTGACCTGGTGAAGTTAACCTTGTAGTGTCATTGCTGCAGTGAGTTAACTAATTTCTTTTTGTGCTTTCTTTCTTCACCGCTCTCCCCAGTTCATTTTTTCTCCAACCTCCTGACCATCCCCCCCCCCCCCCCCCACCACCCCCCAGCCCCTCAAAACGTTTGTCTGTTTCAGCAATATGCCACCAAATTCAATATTTCAAAAACATAAGTAAAACTTCCTGGCAGTCAGAGGGCAACACGAGACCACTGGTCAGGAATGTTAACCGGTTATATAAATTAAGAATAAAGATATTACAGAGAGAGCTACAAAAAGAAAGCAAGCTGTGAGATGCACTGAATGACCTCCTTCTGCATTGTGAATTTTCTATATGTTTCTGAAAAAGAAGCAATTTCTGCATAGGTGTTGGAACGGGTAGTTGGGAGCAAGTCAGCAATTCATCTAAAGAGACGCGCACGAGCATTCTTAGAGGCATGAGTTTCTAACCAGAACTCCATCAATAAACACAACGACTTAGATCCCATCTATCTTCTCTTGGAAAATAAAGCCAGAAATGACATCACCCACCTTAAGAAACCAAGACCGAAAAAGGAGGTAGGACTTACCAGAGACACTCACTGATGATATACCTAGTCATGGTGACGAAACGTCTGAAAACAAACCTTCCAGCTCAGCAAGCTAACTTACATACTTATCACCTAAAGATCCATTGAGTGTTATCGGCATAATTTAAAGAGCTCCAAAATATCAGTCCAGGAACAAGGGAAGATGTGATTGAGGCGTGAAATCCGTTTTAAATAATAATGCGTCACAATTTGAGATGTTTTAAGAATATGATACTTTTGCACTAAAAAATCATCACTTGTAAATAAAGTGATGATTAAGTATGAATAGCCCTCCATGTTTTGGATTAGTGGTGCTGGAAGAGCACAGCAGTTCAGGCAGCAGCCGAGGAGCAGTAAAATCGACGTTTTGGGCAAAAGTCCTTCATCAGGAATAAAGGCAGAGAGCCTGAAGTGTGGAGAGATAAGCTAGAGGAGGGTGGGGGTGGGGAGAAAGTAGCATAGAGTACAATGGGTGAGTGGGGGAGGAGATGAAGGTGATAGGTCAGGGAGGAGGGTGGAGTGGATAGGTGGAAAAGGAGATAGGCAGGTAGGACAAGTCTTGGGGACAGTGTTGAGCTGGAAGTTTGGAACTAGGGTGAGGTGGGGGAAGGGGAAATGAGGAAACTGTTGAAGTCCACATTGATGCCCTGGGGTTGAAATGTTCCGAGGCAGAAGATGAGGCATTCTTCCTCCAGGTGTCTGGTGTTGAGGGTGCAGCGGTGAAGGAGGCCCAGGATCTCCATGTCCTTGGCAGAGTGGGAGGGGGAGTTGAAATGTTGGGCCACAGGGCGGTGTGGTTGATTGGTGCGGGTGTCCCGGAGATGTTCCCTAAAGCGCTCTGCTAGGAGGCATCCAGTTTCCCCAATGTAGAGGAGACTGCATCGGGAGCAACGGATACAATAAATGATATTAGTGGATGTGTAGGTAAAACTTTGATGGATGTGGAAGGCTCCTTTAGGGCCTTGGATCGAGGTGAGGGAGGAGGTGTGGGTGTAGGTTTTGCAGTTCCTGCGGTGGCAGGGGAAGGTGCCAGGATGGGAGGGTGGGTTGTAGGGGGGCGTGGACCTGACCAGGTAGTCACAGAGGGAACGGTCTTTGCGGAAGCTGGAAAGGGGTGGGGAGGGAAATATATCCCTGTTGGTGGGGTCTGTTTGGAGGTGGCAGAAATGTCGGCAGTTTATGCGAAGGTTGGTAGGGTGGAAGGTGAGCACCGGGGCGTTCTGTCCTTGTTACGGTTGGAGGGGTGGGGTCTGAGGGCGGAGGTGCGGGATGTGGACGAGATGCGTTGGAGGGCATCTTCAACCACGTGGGAAGGGAAATTGCGGTTTCTAAAGAAGGAGGCCATCTGGTGTGTTCTGTGGTGGAACTTGTCCGCCTAGGAGCAGATATGGCAGAGGCGGGGGAATTGGGAATACAGGATGGCATTTTTGCAAGAGGTAGGGTGGGAAGAGGTGTAATCCAGGTAGCTGTGGGAGTTGGTGGGTTTGTAAAAAATGTCAGTGTCAAGTCAGCGTCATTAATGGAGATGGAGAGGTCCAGGAAGGGGAGGGAGGTGTCAGAGATGGTCCAGGTAAATTTAAGGTCAGGGTGGAATGTGTTGGTGAAGTTAATGAATTGCTCAACCACCTCGTGGGAGCACGAGATGGCGTCAATGCAATCATCAATGTAGCGGAGAAAGAGGGGGGGAATGGTGCCGGTGTAATTACGGAAGATCGACTGTTCTACGTAGCCAACAAAGAAACAGGCATAGCTGGGGCCCATACGGGTGCCCATGGCTACCCTTTTGGTCTGGAGGAAGTGGGAGGATTCGAAGGAGAAATTGTTAAGGCTGAGGACCAGTTCGGCCAAATGAATGAGAGTGTCGGTAGAAGGGTAATGTTGGGGACGTCGGGAGAGGAAAAAACGGAGGGTTTGGAGGCCCTAGTCATGGCGGATGTAGGTGTAGAGGGATTGGATATCCATGGTGAAGATGAGGCGTTGGGGGCCGGGGAAACGGAAGTCTTGGAGGAGGTGGAGGGTGTGGGTGGTGTCTCGAACATATGTGGGGAGTTCCTGGACTTGAGGGGATAGGACAGTGTTGAGGTAGGTAGAGATGAGTTCAGTGGGGCAGGAGCATGCTGAGACAATGGGTCGGCCAGGGTGGTCAAGCTTGTGGATCTTGGGAAGGAGGTAGAACCGGGCAGTGCGGGGTTCCCGGACTTTGAGGTTGGAAGCTGTGGGTGGGAGATCTCCTGAGGTGATGAGGTTCTGTATGGTCTGGGAGATGATGGTTTGGTGATGGGGGGTGGGGTCATGGTAGAGGGGGCGGTAGGAAGAGGTGTCCTCAAGTTGGCATTTGGCTTCAGCGGTGTAGAAGTCAGTGTGCCAGACTACCACTGTGCCCCCTTTATCTGCTGGCTTGATGGTGAGGTTGGGATTGGAGGGCTGCACATTGTGAGGGTGAGAGGTTAGAGTGGAGAGGGGTAGACAGGTTGAGGCGGTTAATGTCCCAGTGGCAGTTGGAAATGAAGAGGTCGAGGGCAGGTAATAGGCCAGCGCGGGGTGTCCAGGTGGATACAGTGTGTTGGAGGTGGGCGAAGGAGTCCTCAGAAGGTGGGTGGGAGTCCTGATTGTGAAAGTAAGCTCGGAGACGGAGGTGACGGAAGAAGTGTTCGAAGTCACGGCGTGTATTAAATTCATTGATGTGTGGACGGAGGGGGATGAAGGTGAGTCTTTTGCTGAGGGCTGATCGTTCATCCTGAGTGAGGGGAAGGTCTGGAGGGATGGGAAAACTCGGTAGGGCTGGGAGCTAGGATCTGGTGTGGTTGTGGAGCTGGGAGTGGGGGCAGAGCCAGTAACTGGAGTGGGTGTGATGGTGGGGGGAATAGGGGTGGAGTCATGAGCAGGGGTGGTGTTCCCCTCAGGGTTCTGGGGGGCGGGGATGGTGACAGTGGGATATGTGGGGTGCGTGTCAGCAGAATGCAGGTGAGTGGCGTTGGTGGGGGCGGAAATGGTGGCAGACATGACAGTAGATGTGGCGGAAGTCACTGAGCGTGTGACATCAGCGATGATGTGAGGGGTGAATGTGATGTCACATGTGATGCATGAGGAAGTGGTTGTGGGAGTGGCCATGATGGGGGGTGGAAGTGATATCATCAATCAGTGTGGGTTGGTAGCTGCACCAGCTGTGTGACTAATGGAGTGCAAGCAATTCCAGAGGTTGGGGGAATCTTTTGGAGTGTTTGAGGAGCGCTGGTTATGGAGGTGGGTAGATAAACGTTTGTTGTACTTAGAGTTTTTGATGTTTGAGATGGAGTTGAAATACTGTTTGTTGAGAGTATGAATTCTCCTGAGGATATAGTACAGAGTGGGTCCTGACCCTCCATGTGCTGGGTTAAACTTTCTCATAAGAGATGTATTGCAATCTCTCCAAATGTCTTAAAATTAGCAATGTGCTTCTTAACTGCCCTGTGAAATGGTTCTAGCAAGACATTCAGTTCAAAGGCAATTAAGAACAAGCAATAAGCAATTAGCCACATCTCCCTGAATTTTTTTTTGCTTTTAAAAGCATATCAATGCCAGTCTCTTTAGACTCTGAATTAAAAATCACTTAATTCTCTGCAATGTTTTACCAGCAACTGATTCAATAATTATCTTCACAATAAGTAGCAGGTGGCTGTAACTTGGTTCCAAGTATAAATAAAGCAAGCCTGATCATTCATAACATTAGCAGTGTAACATTCTGCAGATACTTGCTGGAGATTTCAAACTCAGCAATTAGCCCCTGAAAACAAGCACTTGGATCCATAATAATTTCAATACCGTCATGTGAGATTAGACACACAAAAGACCTCTGCCAATTCCAAATTTCCTCCTACTACATATTGGGAAGACCAAAACCATCATTTCTGGACTCTTATCATGAACTCCATTACATAGCTGCTGACTACATTTCCCTCCCTGGCAACTGTCTAAGGCTGAACAAGATTGTTTGCAAACTTAGTGCTTTATTCGAGCCTGAAATCTGCTTCTGACCACATATGCACGTCATCGGTAAGCTCATACAGTTCCCGTTCCAGTTCCATAAAAGCGCCCACTCTATTCCTGCCTCAGCTCATGTCCTGATGAAACGTGCACCCATGGCTTTGTAACCTCTAGACATGTCTGTTCCAACACATCCTGACCAACTTACTGTAAAGTTGAGATCTTCCAAACCTCAGCTGCCAATGTCCTAACCCACGGTATTTCCCGTTCCTGTATCACTCTTGTGCTCGCTGACCTGTATCAGATTCTGGTCAAGCAAAAATTCTCACCTTTATTTTCTAGTTCTTCCATGGTTTCATCTCCCTATCTCTATAATGGCCATTGGAGTTATCTCTACTCCTTCAATTGTGGATGTTTTCACATCTTTGATTTTAATTACTCCAGTGTCGACAACTATGCCTTCAGTTGCACAGGCCCTAAGCTCTGAGATCACTTCCTTAAAATCCTCTGCCTCTCCAATTCACTTTTCTTTTTAAAAATGTACCTCTTTTATTGAAATTATTGGTCATCTGACCTAATATATGTCTCAGTATCAAATTGCTGCTCTTGTGAAGTGCCATAGGGCATTTTATTGCAACTTAGGAAACATATGTGAAACTTTTTATGGTGTTAAAAATGCATCCAATCTCATTTTTGACTTGACATCTTGAAGGGAGTGCCAGGTAGACCTACCAGAATAGTACCCTGGGAACAAGGACTTCAGTAATGCAGAGACACTAGAGAAGCTGGGATCATTCTCATTACAGCAACAAGGTTAAGGGAAGATCTTATTAGAGGTGTACAAAATAATCAGGGCATTTTAATACCAAGTATCTGCTTACACTAACAGAAGGTGTGGTAACCAGCAGACACAGATTTATGACAATTGACAGAAGAACCAGAAGGGAGATGATGCAAAATTTCCTTAGACAGTGATTATGTTTATGATCTGGAATAAATAATCTGAGAGGATGAGGGAAGCCAATTCTACAGCACCTTTAAAAGGGAATTGGATATATTCTTTGAAAGGTGAAGTTTCAGAGCTATGAGAAAAATGTGAGAAGAATTGGATAGATCCTTCAGAGAGCAGACACAGGCACGCTGGGCCAAATAATGTCTTCCTCGCCTTTATGAACCCCTGACTTTCCATAAATTACGTCTATATCATTTAACCTTTTCAGTAAACGAATATTTGGCGACCCACTTGAGGTATAATGATAATACTGATGTCAATATTTTTTCAGTTGTGCTAAGTTAGTATTCAGCCACATTTTGACGTACTCAACTGCATAAATTATTTCCTTTAAGCCCCTTCATTTCCTAATTAACCAAATACCTTTCAAACTTTAGCTACATACGTGGATCTTATTGACTTAGAAAACTCTCCAGTTCTCTCGAATCGGAAGGCTGTGTGCTTTTGCAAAGAAATCCTTCAGTGTTTCTGTAATTTGCAGAAAAGAAAACTTCATTGCTAGGTAACTGAAACAACTCATCCCCCTGTCCCCACACATCCTTCATAATGTTTATGCTGGCCGCTACCCACTCCTCAAACCCAACAACTTCCTTGCCAGTACAGATTCTGAGTTTCTTCAGGGCAGGGCAGATCAACTTACAACCAGTGTTCAAATACTTTCAAGTTTTAGCATGAAAAGTATTTTACCTTGGTCCTGGGTCTTTATTCAGGCAAGAGTGCCAATTATAGTTCTGTATCATTTAATCTACAGCTATGGCCAAAAGTGTTAAAACTTAGGGGATGAATTATTTCTTCCCATCAAAGTATTAAGTTTGCTAACTTATTTTGTTATTTCCCAGTTATTCCACAGATCCTATATTGATTTATTAACTGTCTCGCCTGCTTGCAGCCTATGCCTCCAGTTTTAATTCTTCAAGTACCAGGGAGTCTATTTTGCTTCATTTTTATAAAAAGCCATGTGCCTCAGAGATGGAAAAAATGACTCATGTGAAAATTTCCCTGGCTACATTAGGATATAGATTTTTAAATTGCATTAAAATAATGCATAGGACAGGTCAACACATATCTTGCCTCTGGCAAGATTTTCCTTGGAGAAAAAGAGAAATAGTCATTTATTTATTTTTCTTTAATGTTAATTATTACTTCATGGAGAACAGTGAACTCTGGAATGGTATCAATGTGCAAACAGTAAAATATATAGTTTGGGTATTAGGATTGCGTGGTCTGACAAGTTAGAGAAAAATGAAAGCACAACACATAATTTCTAATATTGTTTAGAAGATTTGTGGAAAGTATGTTATGGTGAGTTGCTTTACACTGCATTTCAAGTTCAACTGAACCGTTAACTATGGGTTCAATTGCATGTCTGTCGAACAATATTATGAGGAATTGCACAGTTGCTAAGTGACTACGTTCCCAGCTACCAGATACTGGCACAAATTAAGGACTGACCTTGGCATATTCCTAACAGCAATGTGGGTGTACCTCCGGCACGTGGACTGCAGCTATTTCGGAAAGTGGCTGACCACTACCTGCTTACTCTGAAGTAGAGATAGGCAATAAATGCTACTTTAGCTAGCCATGCCCATACTGCAAGAAAAAAATAGGTAAAAATAAATAGTAGTAAGGGTCATAAGTAATTAGTGAATAATGGTGCTGCATGATGGCTCAGTGTTTAGCACTGCTGCCTCACAGCAGCATGGTCCCAGGCTTGATTCTAGCCTCAGGCGACTGTCTATGTGGAATCTGCGCATTCTCCCTGTATCTGTGTGGGTTTCCTCCCACACTCCAAAGGTGTGCAGGTTAAGTGGATTGGCCATGCTAAATTGCCCGTAGTGTGAGGTGCATTAGTCAGAGGGAAATGGGTCTGGGTGGATTACTGTTTGGAGGGTCAGTGTGGACTAGTTGGGCTGAAGGGCCTGTTTCCGCACTGTAGGGAATCTAATCTGAACAATACACAGGTTTGGGTGGAATGCTTCTTTCACATTGAGCCCAGTGCAAACTTTGTTGTTTTCAAGTCAGTGGGTTCTAAAACCAGAATTTTATTTCATTCAATTCTACCAACGACCCCAATAGTGAATTAGTTCAAAATTACCCATCCGCATGAAACAGTATTGCCAATTCAGCTCTTTACTGAAGTCAATGGATAAGAAAGTTGAGTGGGATAGAAAATAGCTTGATGATTTACTAACTTCTAATAACGACATCTACTAATCAGCTCCCCTTGCTTTTGCACATGGAATCTCTGCTTTCCCATTCTCGCAGGCCCCACTCTGTAAATGAACCATTTCCCTGAGCTCTCTGGCTGCTTCCTTGTGTAACAGCATACTATTAAACACAATCAGCGCTGCTAATCCAGTCCCCTTTTGTCGGAGGGTTCAGGTGAAATTGGAGCTCCTCTCCATCATTCCCCCAATTCAGGATGACCACTCCCCTGCAACCTCTGATACACCCCTCACCCCAGCCCTGTCTCATTTCCTCAGCAGCAGCTTTTTCTTACAGACTCACTATCCAACTGGCCTTCAGCTTGTCAATCAAGCTGAGGGTGCACAGTAAACAAATAAGGAATAATAAAATGAAATGAGTTCTGCAGTTCCAAACAGCAGGATGTTCTGTAATTCCTGCTTTCCCAACAGCCCGTCTGCTAGGAACGTACCACTGGGCTTCACTCACGGTTCCCCCCTTTTACTAACTTTCTTACCTTTGTCATCTCCTCATCTGCCATCTCTGTGCTCATCTCATCTCAACTACTTATTCCTCCATTTACTTTCACTTCTATGGATCGTCAACTTTCATTGTTGAACTCACTTTTGCTATTAAATTAAATTGGAGAATAGTTACAGAATTCAGAGGTGCAGAAGGAACTGATGTTCGAGTGCATGAGTCACAAAAGACATTCACAGCATACAATAAAGAGGGCTAATGGGATGCTGCCCTTTATCACAGGAGGAATTGAAGATGAAAGTAAGGATGTTATGCTATACAGGACATCAGTGAGACCACATCTCCAATACAGGTAGTTCTTCTATAACGCGATGGTTGTATTCTTGTGCAACACTGCATGTTAGAAAAAATCACAGTTTACAAACAGCGCTTAAAGTGTTGGTGATGTAATTGCACTACAGTCAACACGTTTTAAAAGTTTGCACTTTAGAAAGTGTCCTCAATTCGTCAATCGCATTACAGTGAATTCGCATTGACAAAACATGCATTATAGCAGAACGATATGTGCTTTGTGCAGTTTGGCCTCCTTATTTAAGGAATATTCACTGGCTAAACCTGCATTTATTGTCCAGAGACTAATTGAGAGTCAACCACATTGTGGCTTCATACTCACGTTTTACCATCATAAGACATAGGATAGGGTCATAAGATAAATGAGCAGATTTAGTCCATTCAGCCTGTTGTTCTGTCATTTGATTGAGCTTGATATATTAAGTTTAGGCCCAAACCAGGTCTGGATGGCAGATTTCCTTCCCTAATGGACATCCATGGACAATCAATGACGGTTACCTTTTGACCAGTGCTTTATTCAGGTTTGAGTTCAAAGCTTCACCATCTGCTATAGTAGGACATGAATGTAGGTGTCCAGGAAATTAGCCTGCGGTTCTGGGTTACTAGTTTAGTGGCAATATCACTGCACCATGACTTTTTCCATGATATAAATGCTTTCGAGGCAGTTCAAAGGTTAATACCAGGAATGAGTGTGTTGTGTTCTGAGGATAGATTGGATAGACTGGGATAGTTTCCACTTGACTTTAGAAGAGTGAATAATGACTTGGTTTGAAATCTATAAGATTTTGAATGGTCTTGACAAGGTAGGTGTGGAAAGGGTATTTCCTCATGTAGGTTAGTACAGAACTAGGGAGACTATTTTAAAATCTGGAGTTGCTCTTTCAGGACAGAGATGAGGAGAATTTTTTTCTGAGGATTGAGTGACTTTGGAAATCTGCCCAGAAGGTGTAAGAGGCAGAGTCATTAAATTATGTTACAGCACAGCTAGATACATTTCTGTTAAGCAGGGAGATCAAATGGGATAACTGGGAAAATGGAATTCAAACTGCACAATTTTAGATCAGCCATAATTTTGTTGAATGGCAGAGCAAGCAGGAGGAGCCAGATAGTGTATTTTTGTTTCTATTGATACCATTTTTCATGAGATTGAAACTGGTCAAAACAACACTAAATCTGACATAACAATTGGAAATTATCAGATTTTATGGAGAAAAAGTGTTAACATTTCATATCCTATGACCTTAGTGCTACATGAATTCAGGTAGCCATTGTTGTTTGATCTGCACCCAGCATAAAACTATGGCAATGCAAAGAAATGCTGCGAAAAATAGAGATGGTTAATATTTTGTATATCAGTTTGACTGTGTCTTCATTGCTTGGCTTAAGTCAAAAGACAGATATTTTTCTTTAGAAATAGTCAGCCTTACATCTCCATGTGTGTCCAATTCCCTTTCTGAAACTTATTAATCCTCCTTTCATGAGGTTTCAGAAGAAATAGCTGTTGTGGATAGATGCAGAATTGAAAGGATAAACTTGGCCAGCTACTTGACGAGACCACTTGCAAGGATCTCTTGGTGTCAGTAAAAGCCTTTTGGACAGGGATCTGCTTCTTTTCATTGCAGGAAGTAGATGGTGAGGGAGAGAGAAACAAAACAGAGCTAAATTTGTTATAACTGACAATTACAAAAACATTTAACATGCTTGTATCAAGTTCCAATTTCCAAAACCGGGTGAAACCAGGACTGGGTATGGTACAGCCGAGTGTTAAATTAAGAGCAACTTTACAAATTATGTGACTATCTGGAGAACCACATCTCCTGGATTATGCTAATCATAACTGAAAAATAACTGACTACTGGATGTAAACATATGGGTAGGATATGAAGAATGCATTGATTTGATGCAGATTTGCTCTCACACACTGGAATGTATTATGTGGATATGGGAATTAAAGCATCACTTTTTAAATGTTTATAAGGCTTTGGAATGTTTGCTTGGGCACTGAGTGCCATAGAAGATATGCTTCTAGTCAAACAAACTGCATTCCTTTAGAAAGATCACGACAAGTGCTTTCTTTTTTAAATCAAAAGGTGCATTTTAAGGTTAGACTGGGAGCTGTGTCCATTTGGCTGAAAAGCTGACAGAAGCCTTTTCATTCAGGATATTTTAAATAAAGCTATTTTAAATATTACAAGCATGGCAGATTCACGGAATAACAATTCGGAAACAGAACTCAAGTTCTTAGATAAAACCGCTCCAGCTGATGAATTATTTTGTGTTGAGTTTTGTAAGGAAAAGCCAGGATTAATCCAATTAGAGGAGTCTGTAAAATCACCCATTACGCTTCAGGTGTCACTTGCAAAGTTCTGGGTCACTGCCGCTGAAAATAAGGAATGTATTCATTTCCACTCCACGGCAATGGAATTCCTGAAGGAGTGCTCCCATTGTAATTCAGTCAAGCACATTTGAGCTGCTCGTGTTGTGTGTAACCCTTAGGCGCTCGGGGCACGGGCAAGTTAGGTCCGCTGGCTGCAGCAACTCGACTCCAGCCCGGATCGCAGTCCATCACCATCCCCACCCTCGGGACATTTGTTGCGACGAATCCTGAGTCCAGATGTCGGAACAGATGTGCTCGGCATTCCCCAATAATCTGCAGCAGAGCAGACTCAACAGGGGCTTTCGTGATGTGATTGAATTCACATGAGGTTAGGACATTTGTCAACGGGCAGGACCAGCCTAAGTTTAAAGCAATTCTGAAAGAGGGTCACTCCACGTCGATTCTGATTTCTCTCCACAGACGCTGCCGGACCTGCTGAGTTTTTTTTCTAGCAATTCCTGCTTTTGTTTCTCATTTCCAGCATCCGCGGTTCTTTCGGTTTTTATTTTAGTTTAAAGCGTCCGGGTCAAGCACAACATTTGAATGGGGCTGGGCGGTGAGGATGGAGGAGACCGGTCCGAATCCATTTCGATTGAAGTCCACCCTCCACCCCCCAACACACACACACACACACACACACACAAACAACAGAAGATCCCAGGAGCCCACTTGTAATGGGTCAGTGCCAAGGCAGGGAGCTGGCTATGGGAAATCATCAAGCCAGTTTCAGGGAGGTGGTGGCATTTAGTTAGAGTCATGGAGATGCACAGCATGGAAACAGACCCTTCAGTCCAACCCGTCCATGCCGACCAGGTATCCCAGCCCAATCTAGTCCCACCTGCCAGCACCTGGCCCATATCCCTCCATTCCTATTCCAACACCCATAAAGATGACTTTTAAACGTTGCAATTTATTTTAATAGACTTGATTCCACCCCTTCCCCCCCCCACACACACACATCAATCAGATGCCACCCTGCAATCAGAATGCAGTCAGAACCCCACTGTCCAACAATCAGTAGAACCAGCATTGATCTCAGACAGACACTGATCTCCCCATCTGTACCTCTGATTTCTCTATAACCACAGCCATCCCCAACCCTCTCTCTAATCTACCCCTATGATACTACACACAGCCCCAACCTACCACGGGCACTGCAGTGAGCGCTGCATTATTCTGTAAACACTGGATCCTAATAACAAATCATTAAACTTAGACATCATTCTCATCTGCACACTCTGTGTCCAGAGTTAGCGACGGACACCATTTCCACAGACAGTCCAACCAATGAGGAAAACACTTTATAAGGGCCCAAGGCCCGCCCGGTTCATCAACTACAAATTTGTAAATGGCTTCAACAAATGGTTGGCCTCTTCACTAACATCTTCAAATTTAAATTCCATCTAAGCACTGAAGAATTGGTTCACAAATTTACCATTATGATCACTGTCAGCATATACCGATTGTTCCACTGCTACCTTCTTAAGGATGGAACCATTTTATGTCTAAGTACAAGACATTTGATTGGCCATTGCAATGATTTTATTCCATGGGAATATGGGTATATAAAAATACTCCAAAAGTAGGGCCATAGAGTCATAGTGCATGGAAACAGACCCTTCGGCCCCACTTGTTCATGTCGACCAAGTTTCCCAAACTAAACTAGTCCCATTTGCCTGTAGTTGGTCCATTACTTGTCCAAATTTTTGAAAATTCATTTGTAATGTGGGCTGGCCAGCATTTATTGCCCATCCCTAGTTGCCCTTGAGAAGGTGGTGGTGAGCTGCTTTCTTGAGCTCCTACAGTCCACCTGATGTGGGTTGATGCAAAATGCAATTAAATAGGGAATTCCAGGATTTTGACACAGCAAATGGTGAAGGAACTGCAATATATTTCTAAGTCAGGCTGGTGAATGACTTGAAGGAGAACTTGAAGTTAGTGGATGTTCCAATGTATCTGCTGCCCTTCCCCTTCTAGATGGAAGTGGTCGTGGCTTTGGAAGGTGCTGGCTGAGGATCTTTGATGAATTTCTGCAGTGAATCTTGTAGATAGATACATAATGCTGCTACTGAGCCTCGGTGGTGGAGAGAGCGGATATTTGTGGAAATGTGTTTTAAATATTGCAATTGTACCAGCCTCTGCCGCTTATTCCATACATGTACTGCCCCCTCTGTCCCTCAGGTTTCTTTCCCCTCTCATCTTCAAACTTTGCCTTCTAGTTTTGGACTCCCCTACCCTGGGGCAAAGACCTTGGCTATTCACCTTAGTTATGTCCCTCATGATTTTATAAGCCTCTATAAGGTCAGCCTTCAGTCTCCTACACTCCAGGGAAAGAAATCCCAGCCTATTCAGTCTCTCCTTATAACTCAAACATTCCCCTGTAACTCAAACATTCCCATCTCAGTAACATCCTTGTACTTTTTTTTTGCACCTTTTCCAGTTTAATAACATTCCTCCTATTGCAGGGTGACCACAATTGAGAGCAGTACTCCAAATGTGGTCTTACCAATACAGTACAACCTCAATTATCCAAACATCAATTATCTGAATTTCAGATTATCTAAACAAGATCTCAACGTCCCGCAAAAACGGCGTTAGGCAATTCAGCATTCAGCATTCAGTTATCAGTTAAACAGCATTATGGCATGCATTGCCAGATAACCAAGAAAAGTTCGGATCATCGGCAATCATAAATTACCGCTTGTTTAAGGTAATTCAGTTATTGGTTAAACGGCATTATGGTGTGCATTGCCGGATAACTGAGAGATGTTCGGATAACCAGCCTTCATAAGTTACTGCTTGTTTATGATCAGATCAATTATCCAAATGATCAATTAACTGAACGAAATACTGCCCGCCAGTCTTGTTCGGATAGCCAAGTTTCTGCTGTATCTTGAAAAGCTGTTGTGTTCCGTTCCAACTCGTGTGACCGATGAAGGCAAGTGTGCCAAATTCCTTCTCCACTATCCTGTCTATCTATGATGCCACTG
Source organism: Chiloscyllium punctatum (assembly GCF_047496795.1). Taxonomy (NCBI): domain Eukaryota; kingdom Metazoa; phylum Chordata; class Chondrichthyes; order Orectolobiformes; family Hemiscylliidae; genus Chiloscyllium; species Chiloscyllium punctatum. The sequence continues at coordinate 55,193,466 of NC_092741.1, read as the reverse complement.
CTGAGGAACTATGTACCTGCACCCCAAGATCACTTTGTTCGACAACATTCCCCAGGGCCCTACCATTAACTGTGCAAGTCCTGCCCTGGATTGTCTTACCAAAATACAACACCTTGTATTTATCTGCATTAAACTCCATCTGCTATTCCTCGGCCCATTTGATCAACATCACTCTTAGATAACATTGTTCATTGTCCACTATCCCACCAATTTTGCTGTCCTCTTACTAACCATACCTCCTATATTCACATCCAAATCATTTTTATAAATGACGAACAGCAGTGGATCCAGCACCAATCCTTGCATCACACCACTTACCTCCAATCTGAACAACAACCTTCTACCACTGCCCTCTGTCTCTTCCAGTCAGGCCAGTTTTCTATCCAATTGGCTAGCTCTCCCATGTGATCAGACTTGCTAACCAGTCTACCATGTGGACTCTTGTTAAAGTCCATGTAACAGCCTCTCCCACTCTGCCTTCATCTACCTTTTAGTCGCCCCTTCAAAAAACTCAATCAAGCTTGTTATTTCTTCAAAATGTTTAATACCATGTTCAAAAGTAACCAACAATAATTATTGCAGAGTTGAAAATGAACAATTGTTATTAGCTGCCATAAAAGATAGTTATTGTTAGTTGTACAAAGAGGCTTTTTAAAAATATCAGCATGATAAATGCTTTTTAAAATTGAAATACTGTCTAATGACAGCACAATACAATGTCATTATGGAATCCGAGTAATGTCATGGCAATGCTTTATTATTTGGAAATAATGTTTTAATGTGCCTGACACCATTTGAAGAGAGAGTGAATCTAAATTACATTGTTTTTGTGCCAGCATAGGGCCACACTTTAAATATTGATGTGGTCAGCTCATGTTGAGACCTTTTAGACCTAAATCTGTCAAAAGTATACAACTGAGATTTTTGCTTTCAGGTGAGAGAATGTTGCAGTGCAGGATAGAGTCATCGGGTTGGTGAATGCTGGACTGGGCTGGTTGGATGGCCTTCTCTTTGTCCCTGTTGTTGAAGATTTTAAGGGCCTTACCCCTCTCCCCTCACACTGCCTCCCCACCCATGTTTCCTCATATCCTCCAGGCCAACTCAAGCCCACCTAGCTCCCATACCCTCTCACCCTCTACTTGCCATTTCAATATCAACTTGAGCCTCCAACCACTCCCATGCCATGTCAAATGACCATGCCAATTCAATTGCCACTCATCCATATCCATCACAGGCAGGGGCATTAGGATCCATATGGAGATGAAATAAAATAAGCTTCTAACATGGCTGTCAACCATACAGACTTGGCAGTGAAACAAATCCCATTCATGAAAGCATCAAATATTCAAAGTTTCCTGTGAAGTGGTTGCTCTCTTGTGTTTAAAAAAAATCAAACTTTTGTCCATACCTTTAATAATATTCTTTTTCGCTGTCGTTCAGCCTATCAATGTGGAACACCTGGTGAGATAATTGTAGCTTTTGAAACTCAGTCAAGCACTCATAATGAATAACTCTGAGGGAAATGTTAACAAAGAATACTATTGAAATGGTGACACTGGGAACAGACTCTACACCAGCTGGCCTGTCAATCAAAGATTTAACAATCACGGTCAGCTTTAGTCAGTTTAAACAAAACTTCAGATCATGACAGTGGCACAAACTTTCCAACCGTCAAGAGCAGTTACATCTCCATAAATTTGTGACTTTAACATCAGCACAAGGTCCTTTCAGCAGCCAAAATTGGATCTGTTTAAAGTGAGTACAAAGTATAAGTGATTCTTTGAGTTGTGTTTCCTGCCTGTGTGAATTACACCTCCAACTTGCTTCCACTTTCTGGAAAAAAAAATGCATTGGAAACAGAAGCAGAACTTACACATCACGAACATACCCACCATTTCTAGGGAGCTGTGGAGTCTTCCAATCTTGATTCTCAAAATGAAAAGAACTCTGAACTATACCCACAGAAGTTAAATAAAGACTATTTCCTTGCTTTTAAGAATGTCATAGGATTGTATTTAAGTTCAGCTGCCTGAGACTGCATAAAATAGAAGCTAAATCTAATTCCTATATATTTTAGCCCATAGGCAGATCCATGTTATTTTATGGGCCAATTTTGTCTTTTTATGGGTTAGTTTCTAACTAACAACCCAGCATGTAGTGTAATCACAGCTGCTGTAAACCTGTCATATCACTTAGTAATAATTCAGGGTCAGAAATAGGCCATGGGGACCTGCTACAGCTGTGGAATGAGCAATATAGAGGAATTGTGGTTGCAACATGGTGCAGAGAGCCCAAATTTAGCAGTGATTCCCTTGGCTATTGTAACACATAGCACCAGGGAGTAACAAAACTATTAACAGGTCTAAAGGCTATCCGGTAATTAAACAGATGCTCCTCTGGCGGTGGGTCACGAGCATCAGAGATGCCAAAGCTGCTTAGTATACCAGCAAATGCCGGAAGACATTGGAAGAAGATACAAACATCTGGGAAGGAAATATGCAGATTGTCATAGATTATCCTGTACAAGTGCACACAGATAATGGTCACTTTAAGTAGAAGAATGAGACTAATTGAAGTGATATGCTATGCCATTGTAAAGATGTTACACATTGATGTAAGTGGTAAAGCAAAGATGTTACAGAATTAGCAATGTTTTTCTGTTGGGTTTCACAACAGCTTGCATTTAAACAGCACCTTTAATATAGAAAACGGTCTCCGGATGTTTCACAGGTGTGTTATCACATAGAGGTTTTAAGACTGGTGATCAACAGGTTGGTCAAATAGGTTTTTACCAAGTGACTGAAAGAGAAGCAAGGTGAAAAGGTTTAGGCAAGAAATCCCAGAGCTTAGGGGTTGATTTTTCTCTCTTTGTCGGTCATAATTTAATTTGGATGCTGAAATCAAGTTCAGAAATCCACACGCGAGGATTGGAATTCAGAGGGTAGTTTTTGAGAACATGGATTCTGAAGCAAAGGGGAGACAGCTCCTGAGGCTGGGAGGCCAGTAAAGAGAGAAACCATCAACAGTCTCTCTTCAAAGACTTTGTAAAAATCTTAAAATTGAAAAGGTGACCCAATGTCAGTTCCCCTTCAGAAGTGAAGGGGTACAAAACAATGCTGGAGTGCTGGCCTCCTGGTCTATCATTGGAGGCCTGTTGCCTTATTCATTTAGGGGATATCACTGGCTGGGTCAGCATTTATTGCCCATCGCTCATTGTGCTTGAGAAGGTGGCAGTGAGCTGTCTGCTGCAGTTCATTTAGTGCAGGTATGCCCACAATGCTGTTAGAGATGGTGTTTCAGGATTTTGATCCAATGAAACTGAAGGAATGCCAATACATTTCCAAGTCAAGTTAGTGACAACATGGGCAGAATATTTCAGGGGTCTGATTAACGTGGCATTACGAGACATGTGGCAAACAGAGAGGCCTAATGTAATGTCGAGAGCAACTCATGCCACCTTTTATGATTTCGCAAGCATTATGATGAGATTCTCCCTGGCACGTGAGATGCCAATTAATGCTTGTTAAATGCCTTGTTAATGGCACAGCATGCTCCATTAGTATTCATCCTCCCAACATACCAAACTTGTCAAACAAGCTCGACATGGGAAACTTGACAAGGAAGGCACAGCAAGCACCTGGCATGTTTAGCTCACTGCTGGCTCTGAACAATCTCCATATTGGAAACCAGGCACAATCGTCTTAAAGCATGCTCCATAGGCACCAGCCACATGTTCGTGATATGCATGGACAACGTGAGGCAGCTTCCAGGAATCCTTATGGCATATCTCCAATCCACCTGCAGGACACCTCAAGCTGCACAGGCAACTCCCAATGTAATGTTGCACCAAGGGCACTGTGCCCTCAGGGACATACAGCCAGCTCATGGACTGGACCTGGCTGCTTCTCCGGACTCACTGCTTACTGTCATAGTGCTAACTCATTCTTAGCCGAACTGCATACTCACAGCATTTCTGTCTTATGTTACGTTATAGTGTCTTTTTGCACTTCTCCACCTCAGCCAGAGATACCAGCTCACATCACTGCTGTTTTGCCTTGTAATTTCACAGAGGGACAAAGCCAGGAGCTTGTCCTGGTTGTCAGTGGGCCTCCGTCAAATCAAGAAGGATAGCCTTCACTCAGGGGTCCTAGCATAGGCAGCCTCCAATACCAGCAGAGGTCTGCTTGGGACAGTCTGACTCAAGATCATTCTAAGGGGCGATAAACCAAATGGGGAATGACACAACACCAAGTTTGAGTTTTCTGTCCCTTTTTTAATGGGCTTTTATCCTCATAGAATGAAAGAGGTATTTATAAGTGAGACTAAAATGGGTGCAACAACCGTGTGGGGAGGTATCCCAAATGAGAGGGTGGGCAGCACAGAGGGCTGGGTTAGTGGTGTTGGATATTGGGGTCATTAAGGGGGGAGTGGGGAAGATGTTGGAGGCTATAGGGAGAGTGATAGATCATGAGCCTTGGTGGGATTTAGGTCCAATAGCAGAGATAGCATGAGGGTGAGGTACCAGAGAGAAGATGTATGCCAGTAAAGTGGTGAAGAACATTGACCTTTTTCCTACAGCACTGAGCATTCCTCCCTACAGCTGAGTTTGCAATGATCCAGGTTGTTACCTGAGACCAGGTTGACAGGGTCTGGCAACATGGGCTCACGCTCAGTCCTGGGAGGAGGAGGAGATTCCACATCAGTACCCCCCCAATCCAGCAAGCCCTCCATGTCTCTGCCCACAAAGTGGGATGCTAGTTTCCTTTATCTGCCATGTCTAGGGCTAATGTCAGCTATCATGCAGAGCACCTCTGGACTGACAGAACTCGTCCATCAAACTTCCAAAGATGGTAGGCACACGAGATGCCAGTGAATTCCAGGATATGTGCCAAGTGGTCAGCTGTTCTGGGAACAATGTGTGATAAGCTGAGAAGGAAATCAGACCTCCGAGATGCCGTAGAGGGGTGTTGTTAAAATAACTCCACAGAAGCTGGTGTCCCAACACCAAGTCACCCTTTATTTACACCTAGAGAGTCTTTGACGCTGATCCAGCTCCCTCAGAGTGGGCTCTCAGTGAACTGAACCTCTGACATTCCTGTTTATATCTGTCAGCCAGGGCTCCCCGATTGGGGTGAAAATCTTGGTCAATCAGGGAACTCCTCTTCCGTGAAGTCCATCTAGCTAACCTCATTACAATTATGACAGTTGGCGACTGATGAGGCGATATAACATATGATGACAGAACTTGCCTAGTCTCATGGTGATGAAACTTCCACAAAAACCTGATGTATATTGAACTCAGCCAAAAAAGCAAGTAAGATTCAACCCCTTGTCAGCCTCAGAAGACTGACCTTAATAGGGCCCATTACACCATTACATGGGCAAACCCCCACCCCCCATTGTGTGGGCCTCAGCTTCACCAGCCAGGCTGACCAGAAATGGCCCCTGCCATGAAACTGTGTTGGCAAACTGGCATAAGGGAAATTGTAGGCCTACTCAGCTCTGGTCCTCCTCTCAGTGGGGCTGTTTAGAAATTATAGTTCATTGCCAATGATAGCTGTACAGCGATTGCAGGTGAGTGGGAAGCCAGAATTGGAGAAGTGCATTGATATGAGTAACATTAAACAAACCTGATCAGTCATTCACTGAGTTTAAAAAAAGTGAAATTGTACTCTGACTGTCGTCTTCAATATTGAATGATCCTTGATGAAGTCCAAAGTACTTTCCAAGGTTTGATTTGATTTTTGATTTTGATATGATTTATTATTGCCACATATACCACGATAGAGAAATGCATAACCAGTACATTGCTCAAGGGAAATACCATCTGAAAAAGACAAATGCTAGGAATCAATAAATAACTCCCTTTAATTCACCATTCGCAGTGATGCTATGGTCCTTGCATGTATTTTACTGTGGCTGGGCATTTATAACATACATCTGGATTAGTGGTGCTGGAAGAGCACAGCAGTTCAGGCAGCATCCAAGTAGCTTCGAAACTGCTGTGCTCTTCCAGCACCACTAATCCAGAATCTGGTTTCCAGCATCTGCAGTCATTGTTTTTACCTCGTTGATTTATAACATACAGTGCAGCCTTTGTTTATCTTAGTAGGAAAATATCTACCTTCTATACTGCTAGTGCAAAGCTTAGTACACTACGGTGCTGAATAAAAATGCCATCCACTGGCTGAGCTCTTAATCACTTCATACACCCAAGGCAAACGTCTGCATGTATCAGGGTGAAGGGCAGGACCTTCGGCCCAAGCTAGGGCCACTTTGCAACGCTGGGGTTTGCTAGTACTATCTGAGTCTGAGGGGATGTTTTTGGAATTGGGTGGAGAGTGGCAAAGTTACCCCCACCCCCGACAAGCAGTGGGAAGCCAATTAATGTGATTGGAAGACTGATTGAGGCTGACAGTCAGCTCCTGGAGGTGTTAGTGTTTAGGTTAACTGCCTACATGGAGGCTGCTGTCCCCCAGCAGTACTCCAGGTGACCCCAGCACTCCAGGCAGGCTCCCCTGATGCCTTATGAGCACATGTGAAAGCACACTCTCTCTCCAGGGGAGGAACTCCCACTTCACAGGGATGGTTGGCTATTCAGTCTATTTATTTTAAATTGGAGAGAAGTCTGTTATATTATGCTAATGGTCAATATGTCAGAACACCTTGGACAGGCATCACGCAAAGTCCTTTGGAAGCTTTGCCACATCAGCTAAAATATATTTTTGGAGGTAAAATCACATCAATGTTGCCCTCATTTTGGGTGAGCCTCTATCTTTCTCTTGATGGTGAAGGAAGCTGCTGCTCCTTTTTTTGAGCTGAAGGCCTTCCAACTGCACCCCAGGCTAAGTTAGGTTGCCATCGTTCCCCCAGTGAGCCTGCTCCAACGGGGCTAATTGTTCAATTTGGCGAAAATCACTTCCAAGTGACTGCTCCCCGTGCATTGGTTAGTGCACAAGTCCAGTTCAAAAAAGCCTCTGGGAAATTCCGACCTGTGTGTTTTATTCCTGCAAAATATTGCGGTCGTTTTTTGATCTAGGAAATGACCAATTTCTCAATGCGATGCCCTGCAGGACTTGCAAATCCTCAGATGTATTGGCATCAGATGATTTCCAAGCATCCCAGGCAGCTGAGTGTAAGGTCTCCTATACGTGCTAACCCTGCTGAGAATTGCGTTGTTTGAATTTTCTGGGTCTAGATGCAGGTTCAAACACAGCTGTCACCAAAAATGTATGATTCAGTAAATATTTTTAAAATTCATGTGAAGTCAGAAGGAGCAGAAGTGTTTGTCTGCCAGCCCCGATCACCCTCGCCGTTTAACGGAATGTGTATTTTTCCTTTTGGAGAATAAGGCAACATTCAACAAACCTGCAGTATGTATCACCTTCCTTGATAGTAGCCTTCTCTGTATTTTATTGAAGGAGGAGACTGTTCCCAGTATAACTCACTCTTGTTTCAAGGATGGCCAGATGAAGCCACAAGCACCAAGTTGACTCAGTGAGGCTGCGGCCTTTTAGAACTCCAGCTCAACTGCAGCCTCCCATTTGCCAGCACATCTGTTAGTCACCACACCCACCGCTGGTGACTTTACGCTCAATCACTCTCACGAGCTGAAAACGCCTTTTATCATCTCTTAGAAACAAAGAGCAACTTGAACAAGGAAGGTGTCATGGAAATCGCTGTTTAGAAGACAGGTTGTCTAAATGGGAATGACGCAGAAACCTGTGCCAGCTCTGACAGACATAAAGTTTGTTGTAACTGAATCATATTAATTGCAAAATTAAATGCGTGAGTCATATTAAAGGAAAAATGCCCGCCCCTTGTGCAAACCTACTGCATGCTTTTAATGCAACCACAACATTCCTATTAAAGCCTGAGTGTTTTTCTTCCTTTTGGAGGAAGAAGAAGCCTCTCACTGATCCTTAAGGCCTACGTTAACTGCACCCTAACTAACAGTGTGGGCCACAATGTTTTCAAATCAATGGACAAATGACACTGGTTGACGGAGAGCTCCAGTAGTGTCTCCAGAGTGACTAACTCATTGTGGGTGTGGAGTATCAAAGGAAATGGTGAAGAACAGGCCACTGTTGAGCTAAATTTCTGACAGGCAGGTACATGCTGAGTCATCTCGTGCCATCACCTTCACCAGTCATGAAATAAGAGTGAATTATTCTCTACGCAATCCCTTACTTTAAGCTGAGAAGGATAATTCAGTCAGGAAACCAGCAGGACCCTGTTAATGTAGCTGTGTAGAGCTGAGGAGAGAGGTATCAGTGTATGTGTGCAGGTAGTTGTGGGAGTGGTGGAGAGTTATTTCCATCTTCGTCCCCTACCTGTGGTTGTTCTTCTTTTCCAAACATTTGATTGATATTTTCCATGACAATACTCTATAACGTGGAAGATGGCACAGTTTTTTTGGGTGCACCGTTGGGTCCAAATTCAAGGCACCCCAAGACCAGCCCAGGCCTTTTATTATATCTTTCTGAAACTTGCTTTGGTAAGAGTCCTTTTTGCTGACTGGACAGGTGATTTTCATGGGACTCATCTACATCTTGTTCTGTGCCCCAATATCACAGTACTTCCTCTGCTCATTGGCACAGTGCTAGTGTCCCTACCTCTGAGCCAGGAGGCCTCCATTCAAGTCCTATCTGTGCTAGAGGGTCTAATAACATTTCTGAACAGGTTGATTAGAAAATATCTCCTCACTGTTCTCCCTTAACATTGAGCTAAATTGAGGTTCACACTCAGATCACACATTAACCAAGAATTTTGCGAGGTAGTTCATAAATCCAACAAATTATTGCACTGCTTTCATTCCTGTTGGTCCTGGCATTTCTGCTACAGCTCTCACCTTGACAAAATTTGAGAATATGAATTTTGCTGTAAATACTCACCTATGTACTTGACTTCAAGCATCTTCAATTGATCTTTTTCTTGATTTTTTTTCTATCACAATTTCCTTCTGTTGTCTGTGACGATTGCCTCTTCTGCCTTCATTTAATTTTCATCACTGCCAGTTCATCGATTACAAAATTATCCCTGGCAGTCTTGTCTTTGCTTCCTCCTTAGTATTTCCCAGGTTAGCAGGCTATTGGTTCCTCTCAGTCTCTCAGCCTGGTGTGGTGGTCTCTCCACCTGGCATGGTGGTCCCCTAGCCAGCTTGATGGTCTGGCGGCCCTGCGTGGCAGTGTCTCGGCCCAATGTGGAGGTCTCTCGGCCCAGCGTGGTGGTCTCTTGGCCCAGAGTGATGGCTTCGCAGCCCGGTGTGCCAGTGTCTCAGCCGAATGTGGTGCTCTGTCAGTGTCCGAATGTGGGAGCTTCTCAGGCAGCCTGGCGGTCTCTCAGCCTGGCTTGGCAGTCTCTTGGCCTGGTGTGGCAGTTTCTCGGCCAAGCATGGCATTCTCTCACATGGCATGGTGGTCTCTCACCTGATGTGTGGTCTCTTAGTCCGGCATGGTGGTCTCTCAGCATGGCAGTCATAGAAATGTACAGTACGCTAACAAACCCTGCGGACCAACTAGTCCATTCCAACCAGATATCCCAACCTAATCTAGTCCCATTTGCCAGCACCTGGCCCATATCCCTCTAAACCCTTCCTATTCATATACTCTTCCAGATGCCTTTTAAATGTTGCAATTGTACCAGCCTTCACCACTTCCTCTGGCTGGTCATTCCATACACATCCCACCCTCTGCGTGAAAATGTTGCCCCTTAGGTCCCTTTTCTATCTTTTCCCCTCTCACCCTAAACCTATGCCCTCTTGTCTGGACTCCCTCACCCCAGGGAAAATGCTTTGTCTATTTATCCTATCCATGGCCATCATAATTTTATGAACCCCTATAAGGTCACCCCTCAGCCTCCAACGCTCCAGGGAAAACAGCCCTAGCCCATTCAACCTCTCCCTATAGCTCAAATCCTTGAACCCTGGCAACATTCTTGTAAATCGTTTCTGAACCTTTTCAAGTTTTACAACATCCTTCCGATAGGAAGGAGACCAGAATTGCACGCAATATTCCAAAAGTGGCCTTCCCAGCATGGCGGTCTCTCAGCCTGGCATGATGATCTCTCAGCCGGGCATGGTGGTCAATCAGCCCTGTGTAGTGGTGTCTCAGCCTGGCGTTGTGGTCCCTTGGTCTGGCATGCTGGTCTCTCGGCCCAACGTGGCAATCTCTCACCTGGCGTGGTGATCTCTCAGCCCGGTGTGGTGGTCTCTCAGAATAGTGTGGCAGTCAATCGGCTCGGCGTGACGGTCTCTCAGCCCAGCATGGTGGTCTCTCAGCCTGGTGTGGTGGTCCCTTGGTCCAGCATGATGTTCTCTCAGCCCAATGTGTCGGTGTCTCAGTGCCCCAGAGTGTCAGTCTCTCAGTCTGGTGTGGCGATGTCTCAGCCTGGCATGGCAGTCTCGCAGAATGGCTTAGCAGGCTCTTGGCCTGGTGTGGCAGTCACTCGGCCCACCATGGCCATCTCTTGGCCTGGTGTGGCAGTCTTTCAACTGGTGTGGTGGTCTATCACCTTGTGTGGCAGTCTCGCAGCCTTGCGTGGTGGTCTCTCGTTCTAGCGTGGTGGTCTCTCTCCCCAACGTGGCAGCCCCTCAGCCCGATGTGGCAGTCGTTTGGCCTGATGTGGTGCTCTGTCAGCCCTGTGTGGCAGTCTCTCGGCCTGGTTTGGCAGTCTCTTGACCTAGCGTGATGGTCTGTCAGCTTGGTGTGGTGGTCTCTCAGCCCGGTGTGGCCATGTTTCAAGTTAGCGTGGCAGTCTCTTGGCTCGGTGAGGCAGTCTCTTGCCTGGCATGGCAGTTTTGCAGCCCGTCCCGATGGTCTCCCTGGCCTGGCATTGTGGTCTCTTGCCTGGGCATGGTGTTCTCTCAGCCTGATGTGGCCTCAGCATGAGCTTGCAGTCTTGAGATGATTCATCGAATTGTGGTCCCACCATGGCTGAACATTTAAGAAAGACTGTATTGTTTGAGCTTTCAGCGTTTTTTCTTTATTTTTCTACTTAAAACTAAGAAGGTCTGTAACATGTAACTTCAACCTTACTTTGTATGTTTTACTCTACACTATAATTATTTTAATGCTTTACTTTTGACATTGTTCTTTGTTTTCAAACTTGTTCTTAAGATTCTGTACCTAGGTGCTTGTACCTAAGATGGCTCCTTGTGTGATGACATTATACAGTTTTCACTGTACTCCAGTACTTGAGTAAACTTAACAATAAAATCAAAATCGGATCAAATCTCTCTTCAGTTGGTCCCATCTTCATGATGTTGCACAAAGCATGAGTGACTAACTGTCACTTCACGAGCGTTTGATGCTCTTGTTCTGTGGAAATCATTGTAACTATCACAAACCATGAATCAGTTTTAGCCCTGGTAATGCCACCCTGATGTATGATATAGAATGATTCATGAGAACCATTAGCCGATATCTATCAGACAGCCTTTTTTACAGATTGCTTTGCCTATTGCTGATGAAACACTGTGCAAAATAATTTTGCTTGTGGCTGTTGGAATACTCTTTTCCCCATGCTGACATGTTTCCTTTCTTCAGTGGGATGTCCTCCACAATATTTGCATCTCTTCTCGTGATCATTTTTTTTTCTGACTGTTCTGCACTTATTTGTTACTTTCTTTTCCAAAATGTTGTTCTCATTCAGCTTAGAATGATTCTGAGCACTCTCCAAAGCTAATCTGTTCTCCTATTAAAATGCTATAGTTGATGATTGACAACCTTGGAGCCTACGCACATGTCTATATTAATTCCTTGAAATGAAGTCTTTCCTCTCCCAACAGAGATGCTTTCACATGGGATCTCTCATGCCTATTTCTGGTTGTTTCTCAGTTATCTAAACTCAGCATTCAGCTAAATATGTCAGTGTCATGGCATTCTTATCAATCATCTCCCTGTCTGACCTGAGCTCTGATGTTGAACACTCAGCATTCATAAGAAATGTAAATATGGGTTCAGAGTTTGCCTTTAAAGCTTTCCAAATTTGTCTGACGTTTTTACTCCCCAGCTAGACCTATATAGAATAGCAGAGTAATTTATTGTTACTTGTATTTGTGAAAATACAGTAAAATGTGTATATGTCACCATAATCTGCTGTCATTTTAATTATGCGTCAAGAGTGTAGTGCTAGAAAAGCACAGCAGGCCAGGCAGCATCTGAGGAGCAGGAGGATCAATGTTTCGGGCCTAAGCCCTTCATCAGGAATTAATTGTATAAATTATAAAAAGAAATATCCTGATGAAGGGCTTATGCCCAAAACGTTGATTCACCTGCTCCTCGGATGCTGCCTGACGTGCTGTGCTTTTCCAGCCCCACACTCTCGACTCTGATCTCCAGCATCTGCAGTCCTCACTTGCTCCTCCCTGATGCGATCATCCATACAAACTGTTTAATGGCTGCAAGGATCTACAGTAGAAATATTTCCAGTGGAGGCAGAGGTCACATGACTATTGCACGCCAGCCAGTACTGTGTGTGTGAATGCAGTTCTCCAAACAGAGTTGTGCAGTTTTAAAGAATGGAAGGGGACATCAACACATTGTGTCTGTGCAGGTCACCGAGCACTGACCTACTCTAACCCCATTTTTCTGCACTTGGTCTTTAACCTTTGGAATTTCTAGTGCTCATCTACTTACTTTATAAAGGTTGCAGTGGTTCCCACTTCTTCTACCCTTTCAGTTTGTGTTCTAGATACTGACCATCCTCTGAGAGGAAAGAATTCTCCTGAAGTACTCTCTAAACCTCCTACTTAAATTAAGTCTATGCTCCCTGGACATTGACCACTGTGCTAAAGGGAAAGTTTATTCCTATTGACCCGATCTATGCCCTTCATAATTTTGTACACTTCAGTCAGGACACTTTCAGCCTTTTCTGCTCTAAGGAAAACAAACCCAGCCTATCTCTTCTCTCTTTTCACCACTGAAAGGCAGCATTTAAGTTATATTGAAAATAATAACTAATAATAACCAGTAAATGATCAATAAAAGTAGAGTGTAATGACGACCTTCTCACCGGCATGGCCACCGATATGAACATCTTTTTACAAATCTATTGGCATGAAAGCAGTATTGAACATGGGAAAATATTGGGATGACTTGTATGAGTGAACATTTTTATGACTTTGATTTGTGAAGCGATTTTAAGTCGATACAATTTTCTTCTTAGAATCTTTGCATAGAATCTTTAGTGGTTCAGGGCAAAACATTAAATGATTCAATAAGGAGTTAACCATAGTTCTCAGGGCGAAAAGAATCAAAGGGTGTGTGGAGAAAGTGGGAATAAGGTATTGAGTTGAATGACCAGCCAAGATCGTATTGGATGGTGGAGCAGGCTCAATGGGCTGAATGGCCTACTCTTATTTTCAATGTTTCTGTGTAGTGCATCAACTCCAAATGTTTCCTTTGATATTCATTGCTTGGGAATAGAACCATTAGGTAGCATTTTACATTTGCACTTATGCATTCCCCTTGCAAGCAATGTAGGAGGCAAAATATCAGTTCCCATTGCAGCAACACCATGATTATTGCTTACTTGTGTCTGAAGGGCTTCTTTCCCCGCACCCCCCCCCCCCCCTCCAATGGAGAGGTAATTGACAAGCAGCTTGCCCAACTTTGTATTAATCCAATTCAATTAAAGGCCACTGAAGGCATACTTTTCCCACTACCACCAGTAATTCAACAAAGGAGAAATTCTGGGTAATCCAAGATGGAGGACCGGAAAAATTTCTGGCTGTAAGAGCTGCTCTTTTTTTTTTGAGATATTTTCGGTGTTGGAGGTGACTTCCTCGAATTCCAGGAGCAGCAATTACTGTTTTATATGCTGTTGCATTGTTTTGGGGAACTTTGGAAAAAAAAAGTCAAAAGAACAGCAGTTTAAAAGGGAGAAGAGCAGACAAAGGAAGCACATGCTTAGGACAGTGCAGGAGAGAGAGAAAAAAGAAAGAAAACTCACACCTGCGCAGTTATCGCCTTTGCTGTTTGAATTCGTGTATCACTGGACATCGGAGTGCATCTGGGAAAATTAACAAACAGTGAAATTCACAACTAATCTTGGAGGAACTGTTGGGCGAAGTTCACAGCACAGAATCAGATAAGTTAATTGTTGTTTTAAGTCTGTCCAAGAGAGAGGCTGCAGTAGTGAGTACAGTGGATTCATTCTTGATTATATGTTTTTGGAGATAAGTCTCTTGATTAAACTTAAATTAATAGCTATGGCTTATATTTTAACCAGGGGCAGTGTTTGAAGAGGAATAAGGCAGTGTTATTTTCTGGGTCTGTAGATTGTGAAGGAGCAAAAATGGCCTTTGCAGTGATATGTACTTCTTGTCAGATGTAGGAGTTTAAAGAAGTTTAAGGGTTACCGCGGATTATATCTGCCACAAATGCTGTTGGATGCTAATCTTATCAGATCAAGTGGATCGGTTGGAGAGACAGATAGAAGCGATAAGGAATTTGCAACAGCAACAGTGTGTGATAGATGGCAGTTATAGGAAGGGGGCAAAGTCTCAGATACAGTCACATAGATGGGTTAACTCCAGGAAGGGTAAGAGAGGTCGGCACCTAGGGCAGGAGTCTTTTGTGGATATACCCATTTCAAACAGGTATGCTGTTTTGGAAAATGTAGGGGGTGATGGATTCTCAAGGGAACGTAACTCGAACAGCCAAGTTTCTGGTATGGAGACTGGCTCTAATGCAACGAGGGGTACGTCGGCTTCCAAGAGATCAATTGTGTTAGGGGATTCTGTAGTCCGAGGTACAGACAGATGTTTCTGTGGCCAGCAGAGAAAAACCAGAATGGTGTGTTGTTTTCCTGGTGCGAGGATCAAGGATGTCTCAGAGGGTGCAGAATGCTCTCATGGGGGAGAGGGGCCAGCAAGAGGTCATTGTCCATATTGGAACCAGCGACATTGGAAGGGAAAATGTTGAGACTCTGAAGGGAGATTAGAGAGTTAGACAGAAATTTAAAACTGAAGTCCTCAAAGATAGTAATATCTGGATTACTCCCAGTGCTACGAGCTAGTGAGGGCAGGAATAGGAGGATAGAGCAGATGAATGCATGGCTGAGGGGCTGGTGTATGGGAGAAGGATTCACATTTTTGGATCATTGGAATCTCTTTTGGGGTAGAAGTGACCTGTACAAGAAGGACGGTTTGCACCTAAATTGGAAGGGGACTAATATACTGGCAGAGAAACTTGCTAGAACTGCTAGGGAGGATTTGAGCTAGTAAGATAGGGTGGGGGAGGGGGGGAGGAGGTGGGTCCCAGGGAGATAGTGAGGAAAGAAATCGATCTGAGATGGGTACAGCTGAGAACAGAAGTGAGTCAAACAGTCAGGGCAGGCAGGGTCAAAGGAGGACTAATAAATTAAACTGCATTTATTTCAATGCAAGGGGCCTAACAGGGCATGGTTAGGAACATGGGACTGGGATATCATAGCAATTACGGAAACATGGCTCAGGGATGGGCAGGACTGGCTGCTTAATGTTCCAGGATACAAATGCTAGTGGATGTACCTACTAGAGAAGGTGCAAAACTTGACCTGCTCTTGGGAAATAAGGCAGGGCAGGTGACTGAGGTGTCAGTGGGGGAGCACTTTGGGGCCAGTGACCATAATTCTATTCGTTTTAAAATAGTAAAGTTAAAGATAGACCAGATCTAAAAGCTGAAGTTCTAAATTGGAGAAAGGCCAATTTTGACGGTATTAGGCAACAACTTTTGAATGCTAATTAGAGGCAGATGTTCACAGGTAAAGGGATGGCTGGAAAATGGGAAGCCTTCAGAAATGAGATAACAAGAATCCAGAGAAAGTATATTCCTGTCAGAGTGAAAGGGAAGGCTGGTAGGTGTAGGAAATGCTGGATGACTAAAGAAATTGAGGGTTTGGTTAAGAAAAAGAAGAAAGCATATGTCAGGTATAGACAGGATAGATCGAGTGAATCCTTAGAGTATAAAGAAAGTAGGAGTATACTTAAGAGGGAATCAGGAGGGCAAAACGGGGACGTGAGATAGCTTTGCCAAATAGAATTAAGGAAAATCCAAAGTGTTTTTACAAATATATTAAGGACAAAAGGGTAACTAGGGAGAGAATAGGGCCCCTCCAAGATCAACAAGGCGGCCTTTGTGTGGAGCCACAGAAAATGGGGGAGATACTAAATGAATATCAGTATTTACTGTGGAAAAGGATATGGAAGATAAAGACTGTAGGGAAATAGATGGTGACATCTTGCAAAATGTCCAGATTACAAAGGAGGAAGTGCTGGATGTCTTGAGATGGTTAAAAGTGGATAAATCCCTAGGACCTGATCAGGTGTGCCGGAGAACTCTGTGGGAAGCTAGAGAAGTGACTGCTGGGCCTCTTGCTGAGATAGTTGTATCATTGATAGTCACAGGTGAGGTGCCGGAAGACTGGAGGTTGGCTAAAGTGGTGCCACTGTTTAAGGGCAGTAAAGACAAGCCAGGGAACTATAGACCGGTAAGCTGACCTCAGTGGTGGGCAGGTTGTTGGAGGGAATCCTGAGGGACAGGATGTACATGTATTTGGAAAGGCAAGGGCTGATTCGGGATAGTGAACATGGCCTTGTGCATGGGAAATCATGTCTCACAAACTTGATTGAATTTTTTGAAGAAGTAACAAAGAAGATTGAGGCAGAGCAGTAGATGTGATCCATATGGACCAGTGAGGCGTTCGACAAGGTTCCCCATGAGAGACTGATTAGCAAGGTTAGATCTCATGGAATACAGGGAGAACTAGCTATTTGGATACAGAACTTGCTCAAAGGTAGAAGACAGAGGGTGGTGGTTGAGGGTTGTTTTTCAGGCTGGAGGCCTGTGACCTGTGGAGTGCCACAAGAATCAGTGCTGGGCCGTCTACTTTTTGTCATTTACATAAATGATTTGGATACGAACATAAGAGATACAGTTAGTAAGTTTGCAGATGACACCAAAATTGGAGGTGTAATGGACAGCGATGAGGGTTACCTCAAGTTACAACAGGATCTTGACCAGATGGGCCAGTGGGCTGAGAAAGTGGCAGATGGAGTTTAATTCAGATAAGTGCAAGGTGCTGCATTTTGGAAAAGCAAATCTTAGCAGGACTTATACACTTAATGGTAAGGTCCTAGGGAGTGTTGCTAAACAAAGAGACCTAGCCGTGCAGGTTCATAGCTCCTTGAAAGTGGAGTCGCAGGTAGATAAGATAGTGAAGGTGTTTGGTATGTTTTCCTTTATTGGGCAGAGTATTGAGTACAGGAGTTGGGAGGTCATGTTGCGGCTGTACAGGACATTGGTTAGGCCACTGTTGGAATATTGCATGCAATTCTGGTCTCCTTCCTATCAGAAAGATGTTGTGAAACTTGAAAGGGTTCCAAAAAGAGTTAGAAGGATGTTGCCAGAGTTGGAGGATCTAAGCTACAGGGAGAGGCTGAACAGGCTGGGGCTGTTTTTCCTGGAGTGTCGGAGGTTGAGGGGTGACCTTATAGAGGTTTACAAAATTATGAGGGGCATGGATAGGATAAATAGGCAAAGTCTTTTCCCCAGGGTCGTGAGTCCAGAACTAGTGGGCATAGGTTTAAGGTGAGAGGGGAAAGATATAAAAGAGATCCAAGGGGCAACTTTTTCATGCAGAGGGTGGTACGTGTATGGAATGAGCTGCCAGAGGATGTGGTGGAGGCTGGTACAATTGCAACATTTAAGAGACATTTGGATGGGTATAAGAATAGGAAGGGTTTGGAGGGATATGGGCCGGGTGCTGGCAGGTGGGACTAGATTGGGTTGGGATATCTGGTCGGCATGGACGGGTTGGACCGAAGGGTCTGTTTCCATGCTGTACATCTCTATGACTCTATTTCAGTTATCTGTAAGAATAATAGAGTGGTTATGGTAGGGGATTTTAACTTTCCAAACATAGACTGGTACTGTGTTAGTGTTAAGAGTTTAGATGAAGGGGAATTTAAGTATGTACAAGAAAATTTTCTGATTCAGTTTAGTGGATGTACCAAGTGCAAAACTTGATCTACTTTTTGGGAAATAAGGCAGAGCATGTGACTGAGGTGTCACTTTGGGGCCAGTGACCATAATTCTATTAGTTTCAAAATACTGATGGAAAAGGATAGAATAGACCCAACAGTTAAAGTTCTAAATTAGAGGAAAGATAATTTTGATGGTATTTGGAAAGAACTTGGGTACAGATATTTGCAGGTAAAGAGAAGGCTGGAAAATGGGAAGCCTTTAGAAATGAGAGAACGAGAGTCCAGAGAAAGTATATTCCTGTTCAGGTGAAAGGGAAGGCTGGTAGGTATAGGGAATGCTGGATGACTAAAGAAATTGAGGGTTTGGTTTAGAAAAAGAAGGAAGCATTTGTCAGGTATACACAGGAGAAATTGAGTGAATCTTAGAGTATAAAAGCAATAGGAGGGCAAAAAGTAGACATGAGCTAGCTTTTGCAAATAGGGTTAAGGATAATCCAAAGGGTTTTTACAAATACCTTAAGGACAAAAGGGTAAGTAGGGGGTGAATAGGGCCCTTGAAAGATCAGCAAGGCGGCCTTTGTGTCCAGCCACAGGAGATGGGGGAGATACTAAATGAGCATTTTGCATCAGTGTTCACTATGGAGAAGGATGTGGAAGATATAGAAAGTAGGAAAATAGACGGTGACATCTTGGAAAATCTCCATCTTACAGAGGAGGGAGTGCTGGATGTTGTGAAATGCATAAAGGTGCATAAATCCCCAGGACCTGATCAGCTGTACCCTACAACTCTGTGGAAAGCTAGGGAAGTGATTGTTGGGCACCTTGCTGAGATATTTATATCACTGTTAGTCACAGGTGAGGTGCCAGAAGACTGGAGGTTGGCTAATGTGGTACCATTATTTAAGAAAGGTGGAAAGGTGGTAAAGCCAGGGAACTATAGACAGGAAGGCTTGATGTCGGTGGTGGGCAAGTTGTTGGAGGGAATCCTGAGGGGCAGGATTTACATGTATTTGGAAAGGCAAGGACTGATTAGGGATAGTCAACATGGCTTTGTGTGTGGGAAATCATGTCTCATGTGATTGAGCTTTTTGAAAAAGTAACAAAGAGGATTGATGAGGGCAGAGTGATGGATGTCATCAATATGGACTTCAGTAAGGCGTTCGACAAGGTTCCCCATGGGAGGCTGGTTAGCAAGGTTAGATCTCATGGAATACAGGGAGAGCTGGCCATTTGGATACAGAATTTAGATAAATGTGAGGTGCTGCATTTTGGAAAGGCAAATCAGGGTGGGACTTATACACTTAATGGTAAGGTTGTGAAGTGTGTTGCTGAACAAAGAGACCTGGGAGTGCAGGTTCAGAGCTCCTTGAAAGTTGAATCACAGGTAGATAGGATAGTGAAGAAGGCATTTGGTATGCTTGCCTTTAGTTATTGCATTGACATTAGGGGTTGGGAGATCATGTTGCAGCTGTACAGGACATTGTTTCAACTACTTTTGAAATATTGTGTGCAAATCTGGTCTCCCTGCTGTAGGAAGGATGTTTAAAACTTGAAAGGGTATAAAAAGGATTTACAAAGACGTTGCCAGATTTGGAGGGTTTGAGCTATGGGGAGAGGCTGAATAGGCTGGGGCTATTTTCCCTGGAGCATCAGAGGCTGAGAGGTGACCTTAGAGGTTTATAAAATCATGAGGGGCATGGATAGGATAAATAGGCAAAGTCTTTTCCCTGAGGTGAGGAAGTCCAAAACTCGAGACAACATGTTAGGGTGAAAGGGGAAAGATTTAAAAGAAAGCTCAGGGGCAACGTTTTCATGCAGAGATTGGTGCGTGTATGGGATGAGCTGCCAGAGTAAGTGGTGGAGGCTGGTACAACTGCAACATTTAAAGGTCATCTGGAAGCTTATATGAATAGGAAGGGTTTAGAGGAATATGGGCCAAATGTTGGCAAATGGGACTAGATTAATTTAAGATATCTGGTCAGCATGGATGAGTTGGACTGAAGGGTCTGTTTCTGTGCTGTACAATTCTATGACTCCAACATACAGTATAGATATAGTCCAATGAGAAAGACAAATTCTAAGGGAAGGATGAACCATTACTGGCTAACTTAGAGTTTAAGACAGTATCATACATGAAAGAAAAGCACATAATTGCACAAAGACAGACGTCAGGTCAGGATTGAATAGAAAATAACAAATTATTTAAATTAGTAAGGTTAGAAAGTTAGAGAGCAACATATAGCTTTTTTGAAGTAAGTATAAAAAAGAGAATCCATAAATATTTAAACAAACATGTTAACAACCTGAATGTTGGTCCCATAGAAAATGAATCTGGAGAAATAATAGTAGAATACGAGGAGATAGCAAATTTTATCGAACATGTACTTTTCATTGGCTTTCACTACATCCCAGAAATATTTCTGAATCAGGAAGTGGAAGGGAGGGAGGAACTCAAGAAAGCAAATTGTTGGAGCCACAGGCTGTCACGTCTCTGGGTCCAGTTGAAATTCATCCGAAGGTCTTAAAAGGAGTAACTAGTGAAATAGTTAATGCATTAATATTAGTTTTCCAAAATTCCTTAGATGCAGTAAAGATTCCACTTGATTAGGAAATAGTGAGTGTAACTCTTCCTTTCACAAAGGAAACGAGACAGAAACTACAGGTAGTTAGTCATAGTGAAAATGGTAGAAATTATTAAAGAAGTTATAGCATGGCAGTTAGATAAGTTCAAAGTAATCAGAAAGGGCTAATATGGATTTGCAAAAGAGAGATCATGAATTATGAATTGCTTGGAGTTCTTTGAAGAAATAACACATTATGTGGATAAAGGGTAATTGGATATACTGTACTTAGATTTCCAGAAGGCATTTGATATGGGGTTACATCAAAGCTTATTGTAGGAAATAAATCATTGTGAAGTAGATGGTAATATATCAGCATGGATAGACAACTGACTTGCTAACGGAAAACAGAGTTAAAAATCACACAACACCAGGTTATAGTCCAACAGGTTTATTTGGAAGCACTGGCTTTCAAAGCATATTTCTTTTTCAGGCGGTTGTGAAGCAGGACCATAAGACACAGAATTTATAGCAAAAGATTACAATGTCATGCAACTGAAATGATCTTTTGAACTAACCCAAATTGTTAAGTCTTTCATCGTTTAGAATGGGTTTGCTGGTTTTGGTTCTTAAAAGAAGTTCTATGATTTACATTTTAAGTCACATTCTCAAGTTAACTTAATGTTTTGTAAAAAGAAAGTGTCATCTCAGCTCAGCCAATGCCTTAAAGGTACGAGGTTAGAGGCTGTCTGTATCCCAGTCTTGAGTCAGACAGGTTCTATTTCCAAAGTGGAATTTAAGACCATAAGACCATAAGACATAGAAGTGGAAGTGAGGCCAATCGAGTCCACTCCGCCATTCAATCATGGCTGATGGGCATTTCAACTCCACTTACCTGCACTCTCCCTGTAGTCCTTGATTCATTGCGAGATCAAAATTTATCAATCTCTGCCTTGAAGACATTTAACAGATTACAGATTACTTAGTGTGGAAACAGGCCCTTCGGCCCAACAAGTCCACACCGACCCGCCGAAGCGCAACCCACCCAGACCCATTCCCTTATATTTTCCTCTTCACCTAACCTATGGGCAATTTAGCATGGCCAATTCACCTAACCTACATTTTTGGACTGTGGGAGGAAACCAGAGCACCCGGAGGAAACCCACGCAGACACTGGGAGAATGTGCAAACTCCACACAGTCCCGGCCTCCACTGCGCTCCGTGGCAATGAATTCCATAGGCCCACCACTCTCTGGCTGAAGAAATGTCTCCTCACTTCCATTCTAAATTGACCCCTCTAATTCTAAGATTCTGGATTAGTGGTGCTGGAAGAGCACAGCAGTTCAGGCAGCATCCGAGTAGCTTCAAAATCGATGTTTCGGGTAAAAGCCCTTCATCAGGAATAAAGGCAGAGAGCCTGAAGTGTGTAGAGATAAGCTAGAGGAGGGTGGGGGTGGGGAGAAAGTAGCATAGAGTACAATGGGTGAGTGGGGGAGGGGATGAAGGTGATAGGTCAAGGAGGCGAGGGTGGAGTGGATAGGTGGAAAAGGAGATAGGCAGGTAGGACAAGTCCAGACAAGTCATGGGGACAGTTACTGAGCTGGAAGTTTGGAACGAGGGTGAGGTGGGGGAAGGGGAAATGAGGAAACTGTAGAAGTCCACATTGATGCCCTGGGGTTGAAGTGTTCCGAGGTGGAAGATGAGGCGTTCTTCCTCCAGACATCTAGTGGTGAGGGAGCGGCGGTGAAGGAGGCCCAGGACCTCCATGTCCTCGGCAGAGTGGGAGGGGGAGTTGAAACGTTGGGCCACGGGGCGGTGTGGTTGATTGGTGCGGGTGTCCCGGAGATGTTCCCTAAAGCGCTCTGCTAGGAGGCGCCCAGTCTCCCCAGTGTAGAGGAGACCACATTGGGAGCTGTGCCCACTGGTCCTAGTCTCCCCGCTTAAAGGAAACAAAATCCTAGAGTCCATCCTTTGTAAGTTTCGATTAGATGTCCCCTCAACCTTCTAAACTCTCATGAATACAATCCTAGGATCCTTAGCTGTTCATTGTATGTTAGGCTTACCATTCCAGGGGTCATCCGCTGGACATGCTCCAGTACCAGTATGTCCTTCCTGAGGTGTGGGGACCAAAACTGGACACAGCATTCTAAATGGGGCCTAACTAGAGCTTTATAACGTCTCAGTAGCATATTGCTGCTTTCATATTCTAACCCTCTTGAGATAAAAGACAACATTACATTTGCTTTCTTAACCACGGACCCAACCCGCAAGTCAACCTTTAGAGAATGCTGGACTACCACTCCCAGATCCCTTTGTACTTTGGCTTTATGAATTTTCTCACGGTTTAGAAAATAGTCCATGCAGTTTGGAAAAAAGTATACAGGCATGGACTTGCATTTGATCACGTTGAAATTCATCAGCCATTTCATGGACCACTTTCCTAAACTGTCTAAACCTTTCTACAATCACCCCACCACCTGTCTGTCTACCTAGCTTCGTATCATCGACGAACTTTGCCAGAATGCCCCCAGTCCCTTCATCCAGATCATTAATAGATCAAGTGAACAGCTGCGGCGCCAACACCGAACCCTGCAGGGCACCACTTGTCACTCGCTGCCATTTTGAAAAAGAACCTTTTATCCCAACTCTGCCTTCTGTTGGACAGCCAATCTTCGATCCATGCCAGTAGCTCACCTCGAACATCATGAGCCCTCACCTTACTCAGCAGCCTCCTGTGAGGCACCTTATCAAAGGCCTTTTGGAAGTCTGGGTGGATATATATATATAAAACCAGTTAATCCAAATTGTTAATCATCAAAATAGCTATAATTAGGTTATAGTTAAAACAGCTTTTCTTTATTCACTCAATGGGTGTGGGTGTCACTAGCTGGCCTGCATTTACTGTCTGCCCCTACCCCTGACAAGATAGTAGAGCTGCCTTCTTGAATTGCTGCAGTCAATGTGCTGTAAGTAGGCCCTTAGGCAAGGAATTTGACCCAGTGACAGTGAAGGAACATTGATACTTTTCAAAGTCAAAATAGTAAGCGGCCTGGAGGAGAACTCACAAATGTTGGTGTTCCCCTGTATCTATTGCCCTTGTCCTTCCATATGATAGTGATCATGGATTTGGAAGGTGCTGTCCAAGGACTCTTGATGAATAACTGAAGATTAAGAGTTGATACATAAAATCTTTTCTCATTTGAATTGATTTGATTTGATTTGATTTATTATTGTCACATGTACCTAGATACAGGGACAAATTTTGTTTTGTGTGCAGTACATGCAGATCATAACGTACAAAGGTCATCGGGTGATTGAACAGAGCGAGGAATACGATGTTATAGCTGCAAAGAAGGTCAACATTAGATTTGAAATTTGAGAGGTCCATTCAGAAGTCTAATAACAGTGGAGAAGAAGCTGTTCTTGAATTTGTTGATACATTCGTTTCGAGACACAAGCTTAAACATTTTTTTTTAATCTTCTGCCTGATGGAAGAGGTTGGAAGAGATTATTACCGGGGTGGGAGGGGCCTTGATAATGTTGCCTGCCTTTCCCAGACAGCAGGAACTGTGGATGGAATCAATCGTTGGGTGGTTGGCTTGCTTGATGGATTAAGCTGTGTTTCTTACAGTCCTGGGAAGAGCGGTTTCTGTACCAAGCCATGATGCATCTACCTAGAATGCATTCTATGGTGGATCTGTAAGAGTTGGTGAGAGTCTTTCTGTACATGCTGACTATCCTTAGACTCCTAAAGAAGATGTGTGGTTGTGCCTTCTTGACTGTCACCTCAATGTGGGTGGTCTAAGACAGTTTGTTGGTGATCGCCACTCCGCAGAACTTGAAACTGTCAACCATCTCCACCTCCGCTCCATTGATGTAGATAAAGGAGTTTCCTCCTCCTTACTCATTGAAATCAACTATTAGTTCTTTAGTTTTGCTGATGTTGAGGGAATGAATTGACTGCCTGCAGGTTCTGCATGTTTTGAGGAAAATAGAATGCATCTGCAAATATAATTCTGCAAATACAAATTCACCCCATAGACTTTTAAACCATAAATTAAGAAAACAGAGCATAGGCATGACTGGTTGGCAAGATGCAATGAGGGGTGTACTGCAGGGTTGGGTGGGAAGGCTGGTCCCTCCAATGTTTTACAATTTACATAAATGACTTAAATGAATAGAGCAAAACTGTGATCACTAAATTTGCTCATAATGCAAGGAAAGCAAAATATGAAAGGGTTATAAAGAGCCAACAAAAGATATAGTGCATTAAGTGAATGAAAAAAGATCTGGCAAATGGAGTGTATGGGAATCCCCTGGTCATGTGGGACAATGTTAATTTTTCTATTTTGATAGGAAAAGTCAAGTGTACTTTCTAATTGGTGAGAAATTATGTATAGGTGAACATACAAAAGAGCTGGAGTATGCCCTTCAGCTCCTCAAACCTGCTGTAAAATTATGTCTAATCTGATTACACTCTCAAATCCACATTCCTGCCTGGTCCTGATAACCTTTCATCTCTTTGCTGAACAGGAATCTATCTGGCTATGCCTTTAAAAACATCTACCCTGATTGCAGAGTCCGGAAATGCAGTCGAATCTGGGTGTCCTATGCATGTAAATGCATCAGAGGCAGTTTAGGGTTTCTTCTTGAAGAATACCTTTATCCATTAGAGTTTAAATAAGTAAAAGATAACTTGATTGAACCATATAAGATCCTCAGATTACTCAGCAGGCACCTTATGGGAATGATGTTTCATCTTGTGGAATAATGTCAAATGAAGGGTTCTATATTCAATAAGGGGGCTAACCCATTTAAAATTATCTAGATTGTGGGCACAATAGGCCTCCATAGAGACAGGGGACACTGCAACATTCCAGAATCAGGTGAGATCCTTTCCAGGACATCTTTACAGCAACGCTACAATTCTGGTTTAATTTTACAGATATAATATATTTATTAATGCCCATGCTTCCATACTAAATTAATGATCTTCACAGGAGGTTTTGTGGTGCACTGCTCTGGAACTCTAACTTGGGGTGAGAATCTCTGGGTTGAACTCTCACCTCAGGACTTGATGACCACGGAAGATGTTTTTTTAGATTACATGACTTAGATTAGATTAGATTACATGACAGTGTGAAAACAGGCCCTTCGGCCCAACAAGTCCACACCGACCCGCCAAAGCGCAACCCACCCATATCCCTACATTTATCCCTTACCTAACACTACGGGCAATTTAGCATGGCCAATTCACCCTAACCTGCACATCTTTGGACTGTGGGAGGAAACCAGAGCACCCGGAGGAAACCCACGCAGACACTGGGAGAATGTGCAAACTCCACACAGACAGTCACCTGAGTCGGGAATTGAACCCGGATCTCTGGGGCTGTGAGGCAGCAGTGCTAACCACTGTGCCACCGTGCCGCCCCTTATGTGTTATAACATATTCAAACAAATGGCATGTCATTGCGTAAATCCTTCTGAAATGCCCAAGGCAGATACTAACAGCAGGAGAATTTCCTGGTCAGCCAGAACCATGTGGCAGCTGTGCAGTGCAATGGCTTCTCCAAATTAAAGATTCCACATGTGAGCTTGTGTCATGAGTCAATGTCGTCATCATTCTGAGGAGCTACTACACACAATTATCTCAGTACCTGGGAATGATCAGCCATGATCATATTGAATGGCGGTGCAGGCTCGAAGGGCTGAATGGCCTACTCCTGCGTCTATTGTCTATTGTCTATTGTCTATTGTCTATTGTCTATTGTCTATTGTCTATTGTCTACCTTTACTCACGAGTCCTCATAGGCATTAGACATTATTACAGTGACCTGTCTTGGTAATAGCTCAAACGGCAGCTCTCTCACCCCTGAGTCATAAAATCAAGGATTCATAACCTGGGAAAAATCCAGGTTATCATTCAAATATAGCCCTGAGGGAGCATGCCACTGTCAGACGTACCATTGTGCAGATAAGACGTGACCCCGTCTGCCCTCTTGGGTGTTACGTCCATCTTGGTGCCAAGATCCCATGGCACTACTTCACAGGTGAGCTATAAAGTTATTCTCTGTGTCCTACACATTGTTATCCATCAATAAGTATCACAAGATTAGTCATTCTCATTTCACTGTGGGAGCTTGCCTCCTGCAAATTGGCTCCTCTGCTTCCTGCATTAATCGTTTCCAAAGTATTTCACGGACCATAATGGCTGTGAAAGGTGTTATATAAATGCAAGATTGCTTTCATCCATGGGTTGTATGTGAAATAAATAGTGAATGCAACAATTTGATTTCAAATAGTCAACATGGTTTTGTCAAGGGCAGGTCATGTCTCACAAACCAAGCACGTAGATGAGGGTAGGGCAGTTAAATTGGTATACATGGACTTCAGTAAAGCCTTTGATAGGGTTCCACATGGTAGGCTGTTAGAGAAAATGCAGAGGCATGGGATTAAGGCTGATTTAGCAGTTTGGATTAGAAACTGGCTTTCTGAAAGAAAGCAGCGAGTGTTGGTTGATGGAAAATATTTAGCCTGGTGTCTGGTTACTAGTGGTGTGCCATAAGGATCTGTTTTGTGACCACTCCTATTTGTCATTTTTATACATGATTTAGACGCAGGCATAGGTGGATGGATTAGTAAATTTGCAGATTACTGTAAAGTCAGTGGAGTAGTGGACAGTTTGGAAAAATGTTACAGGTTGCAGGGGGACATGGATAAACTGCAGAATTGGGCTGAGGTGACAAATGGAGTTCAATGCAGCTAAATGTGACGTGATTCATTTTGGGAAGAATAATAGGAAGGCAGAGTACTGGATCAATGGAAAGATCCTTGGTAGTGTGAATGTGCAGAGAGATCTTGGAGTCCATGTATATAGATCCCTAAAGGTTGTCACCACTGCTGTTAAGAAGGCATATGGTGCGTTAGGTTTCTTTGGTAAAGGGATTGAGCTCCGTAGCTGCAATATCATTATTGCAACTATTCAAAACGCGAGTGCAGCCGCGCTTGGAATATTGTGTACAGTTCTGGTCGCCATATTTCAGGAAGGATGTGGAAGCATTGGAAAAGATGCAGAAGAGATTTACCAGGATGTTGCCTGGTCTGGAGGGAAGTCTTATGAGGAACGGCTGAGAGACTTGGGTCTGTTCTCATTGGAAAGAAGGAGGCTAAGAGGGGATTTGATAGGGACATACAAGATGATCAGAGGATTAGATAGGGTAGACAGTGAAAGTCTTTTTCCGAGGATGATGATGTCAGCTTGTACGAGGGGCATAGATGCTATTTGAGGGATGATAGATTTAAGACAAATGTCAGAGGCAGGCTCTTTACTCAGAGTGGGAAGGGTGTG
Organism: Chiloscyllium punctatum; assembly: GCF_047496795.1. Classification (NCBI taxonomy): domain Eukaryota; kingdom Metazoa; phylum Chordata; class Chondrichthyes; order Orectolobiformes; family Hemiscylliidae; genus Chiloscyllium; species Chiloscyllium punctatum. The sequence goes on along the minus strand of NC_092741.1, from coordinate 55,165,589 downwards.
GAATGCCCTACCTGCCAATGTAGTTAACTCAGCCACATTAGGGAGATTTAAACAAACCTTGGATAAGCACATGGATGATGATGGGATAGTGTAGGGAGACGAGCTGAGAATCGTTCACAGGTCGGCGCAACATCAAGGGCTGAAGGGCCTGTTCTGTGCTGTATTGTTCAATGTTCTACGTTCTATGATGAAATAAGTCACAAGGAGGAGCCTCATGTTGTGATCCGCCAGTGTTTTCACATGCAGCTCAGTGAATCTTGATGGAGACCAATCAAAAATAAGAATTGGAGCTAGTTTGTCCCAGCCTAGCTTGGAGATACTGAGGCTAACACCCAGTAACCATATTACCATTGCAGCTAAAACCAGTTAGCTTCACACAGCTTTCTGTTTGCTTAATAAATGATTGCAAGTACATTGAATTTGATTTGATTCAATACTTAGTCTTGTTCTTTGCATTATCGGGCTACATCTAAGCATTTTTTAATATATTATCTGGCCTGTTTGAGATGTTTTGGAGAAGGCATCTGTTTGGTTTATGATTGCTTGTTGTATGACCCCTAAGGCATTACAATGCCTGGGCGTTTTGAATGCCTGCTGAGTATCAATTTCTTGTTGACATAAACCAGAGGCCACAGTCAGAAACTCTGGCTGATCACTTCAGTGCCAAAACCTCAAACCAAAATACAAGCTAAAGATTACAAGTCACACCCAAATATTCACTTAAACACTAAGTCCCTGCTGAATATCTTAAAGCATTAATTATACATCAAGCTGTTCATAGAATGACAAGGGAGTTCTGAATTTATCTTTTGGATTAGCCAGTTGATAACTATTCACAAATATGTTACAAGATAGGGTGGAGATTTTTTCCAGAGAGGTTATGGCTAAAATCAATGTTATGTGGAAGGTGCCCATTCATAAAGACCAGAGTTCATGTCATGAATAGATATCAGGAGAAAGTGAGGACTGCAGATGCTGGAGATCAGAGCTGAAAATGTGTTGCTGGAAAAGCGCAGCAGGTCAGGCAGCTCCAAGGAACAGGAGAATCGACGTTTCGGGCATGAGCCCTTCTTCAGGAATCCTGAAGGGCTCATGCCCGAAACGTCGATTCGCCTGCTCTTTGGATGCTGCCTGACCTGCTGAGCTTTTCCAGCAACACATGAATAGATATCAGGCAACGTAAGTCTTATAGTGGAGAGTGAGGCCATTCAGCCCAATTATGTTTGCACTAGCTCTTCAAGTGATAATTCCTCCCAAGTGCCAATCAACTGTCTTTTACCCATACCCTGGCACATTGCATAATTATTTGGATAAAAGTAATGTCCTCTGGAATGTCTCAGTTGAACTTGATCCTACTGCACTCCCAGGCAATGCATTTCATATCCTAAAAAGTCAGAGTGAAAAAACTATTTTTCTCACATCACCCTTGCTACTTTTGCAGAGCAATTTAAATTTATACCCACTTGTTGTTTTTACGATTGGGAATAGCTTAGCACCATCTACTTTATCCAGTCCGCTCATGACGTTGAAAATCAAATATCCTTTCAGCTGCCTTCCCTCCAAGGGAGAAAATCCCAATTTCATTAATCTGTCCTCAGGACTGAAGTTCCTCATTGGAGGGGTTGACTCCAAGATAGTGAAGGAGGAGGAGGACTTCCAAGCCGGAGCTTGTCCACTCTGTCCATTTCTCTCACTTGTCTTTTTGTTACTTTTTCTTTATATTTCCTGTCATCAGGAGCAACAATGATGCCTGGGGTGAAAGCAGTTGTGGACTCCAGGTCTCATTGTGAACTCAAACTTCAAACCTCGGTGTGGACACAAACTCCCAACCTCAGCATGGACTCAAACTCCCAATCTCCGTGTGCACTCAAGCACCCAGTCTCAGTGTGGATTCAATCTTCCAACCTCTGTGGACTCAAACTCCCAACCTCAGCATGGACACAAATTCCCAACCTCAGTTGGACTCTAAATTCCAAACTGAGTTGGACTTAAACTCTCAACCTCAGTCTGAACTCAAACTCCTGGCTTCAGTGTGGTCTCAAACTCCCAATGTCATTGTGGACGCAAATGCCCAACCTCAGTGCGGCCTTGAACTCCCAAACTCGGTGTGGACTCAAACCCCCAGCCTCAGCATGCACTCATACTCCCAACATCAGCGTGGACTCAAACTTCCAACCTCAGCGTCGACTTGAACTCCCAGCCTCATTATGGACACAAACGCCCAACCTCAGTGCGGACTCAAAAGCTCAACCTCAGTATGGACACAAACACCAAACCTCAGTGTAGCCTCAAACTCCCAACTACAGTGTTGACTCAAACTCCCAACCTCAGCGTGGATTCAAACCCCCGGTCTCGGCATGCACTCAAACTCTCAACCTTAGTGTGGACTCAAACTCCCAACCAAAGTGTGGATTCCAACGTCCAACTTCAATGTGAACTCAAACTCCCAACCTCAGTGTTGGCACATACTCCCAACCTCAGTGTGGACTCATCCTCCCATCCAAAGCATATACTCAAATTCCCAACCTCAATATGGACTTAAACTCCCATCCTCAGTGTGGACTCAACCTCCCAACCAACAAGTGGACTCAATCTCCCCACCTCAGTGTGGACTCGGACTTCAACTCCCAACCTCAGCTTGGACTCAAAATCCCGGCCTCCGTGTGGACTCAACTCCCAACTACAATGTGGACTCAAACTCCCAATCTGGGTCAGTAAATTTGCAGACGATACGAAGATTGGTGGAGTTGTGGATAGTGAGGAGGGCTGTTGTCGGCTGCAAAGGGACTTAGATATGATGCAGAGCTGGACTGAGGAGTGGCAGATGGAGTTCAACCCTGTCAAGTGTGAGGTTGTCCATTTTTGATAGGACAAATAAGAATGTGGAATACAGGGTTAATGGTAGGGTTCTTAGTAAGATGGAGGAGCAGAGGGATCTTGGGGTCTATGTTCATAGCTCTTTGAAAGTTGCCATTCAGGTGGATAGAGCTTGTAAGAAGGCCTATGGTGTACTAGCGTTCATTAGCAGAGGGATTGAATTCAAGAGTCGTGAGGTGATGTTGCAGCTGACAGGACCTTGGTTAGGCCACATTTGGAGTACTGTGTGCAGTTCTGGTCGCCTCACTTTAGGAAAGATGTGGAAGCTTTGGAGAGGGTGCAGAGGAGATTTACCAGGATGTTGCCTGGAATGGAGAATAGGTCGTACGAGGATAGGTTGAGAATGCTAGGCCTCTTCTCATTGGAACGGTGAAGGATGAGGGGTGACTTGATAGAGGTTTATAAGATGATCAGGGGAATGGATAGAGTAGACAGAGACTTTTTCCCCGGGTACAACAGTGTGTTACAAGGGGACATAAATTTAAGGTGAAGGGTGGAAGGTATGGGGGAGAAATGTCAGGGGTAGGTTCTTTACCAAGAGAGTGGTGGGGCATGGAATGTGCTGCCTCTGGGAGTGGCAGTCAGAATCATTGGTGATCTTTTAAGCTGCAATTGGATAAGTACATGGATAGCTACGCTCAAACTCTCAAATTCAATATGGACTCAATCTCCCAACCTCAGTATGGACTCAAACATCAAACCTCAGTGTGGCCTCAAACTTCTAACCTCAGTGTGGACTTAAACACCCAGCCTCAGTGCGGACTCATACTCCCAAACACAGTTTGGACTCAAGCTCTCAACCTCGGCTTGGAGTCAAACCCCCAGCCTCAGCATGGACTCAAACTCCCAACATCAGTGTGGACTGAAACACCCAACCTCAGTGTGGATCAAATGCTCAACCTCAGTGTGGACTCAACCTCCCAACCAATGAGTGGACTCAAACTCCCAATGTCGGTGTGGACTCAAACTCCTAAACTCAATTTGGACTCAAGCTCTCAACCTCAGCAGGGACTCAAAATCCCAGCCTCAGTGTGGACTCAAAAACCTGACCTTCGCATGCACTCAAACTCCGTGTTGGGCTCCAACACCCGACCTCCGTGTTGGGCTCCAACGCCCATACGCAGCGTGTATACAAACTCCCAACCTCTGAGTCCAACATTTGAGGTCGGGAGTTTGAGTTGGAGATTTGAGTCTACACAAACTCCCAACCTCCGTGTGGACTAAACTGTCCCAACATCAGTGTGGACACAAACTCTCAACCTCGGCATGGTTAACCTCCGTGTTGGACTCTAACGCCCAATTGCAATGTTGACTCAAATCCCCAGCCTCAGCGTGGAATCAAACTCCCAACCACTGTGTTGGACTCAAACTCCCAACCTCAGCATGGATTCAAACACTCGGCCTCAGTTTGGACTCAAACTCCCAACCTTCGTATGGACTCAACTCCAACACCCAACCTCAGCGTGGACACAACAATAAGAGTAGTGGTATTTCACCGGCGGCCGAAGCCTCCCACTTATTCTACACCTCTCATGTCTCTTCACAGTGCCTGACTAGAGTCAAGCTCAACAGGGTCTTCTTTCCCCGCTAATTCTGCCAAGCCCGTTCCCTTGGCTGTGGTTTCGCTAGATAGTAGGTAGGGACAGTGGGAACCTCGTTCATCCATTCATGCGCGTCACTAATTAGATGACGAGGCACTTGGCTATTTATACGCGCTCACCATACGCAATGGATTGTGTCCTTTTTGAGTTTTAATGTCGCTCGTCGACGCATGAATACTCCTATCCAGCGAAACCACAGCCGGATGATCTTAAGGGAACGACAAAAAACAATGTTAGATCGGAATTTCAGTGGGACGAGGGATGAGCTGGGTTAATCAACCGTTGGACGTTGTTTACCACTCACCTGTTGTGTAGAGCGTGCACTTTTATTTATTTCACCTATTACCCACCACCAATTATTTATGTGAACTAAAATTTACCAAATTTTATTACTAAAAATATCTAAAAAGAAATTTTAAAATTAAAATACCTAAAATTACTTAAAACAAGAAATACTATTTAAAATTCTAAAGTTAAAAATTTCTAAAAAGTTATTGCATTATGTCGTAAGGAGAAATTGAGTCCATAAAAATTCGTGGCAGTTCAAGGGTCAGAGATAAAACAAGGGTTGTGATATTCTGAGCGAAAGATTTAAATTTCGAAATCCCGAGGCTTCTCATGAGCTCGTCATTTTTTTGAGCCATTTCCCTCAGGAACCTATCTCAAAACCATGGAAGGATACGTTTCCTCTTCCCGTGAGGTCCATTATCTCTCCCTTTAGATGTTTATACTTACTTGTCTTCTCTTCCCATGCTGCTTCCAAGGAGTTCATTTGGAGGTCCGTTCTTATTGTTACGTTAACTACAACTATTTGCTGTTCTTTCTTAAATATTAGATCAGGAATCCATAATTTCCCAACATTATCTTTGATCCTTGGCTCTATGAAGATTGTCCACCCATTTTTCCTCACAAATTTAGTTAACTCTTCAGCCACTCTATTATGTCTTTTTATTCTCATGTTCTTGACATAAGGATACCATCCCGAGATGTGTGCCAGCGTCTCTGAAGTTGCAGTACATCTTCTGCAAGATTTAATATTAACAGGCCTTCCATACGACAAGGACGCCCTTGTTGGAAATAAATTAGTCCTCCATAAAATCGAATTGATCACTTTGGATGTCTTCATAAATTGGACCTTCTTCAACCAATTATTCGAAATATTATCGTTTTTATAGTAATGGATGCCAGCTCCTTGACACGGGAGGGCTATCCATCTATCAATTTCAGTTGGTCTCCAGTTCACATAATTGGTATTTCTGAGCTCGTCCAACTCCTCATCACTATCTTCCCCGATAGTACCAATTTCTCCCACTTGTCGATTAATATTAGAGTCCAAATCGATTCCAATGTCTTTAATTTACTCAATTTACACCGCTACACTTTCACTCTCAAAGCGAAATGAGGCATGCAAAATTTCATCTGAGGATTTATGGAGCGTCCCGAACTTTCTCATAATCGAGATTGGGATGAAGGTCGCCAATTTATTTAATGCAAGGCCTCCGTCACGAGATTTATCATCTAATACGCCATCTGTGATCGACTGCGGAAGATGTAATATTTCTTTTGCAGCATTTTTAATTATGTTAACTAATTTGTTAAGATAATTAATTGAGGATTCTCATAAAATTAAATAGTAATATAATCTAGGTTTCAAATAGGTTTTTAAAAGTTCTAATTTTTGTATTGGTTTTAGGGGCCATATTTTTAAATTACTAATCCAGCTCTCTAACTGGCCTCCCAGTCTGATTCGTCTATGCCAATCCATGGGTATATTTTAGCACCTAAATACTTATTCGTTTGACCTGGTTCTATGAATTGAATATTCCCGTTGTTAAATTTCCAATTAGCTTTTTCATTATAGATAAATGTTTTATTTTTACAAATAAAATAAAATCCTTTAGTCTTTTTAACATTTACCTCCATTCCTGTATTAATATAGAATTTTTCTACTAGTTTAAAGTTGTATGTCATTCCCTCATACGATTCACTAATTAATGCTATATCATCTGCAAATGCTAAAGTAGCGCAGTGATAGCTTTTCCCATCTGTTCCTAACAATATTCCTTTTTTCCTTTCTTCAATGTTTGCAATCAGAGGGTCCATCACTATGTTAAAAAGAATTGGTGACAAAGCATCCCCTTGTTTGACACCTCTTAAAATGTTAATTCTTTCTGTTTTACAATTAAAACCCTCGATCTGTGTAAAATTATCATCGTATAAATTTGCTATTAATTTAATAAATAGTAGTGGGAGATGGAGTCTCGTAAGAGCTGTTAAAATTAGTTTATGACCTACCCCGTATCGAATGCCTTAGCAAGGTCTACGAAGACTACCGCTAAGTCTTTCCTTTTCTTTTTAGCTCCCTTAATAATATTTTTGAAAATTTTAATATTTTCTTCACATCCTGCTACGCCGGTCATAAAACCTCAGCATAATTGGTCCAATTATTATTGGTCTCCAGTTATTTATATCTTTGAACTCCTCATTACTTACTTTGGGGATCAATACGGTCCTACTCCATTTCATTTCATCTGGGATTTTACCAGTTTTTATCCAGATAGTATAGAGCCTAGGTAGCAGTGTGTTATCCTTATTAAAGATCTTAATTATTTCTTTTAATGTCATCCTGTCAGGTCCAGCAGCGGTATCAACATCCATCGTCTTAATGGCTTGATTGACGTCCTCTATCGTCATCGGACCCGTCAGGACAACACCTTCAGATCCCTCACCTCCGTTTTCATATTTGACAAATCCTCTAAGTTGTTGTTCTCGTTAACCTTAGATAGTCTTACTTTATAATATTCTTCTAAATCTTCTTCACTAAGGGGACACTCACATCTAGATGGAGCCCCCATTAGGGTTCTCGCCAAATATTGCCTGTTCTTTTTATACAGGACTTGCAATTCCTTAAATTTTCCTTTTTTCCTGCTATACCTTCTTTCAGTGTGGACTCAAACTCAAACTGCCAACGTCCGTGTGGATTTACACTCCCAACTTTAGCTTTGGACTCAAACTCCCTGCATCAGCGTGGACTCAAGCTGCCAACCTCAGTGTGATCCAAACTCCCAACCTCAGTGTGGCCTGAAACTCCCAACATCAGTGTGACTCCAAATCCCAACCTCAGTGTGGATTCAAAATTCCAAAACTCAGCATGGGCTCAAACTCCGAACCTCAGTGTGGACTTAAACTCACAACCTCAGTATGGACTCAACCTCCCAACCAAAGCGTGGACTCAAACTCTCAGCCTCAGTGTGGACGCAAACTCCCAAACACACTGTGGACTCAAAATCCAAACCTCACTGTGCACTCAAACTCTGAAGCTCAGCATGGACCCAAACTCCCAACTTCAGTGTTGACTCAAATCTCCGGCCTCAACGTGGTTTCAAACTCCCAACCTCCGTGTTGGACCCAAATTCCCAAACTCAGGTTGGGAGTTTGTGTTCACACTCAGCATTGACACAAACACCCAAAATCAGCGTGGACTCAAGCTCCCAACTTCAGTGTGATATCCAACCCCCAACCTCAGTGTGGGTTCAAAATCCAAACCTCAGTATGGATCCAAAATACCATACTCAATGTGGACTCAAACTCTCGGCCTCAGCATGGATTGAAAATCCCAACATCAGTATGGACCCAAAATCCCAAACTCAGCGTGGACTCAAACACCCAACATCAGTGTTGGACTCATACTCCCAACCTCAGTATGGACTCAAATACACAACCTCAGTATGGACACAAACTCCTAACCTCAGTGTGGACCCAACTCCCAACCTCGGTGTAGCCTCACAATTCCCAACCTCCGTGTTGACTCAAACTACCGGCCTCAGCATGGATTCAAGCTCCTGGCCTCAGTGTGGATTGAAACTCCCAACCTCAATGTTGGACTCAATCTCTGAACCACAGCGTGGAGCCATACTCCCAAACTCAGTGTGGACTCAAATTCCCAACCTCAACATGAACTCAAATTCCCAATGTCAGTGTGGACCCAACTCCCAATGTCAGCATGGATTCAAACTCCCACCCTCAGTTGGACTTAAATTCCCAACCGCAGTGTGGATTCAAACTCCCTACCTCCGTGTCGACTCAAGTTCCTAGCCTCAGCGTGAACTCAAATTCCCAACCTCCGTGTGGACCCAACTCCCAACGTCACTGTGGACTCAAACTCCCAACGTCAGCATGGACTGAAACTCCCAACCTCAATGTTGGACTCAAACTCCCAACCTCAGTGTGCACTCAAACTCTGAAGCTCAGCATGGACCCAAACTCCCAACTTCAGTGTTGACTCAAATCTCTGGCCTCAGCGTGGTTTCAAACTCCCAACCTCAGTAGGATCCAAAATCCCATCCTCAATGTGGACTCAAACTCCAAACCTCAGAATGGACTCAAGCTCACAACCTCAGTGTTGGACTCAAATGCCCTCCCTCAGTATGGACTCAATCCCCCAACCTCCGTGTGGACTCAAACTCTCGGCCTCAGCATGGATTGAAAATCCCAACATCAGTATGGACCCAAACTCAGTGTGGACCCAAACTCAGTGTGGACTCAAACTCCCAACCTCAGTGCGGATTCAAACTCCAAACCTCCGCATGGACTCATACTCCATCTGTGTCGAGTCAAACTCCCAACCGCAGTGTGGACCCAAGCTCCCAACCTCAATCTCTGTACCACAGCATGGAGCCATACTCTCAACCTCAGCGTGAACTCAAATTCCCAACCTCAGTGTGGACCCAACTCCCAATGTCAGTGTTGGCTCAAACTCCTGGCTTCAGCGTGGACGTAAACTCCCAACCTCAGTGTGGAGTCAACTTCTAACCTCTGTGGACACAAACTCCCAGCCTCCGTGTGGACTCAAACCTCTGGCCTCAGTGAGGAGTCAAACTCCCAACCTTAGTTTGGACTCAAACTGCCAACCTCAGTGTGTTCTCAAATTCCTTGCCTTAGCATGGACTGAAACTCCCAATCTCCGCTTGTACTGAAACTCCCAATCTCAGTGTGGACTCAATCTCCCATCCTCAATGTGGACTCAGACTCCCAGCCTCAGGGACTCAAATGCCCAAACTCAGTGTAAACTCAAATTCTGAATCTCAGTGTGGGCTCAAACTCCTAACATCAGTGTGGACCCATACTCCCTGTCTCACTGTCAAGCCCAGGACGGTCTGTGTTGGAAAGACATATTTCTCAATTTTTCTGATTTATTGCTGGACTTCTTATTTCTGGATTTTTCTGATATTTTCCCAATGAATTTATACTTAAGAATCTCCCTCGGAACCTTTCGTACCTAAGATGATGCCAGAAGTGGCAACTTGTCAACCTTTCAATGTACTTGTACTTGTGTGATCACATATGACAATAAAGCTCATTCAAATTCCTTGGAGCCATTCTTGTAAATTGGCTGGGCAAAACGCCAAAGGCAGCTGAATGAAACAAGATGAATTTTAGTTTCTTTACCTTTTTAAGGAATTGCGTGAAGCTGGGACTGAGAGGGTTGGGTGCTGATCGTGAGCACCCAGTTATATTGTGGGGTCAGCTGCAGTTGTTTCAGCACAACTCTGAAGAATTCTTCAGTATCTTCACTGGACCTGAAACGTTAACTCTGCTTTCTCTCTCCACAGATGCTGCCAGACCTGCTGAGTTTTCCCAGCAATTTCTGTTTTTGTTTTTAAGTTTCCAATGCCTGTTTTAAATCACCAAAAAGCCATAAAAACAAAGCAAAACAGGAATAAAAGCAAAATAAACTACAGATGCTGGAGATCTGAAATGAAAGCTGAAACAGAAAGTGCTGGAGAAATTCAGCAGATCTGGCAATATCTGTTGACAGATGCTGCCAAACCTGATTTTTGATTTGGAAAGAAAGTCTTGCTTTAATATTGGGATGTTAGTTTCTAAAACAAATACTGATTTATTCCTCAATAAATGCATTTTATTTTGTGTCAAGTATGAAAATTGATGCAGTGTGGCCCAATTTCTATTCTTCTCTACATTCTCACCATTGCTTTTCAAAATTACCATATATTCCCAAATGAAACAGGAGTAGTGTCTTTATAATGAAGAGTTAAATTTAAGACGAAGGGCATTCTTGAGCAGGTAGCTGCAATGTCCCAAGATTAGGCAGCTGTTAAGAAACTTAACAATTGGAAGAGATTCGATCAGCCTTGGGTAATGAACACTTGGTTTCTATGGCAACTTGGCTTAGTATCTCTGTGAGTATATCAACTGTGTTAGGAGGGGCGTGTTTCTTTTATTTTAATAAAGGGAGTAGAAAAGACAAAAGCATGTCCTCAAAATCCTTTTACTTGAAGTGGCCATTAAACTGGTGAGAATGAAATTGCCAAATAGTGAGAAATGAAATAAGAGGCCAGAGAAAGGGATAGGGATGGAGTGATTTCAATAGTGATCTCAAGGCTGAGAGCAGTGTGTAGTAAGACTTTAACAAACAGAATCATCAAACTACGACACTGAGAAACTGATTGTTATGAGAAGAGATATAGTTATGTTCTCCCATCTCCGAGCAAAGAGGATGACACAACAATGAGTTGAATATTACCAACTTCTGAACAGTAGAAATGGAGCTAGGATGCCAGTGAAATATGCAAAGATACTTGAGTACAGTTGAGTACAGAAGGTTCCCTGTGATGGGCTGCAAGGCAGGTTGGCTGGCCATTTAAAACCAGCTGTGATATACAATAGGGAGTCATGATGATGGATTTTGTTTGGATTAGAGGAAGATATTTAATCTGATTGTCCAGGGCTCTGTGTTAGGATCACACAACACAATTTAAAAATTTGCAGATGCACAAAATTAGGGTAAGGTTTAGGATTAGGGTTAGATTTGTGAACCATGAGCAGGATATTGAGACATTGCATTCATTATTGTTGCAACATTACATGGATAGGATTAGATCAAATATTTCTTCGTTCAAAGCTGATTGATTCTGTACTTGATGCTTCCAGGACAAGTCCCTCAATGGAGTTGCAAATATATTCCTTAATTAATAGCGCAACCCCACCTCCTTTCTTTGCTTCATTCCTGTTAAAGCAACCAAAATATCATAAAAATGACAGCGCACTGTAAGTTTGGAGAACATGGAATGAAATTCAGTATGTTCATCATAACGAGGATGAACAGAGTCACTCTTAAAATGTATCTGTTGTGCAGAAGCTGAGGAACAAACAAAAATGTGAAAACTTACTGTTATATTTCTTTTGGGACTGAGCTTTCCTATTTTCAGCTCGAGTTTTCTGGAGTGAGATTCAGTGACCACAAAGGCTAGAAGCAACTTTTCTCATGCAGTCCTCTGCTCTTCATCTCATTAATTTTGCAAGCAGGCTGTTCACTGTCGGTCTTTGGAATCATGCAGCCGGGAGGGAGGAAGAGCATGACCGTCCACAGCATCATTGTACTGCACTGCTCTCACATTAGCACCAGTGCTAACTCACTTGTAGTCCTCACAAGAAATTATCCCTCTTTCAAAACTAATTCTCTCTTGCTTTTGGACGTACCAGTGGCACGCAGCAGATCTCCACCAAGACGTGGCCAGTAATGGAGTCCCTCAGCTCTACTGCCACCTCTGTGGAACCTTCAGAAGTTGCATCGGTGAAGCTTTCACTTGCACCCACTACCAGCTCAGAGATTTTCACCTCCAGATTAGATTCAGGAACCCAACTGTTGAACTTATCACTGCTACTTCTCCTCAGACAGTCAAGGCAGAAACACCCCAGCTCTCTGACTGTCAGAGGACTAGCAAAGACCAGGCACCCGCTCCGCCTCAGAATAGTCCCCTGGTTTTAGCCATTAATGACTGGGTCAGAATATATAGTCAGGCACAGGAAGAAAAGACAAGTCTGTCAGTGTTAGTCAGAAAGATGGATCAAAGCTTGGAGGTGTCCACCACTTCTATCAGTTGCAAACTAGCTCCAGCTTACATGCAGTTGGTTGCCTCCTGAAGGAGGTTTGCAAATATTATGGTGAACCAGCTCCAACATGCTCAGCGTTTGCCAGCTATGGTGTCAATGGTGAGGTGAAAAAATAAGGCATCTCAAACTCTCTGCAGGAATCCATTCTTCTCCAAAAGAAAGGATGGTTGTAGCAGAACCCCATGGAGGAAGAGTAGCCACTTACAAGAATTCCAGAAGCTTCATCTTGAGATATTTCAATGATCATTGGCTCCTCTACCTCCCTCTGCCTGTGGTCACAAAGGCTGCAAAAGTTCTAAATTTAATATGTGTTCCAGACCCAAACGTTCCATGCTACATTGGGAGACGCATTGTTGCCACATAGTTGTGCAGGTATGCTAATGTGATAGGCCCCTTCCCCAAAAGTTTCTGAAATGAAAAGTCGAGGTGTCACTTTTAAGTGCATTTTTAAAAATTACATTTCTTCAACAGAAATGACAAGGAGACAACATGTTTGCAGTGTGAATGGTCGTGAATGTTTCAGGCCATAACTGTTTTTGTGCACTTTTGAACAAAGAATGCCCTGCCCCATTGACGCCTGATGGGAGGCATTACTGAATCACTGCAGTCATGATTATTACAATTACACTCAATAGGGCTTCCCATTTCAAAAGTTGTCCTCCAAAGGTAACTTCCACCACCACGTTTTGCCGTTTCAGCAGTCATTGTGCAGTTCAATTTTGATCCAAGATGGTGAGATTCCAACTTCATATTTTCGCGCGTGAGTTGCAGACACTGCCCGAGATAGGGGATAATTCATCACACCATCGCCCGTCTTTCATGTTCACTTTTGTCCTGCTGTCGCTCTAGCCGCTAATAAGCACAATAAAACAACATCCAATAGGGAAAACAAAAGGAATGTTGTCCATTATTTCAAATAGAATGGCATATAAAAATAAGGAAGTCTTGCCAAAGCTATACAATGCCCTAGTCCAACCACACCTGGAATACTGTAAATAGTTTTGGTCCCTTTATCTAAGGAAAGATATAGGCATTGGAGACAGCCCAAAGAAGGTTCACAGGGTGGATACTGGAAATGGAGGGACTGTCCTATGAGGAGAGATTGTGTAGGATGGATTTGCACTCAATGGAGTTGAAAAGAACAAGAGGTGACCTTATTGAAGCATAGACATTTCTTAGAGGATCTGACAGGGTTGATGCAGAAAGGTTGGTTCCCCTTGTGAGGGGATACTTAAAACCAAAGCGCATAATCTCAGAATTAGGGAATGCATTCAAGATGGAGATTAGGAGGAATTTCTTCTCTCAGAAGTCTGTGGACTTTATTACGAGGACTGCAGAGATTGGATTGTTAAGAATATTCAAGGTTGAGACAGTCAGAGTTTTAATCAGTAAGGAAATCAAAGGTTATGGGGAATAAAACAGGAAAGTAGAATTGAATGTTATCAGATCAGCCACGATCTCACTGATTGGCAGATTAGGCTTGATGGGCTGAATAGCCTCCTCCTGCACCTACAGTCTTAATGGTGAGCTGGAGCCTGCAGCTCTGACTTAATTCCATGGATGTGTGTACTTTCTTAGAGAAGTTGAGGAGAATTAGAGTGTTTTTGAAATAATATGGAGTGGGGTAATTCTGAGATGCAAACATAAGGAGATCAGGTAGGCAATGCTCAATAGCAAGATGCTGGAGTTACCATTTGAAGTTTAAGGGGAACATCAGAAAATATCTACTTGAAGCTGAATTTTTTTTCGAATTCTTGCCATATTTCTGCTCTTTCCTACCATTACTCCAGCCTCACCAGGGAGGGGATAATTTCACCCTGAGTCTTATTTTCCCTTAATATTTAGTTTAGCTGTGTTACAGCTATTGTGGAAATAAGCTTTAATGACAGGAGTAATTGAACACAAAACTTGCAGCAATTATACCAACATTTTGATGACACCAGTACAATTGTATGATTATAATTGGGTAGTCAGATTACCTTGGAAATAATGATTCATCCTTTGCTGCCTGTAGCCTGAAGATTCCAAGTGACAGCATCATTATTCTTTTCTTAATGTTTATAATAGCTGTAATTACTTATGACACATCAGGTGACCCAGCCGGTTGCTGCTGTGATTGAACAGTGTAATCTCCCAACTTAAATAGTGTTGTGTTAAAATCTTGTCCAAAGCTTTAAAGCCAACTTTCTCTCAGTGCAGCAGTCCTGAGGATCTGAGACAAGTGAGAAACCATACCGATCTCTTCACACACCTGCAGGTCTCTCACCCAACATCAGCAGCTCGCTGGTGGATGGGAACAGGATGGCAGCCAGCAGGAGATGTCACTGAGATGCTGAGGGGACAGGTTACTAGTTAAGTGGGTGGGCCTCATGGTCAGGGGGATCTCTGAGCAGAGTAGACTTTAACTTATCTTCTGGGGCAATGGTAAACACTCTGGGTTCCAAAGGAAAATTAACAACAGGAAATAAAATGCTTACATTTTGCATTATCTTTTAGCCTGTTAGATCAACCATAATGGCAGCTACAATAGACTTTTGGTTAAGATAATAACCAGGAACTAATAGTCAGGGCAGCTGGTGGCTCAATATTAGCACTACTGCCTTACACTACCAGGGACTTGGGTTCGATTCCAGCCCCTAGATGACTGTCTCAGTGGAGTTTGCATGTTCTCACCAAGTCTGCGGGGGTTTCCTCCTGGGCAGGTCAGGTAGATTGACCATGCTGTAGTGCCTATAGTATTTAGGCTAGGTGGATTAGCCATGGGAAATGCAGGGATTGGGGTCTGGGTCTGGGTGGGCTGCTCTTCAGAGGATGGTTTGGACTTAATGGGCCTGCTTCTACACAATAGAGATTCTAATGATTTCATTAGAATACAATTTGAATATTTATAAAAAGGCCCAAGAGCACTCAAAATACATCTGTCGAAAGCAGCTTATAGTTAGATAACAATATTTCAGCAATCAAACTTCTTGAGCTATTTTTAAGGCCAAGCTGACTGGTGAGCTTATCTTTTTAGAGTTTGTAATTACTCTGAAAGTGAGAAAAGAAGGTTACATATTCTTAAAGCCCAGCAGTGCAGACCGGTATAGGTTTTTAATTTCCAGTGAGGAGGTGATTTGGGATAAATTGTGGGATAGAAGTCAAAACTTTAAATATTTTGATTAGACATGCAATACACCCACTTCCAGGTATAAAGAGAAACCTATTTGCTGATGTCAGGGGCTTTAAATGTTGTGTGTAGGCGAGTACTTTTTGACACAACTAATGAGATCGTTAAAAATTATTTTTAACTTGATTCAGCATTTAACTTGAATTCTGGAGCTTCAGGAACTGGCCAGACAAGTTTAAACAGCAGTTCAGGTATTTAAACTTGCCTTTGTTCCATCTGAATTAAAACCCTCTTATTGCAGCTGATGCTTCAGTTCCTGCTGGCAAGCATCAGACAGTGTGTGTGTGTGTCTGTGTGTGTGTGTGTATACAGTTATTTGCAACCTTCAAGGATTTTAAGTTTACAAGGTTAGGATCATCTGTGCTATGGACATGCTGAACAGCAAAGCAAGAGGAAAAGATGAAGCGTACCCAGGATGTGGGACTGTGGGTACTAAATGGAGTTTGCAGGAGAGATAGGGGCAGAAGAAGCTGTGTCAGCGAAGGTACTACCCACATGACAAGGTTTGTGAATGGGGCTTCCTTGATCTCTTGGGAAAGCACTGTTTTTGCAGGCTGAGTCGGTCACGTCAAGGGAAAACACTGCAGTCTCTAAAAGGAATACCGATTCCCTGCTCAATTTGGTGGACATGCAATACCAGTGTCTGAGAAAAGACCTTTCCTCCATTGGATTCATTGAGGGTGCTATCAATGACAGAGCCAGGGTCTCAGAGACAGCTGCACATGAGGTTAGAAGGCAGATATTTGTCAGCAGCATTGGATTTAAAGATGGGCACGGCATAGGGGCTGGCTTTATGAGAGGCCTCAAAATTTGAAAACAAAAACTAAATTTCCATTTCTTCATCATAGGTTGAAAAATAAAGGAGACAGCGGAAAAAGGACTTCAAAATTGACATTTTCATGCTGACACGGCAAAAGATATACTTGTATTTCATCTAACAAACGTTAATGGCAAAATATACAATTAAGAGCATGCTAGTGTACTCTTGAACAACTGCTTGCCTCTATAGCTTTGTCTACAAATTATTCTCAACAACAGCACTGGCAAATGATGGGTTTAATGTCGAGTGAAATCCTGTGCAATTTAGAATCAGTTGACACAAGTATCGTGTGTAAACAGTCCTGTTTGGATGTTAAATGCAGTCAGATTTATTCGCATTCCTCGAGTCAAGAAATGTAGTACTCAAAAACCAAACTCCTGTTCATCACATTGATAACTGCAGTGCAAAGACACAGGTCAAAACTAAACCTCCACAGTGCATGATTTCCCCTTTCAGCAGACACATTATCCATTGAGACACTTCAGCCATTAAATAAAAGCAGCTTATTTAGGTTTTTTTAAAGACAATAAATATCAAAGTATGCTATCAATTTAGAAATCTTTTCCTTGAAAAAAAATCCCTTTTCTTCTTGACATTCTTTCTATACATACAACTGAAATATATGTATTTTTTTCTGAAATTTCTCCGTGTAAACATAAAGGAGTGAAGTTCTTAGAATTGCTCTCAGCTTATTTCCTTCATTATTGCACAAACTCGTGTTAAAGATGAAGAGAGCTTTTGGATTTGGACATCAGAAAGGAGAAAAGAAAGCAGCAAAGTTTGGGAGGCCGCTGAAACAATTTCAAACATTGACAGCAATTGCTCTGCCAGGTCTCCAGCAACTAAAAACATTCAGCTCTTCTACTCGGATTGATGGTGTACATATAAATGTCACCACCACATCCAAGAATGTTACAAGGCCTGAGATCCCAGCTAAAGAGAATCTGCATGTGAACTCCAATGTTCTTTGTCCCTGGATTATCTTAACTCAGGAAGATATCTCATTCTGGATGCGGAAAGATCCCTCAGAGCATCAGCATTAAGACGTCTCATTTGAGAACTCAAAACAATCATTGAAAAACCAAGTTAGATATTGTTCAAAGGGTGCATTTCATCCAACAAAAGTAAATGGCAAAATATACAATTAGGAGTGGCTAGTGTACTCTTGAACAACTGCTTGTGTTTATAGTTTTGTCTACAAATTCGCCTCAACAACAGCTCTGGGTTTAATGTCTAAGGAAATCCCATAGAATTTAGAATCATGACCACTCTGAGGATCATAAGTAATTTTTTGATCATAAGGAACATTTTTGTTTACAGACGTGTTACGACATGGGGTGAACCGCCCCTGCTAATTTAAAACCTGCAACACCGAAATGATTTAACCCGAGCTGTAATCTGTTAAAATTTGAGAGTCGAAGAACTATTCCCAAAAGTCACCATTTAAAGTAAAAAGTAACAACTTTATTTTTTAAAGTCTCACAGAGAATAATTAACAATTATTTTCAACTCCTTTCTCTAACCTATGTTTTATCTTCCCCCCATAACACTAGTCTGATAAAACCTCCAATTAAGATTTACCGAAAAATCCAAATTTTAAAACCAGCCAACTGTCAAATCTTCTCTTTGTATCTTCCTCTGCAGATTTGCTGTCCAGGTCAGTGTCAATGGTTTTTCTCTGTGCAAACTCCTTCTCTAGACAGGTATCTCTCAGAGTGTTCTCATTAACAGCCTACATTTGTTGGTTTTTTTGGCAGTTCTCCCTCAACTGTTTAAGATTTCCCGGTCTTATAACTCCAAAGCATAGGATTGTGTCATTGGCTTTTAATATTCTCAATACACTAAATTCAAACTTGATTGGTGTTTGGTATTTTTGGGGTATAATTTAAACTAATTGGCCAAATTCAAATTTGTTTTTGTATCCAGGCAGCCAGCTACTCTAGCTGTTCGACCAAATACTACATTTTAAATTTTCCAGTACTCTGTGCATTTCTCTAAGTCCTTCAATCTCTTAAAGGTACGGTACACTTCTATGCCTTCATAACTGAGACACCTTCATCAATGAGAGAACCTGGGTTAACCTTAGAATCAGACTTGGAAAAATGGATGAAAAGGCACTGGAGGCATGTGCTTGAATGTGGCTTTGCAATTTTGTGCACATTAACAGAATGTGGATATATAGTTAGAGGAGGCAAGAAAAGTTTGGCTCATCATATAATCTTGGCTTGATAAATTTGGTTCATTTCTTACCAACTATGTACAACATTATGAATGCAGTCGTTTTGGGAAACCTTCCTACTTGTCTAAAACAACATGTGATTAACTCATCCAACTTATGGCTGAGAAAGTATAAGCGTAAGTTTTGGGTGCTTTGAGAAAATTAGGATTCTTCAGTTTGTCTGTTCACTCAACACCTAATCTTTCAGATTTTGATTGATGAGCTGTTATTAGAAAATATGTGCCACCTGATAATTGTTTCCCCTTGAAGTATGGCCAAAATGGTGGTAGATTACCTAGGCAATGACTGCAGAGTTGACTTCAGCAAGTGTTGAGGCAGTCATATGATAGCTAAGTGCATCTCACATAGCCACAAGCATTCACCTTCTCCTTTGCAGATCCAACAGGACTGGGCAGTACACAAAGCATTTTTTTATTTCAGTGCACCAAACCATCTCTCTAACACATGCGACAGCTATTTCAACTATAGCTGAGAGTTATTGATCATTTATTGATATTGTCCCTCATCTTCATACGAAAAACAGTGAATAAAACATGACAAAGACAGAAGTTGGCTTCTATGGGAGAAAATGAAGGACTTTGAGTTTGTGTTCGTATTAGAACTTTGGCATTGTTTGTTAGACCAGTTCCACAAAATCAGCAAGGCTCTATGAGGATGCAAAGCTTTGCCAGTCACACTCTCTCTTCTTGAAAGTAACCTGAGAAAATTTGTTGAAATTGAACTTGAAGCAAAAGTAAACCAGCCTGATGTAAACTGTGTGTGAAAAAAGGAAAAGAATGGGGAGAAAGAAGCCAATGATGATGATATGTCTAATGCTGATGAAACACTTTCTGTGAGAGACATGCTTTGATTGAAATCCTTTCTTCCTATGATGGGTGCATTTGAAACCAACTTGAAGAAAAATCTATACACAAAAATATTGCAAACAGTATTCCATCTTTGGTTAATTTTGATGCCTCAGGAAACAGGTGTGTGAAGATATAAATCTTTCTGATGAAAGATTTACAACTCATGGAGAGTTTTCCCTTGATTCCCATTAATTACAGTTTTACTAGACTTACATATTCAGATAAATACTACCATGATGTGAAACTCAGTCACTCGCACCTTACCTCTGGCCCTCATCATGTTTTATCCATGTTTGGGTCAAAACTGTAATGCGATCAGGGTCTGACTGGGCCTAGTGGAACCTAAATGATCTTCAGTGAGCAGGTTATTCCTTTGCAAGTGCTGCTTGATTATACAGTCGGTGACATGTTCCATCATTTTGATGATCAAGAGTAGCCTGATAAGATCAGGAGTTAGCCTGGTTGAATTTGTCAAATTTATTGGAATATGATGTATCTGGACAATTTTCCATATTGTCAGGTACATACCAGTGTTGCAACTGGAGCACCTTGGTTAGCAGTGCAGCTAATTCTGAAGTACAAGTCTTCAGTACTATTGTTTGAATGTTGTCAGTGCCCAACGTTTTGACAGTATCCATACCCTCAGTCATTTCTTGATGTCTTGTGTAGTGAATCAAATTGGTTGAAGTTAGCCTAAGAACCAAATGAGGGGACCGAGACTGATGATCTACTTGGTACTTCTGACTGAAGATAGGTGCAAATTCTTCAGCTTTGTCTTTTGCACTGGGTGTATTGGGTTCCTCCATCATTGAAGGTGGAACCCTCATCTCCTGCTATTATTTCACTGGCTACCACCATTCACAATCAATTTTGGAAGGGCTGCTGAGCTCAGGTTGATCCATTTGTTTGTGAGATCACTTATGCTTAATTATTGCATTCTGGTTCCACATCTTAGCTTGCAAGTAGTCTTGTGTGGTAGCTTCACCAGGGTATCTCACTCTTAGGGATGCTGTTGCTGCTCCTGGCATGCTTTCCTGCAGTCTTCATTGAAACAGGATTAGTCTCCTTGCTTGATGGTAATGAAAGAATGATAATGATAAGACATGCCCTGAGATTGGAGTGAATATAATTCTGCTGCTGCCAATACCCCACAGCAACTTATGATGCTCAGTACAAGTTGCTAAATTTGTTCAGAATCTTTCCCATTTAACACAGTGGTGATAGAGCTACACAACACCACAGACAGCATCCTCAATATGATGATTATATTGGGCAGTTAAAGGCCGCAAGAGGCTTAGGTCAGTGGGCTGGATGGTAACAGCCTACCTATCGTATAATATGGGCAGCTTGGGGGGGGGGGGGGGGG
Organism: Chiloscyllium punctatum; assembly: GCF_047496795.1. NCBI lineage: Eukaryota > Metazoa > Chordata > Chondrichthyes > Orectolobiformes > Hemiscylliidae > Chiloscyllium > Chiloscyllium punctatum. Next base: position 55,144,755 of record NC_092741.1, on the reverse strand, counting down.
GGGGGGCGCAGATCAACAGTGGGCTAGCTACCCATCCTAATTTATATGCCTCTTAACTACGCCTACCAGTAGGGATTGAGGAAGTTTTCCATGTGGATTATTAAACTCACTACTAATCAGGGTCCTAGACCTTTTCTTTCCAAGATCATTTCAAGCAGCTTAAAGCAATGCTGTGTTTTATTTTTAAATAACTTTAAATAACATAGAACATGTGTTGTCCCACAGCTATACAAATGAAAATGAAATATCTTTCCTGCCTTTGCAGAATAACTTAGTTGTCTTGAGCTGATCTTTGAAGTCAAAATGATTGTCTTTCTGATGAAGATATCATAAGGATTGTGCTAGGTGCGGTAGGGCATTAAATGGTAAAGGTCCTTGAAGTGACAGAAGTTAAGGTATAATCACGCAGTCTATTTTTCTAGCAATAATTAGTATAGCTGCAATACTCTTCGTTGGAGCAAACCCAACCTAATCCAAAAGCCCTGCTTTCTCCCTGCTTCAAATGTTATCCACTTTTCCCTTTGAATTGTATTCGATGCCCAATCATAGCTCGTCATCACTGACTCTTTAACCTGAGCTAATAATCTTCACCTTTCCAACTTACTGAAAACCCTTTCGTACTGTAAAAGACATCATTAAAATCCACTTCAGCTTTCACTGCTCCTCTGGATATTGTCACTATATCTCAAGACTTTCTTAACCAGAATAGTTTCATACGCTTCATGGCAGCCATGAGAAAAGACAAAAAATAATTAAAGAAGCTAAGCATTCATACAAATTACACATGCCACATTAAAAATGCGCTTTCGGGGACTAAGAAATCATGGACCCAAAGTGCCTCAGATCTGTTGATAAATAAATGGAAAGTCTGGCCTTGCACATCAATATTTCATTGTTTTGTGCCCTCTGTCTTGCCCTCCTTACTTGGAGCACACAATATTGGATTGAAAATTGGTGACCAGGAGTTGGGAATTTCGTCTTCTACATCCAAATTCTCACCTAGATTCTCATTGTCTTCTGTTTATGTAGGCAGTGTACCTGTATACATGCACTGAAGCTAAATAATGAGATCTTCAAATGAGATTCTTACTCTTGAGTTTTGTGGAATGAGTTTGCAATGTTTGCTCATTCGCCTAATGTGGGACACTGTTGAGCCACCCACCCCATCCCATCCCCATCCCCATCTCCTCTGTGGGTGTGATATTATCATCAACATCCATTGGCTTGCTGTGTGTTGCTGTTGAAGTGTACTGCCTTCTAATTAAAACCAAATATTGTCACTGGTCATATTTGTTCTGAAGTTTATTAAAAAAATGCAATTGGCTCCAATGGTAAAGTGACACCTAGAATCAACACATAAAAGTGTAGGAGTGGTCCCTCCCCTGAGTTCTGAATGTGATATTATCAACTGGAGCAAGATTTTTCTTGGTAGCAGAATTTCCTTGAGTAAACTGCTAGAATTCAGCATAATTAGAATAACACAGAATTCCATTCTGTTTCAGTTTCAGGAATTTCTTGTAGAATACTGTGTGCAGAACATTTCACAATGCAGGAGACAATTGTCACAAGTGTGGTGTTAGTGAATAGTTAGGATAGGTATAGCTGACCTTTCATAAAAACATCAGAATATAAGAACTAGGAGCAGGAGTAAGCAATTCAGCCCTTCGAGCTTGCTGATCTCATCGCAGCCTCAGTTCCACTTTCCCGCCAACTCTCCATAACCCTTCAACCCGTTACTGATTAAAAACTGTGTATCTCCTCCCCAGCGTCTAGCACCCTCTGGGATGGTGAATTCCACAGATTTGTAACTACGTGAGAAAAGTAATTTCTCTTCATCTCTGTTTTAAATCTGCAAACCCTTCTCCTAAAAGTATGACCCCTCATTCTACTTTGCCGAAATGAGGAAATCTCCTCTCCAGACCTACTTTTTAAAATTTCCTTTGACATTTTATATACCTAAATCAGATCTCCTCTTATGCTTCTAACCTCCAGAGATTATAGGTCTAAACTGCTCAATCTCTCTTTCCAAATATCAATCTAGTGAAAAATGTCAAACAATACAGAGGTTGCTGGAGAAATTCAGCAGGTCTGGCAGCATCTGATGAAAGAGGTAGACTAAAGAGTCCAATAACAACATTATCTCACAGCCCAAGAAAAGACACACAGCTATTTTGCCATAACCTAGCAGCAAAAAGCAATAACTTTGACGTGCATTTTACAAAATGCCAAACATAGAGATGTACAGCATGGAAACAGACCCTTCAGTCCAACTTGTCCATGCCAACAAAATATCCTAAATTAAACTAGTTCCACTTGCCAGCACTGAGCCCATATCCCTCAAAACCCTTACTATTCATATACCCATCCAGATGACTTCTAAATATTATAATTGTACTAGCCTTCACCACTTCCCCAGGCAGCTCATTCCATATAGTCTCCTCTCTTTGCATGAAAAATTAGATTAGATTAGATTACTTACAGTGTGGAAACAGGCCCTTCGGCCCAACAAGTCCACACCGACCCGCCGGAGCGCAACCCACCCATACCCCTACCCCTTACCTGCACTACGGACAATTTAGGATGGCCAATTCACCTGACCTGCACATCTTTGGATTGTGGGAGGAAACCGGAGCACCCGGAGGAAAAAACGTTGTCCCTTATAAATCTTTCCCCCCTCGCTTTAAACCTTTGCACTCTAGTTCTCGACTCCCCCAACCCAGGGAAAAGACCGTGTCTATTTACCTTATCTGTGCCCCTCATGATCTTATTAACCTCTATAAGGTCACCCTTCAGCCTCCAATGCTCCAAGGAAAACAGCCCTAACCATTTGGCGTGGAACAGTGGCTCAGTGGTTAGCTCTGTTGCCTCACAGCTCCAGGGTCCCTGGTTCGATTCCAAGCTCGGGTGACTGTGGGGAGTTTGCACATTCTCCCCGTGTCTGCGTGGGTTTCCCACAGTCATAAAGATATGCAGGTTAGGTGAATTGGCCATGCTTAGATTGTCAATTAGTCAGAGGGAAAAGGGGATTGGGTGTGTTACTCTTCGGAGGGTCAGTGTGAACTTGTTGGGCCAAAGGGCCTGTTTCCACACTGTAGGGAATCTAATCTATTCAACCTCTCCCTATAGCTTAAATTCTCCAACCCTGACAACATCCTTGGAAATCCTTTCTGAACCCTTTCAAGTTTCCCAAAATTAAATTAGCAAGAGTTTAATGAAAATAATCTCTTTAACTTCATTTCAGCTTTCATAAAAGTGCAGAATTTATACATTTGGTATGCTGTTTTATGGAAAGCAATTTCAGTACATATGTTGCACATCAGCTCAGTAAGTCTATACATTCAGTCCTGTACTTTCACAAAGATATCATGTTTTCAAAGGATCCTCTTCACAATCACCTTGTTGAAAGGTAAACGAGGTAGATTTGCTGTTATCATCCTCTTTTTAGGTTTGGATCTAAAATGCTTTACTGCTCTAATGTGCTACAAGGAAATAACTCAGTAGTCTAACGGAAAGTGGCTTATGCCTTTAAATTGATGTTATTTATTATATGATAGCAATCTTATACAAGTTATATGGGTATAATAGACCGATGCTTCAGTTGTGAGGATAGGTTAAAGCAGTTGGGATTGTTCTCCCTGGAGGGAAGGAGGCTGAGATGACATTTGACAGAGGTTTTCAAAGTCATGAGTAGATGGGATAGATGGAAAGAAGCTGTTACCACTCATAAAAGACAAATGAACAATCAGCACGATCTAAAATAATGCGCAAACGGAGCAAGAGTGATGTCAGAAAAAAAACCTGTCACAGACTGTGGGTAGTTAGGATGTCGAATGCACTGCCTGGAAATATGGTGGAGGCAGATTCAACAGAGGCCTTCAAGAAGATGATTATTTAGACAGAACCAGTATGCAGGGATGTGGAGAAAAGGCATGAGATTGGTACTAGATAATATAGCCAGTGCAGGCATGATGGGCAGACTGGCCTCCTTCTGTGCCACAACAATTCTGTGATTCTGTGAGGGAGACCCAGACAGTTAGTCGATCTTCTTTGACATTCAGAACTGCTTTCCCACCAAAGTCAGTATGACATCATTATATTTACTGGTGTTCAATATACTCTTAAAATTAACCTTTTCAGAGCAGAACATCTTACATAATGCTTTAAATTATACTGTATGATTGGTGCCAAAAGAAGTGTGATGTTTTTGCATATTAACTTTATTTTAAAATTTTACTTAACCTGTATCTAAGGTGATTGAACTGATATCCATCTTTGATGCTGAGAGATAAATAAGGCTCAACTATATTGGCAGCTTTCAGGAACTGAAGCTTTGGCTCCATCGGTCTCTGAATATGTTTTCTTTAATTCTGACAGAATCCCATTTTGTCTCAGTTGCCTCCAGGCATTGAAAACATTAAATATGTTGTTCAAAAAGTTGACTGCTGTTCGTAATTACAGTAAAAGCTCAGGAGGTATGAAGTCAAAAATTGTTTCCTCTCACATGTTAAATCTAACTTAATTGTCGGTGAATGCCTATCAAAGTGACTCTCCCTAGTTTTCAACAATATGCAGTTGAATCCTTGAAGAAGGGCTTATGCCTGAAACATCAATTCTCCTGTTCCTTTGATGCTGCCTGACCTGCTGCGCTTTTCCAGCAACACATTTTTCAGTTCCTTTCGGCAGCACCACAGTTTCGGTGATGTAACAGTTGTTAGTATTCTGATAGGTCTAGAATCTTGCTCCCAACCTTGTGCGCAGCAGGCAGCTGACGTGCAGCTAGATGTTATAAAGAGGCTGAAACTTTGCCATTCAAGTAGCAGACACCATTATGTGTCAGCATAACGTACAATGATGCCCATTATGTCCCACATTCCTCAGCCAGTCGTTCATGTTGCTGTTACCTCCCCCCCATACGTTTAATTATCCTGAGAGCTGGTAAGCTGAAAACTGAATGAATGGAGCAAACAAAAGTATGTGTACTTCCACCCCTCCTTTCACAACTACCTGACTTCTTTAAGCATTTTATAACTAATAAAATATACTGTGAAGTTACTGATGGAGGAAATGTGCCACCCGATTTGCAAACAGCAAACCCCCAACCATAGCAAGGTGCTAATTACCAAATAATTTGTTTTTCTGATCAATGAGAGATAAGCTATGGCGGGAGACCAGGGTTAACCTGCTTTCTCTTCAAGACGGTGCCTTGGAGTTTATTTACAGCCATTTAACGTGCAGAAGGTACCGCAGTCAGCACCTTATCTAAATGCCTGTATCTTGGCATTGCTCTGAAATGTTTGTTTTGAATTTTCTGCCCAAGTACTGATGTGGAACTTTAACCTAGAACCTTGTGACTTGGCAGTGAAAGTGTTACTTGCAAGTGAACTGAACAAATAGGATATTATTGTGTGACGGCTATTATAGATGTGAAAGGACAGATGTTTGTCTTTAACAGCCATTTAATTCTTAGCTTCTTAAAAGATGTTAAGTACAGTATTAAAAATTAGGTTTGAATGGTATTGAAAATCTTTATATGTATGTAAAAAATAACTTCTACTTGTGCATAACATTGGACATGTACAGTTCAACACCTCTGACACTGATTTCAATGTTAAAACAAAAGCCCTAATGCTCCACAGAAGCTCTCTAACATGACACAGGCAGAGATGTCATTTGGGAAAAATATGATTTCCTGTATTTTCTCACATTGCTGCTATTGAATTTTGTTAAGCATCAAATGTCAAATATCTATCAAGTATCAATTTATAATGCCAACCAGATGCTTTGTGTTAGTTTTTAAACATCACACAAGTTACTGTAAATGCCCAGATGGTTTGGTATTTGTCAGGTTCTGTCACTAAAGTTTCTTGGGGTGCGGTATGAAATGGCTGGTGCAGAGCAAGAAACTTTGAGCTTAGCTTCTTTGATCCATACAGCTGAGTACAAGCGATTCATTGAACTGCAAATATCATTGTATATTAATTCATTTAATTGAACCTATTTAGTCTTTTGATGTTTATTGCTTCAAATTGACACTAATGAATTATTTGGATCCAGCTTATGACATTGTGGGAAGAATACCTTGATATTCTTTAATATATTTACAATTTTTCCCCTCTTCCTGCCAGAGGAAAGCTTTTATTTTATCACCAGACACAATATGCCTGCTTCACAGTGGCTTTATTTAATTTTATTGGTTTCTTCGCAGGAGATTAAAGGCTCATTCATCCAAAAATAATAAAATACAGCTTCAAAGTCCATGCCAAATCCAACCAATGGCCTAATAACACCTTTAAGCCATTCTTTTGTTTAAAAAATGATTATATTTATCTTTGATCAATATATAAACTCATATTAAAGTTAATTGATCCTCACCATGTAGCCAGTGTAGTAGACAGAGTTAGCTGAAGCTTACTTGTCCAGATTATAAATAAAACTATACCAGTAAATGTGCTACAACTAACTGAAGTAAAATGCTTGCATTTAATCTGACAATGTAAATGTATGAGTGAGCATTTGAAATGTCAGTGGTCTACTATTGCACGATGAATGTCTTTCTTCCTTTATTTTTGTAATGGGAAGTGGGTGTCACTGACAAGGCCAGCATTTATTACCTATCTCTAGTTGCCCTTGAACTGATTGACTCTCCAGGCCACCTCAGAAGGCAAACAACAGTCAATCGCATTGCTGTGGGTCTGGAGTCAAGCACAGGCCAGACCAGGAAGGACAGTATATTTGCCTTTCCCTTTACTAAATCAGATGGGCTTTTGCAACAAATGACAGCCGTTCCGTGATGGCCATTCGGTTAACTTTAAATCCCAGATTTTACTTGAATTCAGATTTAACCCTAATATGGTAGGTTAAGCATTACAAATATACTGAACAGTCTTAATACTAAAGAATCTGATAGCGATAACACAGGAGGAAATACCTTCTACAACACCCATGAATTAACAATGCATTGAACTAACTTTAATTTATTTGTTTTGTTCACAGGAGGTGGGCATCCTGGCTACACAAGCCATTCATTGGCTGTCCCTAATTGCTCTTAGGAAGATGATGGTGAACTATGGTAATAAGGAGAGAGTTCCTTGATTTTAACTAAGCAACAGTGAAGGAATGATGATATGTTTCCAAATCAGGATAAGGTGCAGCTTGGAGGGAAACTCAGGGGTGTGGGTGTTCTCAGTGTACCTGCTGTCTTTGTCCGACTGGATGGTAGAGGTTATGGGTTTGGTAGTGCTGTCTTAAGGAGCCTTGGTGAGTTATTGCAGTGCACCACAATACAATGGTGCTAAAGGGATAAATTTTGAATGTGTTAGATAAGTTGCCAATCAAGTGGCTGCTTTGTCCTGGATGGTCTCAATCTTCTTCAGTATTGTTGGATCTGCACACGCTGAGGTAAGTGAACAGCAGTTTGTCACACTTCTAATGAACAAGCTTTTAAGAGGTTACCAGTTGAATTACTCACCACAGAATTGCTAGCCCCTGACCTGCTCTCGTAGTCATAGCACTTCCTCCAGTTCACTATTTAGTCAATTGTAATACACACCCACCCCCTAGAATTTTGATAATGTGGTATTCAGTGATAGTAATTGCCATTGAATATCAACAGGTGATGGTTGGATTCTCTCTTGTCATTGCCTAGCACTTGTGAGGCACAAATGTTACTTGTCACTTGTCAGTCCAAACTTGGATATTGTCCAGTTCTTGCTGCATTTGATCATGGACTGCTTTAGTCTGAGGAGTCGCAAATGGCACTTAGCATTGTGCAATCATCAGTGAATTATGGAGGGACAGTCATTGATGAAACAGCTGAAGATGGTTGGACTGAAGACACTATCCTGAGGAACTCCTGCAGCGATGTCCTGGAGCTGATATGATTAACCTCCTACAACCACAGCCATCTCCCTTGAATTGGTTATGACTATCATTAATTCCACTTTAACTAGGGTTTCTTAATGCCACACTCAGTCAAATGTGGTCTTGATGTCAAGGCCAGTCATTCTCACCCTCACCTTGTGAACTCAGCTCTTTAATCTATGTTTGAACCAAGGCTATAATAAAGTCAGGAGCTGAGCTGGTTGGCAGAACCCAAACTGTGAACAGGTTATTGTTGACTATGTGCCATTTTACTGTTGTACTGTTGACAACATGCTCCATCATTTGGCTGATGACTGAGAATAGACAGTTGGGGCAGACCATGGTTAGGCTGGCTATGTGTACAAGACATAACTGGGCAGTATTTCACATTGCCAGAACTGTGACTGTACTGAACAGCTTGGAAAAAAGGTGAAACTAGTTTTAGAGTGCAAAGGTACAGTACTGTTGCTGAAATGTTTCATCTATCTTGGCTTTTACAATACCAATGTCTTTGGCTATTTCTTGTTGTCACATGGAACGAATCAAATTGTTTGAGGACTGTCATGTTATGCTGGAGATCTCAAGAAGATGGATTGTTCACTTGACATGCTGGCTGAAGGTGCTTGCAATACTTTAACCTTGTCTTTTGACTGATGTACTGAACTCTCCATAATAGATGGGGATGGGGATATCTTTGGAATGTTCTCCTCCAGTGAGTTGTTTAATTACTATTTGTGATGAGATATGGCAAGACTTAAGAACTTAGATCTGATCCATTGGTTGTGGGTTGAGTAGCGCTATCACATCCTGCTTGGCATGAAAGCAATCCTGGGTTGTTATTTCAACAGCTGAAAATGTGTTGCTGGAAAAGCGCAGCAGGTCAGGCAGCATCCAAGAAGCAGGAGAATCGATGCTTCGGGCATGAGCACTTCTTCAGGAATCATGAGCCCTTCTTCAGGATCCTTCCTGAAGCAGGGCTCATGCCCGAAATGTCGATCCTTCCTGAAGAAGGGCTCATGCCCGAAACGTCGATTCTCCTGCTCCTTGGATGCTGCCTGACCTGCTGCGCTTTTCCAGCAACACATTTTCAGCTCTGATCTCCAGCATCTGCAGTCCTCACTTTCTCCTTGTTATTTCAACAGGTTGACACTTCATTTTCATGTGTCTTTCTCTGCTTCCGCCCTCTGATACACTTCATTGAACCAGGATTAAGCCACCAGTGAGACTGGTGTCTGGGACATAGTCATTTAACTGACATATAATGCCAGGCTATTGCTATCACCCGTATCGGGCAGACAGCTCTCCCAATTTTGGCACATGCCCCAGATGTTAATAACAGAATTTTGCAGTAAAAAGCGGGTTATATGCACCATCGCTAATTCTGGTGCCGTGGCCAATGCCACATAGTCCACCTAGTTTCATTCCTGTTATCAGACTTAGCAATGTTAATTAATTCTTTATATTCTGAACATTTAATGCGTGGTATATATTACAATGCTCCGAAAATAAAAGTCCGATAATCTTGGTAGTGTTTGTTCTTATTTTTACCTGGTAGAATTTCCAGTTAAAAATGTATTTGCAAGAGGTGATGTTTCCCAGCATCTTCTCTGACAGTAGACATATCTTTGGAATGTGCTATTCAAGAACTTTGGGCAAATTGTTACAATCCTATTGTAGATGGCACCCACTGTGAGCATTGTGCTTTTGTGATAGATCGAGTGAATGTTTAAGGTGGGTGCCAATCAAGTGGACTGCTTTGTTTTGGAGCTTGATGTTGAGCTTCTCAAGTGTTGTGGAACTTATCCAGGACCATGGAGGCATTCTATCTCATAGCTGAGTCATGACTGATTGACCTTAATATTTTGAATATTCAGTCACTTAAATTTTATTCATAATGCTTTTGTTTGATATTCTGTTCTCCTTGTAAGGTCTCAAGTGCTATGCAATCAGACAGTGACTGAGGGGAGTTTTTGCCTGCACTGTTTGAGCTGGAAATGGATGCAGATCATTCTAAACTTGTTTGACTTTTCATTTCCTTTGAAATGAACATGATTAAAGTCAATGAAATGAAGCCCCCATTTGATGAGGTGAGACTGATTTTTCAAAATATGCCTTTAATGTTGTTAACTTGGTTGTCTGGTCCGTCAGCTGCTGGTTGTATTTTCCATTACATTGCTCTGGTTGTTTGATGTTTTGGCTCAGATTCTCTACCAAACATTGGCTTGAGCACGTGCAAAATATTGCACCAAAGACAATGGTTATAGATCGCCATATGTTTTTGTTTTGTATTTTGTTTATCCTTCCAGGGATAAACTCTTTTGTGTTATCTTGATTGTAGATGTGCAGGCTTTGAATGAGTTCCAGTGCAGCATATAATGCAGATGTGTTGATCTGATTGCGTGGAATGAAGGCTTGGATTTAGCTTGCAGCATCTGTGGCAGTTAAAGTTGCGATGTTCTACATCAATGGCAAACATGTTAATGAGTTCAAATAAAGTTCCTTTCCCTGCTCCGTCAGTGAAGGTGACAACAAAACAAATTGCTTCAGAGTTTGTTTCGAAATATTAAGCAGACCTCCAGCATCTGCAGCTCTTTGTTTTATTTGATCAAGTTGGCTATGGGAAGTGCAATTTGGTTTAAGGTTCAATGAATGATTGCCATAAGATTGAAAAGGAAGCTTGAAGGAAAGAGTTGTTTAAACAGATCTTCCAATGTATAAGCAAAAATAACAGTTCAGAAAAATTCTTTGCGTTTCCCAAACTATTGCAGAATTGCCAATTTGAGTTACTTTCAAGACAAAAAACTGCGAATGCTGGAATCCAAAGTACCATTGCTCTCCCTCCTCACCCATCCACCCCCACAATGTACCTGATCCCTCCACCTCTCCCTCTTCACCTCATCCTTCCTGCACCTTCCTTCACCCCCACCCCACTTCTCGGCCCACCCCCTCCCAATCTCCTTTCTCTCCCACACCCACTCCACCCACCCACCACACCACATCCAAATCTCACCCACCACATGCCATCACTCTTCCCCACTCCCCTCCTTCAGCCCTCTTGGGACACCTCCAAAACCCCACCCCTGAGCCTTGCCACATATGTACCATGCCCCCCCCGACGTCAAACTCTCTGAGGCTCAATGGTCTGTCTTCAGGAAAGGGCTCATGTTTGTACCCCTCTGCCTCCATCTCAATGAATTCCGGATCCACCAGGATGTGGAGCTCTTCTTCCACCACCATCCCCTTTCCATGCCTTCTTCTTTTACAAACACTCCCAACGTCCCTCTGAGGACCCCTTCTCTCACCTCCAACCTTCCTCCTCCACTTGGTCACCACTGGCCAGTCTTGTACCCGCCCTACACCTCTTCATTGCAGACTGTCAACGTGACATCGGCCACCTCAATTTCTCCACTCACTCACCCATTCCAACTTCAACCTCTCCAAATGTGCAGTGCTCCACTCTCTCTGCACCAACCCCTGTTTCACCATCAAACCTGCTGACGAAGGCGAGGGGGTAGTCATCTTGAGAATGGACCTCCATGTTAGGCAGAGGCTGAATGCCTGATCTCTGACACTACGTCCTACCTCCCCCTTGCCCATTACCCCACCACGACCCAGCAGGCCAAAATCACTCACCGTCAGTGCGCTCATTGCCTCCGGTGATCTCTCCTCCATTGCCTCCAATCTCATAGTCACCCAGCCCCACACTGCCTAGTTGTACCTGCTCCCCTAGATCCACAAACCTAACTACCCCTGCCGATCCATCGTCTTGGCATGCTCCTGCCCGAATGAACTCATCTTATCTTACCTCGACTCCATCCGATCCCCCTTGGTTCAGGCATTTCCCACCTCTATCCGTGACACCAACCACACCCTCCATCTCTTCAGTAGCTTCCAGTTCCCCGACCCCCAGCACTTTATCTTCACTGTGGATGTGCAGTCCTTATACACGGTCCATATCCCACAAAGACAGTCTCCAGGTCCTCTGCTTCTTCCTTTCCAACAGACCCATTCAGTCCCCCTCCACCAATACCCTCTTCCACCTCGCCGAACTGGTCACCACCCTCAATAATTTTTTGTTTAACTCCTCCCATTTCCTCCAAATCTAGGGGATGGCAATAAGCACCCGGATGCTACATCGAACAATCCCTCTTCAGTACCAACACAGCGACTGTGTCCCAACTCTTCTGCCACTACATCAATGGCTGCATCAGTGCAGCATCCTGCATCCAGGCTGAACTGGAACAGTTCATCACCTTTGCCCACAACTTCCACTCCGCCTTCAAAATCACTTGGTCCATCTCGGACACCTCGCTCCCCTTTCTTGACCTCACCATTTCCAGACGGACATTTACTATAAACCCACAGATTGCCGTAACTACATGGACTACACCTCCTCCCACCCAGTAGCTTGCAAGAACTCCATCCCATTCTTCCAATTCCTCTGCCTCTGCTGCATCTGTTCATTCCACTCATGAGTATCCCAGAGGTCCACCTATTTCAAGCTGTGCTTTTCCTCCCTCTGTCATCCAGACAGCTATTTGCCACACCACCTTCATTCCCTGTTCCACTGCTCTCAACAACCCACCCTCCAAATGCAAGTCCCCATTGTCCTCACCTTGTCCTCACCTACCATCCCACCAGTCTCTGCATTGAACGCATCATCCTTAAACACTTGTGCTAACTCCAGCTCGACCCCTCCACCAAGAACATCTTCCCCTCCCCATCCCTCTCAGGCTTCTGCAATGACCGTTTCCTTGGCCAGTCCTTGGTTTGAGCCACTCTCCCCATCAACCTCGCTGAACAACCAGGTACCTTCCCCCACAACTGGAAAAGATGCAAAACCTACCGATACACCAACCACCTCACCTCCATCCAGGGCCCCAAACAGACCATCCAGGTGAGACAGTGGTTCACCTGCCACTCCAACCTACTTTACTGCATCAGGTGCTCCCGATGTGGTCTTCTCTACATCAGGGAGACTAATTGCAAACTTAGGGAATGGTTCTCCGAGCATCATAGCCAGGCCTGCAGAGGCACTCTCTTTCCAACATGACTATCCTTGGCCTCCTCCATTGCCACAATGAACCAAACCATATATTGGAGGAACAACACCTCATCTTCTGCCTGGGCAGCCTACATCCCAGAGGACTCAACATTGAGTTGTCCAATTTCAAATAACCTCTCTTCCCATCCCCTGATTCCCTTCCCGGCCTATCCCCCTCCCTTCCACTCCTCCCTGCCACCAACCAGATTCATTCCTCCCATTGACCAACCAGGTCTACCTGTCTTCACCTCTACCTGTCTTCATCTAGCCCCACTTCACCACCCTGACACTGCCACCCCCTTTATCTGCAGCTCCCCCTCTACCCACCCTCAGTCCTGAAGAAGGGTTACACCCGAAACATCGACTTCTCCACCTCCTGTGCTGCCCGGCTTGCTGTGTTCTTCCAGCCTCCTGCCTGTCTACTTTGAGTTTCCTTGGCCACTTGTCTCCATGATAAGATGAAGTCAGTTTTTTTTCCCAAACACGAGTCATAAATCTGGAAAGGCCTACTACCCAATCAGGACTCTCCTCCCCAAAGAAAATGTTACCTGCTGAGTTTACAACATATTTCAACAAGATCCATAAGCAGGAAAGGAATCCAAACTGGCAAATAGTATCTACTGTCTTAACAAAGCCATTAGCCGTCATGAAAAATTTCATATTTTCATCTTTAATGTACTAATTTGAAATATCTTCATAAAAAGACAAATATTAGCTGAAGTGGACAAGTTCTGTTTCAGAGGGAATAGATGTTAATGATTAAAAACCTTTGCTAATTGTAAAATATTATTACTTGCTCACACAGCACTGTATCTTCGACAATTTAATCGTGACGGAGTTGAATAACTTCTGAAGTCTGGAATTCCTAAGTATTCCAATGAAAGTTCAAGTAATTGTGTAGTTTCTCTTCCTCGAGGATCTCCTAGTTACTTCCCTCATGAGGGCTAACTGTGCTTACCAGTGAAATTTATAATATCCTCTGTGCGTTGGGACGTAGACATAGATTTGATTGGAATTAGGATGAGGTGGAGTTTCTCATCAATAAGTGATCTGTTCTGTCTGATTACCACTGATAATGGGAAGGCATAAATGTATTACAGTCTCTTCTGCCTGTTCTACCCTCAGATATCACTTTAACTGCTCTAGTCCCACTTCCCTTCTCCTAATGCTACTGGTTCTACAATCTTGCAGCTGCTAGTCTCAGAGACCAACAGACCCTGAGAATAGTCCCATTTTTTAAAAATCCATTCCCAGATGTGGACATCACTTAAGGCCAGCATTTGTTGCCCATCCCTAACTGACCTTGAGCAGGTAGCAGGAAGCTGCCTTCTGAACAAGCAAGCAATTTGTTGCTGCATGTTAGCGAGTGAATTAGAGTCGAACCATATTGAAGGAGGTCTGGAGTCACAAATAGGCCAGGTCTGATCAGGAAGGTGAGTTTCCTCCCTAAAAGATATTATAGTTATTTTCTGTTCTCAGTGCACCAGATGAGTTTGACAACAATCTGGTAGTCACATAGTCTTCATGGCTGAATAGTACTTTTAATTCCAGATTTATTTAATTAACAAAATTTGTATTCCCCAAGTTCAGTAGTTAAGTTGAGTTTATATCTCTGGATCATTAGTTCATACCTATTTGGATTTCTGGGCCCATAATGCAAGCAGCACATTTCTGTTCTCTGGGCCACTTTCCATGCTATTAGTTCCACTGCCTTTTCCTGAGACTCGTTTATTGTCCCTTCTGTTGAAGCTGTGAATTTCCTCATTCAGACTATTAATCTCATACAGATAGAAGTTTGTGTTTGTAGTAAAGGGATTGGATTAGAATCCACATCGAAAAATAAACAGGGAACAGTGGTCATTGGGATCACAAGTATCTGCTGGAGAATGTGTAACTTCCCAAGACCATATGAAGATAAATATAAAGCGGGGGCAGAAATAGCTTGAGAATTAACAGTGAGTTTAATGTCACTCATGTCAGCCATTTAGCAATTTGGTGAGCTAGACCATCAATTGTAAATTCCACAATTTGCTGAATGATTTATATTAATCTGTCATTAACCTCATGAATGCAGCACTCACTATCAACATCCCCTTGAATTTCAAAACAAATGTTGCACTTGTACATAAATTGCTTGTTAACCCTATTGTAGAAAGACCTGTCTTCACATAGCACCTTTCACGACCTCAGATAATCAAAAGCACTTATCAACTGTACTTTCAAAGTGCAGTGAATGTTGGAATGTAGGAAATGCAAACAGCCAATTTACAATGAGCAAACTCCCACAGCAATGTAATTATTAACAAGATGTTCTGTTTTGTTTTAATGTTGCTGACTAAATCATGACACCAGGAATCACTTCCCCGCTCTGTCTCAAAATAGTTCCAGGGAATCTTTAACATTTACCTGTGAAATTAAATCGACTTTGGTTTGATGTTACACCCAAAAGACAGCACCTCTTGTTATTGAAGTATTCCCTCAGTATCACACAGGAGTGTCAGTGTGGAGTCCCTGGAGTGGAACGTGAACTTCAGTCCACAATCTTCTCACTGAGTGCTACCAAGTGAACTACATCTGACCTCTGTAGTCCTGCAATGTCACTCAACCACTCCGACACACAATCAGTCGTAAGTGCTAAATCTCAATCTTGCGGACAGAAATTATTAGATTTTTTAAAATGATTGATTTGAATTGCATTGAATTGAATTGAATTTATTGTCACATATACCGAGGCACAGTGAAAAGCTTTGTCTTGCAAGCAATACTAGCAGATCACAGAGTTAAGTAGCATAGATAAGTAAAGAATAGGTAAACAGCAGCAAAAAGAAAAAACCACAGGTACAGGCGAATGATAAGATTTTGTGAGTCCATTCAGTATTCTAACAACAGTAGGGTTGAAAATGTTTTGAAACCAGCTGGTGCATGTGTTCAGGCTTCTGTACCTTCTCCCTGATAGTAGAGGTTGTAGAAAAGCATTGCCAGGGTGGAATGGATCTTTGAGAATGCTGACGGCCTTTCCTTGACAGCGGGTCTGGTAGATGGGGTCTATAGATGGGAGGTTGGCTTTTGTGATTGTCCGGGCCGAGTTCAACACCTTGTGTAACTGTCTCGATATTGAATGGTACAGTTGCCATACCAGGTAGTGATGCATCCAGACAGAATGCTCTCGATGGCACACCTATAAAAGTTGGCAAAGGTATTCACCATCATGCCAAATTTCCTCAGCTGCCTGAGGGAGAAGAGACGTTGTTGGGCCTTTGGAACTAGTGCATCCACATGAAGAGTGTTGTTGTGGATGACCACTCCCAGGAGCTTGACACTCCATTTGTTCCACATCTGTGCTGTTAATGTGTAGGGGGGCATAAGTAACATCCCACCAAAAGTCAATAATGAGTTCCTTAGTTTTGCTGGCATTGAGAGCTATGTTGTTCTCAGTGCATCATTTTTCCAGGTCTTCCCATCGGTAGTCTGTTTCGTCGCCATCTGAGATTCAACCAACTATGGTGGTATCATCAGCGAACTTGTAAATGGCCTTAGTCTGGTATTTGCCGATGCAGTCATGGGTATACACTGAGTACAGTAGGGGGCTGAGTACGCACCCCTGGGAGCTCCAGTATTGAGTGTTAGTGAGGATGAAATATTGTCCACAATCGTCACTGATTGTGGTCTGTGGGTCAGGAAACTAAGGATCCAGTTGCAGAGAGTGGTGCTTAGTCTGAGATCACTAAGTTTAGTAATCAGTCTTGAGGGGATAATAGTGTTGAAGGCTGAACTGTAGTCAATGAGTTGGGTTCTTATGTAGCTGTTCTTGGTGTCAAGGTATTCTGGGGAGGAGTGAAGGACAAGTGATATGGCATCTGATGTGGACCTGTTGGTCCGATAGGCAAATTGGAGTGGGTCAAGAGTAGTGGAAAGGCTGGAGTTGATTAATGCCATGACCAGCCTTTCAAAGCACTTTGTGACCACCAATGTCAGGGCCACTGGGCGGTAGTCATTGAGACATGCTGCATGAGCCTTCTTAGGCACAGGGATGATGTTGGCCCTTTTGAAACAGGCAGGGACAGTGGCATGCTGCAGGGAGAGGGTGAAGATGTCCAAGAAGTCCTCTGCGCGTGCTCTGAATGCACGGCCTAGTACTCCGTCTGGTCCCATCACTTTCCTTGGATTCACATGAAAGAAAGTTGATCTGACCTCTGATGCAGTGACTGTTGGGATAGGTTCGTCAGGACTTGTCAGAATAGGTGCTACCTCTCTGCCAAAATTCTGCTCAAACCAAGTATAGAAGGCGTTGAGATAAAACAATGCAAATTTGGTTCTTATTTGTCTTCCTGTGTCATTTTTCTCTCTCAATCAGTCATTCTTTTCTGTTTCTTTTCCAACTCTAAACCGTCTGGCTTCATCATCATTCCTCAACTTCATTACAATCTTACCATTTCCTGATTGCGGGGATAAACTGTTGGTCTCATTGTTCACAAGGCTCCATTGCTCTTATGAGTCATTAGGTTAAGTTGTACCTGGTAAAATAGATGGAGAACAACAATCATTGGAGATCATAAGTACCTGTTTGAGCCCAGCTTCCCCAGTAACCTGTAAAGAAACACAAATAACCCAAATGTTGCTGACACTAGGTCAGCTTGCTCTCCCAGCAATCTGCAATGCAAACATTTTATAATCCCAAAAATGTTGATTAAAAGTGGACAGTGAGGAATCCCACACAATTTTCCCTCCCACCCTGCTTTAACTTTGCTTTTCCAATAAGGAAAAGAGAGAATTTCTCTGGAAGAGGAAAAATAAATGATGCAGCAGGTTATAAAAGCAGATAGACATTTCTCTTTACAGAAGTCATTACTCTTTGTTTTCCAGAATAAAAAAATCTCAAATTGGAAAGAATCTGTTTGTACATTTCAACTATTTCAAAGTGATATAAGTGTTTCTCATTCAAAGGGAAAAAGAAGCTGTAATACTCGTTGTTCAGTTTCACCTCTCCCTACTCACATCTACATCATTCTGCCTAGCTGACACCCTGCCTGAGTTCACAAAAATGGACTCACACAGCCAGAAGAAGATCTGCTGAGTGCCACAGCTTTCAGTCACTTCAAAGTGTTTCTTACAAATGAGCACTGACAGTGCTTTGGAAATTCTACTGCACGTTGTGCACATTGTGAAGGCTCATTGCCAGGAGTTGTTTGAAAGGATCCGCCAGCCCAGAAATCACTCTAAGGAGAATGGTGGGAGTGGTAAAGTCAGACTAGCCACTCAGCCACCCGCCCTCCTTCCCCCAGACCCCCACTTTCACAGCTCGATGTGAAGGCCCACCATCACTCACTCCAGTCACCCAGCAGTGAACGGTTTCGGTGAGCTTGTCAGTTCTACAAACCTGCAAAGGCAAGCAGAGTGTGTGTGAGATCCAAATTAAAATCAGAAAATGCTGGAAAATTCAGGCATCATTGTGGATCCGGGAGTGGGATTAAGTGGATGGGTTTAATGTCAACAGTGGTGGCCCCAATGATAGGCTGGATTGGCCACTAACACCTCTGCTGTTCCCCAGAAGTCCGAATGGACACTCTGCCCAGGGTGTTGCCTGTTTTGGAGGGCCGGCAGCCCTTCACAATCAGTCAGGCTGACCCATCCGGGGTGAAGTTAATGTTGGGCTCGGGGGTTGGAGGGGGTGTGGTGGAGAAAGGGTAGTGGGATTCCAGTTGAGAGCACAGCTGATGTTTACCAGGAATTAGCTCTTATTAACGAGGTATCATCCATGGAGTATAGAGTGTCCAATCAAAGGGGTCTCGAGACATCCCCCACTCCCACTACTACCACCAGGGCACTCTGCCTACTTTTACAGAGCAACCTGCCACAAGTAAGTCAAGAAGGCGATGGGCACTCCATCTCACTACCTTTCCTCTTGACTGCACAACAGTCTGTCCTCGCCCCTTCACTCACTCTCATGGGTTCAGGTTAAAGTCTAATTAAGCTTTCAATACTGATGTGAAGGCAGCAGCTTGAAATATTGTGGGCAATCTGAACATGGAGCTGCCTGTAGATTGTGGGGGATGAAAAATGGCAAAAATGTGGGGACTTAGAAATCCAATTCCAACCATTGGGCTCTGTGTGTGCAAACAGCTCCCTTGGGACAGGCAAGTTGAGAATGTCAGTTTATTAAGTGTTCAATTAGAATGATATTTACATGAGAGTTTGACATTACTTGTGAGTCCATAGGACCACTGGGCCTTCTAGGATACAGGAATTAAATCAAGGTCAGGAACAAGGGTAATTGAGGGGGCATGACAGGAAAATGTCCCAATGAGAATTGGATCTCCATACCATCCGGCCTCCTTGCCCCTGTTCCACCTCTGTCAAGTGTTTAAAAATTGCCATTTTCCAAGCCTTTTCAGTTCTGAGATCCAGTCAAAACAGACTCGAAACATTAAGCTCAGGGTCATTTTTTGCAAACAGAGCACTATGACCCAAGCTTCCAATTGCCTGTCACGTCAAAGCACCATTGTGTTCCCTGGCCAACATCTCTGCCTCAGGCTTGCTGCAGTGCTCTAGTGAAGCTCAGCACAAGCTGGGAGAATAGCACCTTATTTTCTGCTTGGGAACCCTGTGACCACAGAACTCAATATTGAGTTCGATAACTTTTGGGCCTGAGCACCTTCTCACATGTTCTCACTCCTATCCAGACACACCAGACCTTGTCATCACATGGACTACCACCACACACAACCCATTTGCAGTTATTCATTCTCTCAGGTTGCTTTACCATTCTTTTGTCTGCCCAACTGTTTTTCTCTCTCTCTGGAGTCTATCGTGTACTCTTTCCTCCTCATCACCCTTTCTTTAGCATATATAACAACCTTTTCCCAGCTACAATCAGTTCTGAAGTAGGATCACTGGACCTGAAACATTAACTCTGTTTTCCCTCCACAGATGCTGCCAGAGCTGCTGAGGTTTTCCAACAATTTCTGCTTTTGTTTCTGATTTCAGTAATCATAGTCTTTCGGTTTTGAGAACAGAGTGGGTGCATCTGAAGTGAGTATTACCAAAAACGGACTCTTGACTTGAACTGCATTCTAGACTATCAGTTGGATCATACTGAAACCACCTTCAACTATATAAGACCTTCTTAAAATTTGTCATTTTCGAACAGTTTTGATTTCTACAATTATAGATCTGAATTTTGTTCATTTTCATGAAATGTGGGTGTTCACCTGGCTGGTATTTTGTTACCCATCTCCCACTGTCCTTGAACCAAGTGGCTCTGATGGACTAGTTCAGAGGGTACTTTTAAGTTTCTATCACATTGCCTGTGGTTACATTGCATCAGATCAGACCAGGTAAAGATGACATACATTGGTGAACCAGATGGGGGTTTCCACCAATCATCTGTAGCTTTCAATTCCAGGTTTAGCAATTGATTCAAATACCTTAAATTCAATGCCTCTAGATATTATCAAGATACTGTGGATGCTGGAAATCTGAAAGAAAAACAAAGAAAATGTTAGATAAACTCAGCAGGTCTGGCAGCATCTGTAGAGAGAGAAAAGCAGAGCTACTGAAGGATTGTGAAGAAGAGCTAGTTGACTCAAAATGTTAACTCAGCAATGATTGTAATGAGGTCAGCCAGATAAACTTCATAGAATATGAGTTCTCTGATTGGGGCTGTTAATCTGGTCCAATCAAGGATCCCTGGCAGACAGATATAAACAGGAGTGTAGGAGGTTTTGTTCACTTTGAGAGCTGGTCCTGAGCTGGTCCTAGTGTCAAGTACTATGCACGTGTTAATAAAGGGTGACTTAATGATAGTGTGATGATGCTATGGCTTTAAAAGGACATTTTGCCCTGATTTGTATTTAAGACAGGTTGAATGAGAGTACTGAGCTGTCTGTAAGAAAGTAAAAAGCTTTTAAGGTCCTGTTTTTTTTTAAATGTTGGAATAGTAGAGGCAGTCTGGCTAGGTGTGGCCAGATCTCACAGACCAGGCTTTTGTGTTTTTGTTTTTAGTTTTAGATTTAGATTTAAACAGTTGCTGTTGTGGACTTGAAGAAGTAGAAGCTATCTTTTCCCTCTTTTGGTTACAGCTAGAAGCTGAGATTTCTCTCTGCTGGTGGGTCACCCATGAGACAAAATGTATTTTTCTGAATTTTCCTTTTTGCCGAGGAGTGTGTTATTGGGATGTTTCTATACTGGAACAGTTAATTAGTAATAGGTAAGTTTTCTACTGTTATCAGTTACGTTTTCCAGTGGAGTTGTTATTCTAAGTTCTTCTTTCCTTTGTTTGTATTTTAACTATAGTTTTTAAATAAGTTGTGCTTTTGCTTAACATCGAGTAGTTTGATCAGTCACATTGCCTCTGGAACAAGGTGCTTTACATTTGTCTTAAAGATAAGAAAACGTTAATGTCTAGGCTACTTCCTTAAAATATTTTGAGGGGGTGAGGTCTGGTCCATAACAACGGGATACCAGCCTCTGTGGAGTTATTTCAAACTGCTTCTCCACATTCTGTTTCAATCCCAGAATATTAGATAGGGCCTTTGGAATATTAGTCCAGTGACATTACTAGTAAGCACCATTTCCCCATTGGTGATAGGTCACATTATATGTACTGTCTTCACAGATCTTCGTGAATGTTTTGGAATAAATTTTACTTACAAAATAAGTTAACAGTTTAGTTAAGAATGTTTGTTCGATGCAGAATTGTGATAGAAAAGCTAGATGCATGAAGTGAAATGAAATGGACATTCCCATCTGTTTAAGGCAGCTCTTCAGCTTTGTTATTATTGGCACTTTGCCATGTCTTTTTTTAATTAATGTAATTTTAATTCTTATTGATCTCATTTTCAGATTGTTCTAATATGCCAATAAATCTGAATATCATAGAATGATAAAACATAAAAGAAAGTCGTTGAATTCATCAGCTCTTTGGAAGTAGTTCAGTCAATCTTCTGCTCTTTCCCCATAGTCCTGCAATTTTTCCTTTTTAAGTATTTGTCCAAGACCTTTTTTCAATTCTTTCAGGCAGTTCATTCCACATCACAATAATTTTCTGCATTAAAAAAAATTTATCTTCATATCAGTTCTGTCCATCTAACAATTATTTCCAATTGTTAGGCTGATTGCCAACCCAGGGGTAATAGTTCACTCTTATTCATTCTGTCAAAATCTTCCATCCTCTTCTTCAATCTTTAATTTTAGCTTCCTAAAACTTTTGCCCATTTGTTTGACAACTTGCATTTATAGTCAAAAACTGTTGTATTGGAAAAGCACAGCTGGTCAGGCGGCATCCAAGGACAGTTTATGCTCGAAACGTCGACTCTCTTGCTCCTTAGATGTTGCCTGACCGGCCTGTGCTTCTCCAGCACCACACTTTTTGACTCCAATCTCCAGCATCTGCAGTCCTCACTTTCTCCCAAACTGCATTTATATATTGTCTTTAATATTGTAAAAAGTTCAAAAATGCTACTCAGCAGGAAATATTGGACAAACCGGGGAAAGAGAAATTTGGTCAGGTGATTGAAAGCTTGGTCAGACGGATACATTTGAAGGAACAAGGAAGATAACCTGGTTGAGAAGTTGAAAGGTTTAGGGAGAGAATTCTCGATGTAAGGTCCGAAGCAGCCGGAGATACGATTGCCAATTTATGAATACGATGTGAAGGTGCTGATATTGGACTGGGGTGGACAAAGTCAAAAATCACACAACACTGGGTTATAGTCCAACAGGTTAATTTGACACTGCAAGCTTTCGGAACTTCCACTCCTTCCTCGGGCAGCTGGTGAAAGGTAATTACATCAGACACAGAATTTTTAGTAAAGATCATACAACGTATGCAAATATATTGAACAAACCTAGATTGCTATTAAGTGTTTAATCAGTTGGAATGGAGGTGCAGGTTTTGATTGATTAACATGTAAATCTCGGCCCCAATTTGGCTTCAGGTTTTATCAGAATAAAGGTGACACCTTAGGTCATACGATGCATTTTAAGTGTGGTGCCATGTTTCAAGTCTGTTTGTATCTCATCCTGGAGCCAGACTGGTTCTATTTCCAAAGCAGAAATTAATGAAATGCCACATTGGCTGACTGTCTACAGATTGTGCGCTCTTTCAACAAAGTGAATGAATTTGCAAATTAAAATCTGCAAATGTAATTTCACCTTGTAGATTTGTGTGTGTGTGTGTGTGTGTGTGTGTGTGTGCGCACGCGTGCGCATATGTGAGATGGAGAAATGGAGAGAAAGACTACGTATGTGTGTGCGTGTGTGAGGGAGAGAGTGTGAATGTGTGCTTGAGGGAGAGAGTGTGAATGTGTGCTTAAGAGAGAGTACACGAGTATGAGGGAGTACATGTCTATGAGAAAGTGTGGCTCCAAGTGTGTGTGTGTGAGAGAGGATCTGTATGAGTGTTTGTGTGAGAGAGAAAGTGTGTGTGTATGAGAGAGGGTCTGTGTGAGTGTATGAGTGTGTTTGATTAGATTACTTACAGTGTGGAAACAGGCCCTTCGGCCCAACAAGTCCACACCGCCCCGCCGAAGCACAACCCACCCATACCCCTACATCTACCCCTTACCTACACTATGGGCAATTTAGGATAGCCAATTCACCTGACCTGCACATCTTTGGACTGTGGGAGGAAACCGGAGCACCCAGAGGAAACCCACGCAGACACGGGGAGAATGTGCAAACTCCACACAGTCAGTCGCCTGACCTGAGGTGGGAATTGAACCCGGGTCTCTGGCGCTGTGAGGCAGCAGTGCTAACCACTGTGCCACCGTGCCGCCCACGGTGTGAGAGAATGTATGTGTATGTGTCCGTGTGTGTGGGAGAGTGTAGTGGGGTCACCTGTAGTGTGACATGAACCCAAGATCACAGTTGAGGCCATCGCTATGGGTACCAAATGTGGCTATTAGCCTCTGCTCAGCAACTCTGCATTGTTGCATGTCCCGAAGTCCGCCTTAGAGGAGGTTTACCCGAGGTTCCAAGGCTGAATGTCCTTGACTGCTAACTCCATTCTAACTGATTATAGCCACCTAGGTTTGTTCAATACATTCACATAAGTTGTATGACCCTTTGATCTTTACTATAGATTCTGTGTTCAATGTATTACCTCTCACTAGCTGCCTGAGGAGGGAGCACAGACTCCGAAAGCTTGCGGTTTCAAATAAACCTGTTGGACTATAACCCAGAGTCGTGTGATTTTTGACTTCATAAATAAGCACAGCAATCAATTGTGCCATACAATGAAGCAATGGGACTATACGGGATCTATAATCAGGGGGTTGGTTGCTTGACAGAGATAAACAACTCTTGGCCATAACAACTTCTTTCATCATTTGGGATATCTAAAGAAGTTGCTCATTGGTTGGCTCAGTGGTTAGCATTGCTACTTCACAGCACCAGGGACCTTGGTTCAATCCCACCCTCAGGTAACTGTGTGGAGTTCGCATGTTCTCCCTGTGTCTGTTGGGTTTCCTCCAGGTGTTCTGGTTTCCTCCTGTAGTCCAAAGGTTTGCAGATTAGGTGGATTTGCTATGCTAAATTGCCCATATTATCCAGGATGTGTCTAGATTAAATGGATTAGCCATGGGAAATTTAGGGGTGTGGGTCTGGGTGGGATGCTCTTCAGAGCATTGGTGTGGACTCAATGGGCTGAATGGCCTGCTTCTGCACTCTATGGATTCGATGATTCTATATCTCAAAAGGGTGTAACCTAACCAGGTCCAACAGCTACTAAGCAACTTAAGCAAACATTTTAAGAGTCTAAACAGTTACAATGATGTGCCAGTTATTACTCTCAGTTAATTTCTTCCTTTCCCTCCTATTGTAACCAAGTACAGTGCTGATTGGTGTTGAGGGTATCTGTTCTGTGGTTGGCCCAGTTGACCTAGAAGACTTGACTGGTTGTCCCCATTGGTGTTAGAATTCCCCAGATACAGGCTCACCCTCCTCAGCTCAGACTTCAGCAATCATAGGCAGGAGGGAAGGTGGAGGGGCTGAGCACCTCCAGAGTACCCTGAAGAAACTTTTGGAATAGCCTGTGTATGTCCCCTCCATTACTTTGGTTGCTGGCTGACAGTACCCTGTCTCCTTGACAGGAAGGAGCATTTGGAGTGAGGTTGAGTTTCCTCAAGATGTTGAGCACGCATGGCTAGAGTGACGGAATCCAGGACGTGTGTCTCTGGTTGACTCCAAAACATGGTATTTAAAGAACCCATCTCCAAAAAATAATTCTGTGATCTCATCATTTCAGTTAACTTTGCTCATTCAACTTTTCTAGTCAATATTTAAATTCGAATCTTGCATGATTATCACTGTCCCTTTGTGGAAAAACTCCCATCATATCTTAAGTTATGCTCCATGCTACCATTAGGGAAATGTGCACTACTCCCACACGAATGTCTTGCTTTTATAATTTCTCACGTTCGCCCATAAAGTTTCTATTTCTTGCTTTTCCTGAACTTAGGTCACTTCTCTCTATTGAGCTAATACCATCATTAACTAACAGAGCCATGTTCCACCTTTCTCTAGTTTCCTAAATTTCTGACATATTCTAAATATCCTCCCTGATTCAGGTCCCATTCTATGCAGTCCTACACCCACGTTCTACAATGGTTACCAGATTATACTTACTAATTTATTTATTTCTATTTGCACTCTTAGTTCATCCATATTGCTTTGAATACTATCTTCATTTTTATCCTTTTATCCTTTTATTATGTAATTTTAATCTTACCAACCGGTTGGTTTTTAGCTTTATACACTTCAGCCTTTCCAGTCATCATGGTCTGCTTATCATTTCTTGTATTAAAAGCTGTCTCTTTGTTCTTTACTCGATTTCAACATTTAAACCCTTTTTCCCTGCCTCACCAACACTATTTAGCTTAAAATCCTCTCCAAGTCCCTAGTTGTATAGCTGGCACTAACCCCAGCATGGTTCAGGTAGAGATGGTCCTATCAGTACAGATCTCAATTTCTCCAGTACTGCTGCCAGTACCCCATGAACCAGAACAAACTAATAGAATCATAGAGTCATACAATATTGAAACAAACCCTTCAGTGCAACTAGTCCACACCGACCATGTTCCCAAACTAAACTCATCACATTTGTTGAGTTTGGCCCATATCCATCCAAACCTTTCCTTTTCATGTACTTATCCAAATATCTTTTAAATGTTGCAACTGTACCTGTATCCTCCACTTCTTCTGGCAGTTCATTATACACACAAACCACTCTCTGTGTTAAAAAAATTGTTCCTTGTGTCCTTTTTAAAACTTTGTCCCCTTATTTTAAAACTATGCCCCCATCCTAGGGAAAAGACCCTTGCTATTCATTTTATCTATGCCCTCATCTCCCATGCCCATCTTTCAAATCCTTAATCTGATTTATCCTATACCAATTTGCACATGGCTAAGGCTATAATGCAGTTAAGGACTCTGAGGTACTGCTTCTTAATTTAGTGCTGAATACCTCATACAGACTATGCGGAACCTCTTTGTTTGACCTTGCTATATTGTTGTTACCTACAAGGACCACAAAGCAGGATCCTCCCCTCCTCCTCCACCCTTTGCAAGTTCCTATTCAACCCTGAGATGTTCCAAACCTTGTTACTGAGCAGCCATCTAGACCAATGGCATTTTAATGCAAACAATGGTGTAGGTTCTCCTCACTATATTGTGCCTACTCCCATTACATTCCTTGTGGCTATCTTCTCTTGAATGGTTTCTTATGCCATAGTGTCAAAGTCAGTTAGCACAACCACACTGCAACTCGGGGAGAGGCAAGGGGCCAAGTGATATTATTGCTAGACTATTAATCAAGAAACTTAGCTCTTGTTCTGGGGATCTGGGTTCGAATCCCACCATGACAGAAGGTGGAATCTGAATTTGAGAAAAAGACATTTGGAATTAAGTATCTGCTAACCATTGTCGATTGTTGGAAAACCCCATTTGGTTCACTAACATCCTTCAAAGAAGGAAATTCTCATCTGGTCTGGTCTACAAGTAACTCCAGACCCACGATTCTTAACTACCCTCTGAAATGGCCTAGTAATCCACTCAGTTGCCTCAATTGCCGTAAAGTCTCAAAGAAATTGAACTAGATGGACCACCTAGCATCAGTCTAGACATCGGAAAAGACAATGGCAGAAACAGCCCTGTCGACCCTGCAATGTCCTCCTCACTAACAGTTGCTGGGTAATGCCAAAATCGGGAGAGCTGTCTCACAGACTAGTCAAGCAACAACCTGACATAGTCATACTCAAAGAATCATACTTTAGAAACAATGTCCCAGACACCACTATTGCCATCCCTGGATATGTCCTGTCCCACCAGCAGGACAGACTCAGCAGAGCTGGCAACACAGTTGGGAGAGTATTACCCTGGAAGTCCTCAGCATTGATACTAGACTTCATGACGTCTTGTGGCTACAGGTTAAACATGGGCAAGGAAACCTCCTGCTGATTACCATGTACCATCCTCCCTCAGCTGATGAATCAGTACTCCTTCATGTTGAACAAATCTTGACAGAAGCACTGAGGATGGCAAGGGTACAAACTGTACTCTGGGTGGGGGATTTCAATGCCCACCACCAAGAATGGCTCAGCAGCAGTACTACTGATTGATCTGGTCAGGTCCTAAAGACATAGCTGCTAGATTGGGTCTGAGCATCAGTCCATGACAATATCAGTAACTGAGCACACAGTCCTTGTGAAGATGAAGCCCTGCCTTTACATTGAGAATAATCTCCATCGTGTTCTGTGGCACCATCACCCTGCTATATGGGACAGTCTTTGCACTGAGCTAACAACTCAACACTGGGCATCCATGAGACACTACGGGCCATCAATAAAAGCAGAATTGTTCTCCAGCACAATCTGTAACCTCAGGGCATAGATTAGATTAGATTACTTACAGCGTGGAAACAGGCCCTTCGCCCCAACCAGTCCACACCGACCCTCCGAAGAGCAACCCACCCAGACCCATTCCCCTACATTTACCCCTTCACTAACATTACGGACAATTTAACATGGCCAATTCACCTAATCTGCACATTTTTGGACAGTGGGAGGAAACTGGAGCTCCCGGAGGAAACCCACACATGCACTGGGAGAATGTGCAAACTCCACACAGGCAGTTGCCTGAGGCGGAAATTGAACCCGGGTCTCTGGTGCTGTGAGGCAGCAGTGCTAACCACTGTGTCACCATGCCACCCATTAAGTGATTAATTTGATTACCTACAGTTTGGAAACAGGCCCTTTGGCCCAACCAGTCCACACCAACCCTCCAAAGAGTAACCCACCCAGACCCATTTCCCTCTGATAGGTGCACCTAACACTATGGGTACTTTAGCATGACCAATTCACCTACCCTGCACATCTTTGGACTGTGG
Organism: Chiloscyllium punctatum; assembly: GCF_047496795.1. Lineage (NCBI taxonomy): Eukaryota > Metazoa > Chordata > Chondrichthyes > Orectolobiformes > Hemiscylliidae > Chiloscyllium > Chiloscyllium punctatum. The sequence continues at coordinate 55,116,469 of NC_092741.1, read as the reverse complement.
GAGGAAACCGGAGCACCCGGAGGAAACCCACGCAGACACGGGGAGAATGTGCAAACTCCACACAGACAGTCGCCCGAGCCTGGAGTTCAACCTTGGACACTGGTGCTGTGAGGCAGCAGTGCTAACCACTGAGCCACCGTGCCTGACATATCCCACACTCAACCATTACCATCAAGCCAGGGGACCAACCCTGGTTCAATAGAGCGTGCAGGAGGGCATACCAGAAGCAGTACTAGGTATACTTAATAATGAGGTATCAACCTGGTGAAGCCAGCAAACAGAATTACTTGCATGCCAAACAGCATAAGCAAATAGACAGAGTCAAATGATTCTACGACCAATGGATCAGATCTAAACTCTGCAGTCCAACCAGAAGTGCCGACTGGATGATCCATCTCGGCCTCCTCCAATGGTCCCCAGCATCACAGATACCAGTCTTCAGCCAATTCGGTTCACTCCATGTGATATCAGGAAATGGTAGTAGAGTTGTAGAGTTGTACAACATGGAAACAAATTCTTCAGTCCAACATATCCATGTTGACCAGATTTCTTAAATTAATCTAATCCCATTTGCCAGCATTTTCTTGCATTACTGAAGACCTATACTGCAGAACTTACCACTCTCTTAGTCGAGTCATCCAGTACAGTTATAACACTGGCATCTACCCAACAATGTGGAAAATTGCTCAACTTTGTCTTAAACACAAAAAAGCAGGACAAATCCAACCCGGCGAATTACCAGTTCATCAGTCTACTCTCGATCATCAGGAAAGTGATGGAGGGTGTCATTAACATGCTATAAAGTAGCACCTGCTCAGCATTAACCTGCTCAGTGACGCCCAGTTTGGGTTCCACCAGGATCACTCGGCTCCCGATTTCATTACAGCCTTGGTTCAAACATGGACAAAAGAGCTGAATTCCAGAGGTGATGAGAGAGTGGCAGTCCTTCACATCAAGGCTGCATTCAACTAAGTGTGGCATCAAGGACCCCGAACAAAACTGGGATCAATGGATATCAGAGGCAAACTGTCTGCTGGTTGGAGTCATACGTGGCACATAGGAAGCTAGTTGTGGTTATTGGAGGTCAGTCACCTCCACTCCAGGACATATCTGCAGGAACAGTGCAGATAGTGTCCAAGGCTCAACTATTTTCAGCTGCTTCATCACTGACCTTCCCTCCATCATAAGGTCAAAAATAGGCATGATTGCAAAATGTTCAACACCCTTTGTGACTTCTCCGATAAGCAGTCCAAGTTCAAATGCAACAAGATCTGGACAATATTCAGGCTTGGGCTGACACGTGGTAAGTAACATTCATGACACATAAATGTCAGGCTATGACCAACACCAATAAGAGACAATCTAACCACCACCCCTTGACATTCAATGGTGTTACCATCACTGAATCCCCCACTATTGATATCTTAGGGGTTATCATTGACCAGCAGCTCAGCTGGAGTCGCTATAAAAACACAGTGGCCACAAGAGCAGATCAGAGACTAGGAATGTTGCAGTGATTGACTCACCTCCCGACTCCCCAAAGCCTGTTCACCATCTACAAGGCATAAGTCAGGAGTGTGATGGAATATTCCCCACTTGCCTGGATAGGTGCAGTTCCAACTATACTCAAGAAGCTTGACACCATCCACGACACATCAGCTCACTTGACTGGCATCACATCCAGAAACATTTACTCCCTCCACCACCAATGCTCAATTGCAGCAGTGTGTACAATCTATAAGATGCACAGCAGAAGACTACCAAAGATCCTCAGACAGCATCTTCTAATTCCATGACCACTTCCATAAAGAAGGACAAGGGCAGCAAATACATGGGAATATCATCTTCTGCAAGATGGTGCCACTCACCATCCTGACTTGGAAATATATCACTGTTTCTCCATGGTCGTTGCATCAAACCCCTGGAATTCCTTCCCTAATGGCATTATGGGCCAACCCACAGCACGTGGACTACAGAGATTCAGGAAGGCAGTTCACCACCACCTTCTCTCAATCAATTAGAGATGGGTAATAAATGTTGGTCAGCCTGTGACATCCACATCCCATGAAGGAATTTTTAAAAGTGCCCTCAATCTCATTCAGACAATGTGAAGCAACCTCAAACTTGTTGGAAATCGAAAAGATTGAAGTCCTGAACTTCTGAGTTTCCTGGCCTGCTTCATTCGCAGTCACACTGACCTGTGCCTGAGTACTGACCAAAAGGATGGTCCAGTCTTCAGAGGTGTGACTGCCATTTGATATAAAGAATCCATTTAATTATCCCTCCTCCCTAATCTGTCGCAGTGTTTGTAGTGCAACAAACATGTCCAGAGCAGCCAAAGCCATTTGAACTTTAAACATTTGCCATTGAAGTGTTTGCTTTGGACAAAACAGGTATCCTGGAATTATTACACATGCTGCAAATGTGATACATCACCCATCCTTAATGTAGTCTCAGGATCTATCTAATTATTTTATATCAAAATATGTACTTATATCATTTATTAACCTTACCAAAGGTTGCTATACTATATTAAACTTTAGGAACAGAATCGACCTTGATCATTTGTAAAAGATTTGCCGCATTACAGCTCCTTTCTGTAGTGAGTAATAATCAATTGCTGAGGCTAAACAATTCTGCAGGAACCAACAGAATACTTCATTTTCTTCTTCAACAGAAGTCCCTTAATTGCTCAACTCCCACACTCTTTTGTAAGTCACACTCACAGTTATTGCAAATCAGCCTACTCAGAGAAATTGTTAAACTCCTCTGGAGCAGGTGAGATTTGAACCCAGGCCACCTATCCCAGCTCAGAGATAGGAACACTACCACTGTGCCGCAGGCACCCTCAGGACTGCTGCTTTTGTTTGCTTCTAAGACAAAGGGCTCAGCTGATTCAGTTAGTGAGGGCCCAGTCTCACAAAGGTTCTTTAATTAGGCTGATTTTATTCAGAATATCTCATTAAAACCCTGCTTAAGCTTGGCAACCACAGCATTTAAACAGTAGATTTCAGTTTCATGTCAACTAAATGCTTAATTAGATTTGTACAAGATTAAAAAACGGAGATTTACCTCACCAACAACTGCATGAATTCAGTACACCAGCATCTCCTGGTCCCTGACCGAAAACATGCCTTTCTGGTTCATGTTGTTCAGTAGCACAGTAAAAGGCAATTCTTAACTTGCAGAACCTGAATTGCTATGGGATTGAGGTTTTAAGATAGTGCCAGTGGTACATACATTACACACTCCAAGCAGTGGTGAGCACTGCTGGGCAATTGCGCAAGTCGCACACTGTCGAGCTTGGTTGTATAAGTAATGAGCTGAAGAATGATCAATTGTCTGAGAAAATTCAACATGGGCCATGGTGACCTGTCTAGCATGAACCTGACTAAAAAAAAACTTTGCCAAAAAAATGGGAAAATTCAACCCAGAGTTTAGATTCCAGGATTTTATTAATTGTAGTTAAATTACAGTAGCTGACATGGCAGGATTTGAACCAGAACATTAGCATGGCCCTGTAGATTACCGATCCAGTGGCATTAGCACTCCATCCCCATCTCCTTTATTTATCTTCTTGCCTTCACCTATCCGCTCATGACTTTATGTGCTCTGGATGTGTTGACAGGCTGCATATTGTGAGCTAATCCTGCCCACTCAGAGAATTTTGCACACCAAGGTATGGAGATTGGCAAATGGGCTAATCGACCAACCTTACATTCATTAACATTCCGTTCTGATATAACGCAATAGTTCTGGTCTCATGCGATCTCGTGTTTTAAGAAGATCATGCAGTAGCTGCACCATTTGAATGAATGGAGCCAGAATTGCATTGTTGTCAATACAGGTAAGGAAAATTTGTGTTCCACAAATAATGGTCTAAATTCGTCAATTGTGTAAAAGCCAATTCACATTGAAGAAATATACTTCATAGCAGAACTGAGTGTACTTGAGATTACAGTTACTGGCTCAATTTCTTCAGAAATTTTCAAAGAAAATTTCACCAATCTTATCTGCTTCTGCTTTAGCCTCTGTTTGGAAATGGGAGGTGAACATTGTTGTCTTTTTTGTCACTATCTACCTTCATTTTCCATATCTTGAAGAAATGTATGTGACAATCTCAACCTGCACTTTTGTTTAAACTGCACAAATGCCTCTACAACATCATCAGTCACCCAATTCACCCTGAGCTGGGATTTGTGAAATTATAGCTTTGAAAATGGCTCTTTCATTTTTGCACTATTCACTCAGATTTTCTCTCACACTAATAGGGGTTGAGCTTTCAAACTATTTCAACATTTATTTTTTGTGAAATGTTTGTGTGTTTGTGGGAGAACACCTGAAGCCACCAGATCATTCTTTGTGTTTCCCAGAGTTCAAATCCATCTCACTTTTAGACAAAAGTAGTGGAGCTTATATTAATGCAACTTTGCAGGTCTCACTAAGTACTGCAAAATGCGGCATTTTTGCTTTAGCGTGATGAATATAGGGCAGCAATAATTGAAAAGGCATTCGGATAGATAGATGGATGGATGGATGGATGGATATCAAGGGTTACAGGAAGAAAGTCGGAGAATGGTGTTGAGAAACTTATCAGCCATGATTAAATGCTGGAGCAGACTCGATGGGCTGAATAGCCTAATTTCTGCTCCTTTGTCTTATGATCTGATGATCTTATGCAACAATATAGCTCCTGATTATTTTGAATAATATAACAATAGAACAGCATCAATGATTGTGAGCTGTGGAATGTTTTGAGTAGATGGTAAAACAACAGTTGTGGAGAGATAAGTGCAAATGTCAGTAATCTCTGGTGAGATGAGGATCTGAGGGATGTCTCAGAATAGAAAATGGGTGCATTTGCTAGTCTTAGTAATATTCATAGAATCCCAACAGCATGGAAGATGGCCATTCAGCCCAGACCGACTCTCCAAAGAACATCCCACTCACATCCACGCTCTATCTCTGTAACCCTGCATTTCCTATGGCTAATCCATCTAGTCTGCACCTTTCTGGATATTTTGGGCAATTTCCCATGGCCAATCCATCCAACCTACACATCCTCTGACTGTGAGAGGAAACAGGAGCACCCAGAGGAAATCCAAGCAGTTATGGGATGAATGTACAAACTTCGCACATGGCCTTGGGGTAGAATTGAACCCAGATCCATGGCGCTGTGAGGCAGCAGTGGTAAGCACTGAGTAACCGTGCTACCCAGGAAATATTGTGCAGGAGAAGAATGGGAAATCAATTTCTTACCTTTCCAGCCCTGGTCAGTTCATTAAATCTCTAATGGCTCCATATTCAAGAGTGAGAAACCAAACTTGTGCCACTTCTAGCTACATCTGCATGTTTTCCGAGGCTGCCTTCTTTCTCTCATCCATGAAGACCACAGTCTTCCAAAGGAATTCTTGAACTCTTCCAGCTGAAAGATGCTGTCGCCTTATAGCTTTGTGCCTCCATCTATCAAGTCACCTCTCTGAAGGTTGTTATCACAACCACTTGATCAAATTGATTGGGAATCTGGAAATCAGATCAAAATACAATGCCTGGGTGAAAAAGCCCTTCCGTCGATTTTGCTGCTCCTTGGATGCTGCCTGAACTGCTGTGCTCTTCCAGCACCACTAATCCAATCTTAAAGATGCCTGGAATGTATGTGGGATAAAAGAACACTTGTTACAATAACACCTTTTATTGTGGGTCAGAACATCAATTTAAACATGTTGCTGAAATTTCCAGGTTTTTGATTTGCCGCATCGCTTCCCCATTGTGAGAGATTCCGAAGGTTTCAATAGAAAGTTGTGAGCTGCCTCATTAAGCCATATTCATGGTTCCCCAAAGCTTGGTTTGATAGGTCGTTCACCTTAATAAACACACCCTGCAGGCAGGACGAAGCTAGTTAAAGATCAGCAACCATTTATACATCTTTAAATACAGAGAGATTCATAATGGAATGCAAACCCCTGTGGTTAATGTTTGCCAAAAAAGGTGACCCCCAAATGCCCATTTCAGCGAAACAGCAGTTTGATTCTAAGCATTCAGATCTTAAATCAATCAAATCCAGGTGAAGCTGTGAATGTCTTGAATTAGTGATTCTGTCACCTTAAAAATATTGGTACTAGAGCAATCTTAAAGACGGGGTAAAAACAATAATTGCAGATGCTGAAAACCAAATACTGGATTAGTGGTGCTGGAAGAGCACAGCAGTTCAGGCAGCATCCAAGGAACAGCGAAATCGACGTTTCGGGCAAAAGCCCTTCCGTCGATTTCGCTGCTCCTTGGATGCTGCCTGAACTGCTGTGCTCTTCCAGCACCACTAATCCAATCTTAAAGACGCCTGGAATGTATGTGGGATAAAAGAACACTTGTTACAATAACACCTTTTATTGTGGGTCAGAACATCCAATGTTTGTATAACATCTTCCAAACCAGCAGCCAAAACACTCCACATGTATTTTAATTAAGATATGTATGTTTTTCCTTAACCTTCATGCATATTTCTTTTAGGGATACACAACTTTTGACTAAGATACCATCTCTTCTGGTAACCAACACCACATTTCATCTGCTTTTCATTCTGTTCATCATGCAATGGAGCAGTTAGTGTGAAACACTAAGTAAAAACCCTAAATTTCTGTAGATGGTGTATCCACAAAAGACAATGATCATAATGATATCTAAACTTACAGATCTGATTTTGAGAAAGGAAGGTGGTGATGTTGCCTGAACTCATAATTCAGGCTGGCAGACCGCAGTAATAAATGCCTTTGTATTCCATTTTGCAAATATTTTCTGTATTGGTAAATTCAGTCCCAAGTGTTAAATTATTTATTTTGGACAATACAGACTCAGAGGAAATCTGATTAGGCTTTACAAATAAAGAACATTTGCTTATTTGGGCCACTGCATGACTTCACAACCAGTGAAATGTCGGAACTCTTTTAATGTAGAGAAGGATAGCAACTACTGCAGTTACTAGCGGTGTTCCGCAAGGATCTGTTTTGGGACCATTGCTGTTTGTCATTTTTATAAATGACCTGGAGGAGGGGCTAGAAGGTTGGGTGAGCAAGTTTGCGGATGATACAAAAGTCGGTGGAGTTGTTGACAGTGAGGAAGGATGTGGCAGGTTAAAGCGGGATTTAGATAAGCTGCAGAGCTGGGCAGAAAGGTGGCAAATGGAGTTCAATGTGGGTAAGTGTGAGGTGATTCACTTTGGTAAGAGTAACAAGAAGATGGGGTACTGGGCTAATGGTCGGATACTTGGTAGTGTGGATGAGCAGAGGGATCTTGGTGTCCATGTACACAGATCTCTAAAAGTTGCCACCCAGGTAAATAGTGCTGTGAAGAAGGCATATGGCGTACTGGCTTTTATTGGTAGAGGAATTGAGTTCCGGAGTCCTGAGGTCATGTTGCAGTTGTATAAGACTCTGGTGCGGCCGCATCTGGAGTATTGTGTGCAGTTTTGGTCGCCATACTATAGGAAGGATCTGGAGGCACTGGAATGGGTGCAGAGGAGGTTTACCAGGATGTTGCCTGGTATGATAGGAAAATCATATGAGGAAAGGCTGAGGCACTTGGGCCTGTTTTCATTGGAGAAAAGAAGGTTTAGGGGTGACTTGATAGAGGTGTACAAGATGATTAGGGATTTAGATAGGGTTGACCATGAGAACCTTTTTCCACGTATGGAGTCAGCTATTATGAGGGGGCATAGCTTTAAATTAAGGGGTGGTAGGTATAGGACAGATGTTAGGGGTAGATTCTTTACTCAGCGAGTTGTGAGTTCATGGAATGCCCTGCCAGTAGCAGTGGTGAACTCTCCCTCTTTATGGGCATTTAAACGGGCATTGGATAGGCATATGGAGGATAGTGGGCTAGTGTAGGTTAGGTGGGCTTGGATCGGCGCAACATCGAGGGCCAAAGGGCCTGTACTGCGCTGTATTTTTCTATGTTCTATGTTCTATGTAACCAATGGGTGCATAATGAAGTTCACAAGCAGAAAGAGAAATTAATGTATAATTTGTCTTTAGGATCATGGTTCAATGATAATTCTTAATCAGGATACAAGAAGGAACTCCTTATGTCTCTTTGAACTGTACCATAAATTATTTTGAGTGAACAGGTGGAGTTTTGGTTTAATGTATCTTCCAATTGTAGCAATTTTGACAGTGCTGCACTCCTACAGGGTGGGACTGTGTGTTTAGATCTGTGATTGAGAGTGGAACTTATAACCTGTTGAGCAAGCAGGAAGAGTGTTACTACTGAACCAAGGTCAAAACCTTTGAGAAGTACAATGATGATGTCCAGTCCAGCTGATAGGCTAATTGAGTTGTTTAACAATGATAATACAAGGATAATGCCAATAACCTCTATTGCTTCAATGTCAGTTAGTATATCTTTGCTGCCAGGGTGCTGTGCACACCCTCCCCGCTCTCACAGGCCACACCACCACCACCAACTCCCCCACCTACCCTCCCCCCACCCCACTTACACGGTTCTCGCTGAGGAGTCACAAACGTTGTTAAGCCTTGCAGTCGAGTTTCAATGGGGAGAAGCTTGTGTAGCACTGCCTTAATGATTCAGTCTTTCTCAACTGCCTCGTAAAATCACTCAACCTCAAATTCTTCTTTGCTTTAACCCTTTTGGTGTCATTCTAGTGAGTCAGCTATACTCTCTCCCAAGGCCAGTATAGCCTGCCTGAAACAAAACAGAATACCTCAGATGCAGTCTAACCAAAGTTTAGTACAACTGCGGCATAACATTTACCCATTGGTATTTCAGGCTTCTGGAGAGAAAGACGAACATTTCTTCAGTCTTTTCACACTTCTCCACTATCTTTCACTGATTTCAATAATGGACACCTATGTTTCTCCACTCAATTCACTATTGGTTTCTTACTATTTAGAAAGTACACCAATTTCTCTTTCTTATGACCTAGATGTTCAAATTCACACTTCCCTATGTTTAAGTTGCATCTTTCACAATTTTATCCATCCAGTTAATTGATCAATTTTCCTTAGGAGCTTTCTGCTTCCACTCACATTCATTGCTGTCAATAAACTTGGATTTAAGGTTCTCTATACCCTCATCTCTGTCTACGATAGAATGTAAATCTGAGGCTCCAGTATGGATCCGTGGAGAACACTACTGGACACATCCTGCCAAGTGAAATCGATAGCCATACATCTCCTACCTCAACCAACTCCCTATCTATATTTTATAATATCCACACAATGGTGAAGAAAACAGAAGCTGTCACACTGCATCATCCCTATAATTAGAATTTATGATATTTCTTTGACAAAGACATCAAGAATAATTTCAATAGAAACAAGAAATTCAATTGTATTTACATATAGCGAAGCCTTATAGATAATCAAACCATTGTGTGCAGTGACTAAGCTAATAATGATTTGAATGTTATTTATATTGCTCAGAAACTCGTGCTATATTGAATTGCTTGAACTCTTCCTTTGCCCTGTAGGATACCAAGTACGTCTTCTTTTTCCTTTCGAAGCAGATTGTACCAGATGGAGGCGGAATATTGCTGACATTTACCAGCTGTTTATTATTTGCTGAATATTTAGAATAATGTTTATTGAATAGTGGTATGGTTCTTCCTTAGGGATGAAATGTTATCCAGCTGGGAATTCTGGTTGATGGTGCAGAGGAGAAGACAGCTGCACGGCGCATAAACATCAAGCATCCCAGAGGCGTTTTAATCAGGCACAGAAGGTTGCTGGACGTGAACGAAATCCTCAAGCCAAGTTGAACTGCATCGGCTCTATTTAGGAATATCTGACCGCGCCAACCAGACGTCCCAATATGATCTAATCCTGTTTGCCTAAATCCCTCTAAAATACCCATCCAGATGCCCTTTAAATGGTGTAATTTTACCCTACCTCCCCCACTTCCTCTGGCAGCTCATTCCATACATGCATCACCTTCGCTGTGAAGAAACTACCCCCTCCGGTCCTTTTTAAAGCTTTCCCCTTTCACCTTAAACCTATGCCCTCTAGTTTTGGTCTCCTCTCTCCTTCCCAGGAAAAAGACCCTAGCTAATCACCTTATCCATGCCCCTCATTATCTTATAAACCTCCATAAAGTCACCCCTCAACCTCCGATGCTCCAGGAGAAAATAATGCCCCAGCCTATTTAGCCTCTCCCTATAACTCAAACCCTCCAGTCCCAAAATCATCCTTGTCAACCTTTTCTGCACATCTCAGGTTTAACAACATCCTTCCTATGGAACAGCGACCAGAATTGTACTAAAAGTGGCCTCACTAATGTAAAGCCACAACATGACTTCCCAACTCCTATAATTAATGTCCTGACCAATGAAGGTAAGCATGCCAAATGCCTTCTCCACCATGCAATCTACCTGTGACTCCAGTTTCAAGGAACAATGCAAACTGCACCCCTAGGTCTCTTTGTTTGGCTTGGAGATGCCAGTGTTGTACTGGGGCGTACAACGTTAAAAATCACACAACACCAGATTATAGTCCAACAGGTTTAATTGGCAGCACTAGCTTTCAAAGCTCTGCTCCTTCATCAGGTGGTTGTGGAGTACACAGTTGTAAGACACAGAAGTTACAGCAAAAGTTTACAGTATGATGCAACTGAAATTTTACATTGAAAAATACCTTGAATGTTTGTTAAGTCTCTCATCTGTTAGAATGACCATGTTAGTTTCACTTCTTTCATACGTAAATCACAAAACCTTTTTTAGAAGTTACATTCTCAGGTTAACTTTAACAATTGGTGTCAGCCCAGATAATGTGTTGAAGGTGTTAGCCCCCTGTGTGCTGCTGTCTGTGCCATAATGTTTAGACTGATTCTAATCTAAAAAATTCAGAATAGAACAGATTACTGCAGGGAAGTGTACCAACAACTAAACAGCCAGGAACACTACAGGCAACTACCAGCTGATCCGTCCAAAAAGCACACCCATGAACTAAACACATTGATCAGGACTTTGGATCCAGTCCTTCAGAGTTCCCTACGCGCTTTCATCCCACGTACCTCTCGTGTAGGTAACTTCTACTGCCTTCCAAAGATACAAAAAGCCAAAACACCAAGACGTCCCATCATAACAGGCAATGGGACCCTGTGTGAGAATGTCTCTGGCTATGTCGAAAGCATCTTGAAACCCATTGTACAGAAGATACCCAGCTTCTGTCGCGACACTACAGATTTCTTACAGAAACTCAGCACCCACGGACCAGTCGAACTGGGAACATTCCTCGTCACAATGGATGTTTCAGCATTCTACACCAGCATCCCCCACAATGACGGCATCACGGCAACACCCTCAGTACTCAACACCAACAACTGCCAATCTCCAAACACCGTCCTACAACTCATCTGCTTTATCCTCGATCACAACGTCTTCACCTTTGACAACCAGTTCTTCATCCAGACACATGGACCAGCCATGGGGACCAAATTTGCACCCCAATATGCCAACATCTTCATGCACTGGTTCAAACAAGACTTCTTCTCTATGCAGGATCTCCAACCAACATTATACACCAGGTACATTGACGACATTTTCTTCCTCTGGACCCATGGCAAGGAGTCACTGATAAAACTACACAGTGACATCAACAAGTTTCATCCCACCATCAAACTCACCATGGTTACCTCTCGACTATCTGTCTCATTGTTGGACACATGCAGCTCCATCAAGGATGGGCACATCAGCATCGCACTCTACCTCAAACCCACAGATAACCTCACAATGCTATACTACTCCAGCTTCCACCCAAAACATATTAAAATAGCCATCGCCAATGGACACGCCCCACGTGTACACCGGATCTGCTCAGAGGAGGAACGTGACGGGCACCTGGAAGTACTCAGGGATTCCCTCATAAGAACGGGGTATGATGCTCAGCTCATCGACCGCCAATTCCGACGTGCCACAGCAAGGAACTGTAATGACCTCCTCAGGAGACAGATACCAGCTGCAGCCAACAGGGTACTCTTTGTTGTCCAGTACTTCCCAGGACCTGAAAACCACGCCATATTCTTTGCAGCCTGCAACACATTATCAATGAGGATGAGCACCTCGCCAAAACCTTCGTCACCCCTCCACTGCTCGCATGTACGTGACAGGTACTCACGCAACTCAGCGAACATTGTCAATCTCGTACGCTGCAGGCAAAGTATGGTACATTGGTGAAATGAGCAGAGGCTACAGCAACGGATGAATGGGCAGCACACAATTAACAGACAGGAGTGTTCTCACCCAGTTGGAAAACACTTCAGTGGTCCAGGACATTCAAACTCGGACCTTCAGGTAACCATCCTCCAAGGCAGACTTTGGGACAGGCAGCAGCGAAAACTGGCCGAGCAGAGGCTGATAGCTAAGTGTTGGACTGGATTGGGGGTGGGTGGTGTTGGAAGGAGTTTTGGGGGGGGGGTGGGCAGTGTTGGGGACAGGGGCTCGCACGATGTGACCTGATACAGTTTCCTGACTGGGGAGCAGACTTTAAAAACTCCAAGCCCCAAGGGAAAGGCATTTAATCGATTAATCGAATAATCCATTTTCCAAACGAAATAGTGCCCGTCTGTCACATTCGGATAATCAAGGCTCCCCTATATACATTTGTGGGGTGAATGTGTACTTGCAGAGTTACATTGTACTTTGCTCAAAAACTGCATGAATCCATGTAATATTCTGTCAATTCATTTTTTAGATTAGAATCAGTCTAAACATTATGGTACAGACAGCAGCACACAGGGAGCTAACACCTTCAACACATTATCTGGGCTGACACCAATTCTTAAAGTTAGCCTGAGAATGTAACTTCTAAAAAACGTTTTGTGATTTCCATATGAAAGAAGTGAAACTATGATGGTCATTCTAACAGATGAGAGACTTAACAAACAATCAAGGTATTTTTCAATGTATAATTTCAGTTACATCACATTGTAAGCTTTTGCAATAAATTCTGTCTCAATTGTGAACTCCACAACCACCTGATGAAGGTGCAGCGCTCCGAAAGCTAGTGCTTCCAATTAAACCTGTTGGACTATAACCTGGTGTTGTGTGATTTTTATCTTTGTTTGGCAATATTCCCCAGGGCCTTAACCATTAATTGTATAGATCCTGCCCGAGTTTGCCTTACCAAAATGCAATGCTTCACATTTACCTAAATTAAACTCCATCTCCCAGTTCTCAGCCCATTGGCCCATCTGATCAAAGTCCAGTTCTGGTCTGAGATAACCTTCTTCACTGTCCACTACACCACCTATTTTGGTGTCATCTGCAAACGTACTAATCATACCTTTTACATTCACATCCAAATCATTTCTATAAATGAAGAAAAACAGTGGACCCAGCACCACTCCTTGTAACTGGAAGGCAAGGACTCCATCAATGCTTCAATTTTGCGTATGTTGAATATCTGTCTTAGCTTTTATTCATTCACAGGGTGAGGTCTTGGCCAGTATTACCCATCCCTAATTGCTCAGAGGGCAGCTTGGAGTTGACCACATTGCTGTGGGTCTGGAGTTACATTTAGGCCAGACCAGGTATAAATGTTAGATTTCCTTCCCTGAAATACATTAGTGAACCAGATTTTTTTTCCTGACAATCACCATTGTTTCATTGTTACTATTAGACTTTTATTTCCAGATTATTGCTTGAATTCATGTACCACTATCTGTCATGGCAGGATTTGAACCCAGATCCCCAGAACATTACTGGATCTCTGAATTCAAAGTCCAATAATAATACCACTAGGCCATTACTTACCCTGGTTATGTCCCTGTCGTTTTTAACAACACACTCTTGGCAAGATTTAATACAAGATCAGTCAACTGCATTTTTCAAACTAGGCTTCAGTTGTTCCAATTGGTCCCTTCAAGTGTCACTGCATATCATCAAAATATACTCCACAACTTAGAACACTGCTCAGTGCACAGTTCATTAACTATGTTTCAAAATAAAGCTTATTTATCTACAAATCATAGGTAAGATCATGATACATACGTAGTAGTAAACCTTAATGATTTATTAGAATGAATCTGGATGACTCAAAGTAAAGCATTGCGTGTCAATGATACAAACCACTTTCACACTTGGAGATAGCAAGAACAGATTTTGTTTTATTTCCTAAATATTAATTTCCAGTTAACACTCAAGAAATAATAAAAATGTTATATTAAATGCACTATTCAATATCAGAACAATGCAATTAAAATGTTGGAATAATCTACACAATTTTTTTAGGTCTAAGTATCCAGTCCCAGTGTGATGGATCAGAGTCAATATTGGATTTTTATTACAATTAAATCCTTTCCATTATGATTAGAAGACTTTCTAAAAGTTTGTTTGTGATAGGATATTGGATTTGTGAGTTGATTACCTTGTTTGACACATTATTCACAGAACTGTTACCATACAGAAGGAGGCCGTTGGTCCATCGTGCCTGCACTCATTCTGTTACCTACAATCGATCTTCTGCCTTTGCCCCATATTCCTGCACACCATTTCTATTCAAATAATCATCCGTAGCTTTCTTAAATGCCTCAACAGAACCTGCATCCACCACTTTCCCAGACAATGCTTTCCATACCCTAAAAAGTCACTATATGAAAAAAAATTATCTCATATCACCTTGGTTTGTTTGCATATCACTTTAAATGCATGCTCTCTCATTCTTGTTTCTTTGACAAGTGGAAGTTACTCCCGATCTACTCTGTCTAACTGCGCTTGCTTTTGAAAACCTCTATCAAATCTCCTCTTAGCCTTCTCGTCTGTACAAACGTTCCCAACCTCTTCAATCTCTTCTCCTGGCTGAAATTTCTCATTCATAGAGTCATAGAGATGTACAGCATGGAAACAGACCCTTCGGTCCAACCTGTCCATACCGACCAGATATCCCACCCCAATCTAATCCCACCTGCTAGCAGCCGGCCCATATCCCTCCAAACCCTTCCTATTCATATGCCCATCCAAATGCCTTTTAAATGTTGCAATTGTACCAGCCTCCACCACTTCCTCTGGCAGCTCATTCCATACACGTACCACCCTCTGTGTGAAAAAGTTGCCCATAAGGTCTCTTTTTTATCTTTCCCCGACCCCAGGGAAAATACTTTGCCTATTTGCCCTATCCATGCCCCTCATAATTTTGTAAACCCTATAAGGTCACCCCTCAGCCTCCAACACTCCAGGGAAAACAGCCCTAGCATGATCAGCCTCTCCCTATAGCTCAAATCCTCCAACCCTGGCAACATCCTTGTAAATCTTTTTTGAACTCTTTCAAGTTTCACAACATCTTTCCGATAGAAAGGAGACCAGAATTGCACGCAATATCCCAACAGTGGCCTAACCAATATCCTCTACCACCGCAACATGACGTCCCAACTCCTGTACTCAATACCCTGACCAATAAAGGAAAGCATACCAAACGCCTTCTTCACTTTCCTATCTACCTGCGACTCCACTTTAAAGGAGCTATAAACCTGCACTCCAAGATCTCTTTGTTCAGCAACACTCCCTAGGACCTTACCATTAAGTGTATAAGTCGTGCTAAGATTTGCTTTCCCAAAATGCAGCACCTCGCATTTATATGAATTAAACTCCATCTGCCACTTCTCAGCCCATTGGCCCACCTGGTCATCATCCTGTTGTAATCGGAGGTAACCTTCTTCGCTGCCCACTACACCTCCATTTTTGGTGTCGTTTGCAAACTTACTAACTGTACCTCTTATGCTCGCATCCAAATCATTTATGATCAGGTCCTGGGGATTTATCCACTTTTCTACGTTTCAAGACATCCAGCACTTCCTCCTCTGTAATATGGACATTTTGCAAGATGTCACCATCTATTTCCCTTCGTTCTATATCTTCCATATCCTTTTCCACAGTAAATACTGATGCAAAATACTCGTTTAGTATCTCCCTCATTTTCTGCGGCTCCACACAAAGGCCACCTTGCTGATCTTTAAGGGGCCCTATTTGTCCTTAATGTATTTGTAAAAACTCTTTGGATTCTCCTTGATTCTATCTGCCAAAGCTATCTCACGTCCCCTTTTTGCCCTCCTGATTTCTCTCTTAAGTGTACTCCTACTTCCTTTATACTCTAAGCATTCACTCGATCTATCCTGTCTATACCTTACATATGCTTCCTTCTTTTTCTTAACCAAACCCTCAATTTCTTTAGTCATCCAGCATTCCCTATAACTGCCAGCCTTTCCTTTCACCCTAACAGGAATATACTTTCTTTGGATTCTCGTTATCTCATTTCAGAAGGCTTCCCATTTTCCAGCCGTCCCTTTACCTGCGAACATCTGCCCCCAATCTGTTTTCGAAAGTTCTTGCCTAATACCGTCAAAATTGGCCTTTCTCCAGTTTAGAACTTCAACTTTTAGATCTGGTCTATCCTTTTCCATCATTATTTTAAATCTAATAGAATTATTGTCACTGGCCCTAAAGTGCTCTCTCACTGACACCTCAGTCACCTGCCCTGCCTTATTTCCCAAGAGTAGGTCAAGTTTTGCACCTTCTCTAGTAGGTACATCCACATACTGAATCAGAGTTCTGGAACCTTTCTTGTAATGCTTCTGCATTCTTTCCAATGCACTCACATCTTTCCTACACTGTAGTGCCCACAAGTGTGCACAATAATCCAGGTAAGGTATAACAAGTATCTTGTATAAATTTAACATCACCTGCTTGCTCTTGTATTCTATGGCCCTATGAATAAAACTGAGAACACTGAATGCTTTACTAACTGTTTTCTCCACCTATCCCATCACTATCAATAATCTGAGCACATAAATGCCCAGATCCCCCTGCTCCTAGGGCCCCTTTCGAATTGGACCCCTCCCCATTTCAAATTGTCTTTTAATGTTCTTCCTAACAAAGTGCATCATCGTACACTTCTCTGCACTAAACCTCATCTGCACACTCCACCAATTTGTCAATGCCTTTTAAGAGTATCACACTGTCCTTCTCACAGTCTACAATTCTTCCAGTTATAGCCTACTCTTACTCCTCGTGTCTGTGTTCACTCATTAAAGGTGTTAGATGTTTTAACCACTCTATCTGCAAAACTCAAGATATTCAAAAGAAAGTAACTGAAATATCAGCTCTTCTTTTGCCGACATGCATACTGACTTTTGATATTCTGATGTAGGCAAAGTCAGAAAGCTACGAGAAAGCTATACAAGGTTATTTACTGCTTCTTATGAAAGTATGGGTTATTTAATTCTGTCTGAACAGCTGATTAAAACATTGCACACTATATTTTTCTCATTGACTATAATGGAGTTGTTTAGCACATTAAAGTAATTGATAGATTTAAATATGGGTGGTTTAATTGATATAGACAATGTTAAAATCAAATAGTACAAATAACTACCAGGTAATACCTAAAACTGAAAAGATTAGGGAAAATGTAGTGTTCCATTATCAGAGTGGGAAAATCATACATTTTGATATTGAGGCCACTAGTTTATGAGTTAGGTGAATTGGTGTTATGACATGAGGTAAACCCTTCTACTAATTTAAACCTGACACAGAGAGAAGCTCACCTCGAGCGAAAATCTGTTACATTTTGAGAGGCAAAGAACTATCCAAGACATCAATATTTAAAGTAAAAATTAACAATTGTATTCTTTAAGTCCAACAAAGAATATTAAAACCAAAAAGTATTTACAGCTCCTTTCTCCAAGACCTATCTTTTACTTCCCCACTCTACAAGACTGGTCCAATCAAATCCCTGACTAAGATTTACAAAATAAATATTCAAATTTCAAAACCAGCCAGCTGTTGAATCTTCTCTTTGGATCTTCCTCTGTAGATTTTCTTCTGACGTCCTTTCTTCAGTATTCTACTTCACAGTACTTTCAGAGAGATATTCGGCTAGCAGTCTATACTTGTTGATTTTCTTAGCAGTTCTCCTCCTAAATGTTCAAAATGTCTGAATTTATACCCCAAAACATCAGATCATTTAATTGGTTTGATGTTCTCCCAAACAGTAAAATTCAAATTTGATTGGATTTTGGTATCTGGGACACAATTTAAACTGATTGGCCGATATTGAATTTGTTTTTGTTCCATAGCAACACACCACCAGCTTTTTGTGTCAACCAAATATTACATTTTTACCTTTTCAGGACAGTCTGTGCTTTCAGTCAGTCCTTGCCAGCTTCCTCTCTCTCTTAATGGTACAGTACACCTCCACACCTTCATAACAAAGACTTGCATCAT
Source organism: Chiloscyllium punctatum (assembly GCF_047496795.1). Lineage (NCBI taxonomy): Eukaryota > Metazoa > Chordata > Chondrichthyes > Orectolobiformes > Hemiscylliidae > Chiloscyllium > Chiloscyllium punctatum. Next base: position 55,098,246 of record NC_092741.1, on the reverse strand, counting down.
ATTTTGTTATATATAACAAATATACACATAATGTGTAAAACAAAGAAGACCTTGATCAAAGTGTCCACACCTAATCAATACAAATATATCATAGAGGAAAGTAAAGCCTCTTTATCATTGTTCTTACATTATTTGTTAAAGCAATTCCACAATTAATCATGCTTATCACACTTGTGCTATTTCTCTTAAAGAACTATCGTCACAGTTGCCGGCCCTGTGCCATGCATTTATCAATTTTTTTTAGTATTTACATATTTGCTTTTTAATACCTATGACAGATTTTACTTCTTCCATCACTGTTTGAAATTGCACATTTCACATCCCAGTAATACTCGGCAAAAAAGCAAATCCCTTCATAACTCTCATTATGTAGACATTAAATTTATATCATACGTATAAAATCAGTAAGGTGGAAAATAATTGGGTGGAACTTTATAAGGTTCTGAGTGATGTGGGACTGTGTAAGAGTAGTATTTAAAGTGTTTAGTTGAAAAAATATAGGCAAACATTCCCTGTGATAAAAATGCAGCAGCCTAGAGGCCATAACATAGAACAACAATGTGACTATTGGAAATTAGGATCATCTTCTGCCGTGGTGTTGGGTAAACTGAAATTATCATGACTGAAATTGATAAGGAGAAAGTGAGGACTGCAGATGCTGGAGATCAGAGCTGAAAAATGTGTTACTGGAAAAGCACAGTAGGTCAGGCAGCATCCAAGGAGCAGGAGAATCGACGTTTCGGGCATAAGCCCTTCTTCAGGAATGAGGAAGGTGTACCAAGCAGGCTTAGATAAAAGGTAGGGAGGAGGGACTTGGAGGAGGGGCATTGGGAATGCGATAGGTGGAAGGAGATTAAGGTGAGGGTGATAGGCCGGAGAGAAGGTGGGGGCGGAGAGGTCAGGAAGAAGATTGCAGGTCAAGAAGGCGGTGCTGAGTCTGAGGGTTGGGACTGAGATTGATAAGGACCAATGGCAGATTAATGGAATTGGGATGGGCATCAGCTATCTAACAGATTCAGGGAGCTAAATGCTTTATTCTCCTACCTAGCCTCCAATTTGGTTTGAACCTGGAGAAATGTAAATTTTTTTCTTGTAATGTTGATCTGAGGGAGTTTGAGTTTTTGATCAATATAGCAAAGTTAAGTACCTATCTCTGATCCATGTAGCAATGAGAATGTATTGTTATTATTTGACAATATCCATTCAAGATACCCCGCAGTCTGAGAAAACATGACTGAGATCAGGTTTGAAATGAGAATACCTGAACATTTCATCTCGTAAAACCAAACTGAATTCAAATAACTAAGGAAATTGAATTCTCACATGCACTGGTTAATATTCATTTTCTTAGATCAACTGTGGAGTCCTTAAATCTAAAGGGTTTGAAAATTATTTATGCAAACACTGTAGATAGCCTATTGTTTATGAGAGATGGAATGCAATGCAGGAGGTGACTGCTCAGGTTTTGGCATATTGCTGTTAGCGGCTGCATTCCACATGTTCATCCCTTCTCTGTAGTCCTTTCAATTATGATTTGTATAATTTTGGAGAATAATTCTACTTGTCAGCCCAAAGCTTGAGTTATGCCCCTGTTGACCTTGTTATGAAAATATGAAAAATTAATAAATATTGAAATGAAAATAGGGATAGTTCTCATTTTGCAGTTCTTTAATTGAAGCTAATGAGAGTTATATTCGAATTAGCACATTGGGACAAATAATCTTGCAAAAGGGCTTGGGGGTGATAATGAATAGGGCTTTAAAATTGGTGTGAGGATCATGATGTGTGATTAAGTCTCATCTGTTCATAATAATGCAGGCAAAATAACTCCTTTATGTTTGCTGATTTGAATGTTTGCTGTGTGCAAACAGTGATAACCATGTAATTCATTGAATGTAGAAATCAGCAGGAGCCCTAAAATGTAACTTCTCAGCTAAACCTAAAGTCACTTAAATCTCAACTATAATAAATCTCACAAATGAAACCTCAGTTTACCCTACCACCCCTAAAAGGTGATAACTGACAATGCACTGAAATTAATTAACAAAGTGATTCTGACTTGGGAAACAATGAGCAACAGAACATGGGAGATGGCAGTTTCCAAGCCTTTTGGACATTGCATCAGCAGACTTGGTGGAGAAAGTTGAGAGTAAGAGAAATGTCCTAAGTCCACAGGGGGCCAGGAATCCCACAGGCAGATGATCAAAAGGTAGTGGGAATCAATGGACAAGAGGTCAATACCAGGAGTCAAATCCTGAAGGACCTGAATGCAATGCCTAAAGGGGTGTTATGACCTCACACTGGTCAAGGTCAGTCAAATTATCCTCAAAGGCTGCTCTTTCTCACATTCATCACTACTCTTAAGGAATTTTCAATTCACCACACTTCCATCACTCACTGAGCAATCTCTGTGAAGAAAGATTCATCGCCTACATTGGTTTGCTTAACGTCACCATTTTACACTGAGCACTGCTTCAAACTTCACCACTCATATCTTACTGCTTGAAAATGCTTCTAGCTATTCAACCATGACAGGCACATCATTCAAACAGACTGCACAATACTCAAAGACAGTCTTCCCTCTCTCAGGTGATGCACAACTGGAGGTGTGAATCCAAGAGACCTGTATGCTTGTGTGTTCTAATCCTTCCTGGAGAGAATGAAGCTGACTATTAATGGCTACTGAATGTTGAGGTTATGGGCAGGTGTGGTGTTAAAATTCTCATACCTGATCCTTCTTTTCACCTCTCACTTATCCGGATCACACAATCTCTTCAAAAATAGATGACATAAACTGACAACGCTTACTTTCTTGTCTCTCCAGATGCCAACATTATTGCTCTGCATTTCTCTTTTCAGATACCTATGGAGCACGATGCAGCCAAGCAGCAAAAAAAGCAACAAATAAAAAATGACAAGACACCATCAGATACCAACATGGTGTGTGTTTTACAAGCTAGTGATAAAGGAAGGATTTGTATCTACTGAAAATTCAGGCATCAGTATCCTCCGGCAGTGGTAGGGTGCAAAACTAGCTCATGTCTCAGCTTGCCAAAGATTGCACTCCAGTTCCACAGCAGATGTTTCAGATAAGAATTTGATGGGGCATCCAACAAACTCCATGTACAACCTAAAGCTTAGTACAATGCTTTCCCAAACTATTTCTCAATTTGGCTCCATTTTAACTCTTGAAAATTAATGCCTCCAAATGTGCCAATACAAACAAAGCAGCATCTAGTACGTAATCATTAAGGTTCACGCATTATTGATAACATATAATATAAATACAAAAATCTGTGTTTTAAAATTCTTAGTAGCAATGCCATGTATTAATGCCTATTTCAGTCAAACCCTTCACATTCCACAGTGATAGATGATTCAGTGAAGGCATTCATTCTCATTCTGCTTCTTCACCCAGGATGGCCCACACTCACCCTGCATGCACATTGTTCTGTACAAAGATGGCAGCCACTCACTCACCCTGCATGCACATTGTTCTGTACAAAGATGGCAGCCACTCACTCACCCTGCACATGCATTGTTCTGTACAAAGATGGCAGCCACTCACTCACCCTGCATGCACATTGTTCTGTACAAAGATGACAGCCACTCACTCACCCTGCATGCACATTGTTCTGTACAAAGATGGCAGCCACTCACTCACCCTGCACATGCATTGTTCTGTACAAAGATGGCAGCCACTCACTCACCCTGCATGCACATTGTTCTGTACAAAGATGGCAGCCACTCACTCACCCTGCACATGCATTGTTCTGTACAAAGATGGCAGCCACTCACTCACCCTGCATGCGCATTGTTCTGTACAAAGATGGCAGCCACACACTCTCCTTGCATGTGCAATGTCCCACACAGACCTGGTAACTACAGATTGGTCTCAATAAGAATGATAAACATTAATCCTTGCCTGTTCCAAGGAGAAGGTCCACAGATGTCACTCCACTACAAGCCTATGGGGGACAAGACACTCCTTATTTGGGGTTTTCAATGAACACAAGATCCTCATGAAGCCTTGATCTGTCCATGCTCCCCTTGTCACATCTCAGGCAGAAAGGTCAAAACTCACACAACACCGGGTTATAGTCCAACAGGTTTATTTGAACACATAAGCTTTCAGAGCCTCGCTCCTTCTTCAGGTGCTAGTGAGAGAGGGAGACCTCAGACACAGAATTTAGAAGTAAATGATCAAAGGGTCATACAACTGAAGCAAATTAATTGAACCAACCTAAGATAGCTTTTAAATCTTTAATCAGTTAGAATGGAATTGCAAGTTTCAGTTGATTAATATGCAAATCGAGAATTTCAGAATCTCAGAGAGAAAAGCACAGAGCACAAGGGCAGGGATGGATATGACCTGGGCCCTGGTCATAGTGTGGGGCAAAATCTCAAAGGAGGGAGAGCTAATGAGCCTCACTGCAGTTTCTTTGATTCCCATAAAGGGGCACAATGCACAGTTTTGGAAGAGCTGATTTAGTGCATTAGGAAACCTGCCAGAAATGCTGTGTTCGATGTCAAATCGCAAATCAACATTAACTTGATGCAGCACTTTAGTGCAGACCTTAGAGTCCATCCTTTCCAGCATGAAGGTGAGGGCAAGTACATTTGCAGACTTGTGGCTCAACCATGTGTGTCCTCAGATGGCTAATGTCACAGGTTCTGTGCCCTCATGCCTGTAATTCGAATGTGCAAAATGGCTGTTGGGTAACTCTGCAGCCCAACATTCTTTCCAACAAATTTCTAGGATCGCTTATGTATCAGTCCCAAGGAAATGACAACTGACTCCATGGAGCACAAACCTGCTGGCCTCACCCAGGACCAATGCACTTGTCCTTCCAACATTACTACTCTGCCAATGTATAAATATGGTGGGAGTAGGCCATTCAGCCCCATGTGCCTGCTCTGTAATTCACTATGAGAATGTTTTGGCTGGTTGTAGCCTCAAATCCATAATCCTGCCTCCCCCCTGATAACTTTTCAACCCTTTGCTTAACAAGAATCTATCTAGTATGCTTCCTTTTATTGGTCAGTACAATGAGTGTAGGAGTTGGGAGGTCACATTGTGGCTGTACAGGACATTGGTTCAGCCACTTTCGGAATACTGTGTGCAATTCTGTTCTCCTTGCTAGAGGAAGGATGGTGTGAAATTTGAAAAGGTTCAGATAAGGTTTGCAAGGATGTTGCCAGGGTTGGAGGATTTGAGCTCTCAAGAGAGGCTGAATAGGCTGGGGCTATTTTCCCTGGAGCGTCAGAGGCTGAAGGGTGGTCTTATAGAGGTTTATAAAATTATGAGGGGCATGGATAAGGTAAATAGGCAAAGTCATCCAGCATTCCCTATACCTACCAGCCTTCCCTTTCACCCTGACAAGAATATACTTTCTCTGGATTCTTGTGATCTCATTTCTGAAGGCTTCCCATTTTCCAGCCGTCCCTTAACCTGCGAACATCAGCTTTCAAATGTTCTTGCCTAATACCATCAAAGTTGACCTATCTCCAATTTAGAACTTCAACGTTTAGATCTGGTCTATCCTTTTCCATCACTATTCTAAAACGAATAGAATTATGGTCGCTGGACCCAAAGTGCTCCCCCACTGACACCTCAATCACCTGCCCTGCCTTATTTCCCAAGAGCAGGTCAAGTTTTGCACCTCCGCCCTCAGACCCCACCCCTCCAACCGTAAGAAGGCAGAACGCCCCTGGTGCTCACCTTCCACCCTACCAACCTGCGCAAAAACTAAATCATACGCCGACATTTCTGCCACCTCCAACAAGACCCCACCATCAGGGATATATTTCCCTCCCCACCCCTTTCCACCTTCCGCAAAGACCGTTCCCTCCATGACTACCTGGTCAGGTCCACGGCCCTACAACCCACCCTCCCATACTGGCACCTTCCCCTGCCACCGCAGGAACTGTAAAACCTGCGCCCACACCTCCTCCCTCACCTCCATCCAAGGCCCTAAAGGACCTTCCACATCCATCAAAGTTTTACCTGCACATCCACCAATATCATTTATTGTATCCGTTGCTCCCAATGCAGTCTCCTCTACATTGGGAGACTGGGCGCCTCCTAGCAGAGCGCTTTAGGGAACATCTCCTGGTCACCCGCACCAATCAACCACACCGCCCCGTGGCCCAACATTTCAACTCCCCCTCCCACTCTGCCGAGGACATGGAGGTCCTGGGCTTCCTTCACCGCTGCTCCCTCACCACCAGACGCCTGGAGGAAGAATGCCTCATCTTCCGCCTCGGATCACTTCTACCCCAGGGCATCAATGTGGACTTCAACTGTTTCCTCATTTCCCCTTCCCCCACCTCACCCTCGTTCTAAACTTCCAGCTCAGCACTGTCCCCATTACTTGTCCGGACTTGTCCTACCTGCCTATCTCCTTTTCCACCTATCCATTCCACCTTCTCCTCCCTGACCTATCACCTTCATCCCCTCCCCTACTCACCTATTGTACTCTATGCTACTTTCTCCCCATCCCCACCCTCCTCTAGCTTATCTCTCCACACTTCAGGCTCTCTGCCTTTATTCCTGAAGAGCTTTTGCCCGAAACATCAATTTCGCTGCTCCTTGGATGCTGCCTGAACTGCTGTGCTCTTCCAGCACCACTAATCCAGAATCTGGTTTCCAGCATCTGCAGTCATTGTTTTTTCCACTTTTTGCACCTTCTCTAGTAGGTACATCCACATACTGAATCAGAAAATTGTCTTGTACACACTTAAGAAATTCCTCTCCATCTAAACCTTTAACACTATGACAGTCCCAGTCTATGTATGGAAAGTTAAAATCCCCTGCCATAACTATCCTATTATTCTTACAGATAGCTGAGATCTCCTTACAAGTTTGTTTCTCAAATTTCCCTCTGACTATTAGGGGGTCTATAATTCAATCCCAATAAGGTGATCATCCCTTTCTTATTTCTCAGTTCCACCCAAATAACTTCCCTGGATGTATTTCCGGGAATATCCTCCCTGAGCACAGCTGTAATGCTATCCCTTATCAAAAATGCCACTCCCCCTCCTCTCTTGCCTCCCTTTCTATCCTTTCTGTAGCATTTGTATCCTGGAACATTACGCTGCCAGTCCTGCCCATCCCTGAGCCATGTTTCCGTAATTGCTATGATATCCCAGACCCATGATCCTAACCATGCCCTGAGTTCATCTGCCTTCCCTTTTAGGCCCCTTGCATTGAAATAAATGCAGTTTAATTTATTAGTCCTACCTTGTCCCTGCCTGCCCTGACTGTTTGACTCACTTCTGTTCTCAGCTGTACCCGTCTCAGATCGATTTCTTTCCTCACTATCTCCCTGGGTCCCACCCCCCCACCTTACTAGTTTAAATCCTCCCAAGCAGTTCTCGCAAATCTTCCTGCCAGTATATTAGTCCCCTTCCAATTTAGATGCAATCGGTCCTTCTTGTACAGGTCACTTCTACCCCAAAAGAGATTCCAATGATCCAAAAATGTGAATCCTTCTCCCATACACCAGCTCCTCAGCCATGCATTCATCTGCTCTATCCTCCTATTCCTGCCCTCACTCGCTCATAGCACTGGGAGTAATCCAGATATTACTACCCTTGAGGACCTCCTTTTTAAATTTCTGCCTAATTCTTTGTAATCTCCCTTTAGAATCTCAACCTTTTCCCTTCCAATGTCATTGGTTCCAATGTGGACAATGGCCTCCTGCTGGCCCCTCTCCCATATGAGAACATTCTGCACCCTCTCTGAGATATCCTTGATCCTGGCACCAGGGAAACAACACACCATTCTGCTTTTTCACTGCTGACCACAGAAACGTCTGTCCATACCTCTGACTACAGAATCCCCGAACACAATTGATCTCTTGGAAGCCGACATACCCCTCATTCATTACAGCCAGTCTCAATACCAGAAACTTGGCTGTTCGTGCCATGTTCCCCTGAGAATCCATCACCCCCTACATTTTCCAAAACAGCATACCTGTTTGAAATGGGTATATCCACAAATAACTCCTGCACTAACTGCCTACCTCTCTTACCCTTCCTGGAGTTAACCCATCTCCCATCTATGTGACTGTATCTGAGACATCACCCCTCCGCCCCCCCCGCCCCCCCCCCCCCCCCCGGCTTCCTATATCTGCCATCCATCACATACTGTTGCTGTTGCAAATTCCTCATTGCTTCTATCTGTCCCTCCAACCGATCCACTCGATCTGATAAGATTCTCATCCAACAGCATTTATGGCAGATATAATCCACAGTAACCCTTAAACTCTCTTTAAACTCCCACATCTGACAAGAAGTACATATCACTGCAAAGGCCATTTTTGCTCCTTCACAATCTACAGACCCAGAAAATAACACTTTCTTATTCCTCGACAAACACTGCCTCAGGATTAATTAATAGCTATGGCTTATATTTTAAGTTTAATCAAGAGACTTATCTCCAAAAACATATAATCAAGAAAGAATCCACTGTACTCACTACTGCAGCTTTTCTCTTGGACAGACTTAATCAACAACTAACTTATCTGATTCTGTGCTGTGAACTTCGCCCAACAGTTCCTCCAAGATTAGTTGTGAATTTCACTGTTTGTTAATTTTCCCAGATGCACTCCGATGTCCAGTGATACACGAATTCAATCTCAATCTCAATCTCAATCTCTCTCTCCCTCCTGCACTGTCCTCACCTTGTGCTTCCTTTGTCTGCTCTTCTCCCTTTTAAACTGCTGTTGTTTTGACTTTTTTTCCAATGTTCCAAAACAATGCAACAGCATATAAAACAGTAATTGCTGCTCCTGGAATTTAAGGAAATCACCTCCAACATCTAAAATACCTCAAAAAAAGGAGCAGCTCTCACAGCCAGAAATTTTTCCCGTCTTCCATCTTGGATTACCCAGAATCCTCGGCCTAATTCCCACATTCAATCCCTTTGCCCTACAATTCAATCTAAAATCCCCTCTACATCCCTCATTATACAGTTGATTATATAGTGTGGTTGAGGTGGAGACAATCCCATTAGTACGTATTCCCAGTATTAATGCCAATGCTGTAAATACAAGAACCCATTGCTGTCACACCAGCTTTTGAATCATGCATTCATCTCTCTACCTATTTGGAATGCACTACCTTGAATAATAATGCAGAGATGATGACCTTTTAGGTTCTGCTTCTTAGCTTGATCCTAGCTTTTCATAATGATGATGCAAAACCTCCTTCTTTTTCCTACTCATGTTGTTGGTTCCTCTGTGTATCAGAATGGCTAAATCCTTCTGCTCTTACAGTAAGGTCATCTCTAGCACTCAGCAGATGTCCAGAATCTTGGCTCCAGGCAGGCAACACAGCCATCTGGACTGATGCTCTTTGTTGCAGAGACCAATATCAATCCCAGTCATTGTACTATTTCATACTACCACTGCATTCCTTCTCACTTACCACTATTGAGTGTCATCCTGCACTATGATGGCATTGTTTATTAGTTCACATTCTCTACTCCACCCCCAGCAGCCCTCACTCTCATACAGAAATGCTGAAAGAGTTTCAAACCCACTGTACAATCACAAAGACTATGGTTCCTGTGTTCCTGCCCTCTGGGCTGTCTTACCCATGCCACCCACAATTACATTCTCCTGACCCTGAACATTGACCAAATCAGACGATCAAACATTACAAGATGTGAATGCCCCATGGTACAAATAATCCAGGAAACATCAGCCCTCCCTGATGTATCACAATGATTGTAGTTCAGCTTCTAGCTCATAAAGCCTGAGCTAAAGCTGCTTGAAGTTCAAACATTTACTGCAGATATGTTTACGCCCAACTAAACTGGAATCCAGGAACTCCCATATGCTGCAGCTGTGACACATCACCTAACCTGCCATCCTTAATGTGTTCTAAAGAACTACTTAATTATTATATTCAACTTTATTTTTAGTTATGGTTCTATATATTTTATTAACCTTACCACCAGCTGCTGTACCATTTTGATTCTTAGAAATAGAATACATCTGAATCATTTACCAGATTGTCAGCAGTTAACCATCTTCTTCTGTAGCAGAGAAAGAAGCAATTCCTGAAAACTGAACAGATTCCCTCCCCTCCTTGATTTCATCCACTGAATCACTTAATTTCAGTCCTCTATTGTAAGTCGTACTTAACTGTTAAGTTGCACAATGTTTGTCCTTGCTAGTTGCCTGTTGGCCAACCAGTTTAGACTAGTGCCACCCTTAAAGAGTTTGTACAGTCTGTAGTTGAGACTTGCTGCAACATTTGGTATAGCTCTGTGAAAGATCCATGAAATGTGATGTGGAATTACATTTTGGTTTGGAATATCTATTTTCTGCTGCCTTTTCTTTTTGAAAGTAGTCAAGGTTAGTGTCAAAGGAAGGTTCATGTATGTGATTTTTGTTAAAGGGGAAAGGGGGTTATTGGTATGACATTGTTTGGGTTCTTCATGAATCACCAGCGATGAAAGAAATCTCTGCGCACCCTCCTTATGTTCCTACTCCTTAGCTGTTCATTGTATCACTGGTGGGAAGGGCTGGCCATCATTAAGGCAAGGTTAAATCCACCATTAATCCTGGCATCCATTGTCTCAATATTGCAGAAGTGTGTCAAACAATGGTAATGCTGCCTCTGCATGCCATTTTATTGTAGATGGCAGCACGGTTTTTGCAAAATGTTGGTCACTACATGTGCTGGTGCTCTGAAATCATCAGCCATATGGTCCATGTTGCCCAGCTGCCAACCTATAGTTTGTGTTGTAGCTCAAACCAACTGGAATAGTGAATAGACAGTTGACAAAGGCATCATGACTGCTGCCAGGTTACCAGGCATTGCCCTGACTGATTTGCTGCCAATGGTCATGCAGCTGCTGGACGTTGAGGGGTAGAATCCATTTTGGCTCATAACATTGAATCAAAAGGCAGACGTGGAAAGGTGAATGGATTTAGGGAGGTGGAGGAGTGAAGGGATTAGGGCGTTAATTCCAGAGAATTGGAATTTGATATCTGAAAGCACAGCCACTGGTGGACATGGAGAAATGGGGTGCACAGTCGGCTGCTACTGGAGCAATTGAGAATTTGCAAGATACATTTTCAGTGCTGGAAGAGATTGCTGAGTTGAGGAAGGTTGAATTTATAAAGGCAATCACGGGGGTAAGGAATTTTAAATTTGAGAAACAGAGGGATCGTGAACCAAAGTAAAACAAATGAAATGAAAGTTGAATGGGTGTCAGGCCTAAAAGAAATAGTAGAAGTAATTGAAAATAGAAAACGAAAGTATATGGAATGATGAAGACTATGAACATTGTACTGTGAGAAGAGGAAAGTAGAATACAAAATGTGAAACAAATATAAAAAAGAATGGCATGGATACTGAATAACAGAAAGTTGCAATCAGATATGGATTGTTCTGGAAGCTTTGTGGAAAATATGAGAAAATTGGGTCTGAACCAGCAGAATAAATGAAAACAAGAAGTCCAAAAAGTCAACAAAAGTAGCTGCCACATGAGGAGAAAGCTGATGTGGATAAACAGAAAACTGAAATGGCCTCACTTGTGATGATTGATAGAGAGGGAGGTCAAAGCATTTCAATTACTAACTAAATACAGAGAGATCAGAATCTGAAATCCTGTGCCCAGAAGGCCTAAAATGAATGTTTCATTTTGCTTTTAAATTGGTAGATATTATTAAACAGATTAAGCACCTCCTGTTGTTATTTGTTATGCAACCTTATTGCTGATTGTTCTCCATGGAGCAATTAGAATTAGTAAGGTAATATGAAGACCAGTTTGACCACAGAGAGAAGGTAAATTCTAGCCTACAGCAAATATAAAAGTTTGTAAAGCTGTGAAAAATATTCAGAAAGGAAATTATCAATAACAATGTTGTTCACAGAGTTTGAAATGCTGGTTGTAAATAAGTAATCTTTGGCTAGACAGAAAGTTTCATAAAAATCTGGAGTATATTTTTGTCTTTGCCTGTGCATATCACTTATTATCTTGATGGAAAACAGAAAGAAAACCTGGCAGATTTAATCCCATAACAGTAAAATAATCCATCCTTTTCTTCCCAAAATGTCCTTAATTTCCCTTCTTCACTTCCCACCCCAGTCAACATCATTTTGCTGATTTTGCAGGCACAATGCAAACAGAACTCTCCACATGGCCACCCTCCTTCCCAGGAAATGCTCACTAACCAAGCCCTCTCTCTCTGCAGGAATGAACGGCATGTAACACTAAGGAAATGAACAGGAATCGGCGATGAGCAGGAAATCCTCTAGTCACACCTGACCCAGAGCAGCAAACTCTTGAATTAGTTCAGGAGCCTTCAAGAGCTGTACACATTCGGACTTTGGTACAAGGAGCATATCTGAACAGAATCTCTGACTGTTACTGGCCCATTCAAGCTGGCATTTGGTCAACTTGTTGACAATATGATTTCCTGCCTTCTACAACTGTTCAGATTCTCTGTGAAGGTCATACAGTCAAACAGCCCAACTAGTTCATGTCAATCAGGTTTCCTAAACCAAACTCATCACATTTGTTCTTATTTGACACATATCCTTTTAAATCTTTCCAATCTATGTACCTGTCTGAATGTTGTAATTGTACCCACTTCCATCACTTCCTCTGGCAGCTCGTTCCATGTATGCATCACCTTCTGTCTGAAAATATTGCCCCTCAGATCCTTTTTATATCTTGCCCTTCTCACATTAAACCCATGCCCTTTAGTTTTGGACTTTCCTACCCCTGGGAAAAGACCTTGGCTTTTCAGTTCACCTATGCCCCTCATGATTTTATAAACTTCTATAAAGTCACCCCTTGGCCTCCTACACTGCAGAGAAAGAAAATTCCAGCCTATCCAGCCTTTCCTTGTAACTCAAACCCTCCAGTCCCGGTAACATTCTTATAAATCATTTTTGCATCCTTTCTAGTTTAATAACATCCTTCCTACAGCAGGGCAATTAGAATTGTATGCAGTACTCCAAATGTAGCTTTACCAATGTATTGCATGGCTGTAATATGATGTCCCAACTCCTGCAATGCTCTGACCAATGAAGGCAAGTGTACCATATGCTTTCTTCACCACCCGGTCTATCTGTGGTGCCACTTGCAAGGAAATATTTATCTGCACCCCTAGGTTTCTCTGTTTGACAACATTCTCCAGGGCCCTATTATTAACTGTGTAAGTCCTGCCCTGGTTTGTCTTACCAAAATACAACACCTTGCATTTATCTGAATTCAACTCCATCTGCCATTCCTCAATCCATTGACCCAGTTAATCAAGATCCCGTTGCACTCTTAGATAACCTTCTTCGCTGTCAACATACCACTTGCTTTCTTCACTACCTGCTGCACCCACACACACACTTCCAGTGACTGGTGTACAAGGACACTCATCTCTCGTTACATATCTCCTTTCCCAACTGACCCCAATTCAGATAATAACCTTCTTTCCTGTTTTTGCTACTAAAGTGGATAACTTTATATTTATCCATATAATACACCATCTGCCATACATTTAACCACTCTCAGCTGGTCCAAATCAAACTGAAGCTTATCTGCATTCTCCTCACAGCTCACCCTCCCACCTAGTTATCCGAAAACTTGGAGGTATTACATTTAATTGCCTGATTTAAATCATTAATCCTAGTCCGAGCACTGATCCCTATGGTACCCTCATTAGTTATTGCTCACCACTTGGAAAATTATCCATTTCCTCCAACTCTTTGTTACCTGCCTGCCAACCAGCTCTCTATCTATATAAGTACACTACCCCAAATTCCACGTGCTTTAATTTTACATGGTGATCTGTTATTTGGGATCTTATCAAAACGACAGATGTAGTTAATTGAGATAAGATTTCTATATCTTTATTAGGGAGGCAAAATGTAGCACATCAAATGTGCTGTTCTATGAACCAACGAATGAGCTCTACAGCTGCCATCTGTCTTAGCAACCTCCTTCTTCTGGTACCCCCTTGTCTTCATCTAACACTGTTCCATCAGATGAGACCTTTTTATGTTGTTCTTCCTCCTCTGATCATCTTTGCATTTTCATGTTGTGTGAACTAAAGCAATGATGCTGTTCATGCACAGTGGGACTGAGGGGGGCTTCTCTCAAGTTTGTGGGCATGGATGGGCTTTCTCCTCTTCACCAGCAGGCCTTCCTGGATGAATGTTACAGAAAGCAGCAAGCCAAGTGATGCCCCAGTGGTGTTTTTGCTCGACTCTTAATCCAGTAATATTCTGGACATGGAGGTTCAAACCTCACCATGGAAGATTATAGAATTTGAATTTATTAAAATCTGGAATTAAGAGTTAAGTGTTAGCCATTGTTGACTGTTGTAAAAATCCATCTGATTGGCTAATAACCCATAAGGAAGGAACATCCATACCTGGTCTGAGCTACTTTGACTCCAGACCCACAGCAACATGGTTAAATCTTAACTTTGTCCTGGGCAAATTGGGCTATGAAGCATTGATGGTCAGGCTAGCCATATCCCATGAAGGGATAAAAGCGTTTTTCTGGTATTTTCCCCCTTAACCCCACACTCCAGGCCTTGTTATCTCATTGTTTGCTACGACACACAACCCATTGTGAGCCACTAACAGTCTCCATGAACACTATTTACCCTCGCAGCCAGATCGTTATCAACTCCTTTGTTTGTCCGTGTGTTCTTCTCTCTCTCTGTGCTTTAGCCCTACCTATCGTATACTCCTTACCCCCTACACCCACCTAATTTTCTGTATAAAAGCCAACATTTTCTGAGCTACCATCAGTTCTGTGCAAGGATCACCAGACCCAAAATGTTAACTCTGATTTCTCTTCACAGTTGCTGCCAGACCTGCTGAGCTTTTCCAGCGATTTCTGTTTTTGTTTCTAAAGCAAGGCTCTCCTCTCCAGCACCTCTCTCAAGTCCATGGATTCCTTGTCAACCTCAAGTGTCAACAATCTATCCAACCCTTATTAACAATGTATCCTTCTAGTGCCAGAGTTTTCTCCTCTGTCACCATGACCTGGGCAGTATCCTCCTCTTTCTAAAGATGATGTAAAGTATTCATTTAACTCTTCCAACATGCCCTGTGCCTCCAAGTGTAAATGCCCTTTTTGGTCTATGATTGGCCTATGGATCCTGTATCCACTTTTACTGTGTGTAGACTATTAGGAGACTTCGGGATCTCCCCCATGTTAGCTACTCATCTTTTCTCATTGTTTCGGCTTTGCTTCTATCATTTGCTTTTTCACGTTTCCCATAAAGCTTTCGGTATTCCTGTTGATTTTCAACTGCATTTTCTGCCCTACACTTGTCATAAATATATTTCTTCCTTCCAATGGTAAGTTCTAGTTTCTTTGTCATCTAGGGAATACTGGATTTGTCTGTCTTATCTTCTCCATTACAGGGAATGTATTTCAACTGTGCCCAAGCCATCAGCTTCTTGAAGGTGACCCATCGTTCAGTCACTGGTTTTCTTAGCAAACCTTTTATTCCAATCAATCCTGCTCAGCTCTGCTCGAGCCCCATTGAAGCCAATTGGCACATCAAACCCACAGAATTGACTTTGGTAAATTTGTGTTTATTTTTGAATTCCTCCACCCTCTTGTGAAATCTCTAGCAGTTGTGTCATTTTCCCTGAATCTAGATTGCCACTTGTCTTCCAGAACCTCTGCTTCACATCAGATTCAGTCTGTCAGTTTTACACCTCTACAACAATTCCTTGCTCCAACCTAAATGTTAACACTCCATTCTGATCTTTTGCATGTCCACTCTTCCCTTGCCAACATCCACCCCAGCTCCTTTCTTTCTGCCTCAAATGTCTCCAGGATTTTATTCTCCATGAAGCACTCTCGGCCATTCATGTCCTGCTAAAGTATTTCACAGTGGCACATCATTATGTTCTTGTCAAAGTACTCTTTTTATTTATGATACAAATTGCTCCGGTAATTTAGAAAAATTGCAGTTGGCAATTATTTGTTGTTCAAGGCAGTTGACCGATGACTGACAGTTCAAAATAATGCCATATTTTCTGCATACTTAACTATTGGAAAGTTACACGAAACTCAATGGCTCTCCAATATCTATAATTCAAAATGTACTAACTACAGCTGGTTTCAATATAAGAAGGAATTTGCAGAGAGATTATACAACTTAGAACTGTACCTTTTGAGCTTTTTCATTATATAATTACAAGTACACGTGCTGACAGTTATACTGTCTGATCTGATTCCAACATAGCTTTTCTCATTTATGTGTAAGTGAACTTCATTTAACCCCTTCATCTGTATTCCCTTTGGGCTTTTATTTTAGAAGCGTGTTGGTTAATCTACATTAAACTGAAGTTTGGACAGTTTGGGGTCAGTTCATTCCTAACCTCAGAGAGAAATATCGAGGAAAAACATAGATTGCTTAATAAATCTTGATGCTAGTTTGAAAGAGATTGCTCCTTCTTTATAAATTGTGTTTTAGTTGGTGCTGTTTTGCATCATTACCTCCAATCAACTCTGCCCACCTAGAAGGCATGAGGCAGCCAGCAGTGATGAAAACAACTTCAAATTATTAACGACCTTAGCAATCATAATAATTCCATAGAAATAAATACAAAATGCCTCAATGGATTTTTTTATCTGTAAAGTGATACACATCAGCTTTGATGTGCTCCTCCAGTGACAAGAACAGGTGGTTTGATTTTCATAAACCTGCATAACCTGGTGGTGAGACCACCAACATTTTTAGGGTTAATTTACTTTACATATTTTTCAGAGGCTCCTGGTGGTTTTATTGCCACTGACTGGGAGCTTCCGTTGAGGAACATGGGAATGAATGGCATGCTGATGAACGATTCAGATACTTGAAACAGCTTAAAGGTCCAGGTTCATAAAGGGATGGTTCTTTTTAAAGAGAATTGCAAATGGTACGTGGAAAATATGTAGAAGCATACAAAAGGTCATTTGACCCAATCAGTCTGTGTCAATGTTTACACTTGCAATAAGTAAATAATTTTAATCCCATGTACCCACCACATTCTCAGATCTATTTATCCACTCTTCCTTCATTTATCCAATCTAATCCTCAATGTTGACACTTCTACCTCAAGTAGTAATCCTGAAAGTGAGTGTCATGATTTCATATTTATGTGGAAATACTCTTCTCCCATAATATTTTAAATTTAGGGATTGATTGCATTGCCCTCGATCTTCACAAGCTTCAGCGAAGATGCTGCAGACCCCAAATAAAGCTGCAAACAGACAGCTTCCCTGTGATGGAGAGCAGAAACCCACCCAAAGGAAGTGCATAGCAAGTACTACCTCAGTGATCCCATGCACATTGCAACAAAGTTTGTTCAGAAATATAATGGATTTATCAATTTAAGCAAAAGAGAGAGAAAGCAATGATGCTTTCTAAATCTGCACTGTACGGAAGCATTTTCCAAAAAAAAAGAAATAACTTGGAAATTAGAGGGCTTAATTATGTTGTGAAAGGTCATATTTTAGCTGAAAAATAATCAAACCTAATTTTTAAAAATATTGTGAGTATGCAAGATGTCATCTTGGACAAATTGTTTCCATTGCAACTAGCAATGTGTTGCACAGGTAAATTAAAATGCATATTATTGTTTGATAATATGCTGTGCATATTTTCCAAATGTGTTTTCTCACTAATACTCTGTCTTAATATAACTCACATCAATGGAATTAAAAACCTTTATCATGCTGTATGAATAGGAATATAAAACAATTGAAGGCAAATTATTTGTTTATTTATTCTGGCTGCTGGGGCAATTGTACATATTTTTGGAACTTTCCTATACTTAGAATCATAAAGTCATACAGCTCTGAAACAGACCCTTCAGTCCAACCAGTCCATGCTGAACAGAATCCCAAACTGAACTAATCCCCAACTGCCTGCTCCTGACCCATATCCCTCTAAACCTTTCCCATTCATGTACTTATCCAAACATCGTTTAGATTTTTTTTTAAGATTAGATTTGATTCCCAACAATGTGGAAACAGGCCATTTGGCCCGACATTGTAATTGTATCTGCATCCTCATGAAGTTGATTTCACACACGAACCACCTTCTTATGTAAAAATTTGCCCAGCATTGTCTTTTTTTACATCTCTTTCCTCTCACTTTAAAAGTGTGCCCCCAGTTGTTGAAATCCCTCACTCCAGGGAAAGATAACTACTGTTAATCCTGTCTATAACCATCGTGATTTATACACATCTATACACCTGTCAACTTCCTACACTCCAGTTTAAAGAACCCCAGCCTATCCAGCCTCCCTTTATAACGCTAACCTTCCATACCTGGCAACGTCCTAGTAAATCTCTTTTGAAGCCTCTCCAGCTTAATAATAGCTGGACGACCAGAACTGGACACAATATTCCAGAAGAGGCATCACCAGTGTCCTGAACAACCTCAACGTTCCCCAATTCCTATTCTAAAAGGACTGAGCAATGAAGGTAAGTGTGCTAAATGCCCTTTTAACCACCCTGTCTACACATGACAAAAACTTCAAAGAATTGCATACCTGAACCACTAGTGGTCTACAACTCTACCAAGGCCGAACCTTTAATTGTATAACTCCTACTCCTGTTTGTTGACCCAAAAAACAATATCAAGCATTTATCTAGATTGTACTCTACCTGCCATTTTTCAGCCCATTGACCCATTTGATCAAGATCTTTTTGTAATTGTAGACAGCCTTCTTCACTGTCCGCTGTGCCACAAATGTTGGCGTGGTCCATAAACTTACTAACTGTGCCTTCTACATTCTCATCCAAAACATTTATATAAATGACAAACAAAAGAGGACCCAGAACTGATCCTTATGAAACATGGCTGAAAGAAAACCCTCCACCACTACTCTCTGTCTCTTGCCGTTAAGCCAATTGTGAATCCAATTAGCAAGTGCACCCTGAATCCTATGTAACTTAATGTGATTAATTAGCCTACCATGTGAAAATGTGTCCAAGTAAACAATGTTAACTGCACAGTCCTCATCAACCTTTCTAGTAACTTCATCAAAAAACTCAATCAAGTTTGCGAGACATGATTTTGTTCTCACAAGACCATGTTGGTGATGCCTAATCAATGTTTACCTCTCTAATTGTCCATCAATCCAATCTTTTAAATCACCTCCAACAATATACCCATATCGAAGTCAGACTCACAGGTCTATAATTCCTCAGTTTCTCTGTACAACCTTTCTTAAACAAATGTGCTACATTAGCTGCCTTCCAGTAATCAGGCACCCCATCCGTAGTAATAGGTGAAACAAATATTTCTGCAAGGGGTCTCACAATTTCCTCCCTTATTTCCCACAACATCAGTGATACATTAGATCAAGTCCCTCAGATTTGTCTGCTTGTACATTTTCTCAGACCTCCAGAACTACCCCTTTTGTACTGTTTTAAAATCATCAAAATGTAATTCTCCGTATTCTCTCGCCTCCATTTCTTTCTCCACAGTAAAAACTAACAGAAAATATTCACTTAGTATATGTCCCATCTCTTTGGGTTAACACAATCCCCTTGATCTTTGAGAACCCAATCCTCTCTAGTTACCCTCTTGCTCTAAATGTATTTGTAGAATTTCTTTAGATTATCTTTAACCTTATCTGCCAATACTATCGCACATCATTTCTTTGCTTTCTTGATTCCTTTCTTCAGAGTGCCCCTACACACTTTATATTGATTAAGAGATTCAGTTGAACCAAGTTGTCTCTATCTAAAATAAGATTCTCTTTTATGCTTAACTAGAACCTCAATATCTTTATTCACCCATTGTTCCCTACCCTCACCAGCCTTATCTTTCACTCGAGTAGGGACAATATGCCTCTGAACTCTTGTTATCACACTCTTGAAAGCTTCCCACTTGTCAGTTGTCCCTTTACCTGTGAAGCATCTACTCGAAATAACATTTGAAAGTTCTTGTCTCAGACCATTAAAATTTGCCTTACTCCAATTAAAACCTTTAGCTTTTATGGAAGGCCTATCCTTTCCGATAACCATTTTGAAACTAATAGAATTATGATCACTAGGCTCAAAGTGCTCCCCCACTTTTACTTCAGTCACCTGTCTTGCTTTATTGCCCAAGAGAAGGTCTAGTTTTACTCCTTCTCCTCTATGAGCATCCACATATTGATAAAGAAGATGTTCTTGAACATATTTAACAAATTCTTTATCATCCAAACCTTTAACACTATAGTAGCCCCAGTCAATGTTTGGAAAATTAAAATCCTGCATTATTAACCGTATTATGCTTACATATATCTGAGATCTCCCTACATACTTGTTTCTCAATTTCCCTCTGACTTTGAGGGGGCTTACATTAAAATCCTATTAATTTTTTCCTTTCTTACTTCTAATTTCTACCTATATGTTTTCACTGGATGATTTTTCATAAATATCTTCTCTAGTTACAGCATCTTTTAATCAAAAGCACCACACCCCGTCCTCTCATGCCTCATTTCCTATCCTTCCTGTTGCATCTAAAACCTGGAATATTGAGGTGCCAGTCCTGTCCATCTCTCAGCCTTGTTTCTGTGATAGCTATGACGTCCCAATCCCATGTTCCTAAACATGCCCTGAGTTCATCAGCCTTACCTGTAAGATCCCTTCCATTGAAATAAAACTAAAGTTTAAATAATATGTAGGGACTGCTCTAACTGATACTGATTCATAAGTATATTTTCAATTCCTTCATGGGATAGGTATATGAATAGGAAGGGTTTAGAGGGATATGGGCCAAGTGCAAATGGGACTAGATTAGGTTAGGGTACCTGGTTGGCATGGACGAGTTGGACTGAAGGGTCTGTTTCTGTGCTGTACATCTCAATGACTCTATGTGAGAATGGCTGCAGTTAATTCCGTGGCCTTGAGAAAGTGGTGGTGAACTGTCACTCTGAACCACTGCAGAAGTTCCTAGATTTTGACTCAGCAACAGGAAAGGAATGGCAACATAGTTTCTAGTCAGGATGGTGTGTAGCTTAAGAGGAGCTGGCAGTTTGGGGTTTTCCCAGGTGTCTGCTGTCCTTCTTCTTGGTGGTAGAGAATGTGGGTTTGGAAGTGCTGTCACAGCAGATTAGGTGAGTGACTGCACTGCATCTTAATTATGGTCTGTAAAGTTTCCACTATGCACTGTTGATGGGGGAATGAATAACTAAGATTGATTTGGTTCCAGTTGAACAGTTTGCTCCTTACTGCATGGTGAACAGCTTCTTGAGTTTTGTTGGAGACATTCATCCAGGCAAGGGTTGAATTTTCTGTCACATGAACAACTCGATTGTGTGCAAGCTTTGGGTAAGTAGGCGGTGAGTTGCTCACCACAAAGTGCCGACCCTCTGATACGCTCTTTTTGATTATGTATTTGTATGGCTTGTCTAATTCAGTTTCTGGTCAATGGTAACTCCTAGGATGTTGATAGTGGGGAAATCAATGATGGTAATGCCATTGAATTTAAAGGGGCAATGGTTAGATCTCTCTTCTTGCCAAGTCATTGCCTTGTGAGATGTAAATGTTACTTGCCATCAACATCAACTATTATCCAGAATATTGTCTAGAATTTGTGCACAGACTGCTTCAGTATCCAAGGAGTCATAAATGGTCATGAACATTGTGCAATCATCAGCAAACATCCCCACTTCTGACCTTATGATAGAAGAAATGTCATTGATGAAGCAACTGAATATGGTTGAGCCAAGCACATTACCCTGATAAACTCCTGCTGTGGCATCCTGAGACGGAGATGGTTGAACTCCAACAACCACAACCACAACCAAATTCCTTTGTACTAACACTGATTCCAGTCAGTGGAGAGTTTCAGCCTGGTTTCCCCACTGACTTCAGTTTTGCTAGGCCTACTGAATCTCAGACTCCATCAAACAGTGCTTTGATGTCAAGAATAACCATTCTTGCCTCATTTTTTGAGACTAGTTCATTTTCTCCATGTTTAGATTAAATCCGTTATTAGTTTGAAAGCTAAATAGCTTTGGCAGAATCTAAACTGAGCAAGCGGGAGAAGAGTATTGTTGAGTAAATGCCATTTAATGGTACTGTCATGGACCTCTTCCATCGCATTGTTCATGATCAAATGTGGATTTACCTCCAACAAGGTACTTTACCTGATGTGATGGTATTTATGTTATCTCCTGTCACATATGAAATGAATGTTGTGGTATTGAAAATTGAACAGATTTTATTATAGATAACTATTGTGCACAGCATTTATATTAATCAGGCACATAAGTGTCTGGACTAATATTAACCTTTTAGGTATGTCAAAGGAGGCTGAGGTAAGATGGAGTTTGAAATCATGAGACCCTCAGGCTACATACTATGTGATGATATTAAGCGCACATCTCTTAAATCTACACGGACATACCGACTGTGAGACAGAACACAGTAGATGGGATGAAAATTGGCCAGGTTGGATTTCTTACACTTTTTTGACCTGTCCATACCTGGACAATTTTGAATGTTTTCAGGCAGATCTCAGTGAGGATGTTAGTTCTTTTATTTTTTTCATTCATTCATGGAAAGTAGGATTTGTTGCCTATCCTTAATTGCCGAAGAAAAGGTGGTGGTGAGTTCCCTCTTTCAATCTCAACTTCAGTTGTTGTTTCACAAGAGTTTGTGATTGAAATTAATCAGCAAGGACAGGAATACCAATGGTTGTCAAGGTGATTGTTTCTCAATGTTTAGAGATCTACCTTCTTCCTAGCTGTTGCTGGAGATGTAAGAAACAAACTGTAGTTGGGAATCACTGCTTTGTCAGCTATCTTAGTGAGGCTGTTTACACAGACAAAGCGTTACATCTCATTGGCTCTTACGAGAGACATGAAGAGAGAGTGAACCTGAGGTTCTGATGAATTGCTGGCCTCTTTGTGTTGCAGGGTACTATTAACCACGGACACATGGCCCAGGATTCTGCTCAGCTGAACTTGTTATTTTTGTGAACCTGGGAATATTCTGTTCCTTCAAAGGCAGAGTTAGAACTTGATCAAAGACGTACAACATTCAGGATGGGTGTTGCAGGAAAACGTCTTCATCCTCCTTCATGGAACACTGCTCCTGGTCTCCCAGATAATCAGCATCCAACACGTCTCCAGCTCCTGGCCTACTGCGGTTGTGCCGTACACAGTATGCTGGGGTTCAATGACACGCTCTGTCTGTACAGCCACCCCCCAGACCTATCCAAGCATTGGACCATTATTTTCAGGAGGCTTATTGTCTAGCCCATAATGCTGAGTTTATCAATAGAAAAGGCTTCCATTCCATTAGCTTGCAAGTCATTTGAGATCATTGATACTGCATCATGGAAGTGTGCTTCAGGTACTTTGGGACCAGCCATATTGGATACATTCTTGAAAATGTTCCCGTTCCTGCTGCATTTGAGAGGTCAGATGCCTTTACAAGCATTCTTACTGGGTGACTAAAGATACCCAGAAGACACCATTATATAACCCATTGACTGAGGCTGAACATTGATGCAATGCAGGTAATTTCTTGACCAGGGCCAGGCAATGTCAACTATGATGCTGCAGCCTTCTATCCAGGCTTTAGTAAATCCTTTGACGAGGTCCCTCATGGCAGACTGGTACAAAAGGTGAAGTCACATGGCATTAGAGTGAGCTGGCAAGATGGATACAGAATTGGCTCAGTCATAGGTGGACAGAGGGTAGCGGTGGAAGGATGCTTTTCGTAATGGAGGATAATGACTAGTGGTGTTCCACAGGAATCAGTGCTGGGACCTCTGCTGTTCCTGGTCTACATAAATGATTTGGAAGAAAACGTGGCTGGTCTAATTAGTAAGTTTGTGGACGATACAAGGAGTGGTGGAGTTGAGGATAGTGAGGAGAATTGTCAGCCGATACAGCATGATATAGATCAGTTGAAGGCATGGGCAGAAAAATGGCAGATGAAGTTTAATCCGGACAAATGATATGCAGAGGGATCTAGGTGTAAAAGTCCACAGATGACTGAAGATGGCAGCACAGGTACATAAGGTCGTATAAAAGGTCTATGGCATGCTTGCTTTCATTGGAAGGGGCAATGAGTAGCGTATAAGGATAGGCAAGTCATACTGCAGCTTTATAGGGCGACACTTGGAATATTATGTACAGTTCTGGTCACCACACTATCAGAAGGATGTGGATGCTATGGAAAGGATACAGTAAATGTTTACCAAGATGTTGCCTGGTATGGGAGATTTTAGTTATGAAGAAAGATTGGATAGACTGGGTTTGTTTTCACTGGAACGCAGGGCAACCTGATAGTAGTTTATAAGGTTGTGAATGGCGTGGACAAAGTGGAAAGTATGAGGCATTTTCCCAGGATGAGGGGTCAATTACTACGGGATACAGGTTCATGATGCAGGGTGGATGTTTAAAGGAGATGTACGAGGCAAGGTTTTCACACAAAGGGTGGTGAGTGCCTGGAATGCATTGCCAGAGGAGGTGTGGAAGCAGCATTCAAGAAACACCTGGAAAAATACATGAATAGGAAGGAAATACAGGGATACAGATTCTGTAAGTGATGATAGTTTAGTATGGATGGGCATAATGTGCTGGCACAAGCTTGGAAGGCCAAAGGACCTGTCCTGCATTTTCTTTGTTCTTTGTCAGGAAAGTCAGGGACAGCAGAAAAGCAAAAGGCAAAGCATGGAATGTGATGAAGATTAGTGGGAAGCTAGAGGATGGGGAGGTCTTTAAAAACCAGCAGGGCATAACAACAAAAGCAATAAGGGTGGGAGAAGATCAAATATAAGAGGTATTTTTAGATGTATAAAAGGTAAGAGAGAGGCAAGAGTGGACTTTGGACCACTGGAAAATGAGGTTGGAGAAGTAGTAATGGGAAACAAAGAAATAGTGGAGAAACTGAATAGATACTTCGCATCAGTCTTCACAGTGGAAGACACCAGCAGCATACCAGAACTTCAAGAGAGTCAGGGGACAGAAGTGAATGTAGTGGCCATTGCTAAGAAGACCGTGCTGGGGATGCTAAAGGGTCTGAAGGTGGGTAAATAACCTGAACCAGATGGATACCCTCATGGTTAGATTTGTTAAGCATGACCTTCCCTTGATGAAGCTGTGCTGACTAAGGAGGTAATGAGCATGTTAGACAAGGGACACGACATAGACATGACCTATTTGGATTTCCAGAAGGCCTTTGACAAGGTGTTGCATAGCAGGTTGCTAAATAAGATAAAAGCCCACAGTGTTAAGGACAAGATACTGGCACGGATAAGGGATTGGCTGACTGCAGAAGGCAGTGAGTGGGGATAAAAGGGTCTTGTTCAGGATGACAGCTGGTGACTGGTGGAGTTCTACAAGATTCTTTGGTGGGACCCAAATCTTCATGTTATACCTGAATGAATTGGACAAAGGAACTGAGGGCGTTGTTATTAAGTTTGCAGATGACACAGAGGTAGGTGGAGGGATGAGTGGTTTTGAGGAAGTGGGAGGCTGCAGAAGGACATGGGTGGGCTAATTGACTGGGCAAAGGAGTGGCAAACGAAATAAAATATGGGAAAATTTAAGGTTATGCATTTTGGTAGGAAGCAGAGGTTTAGGTTATTTTCTAAATGGGGAAAAGCTTCAAAGGCTTCAGAAATCTGAAGCTCAAAGGGAATCCTAGTTAAGGATTTTCTCAAGGTTAACATGCAGGTTCACAATTGCCAATTATGAAGTAAAATACAATGTTAGCATTCATTTTGAGAGAGTTGGAATACAAGAACAGTGAAGTACTGCTGAGATCAGATTGCATTTGGAATATTGTGGGCTGTTTTGGGTCTCATATCTAAGGAAGGATGTGCTGATATTATAGGGGGTCCAGAGGAGGTTTACAAGAATGATCCCGGAGATGAAGGACTTGTCATATGAACAGTGATTGAGGACTCTACCTGATGGAGTTTAGAAAGATGGGAGGAGGGGAGTTCTGAGAGGCCTGGATAGAGTGGATGTGGGGAAGATGTTTCCAGCACTAGAAGAGACAAGGTCCTACGGGCACAGACACAGAGTGAAGGGACAACCCTTTAGAAGTGAGATGAGGGTGAATTTCTTCAGCCAGAAGGCTGTGGAAGGCAAGAATTGAGTGTATTCAAGACTGAGAGAGATAGGTTCTTGACTCTTAAGGGGGTCAAGAGTTACAGGGTGGAGGCAGGAAAATGGGGTTGAGAAACATGTCAGCCATGCTCAAATGGTAGAGTAGACCTTATGGGCTGAGTGGCCTAATTGTGCTTCTATATCTTCTGGTCTTATGGTCTAAGATTGCCTGTGAGCAGCTACAGTCCCCCTCCCACCCCACACACACATTTCACATGCAAGATGATAAAATTACAAATGACTTTAACACTTTGTCAGTGTATAATTGACGCTACTGGCCTTTGAAGGGCAACTTGTCAATCAAATGTGTGTTGGGATAGAAATCGAACACTGTCTCTGCCCACTGTGGATGTGACTGCTGCCAGTTTCCATCTTTAGTTGACATTTAGATATCCCGAGAACAAAGAGGCAATGCAGGTGGATACTGGGCACCATGAGTGACAGGTTCACCTTGAACATCAGGGGTCCTCAAACCTCCACGTTCCTTTCTGCCTGGCACTCCCTGGCCAGCCCATCACCACTGAGCCCACCACATGAAAAAATGACGACAACTCTCCTCCTAAACCCTTGAGTCCCATCCTATGGTTTAATCCTGCTCACCATCATCCTGCATGTTGGTCCTGTGGTGGTGACTGCCTATTCCTCCCTTCCACAGAATCACGCATCCTGCCATGCATTACTGTCTCCCCTTCACTCCCCACTTACACGTCGAAGATCTCCCTCTTCACATCCTTATCCACTCCACTCCAGGTTGCTGCCTCCAATCCCCAGCACTGAGTTCCTCATTTTTCTACTGCTGCAGGGTCCATTGGTAATGCCCCTTGATTTCACCCAGGACTGAACATGATCCAGGTGCAGATGTCTGCAGATGTGGGGGGCATGGAGTCACTGGCAATGGAGTCTGCCCTGAGATGTTCATGCCCAGTAGCCAAGATAGAGATCCAAAGGAGCAAGTGATAAGATTGAGAGACCAAGTAAATGCTCTGACTTTCATGTCGAGAATTCCTGGTATCCCATTTCTATCAGGCAAATAGGGAATGTGAAACTCCTTATAAACGAGGCAAAATTAGTCAGTAATGTGGATTGTAATTAACAATAATCCATGCTGATAATCCTCTAGCCACTAACAAGGGACAATCTCACATCATCACACAACATCTCGCTTGGTAAATCAATCTTTTTGATCTGGATGTCAGGAAGAGCCTCTCTGAACATCTCGCCTGATTTTCCCAAATTTCACACCAAGGCCTGTGTCATTCAGCAGCAGGGAGGATTCTGCCTGTAGTTACGAAACATTAAAATTGATCAAGGTCTCATGTCTCAAGGTGTCTATTAATATCGCAGTTCTAGGACAAAAATGCCAGAAGGTAGCAATCAATTTCTACAAAAAAAAACACTGATTTCAATAAATCCAAATGTCACAACTTCAGCTAATGATATTCCTTTCTTAACATCACTCCAAGACTGAGTATATATACTTAGAAGTAAGACTTTTATTCCATGTTGCAACATTTATCTGAAAAGTAATTTCATATATTCATATGGAAACATAATTATTAGATTCTGTGCTCTGTGTGTGTGTGGACTCATTGACATCTTAGCAACATTCTGGTCTTTATTTTGAAATAAGTTCCATCAGTTGTCTGGCTCTGTTACAGCTTTGATCTGGCATGGTATCCATTGCTGAGTTTTCCATGTATTTTGTCCAAAGTGCAGGTTTTCAGAGTTCCAGCAATGTATATGTGCGATAGAATCTTTAAATTGATTGCAACTTCAAGTCTGTGGCTACTTCCCTTTATCTCTGTGGCAAAATGATATTGTTAAGTGATGCAAAAGTTGAAGGCATAAATAAACTAGTCTCAAGTAGAGAATTGTCTTATCTTATAATTAGAGTAAAATCGACCCAGAAGAATTGCATTAGCCGATCTTTTACACAGAAAACGGTGGATGGAGGTGCAAGTTTAAGGTGGTGGATGATGTTCTGATTCATCCTGGCTAGTGTTGAGATTCTTCAGTATTGCTGGAGCTGCACCAATGCAGTGAGATGGCTATCACACTTCTGATGGCTTTTGCCTTGTGGATATGAGGTTAGAAATCAGCAGGAGAACAATTGGCACATAATCCTTGCTATCTGCTGTAATCTTTTAAAGTTTCATAATTTCCTGTTACCTGAAGTTTTGTTCTTCAAATGGGTTCCCCAATAAAGCAAATTTAGCAGCTATTATACCTGCCTATGATATTAATGGCAATGTCATTTGGAGGTGAGGTCAGAATCATTTGGGAATTCTTTCTTATTGAAGTAAAAAGTGACCTACATGCTCAGCTTTTCTTCTGAAAGGTAAATTCTCTATAGGATTGTATAAGCAAAGAATCAGTTCCTTAGAAACTTTCAACACTAACCCAGCATATTCTCACCATAAGGTGCCTGTATCATTTCCTATTATTATATATTTTAAAACCACTTCACTGTCATTATTTTTAAGTAATCCTTTACAGAGAATCTCAGCTAGGATCAGATCTGCTCGATGGCATCCATTACTATTATGCGCAATAATAGCACTCTGTTCTCAATAGGAATAAGAAGAATTACTAATTTAGTGCTTTCAGATAAGGTAAGATTGGAAGAACAGAATGTCTGTACTTCAAAGTGATAGAAAAGTGTTCAAATCATCCAGGAAAAGGAAGCAAATAGTTTTCAGAGCATAGCAACTATAGTTGCATCATAAAATGTCAGCTGGAAGAGATTCTTCGGTAAAGACAATTTCAGTGTGATAACAGAGTTGTAAAATTCTCTGTCCCACCAATTGCTTTAGCAACATACTTTGATAGAAGTTACAACAGCTGAGGAAGCAATGTGATGAGAAAAAAAACAGAAATTGCTGAAGAAACACAGCAAGTCTAGCAGCATTTAGGGGGAGAAATCAGAGTTAACGTTTTGAGTCTGATAACTTTTTGTCAATGTGATGAGAAGTTTGCTTAGCAACGCATGGAGCAGGGCATGTAATAAATTGGAATATAATTTATGAATTTTTTTTCAGGATTAGAACTTGGCTATTATTGGTTAATATGAGTGTCAGTACCTTTATCAGATTCGTCATATTTAGCTTTGGAGAGATGGAAAGTTAAAATGGAGAGATGTGCAGCCTGGGCCAATACACTTTCTTAAAAAAGAGAGAGATTCACATTTTAAATGTAGACCTTGCATCAGAACTGGAAGGGAACATGAAAAATAAGTAGGGCTGGACAAATTGAGCAAAGAGAAGCGATTAAAAAGTATTTGCATGTACGTCTTGTTAGCAGGGATGTAAGCAGGAGGATGTGACATTTCTAATGATCAGTAATGACACACCCTGGTAAACATCTAAGCCAAGATAGACTGCTGTCACATCTCAAGATTTATATTGAGCAAGTCTACTTAGGTAATAGGATTAGATAAAGTAAGAATTAAAATAGTTAGCCACACTGTATTTTCCATATTTAGGCCTAGACATACACATACGAGCTCTGTAAATTATTAATGATTTTTTATAAACATATTTTTCCTCATTTCTGTTCTGAAGGAAGTCTAAGCATTCCAAAGCATTTGTTTTTCCTCTTCACAAGCCTGACCGAAGGACAGAAAATGAACAAAGTTTGTGTGAAAATCTAACAGGGCAAGAACACAAATCAATATTGCTTGTTCCATTGGATTGTTGCTGTAGTATTAGTGATCCCAGCTTTTGAAGGATGAAATATGAGGGAAGTTACCTGATAGACATTCAGCATTGTTGGTCTAGAATACGCTACAGTCTAAATCCTTGATGGATGGCTGGATACTGAAAGCTGTTTGCAATGGCCGAGGAAGCTGGGATGGAGCATGCTGTTTATTCCCGTGCCAGATGGACCGCCCTAATAAACCTTCCTAATTTTTCGCAGTATTGTTTAAATTACTTCTGATTTATTGACACAGATGTCTTCTTGGAAGCAAGTGCAGCTGTCGGTTTTTGGATACTAACTACATTGAAATAAATCCAGCTGTTTTATTGTGGTTCGACAGAGATACTTCAGCATTCATATATCTTATCTGAAACGGGCTTATTTCAAGTTTTCCAAGGCCTTGGTTTACTAGACAGGCAAAGAAATTAAAGCTTTCCTATTCGCTCCTAAATTGCTACAATCTCATCAGGATGTGCCCTATTCTGACAAAGTGCTGTGTAATGAACCTTGTTACTGTCCATTGGACATGGTCACAATTTCAGACTAATTTGCAACTGCGAAAATATTACCACATCCAAATCAGGATGTTACTAGTATCTTAAAAAGTCTGACAGTGGAAATTAAAGTTGCTGCAAATTACACAGTATAAATTGCAATTTTGAAAGTGGCCACATTGTTAAATTTGATATTGTTATCTAATATGAATCAGGCTGACCGCATCATTCAAATGCTGATTGGACATTGATTGATTTTCCACTTTCTGAAACCACTGTTCTCAATTGATATTGGATGTTGACAGAAGTCAAAGCACTAAACCTTCACGTTCCTCAGCAAAGTTTTGAATTTGTCCCCAAACACCTTCATCTCTAAGATCAGATATACCATTGGGCCAAATAACATCACAAATGTTACTGCTATCAAAACTGCCCAGAGAACTTGTCAAGAGATTGCAAAGCAGGGGACAGTGATAGACTCAGAAATAGACATATTCAGGATCATGGTGAAACTGGTGTAATGATTCATAGACAACAAAAGCAGAATTTGCTGAAGAAACTCAGCAGATCTGGCAGCATCTGTGAAGAGGAAACAGAGTTAATGTTCTTCAGTTCTGAAGAGGGGTCACTGGACTCAAAACCTTAACACTTCCTTCCCTCCATGGATGCCACTAGATCTGCTGAGTTTCTTCAGCAAATTCTGCTTTTGTTGTCTAGATTCCCTACAGTATGGAAACAGGCCCTTTGGCCCAACAAGTGCATACCGATCCTTCGAAGAGTAACCCACCCAGACCCATTCCCCTAACCTAAATTTACCCCTGACTGGGCAATTTAGCATGGCCAGTTCACCCGACCTGCACATTTTTGGACTGTGGGGGGAAACTGGAGCACCCGGAGGAAATCCATGCAAACACGGGGAGAATGTGCAAACTCCACACAGAGAGTTGCCAGGGTTGGAATCGAACCTGGGCCCCTGGCGCTAATCACTGAGCCACCGTGCCGCCCCAACAAGACCAGGGTGAGATATTGCAAATTATAACAGTAAGGCACATTTTAGCACTCACGGACCTTATATATCCAAAGGCTTGTATCAGCCTTGAGAGAAAATGAGAATATAATGAGCTTTCTGTTGACTGGATAATTGAAAAACCTAGGATGGAACATTTCCAGACAGGAATGAAATGTAAACAATATATATTGATGTGATCGAGCAGGTAAAGAGGTTGCTCATTTCTGTATATATCAGACATACATGGGACAGAGTTGGAACAGAGTGTCAGTCAGAATTCTTGTTTAGCCAGTCTAAGAGATTGATTAAATAAACATGAAGTTAATCAGCACAGCTGAGACCTCCTGCGGTCAGTGTGAGGAGAATAACAACAATACCACATCTGAGGAGTCGTCATCAGATACTGAAGCAGTCCATGTTCATATGCAACAGAATCTACGCTTCAGCTGATAAATGGCAAGTAACATTCATGCCACACAAATGCCAGGCTATGACCATCACCAATAACAGATAATCTACAACCACCCTCTGACATTCAATAGTGTTACCATCACAGAATCCCCCACTATCAACATCCTGGGAATTACCACTGAGCAAAAACTCAATTGGACTTACCACATAAACATAATGGCTTCAAGACCAGCTCAGAAGCTAGGAATACTGCAGTGAGTAACTCACCTCCTGACTCCCCAAAGCCTTTCCACCATCTACAAAGCACACATCAGAAGTGTGATGCAATACTCCCCGCTTGCCTGGATGAGTGCAGCCTCAACAACACTCAAGAAGCTTGACACCATCCAGGGTAAAGCAGCCTGCTTCATTGGCACTACATCCATGAGCATCCATTCCCTTCACCCAGTGATGCCTATTGGCAGCAGTATGTACTATCGATAAGATGCACTGCAGAAATTCACAAAAGATCCTCAGACAGCACCTTTCAAACCCAAAACCACTTCCACCTGGATGGATAACGGCAGCAGATACATGGGAACACCACCACTTTCAAATTCCTCTCCAAGCCACTCATGATCCTGACTTGGAAATATGTTGCTATTCTTTCACTATCGCTGGGTCTAAATCCTAGAATTTCCTCCCTAATGGCATTGTGGCTCAACCAGAAACAAGTGGACTGCAGTGGTTCACAAAGGCAGTTCACCACCACCTTCTCAAGGCCAATTAGGGACAGGCAATAAATGTTGGGCAGCCAGTGATGCCCACATCCCAGATATGAATATATTTCTTCAAAAAAATGCGAGAGTACCAAGGCATCAGAGGAAGCATTATCAAGACTTCCTCCTGCATCCCTCACCAACTCAGAAACTGACACCTCACTGAGAATGCTCCCACAATCTGGTGAGCACCTCATTGCGACAGCTCCACAGTTGGCTGAAGGAGAAAAGCCCCAGCCTGCTAACACACGTAATATTCCTGGAAACCAAGTACCAGCTCAGCCCCGGGCAGGAGAGGACCCAGTGGTGTCATCGATCAGAGACTATGTCCATATACACAGGGAGAAACAGGAGCAGCAGACAGGGATGTGAGAGACAATGGCCCTCATTACCCAGAAGTTGCAGCAGTGCAGATAGCTATGTGACCATTTGGCTGCCTTCATGGACAGATTGGTGGCTACCACAGAGAGCCAGGTCCAGCATCCTTAGGGTCGGCTGGGTAGGTGCACTCACCAGCACCCAATCTCTTCAGCCACTGATCCTCAGGACCAAAGCCATGGCAACAGAGGGCTGGGAACCCAGCTGGTACAGCAGACACCCTTCCTCACAAGAAGACCAGGCAGTGCCAAGAAACACCCAACTGTGGGAAGAACTACACACAGGTCCATCAGAAGTCTCCTCTCTGGACCTTCTAGAGTTGACCCCCTTGCCTTCCACCTCGACCTAGCCTGACTCTTCTACTCACCCTCTGAAGTTCATGCTGAGGAAGGCCAATTTGCCTCTGGCACATCTGCCCTATCCAGACACAAACACTCTTGGGGTTGCCCGACCAAACATCCAGGGCCAATGGGCTCCACTGCTGAGTTTATTCCATCTATCTCAGTTGTGGAACCTGGGGCCAGGCTGCAATGTACTGGGAGGGACAGCAGAAAGGAAACTTATTGAGGGCACTTTGGTGGCATTGGTGATAATAGTTGTAATTAACTTTATACTTCTGCATAAATGTCATCACTTTAACCTTACATCTGGTTTTTGGTCACAGTGTAAGGAGTATTTAGATGTGCACTCACAGTGCCAAATCATACAAGGCTATGGACAAGTGCTGGAATGTGGGGTTAGAATAGTTAGATGTATTTTTCTGACCAGCATGAATGCCATATCCTACATCATTCAGGCCCCTATAATTTTGCCCATGGCTGTGAAAGCATTCCCTGCAGAAAATAATATCCCATTTTGGGAAATGTGTTGAAGAAACACCTTCAGCTTCCCAGATATCGAAGAAAATGCTGGGTGCATGTTCTTGAGCACATAGACTCCTTGCTGCAGTATGACAATGATAGCTGTTGGTGCAGCCCAAGCTGCAGCTTTGAAATGCAGACACTTCCAATAAGTAGCTCAGTGCCATACTAGGTGGTAGAGGCTGGTGAATATCAGCTGCCAATGTCTGTGGATGTGGGGTGTGTTTGGTTGGTGCCGATACAGCATGTTTTGAGAGGTTGGTGCCTGGCGTCCAACATGGACATTGTTTATAGCAAGTGGCAAATTGAATTCACCAACTACTCACTGTCATTTTCACGTTGAGAATTGTCAGTGTCTCGTTTGTATGGTAAGTTTGGTCAGATTGAAAGCTGAATGTTAATGAGGTTTCTCTTAATCAGCTGTTAAAATACCTGCCCATGATAGAGCAAGTTACTGAACCATTGAGATAGAAATTAATGAAGGTCCTGTTTTGCTGATCAGGAGCAGGTCTTCTAAAGAATCAAGAAGATGCCACTTTCACTGGCTATCTTAGCTCATCATGACCAGTCACTACTGATTACAATTGTAGCTGAAACCTTATCTACAGATTGGAGACAGTACTTATTCAATAATAATCAAGATGAGTATCATTATGTAATTCATTAGGTTTCTCACACAGCAATCATAGAGAAAGTTGCTCTTCTAGTCACATGGGACTGCGAGAGATTCTCAACTTATGTTACCAGTCTAAACATCATTAAAAAAAATCACATAACACCAGGTTATAGTCTAACATGTTTATTTGGAAGCACTAGCTTTCAGACCGCTGCTCCTTCATTGCAGTGCTCCAAAAGCTAGTGCTTTCCAAATAAACCTGGTTTGAACTACAACTTGGTGTTGAGTGATTTTCAACTTTATCCACCCCAGTCCAACACCAGTTCCTCTACATCAATCTAAACATCATCACTGAGACAAACAATTTAATTGATGAATACAAACTTGTTAGAATGTCCACAAGAATCCAACAACAGGATGGTTACCTCATTAATGATACTGAGGCACAAAGATCCCACGGAAGGTCCACCATTGGTCACTTAAGTGCTTGATCGGCATTTGATGAGGTGGGCCTCTCCGAGATGAGTTGATATGGAGGTCTCAGCGGCTCTCCAGCTGGTAGGTCAGATCCCCTTCAGCTGAATTCAATTCCACTGTTGATCTCCGTGTTATTCCATGTAATTCTTCATAAATACCTGACTATCACAGCATGATAGTTTTATTGGAGATGGTAATGTTAAAGTAGCTGTTGCACAAATATGTTTTTTGATATACAAATACAAATGACCATATGTCAGACCACATTTGAAGGTATGAGAAACATACAATGATTGATGAGGAAACCAGGATGAGACAAGATGTTGTTTTCTTATTTATGTGTTCATTTGTGGGATATGGGCATCGCTGGCTGGCCAGTATTTATTGCCTGTCCTAAGTTGCCCTAGAGAAGATGGTGGTGAGATGCTTCTTGAACAATTACAGTCCACCTTCAGTGGGTTGACCCATAATACCTTTAGGGAGGGAATTCCAGGATACTGACCCAATAACAGTGAAGGAACAGCAATATATTTCCAAATCAGGATCGTGAGTGGCTTGGAGGGTAAATTGAAGATGGTGGTTTTCTGAATCTGCTGCCTTTGTCCTTCTAGATGGAAGTGGTCCTGTGTTTAGAAGATGCTGTCTGATGATTTTTGTTGAATTTCTGCAATGTATCTTGCAGATAGCACATACTGCTGCTATTGAGCATTGAGTTGAGGGAGGGAGTGGATGCTTGTGAATGCTGTGCCAATTAAGTGAGCTGCTCTGTCATAGAGTCATAGAGATTTACAGCATGGAAATAGAGCCTCCAATCCAACTCATCCATGCCAACCAGCTATCCTAAACTAATCTAGTCCCATTTGCCAGCACTTGGCCCATATCCATCTAAACCCTTCCAATTCATATACCCATCCAGATGCCTTTCAAAATTTGTAATTGTACCAGCCTCCACCAATTCCTCTGGCAGCTCAGTCCATACATGTACAATCCTTTGCGTGATAAAGTTGTCCCTTAGGTCCCTTTTAAATCTTACCCCTTTCACCCTAAACCTATGCCCTCTAGTTCTGGATGTCCCCAACCCATACGTTGTCTATTTATCCTATCCATGCCCATCATGATTTTAGAAACCTCTATAAAGTTACCCCTCAGCCTCCGACGCTCCAGGAAAAACAGCCCCAGCCTGTTCAGCCTCTCCCTCTCGGTCAAACTCTTCAACCCTGGCAACATCCTTAGAAATCTTTTGTGAACCCTCCCAAGTTTCACAACATCCTTCCTATAGGAGGGAGACCAAAATTGCACACAAGATTCCAAAAGTGACTTCATCAAGCCCTGTACAGCCACAACATGACTCTTCCTGGAGTAATAGAAATATTCTTACTAAAGGAGGGAAAGATAAGGAGCTTGAGCAATAGAATTGTAAAATAATTTGAGAAATTAAGTCGTGAAAGGATTCATTTAATTATACTATGAATTAGTCAAGGGAAAATGAGGTTAGAAGTTGTGCTCAGGTTAAAATAATGTTATTAGAATCTTAACCTGAGACAATAATCAATATTTGAAAGGGAATTGTAGCACCAGTTGATGAGATTAATGGTAATGGCTATATCGGTATAGAGAATGGAAACAGCATATCTTCTTGTTCAGCTATCGTCTCCATCACAGTAGAGAAACTATTCTATTTCTGTTCTTTCTTTTATATATTCTCCATGTTTGATGCTTCATTATAAATGAAATCCAAAACGATGGCACTGTTATGTGTTTCTCATATGACAAATGAATTGGTCAACTTATTTATTCAATTCATTTGGGTAGTAATAAACATTAAATTAAATACAATAATGTAATAATGCTCTCCTATTTTTGGATTTTACCATATGTAGAGCACTATTCCTTTCCAATGTTTCACACTGAGAATAGAACATTTACAAGTACTGTGTTATAAAAACAATGGAAACCTTTCATGATTTAAATTGTACCTGATCTGTTCATTCCGCCACCTCCCCCCACCCCTACCCCCAAGTTCTAGCTCTGTGATTGCCAGAATCCTGGGACTTTGAGTAGGAAAGTAAGATTAATACACAAGCCAGCCATTACATACTTTCCAACAGATGCAAATAAAGGACATATTGGATTTGAAACAAATACACTCCTACAGCCAGAATGTTCTCCTGAGGCTGAGGTTGAAGCACACAGTTGGGACAGACTAGAAGAAGCTTTACTCCACACCTGACCCTGAAGTGGGCTGATGCCAAATGATTCAGTCTTCATTTGAATCCCCTTGATGGGCATAACAATACAATGACTAGAAACAATATGTTTTCAGTCAGGACTTTCTTTATACAAAAATAACAATGCTTTTACTTGTAAAATAAAAAAAAACTACAAATTAAGAACAATCCTCCATATAAAGCAATTTTTAATGAGCTATTCAATTTCATACGTAGCGTCAAAATGAGATTAAATACTTTCAATGTACCATATGCCTACAGGCAATGGGTTTTGCAATAAGCTGACTCATTTCTGCTTCCTGTAAACAATGGGATATTGTTCTACCTGTACTTTTCACTAGAAACAATTACCAGTTTAATTCCACACATGAATTAAGATGCCAGCGTTTAATTTATGGTAAATAGGCTGCAATAGAGTTGTTCGTTGCATTCAGCTAATTCCTAGCATCCAAAAGAATATTATAATGCATCTTATTCAAGCAAGAGATTTTCACTATAAACTTGAGGGTATTTTATTTACATTCATTTTAGGAATGTGTGTGTCATTGATTATGCAAGCATTTGTACAGAGGCAATAAAGAGTCAACTTGAGGGTCTGGAGTCACATATAGACCAAACCAGTTAAGGACAGCAGATTTCCTTCCCTAAAAGACCTAAGTGAGCCAAATGAGTTTTTAAAACAATCGACAGTGATTATATGGGTCACTATAAGGACAGCCTATAATCTAGATTTAGTTGAGTTTAAATTTCATGATGGGATTTGTATCCATGTCCCCAGAGCTTTGGTTTGAGATTCTGGGGTTGCTAGTGCAGTGCCATTATCCCTACACCATCACCTCTCCCTAAATGTAATGAAACAGGTATCTTTTATAGCTCTCATTAAAATCTTTAGGTGGGTTCTTGTATAAGCAGTGACGATCTCAGCTGCTGATTACCAATTCAGTGAGAGACCCAAGTCACCTATTTTGGAGAACACACCCTGCATCTTGCGCCATTCAGGCAGTTGACAGCCAGGCCAGAGGCATACTTTCACCCTGGATCAAGAACACAGCAGGCAAGAGCCCTGCACATTGAAAGCTGATGATGAATCAAAGGCTGACAGTTCTATTGCACAGCAGTACTACGAGAGAGATGGTGGCTGGTGCTGGTACACCACCCAGTAAGGCCTAATATCGTCACTGATTCTCAGGTCAAAAGGAAATGGGAGGTCATGTTGTGGCTGTACAAGACATTGGTTAGGTCACTTTTGGAACATTGTGTGCAATTCTGGTCTCCCTCCTATAGAAAGGATGTATTAAAACTTGAAAGGTTTCAGAAAAGATTTACAAGGACGTTGCCAGGGTTGGAGGCTTTGAGCTAAAGGCAGAGGCTGAATAGGCTGGAGCTTTATTCCCTGGAACGTCAGAGGCTGAGGGGTGACCATATAGTGGTTTATAAAATCATAAAGGGTATGGATTGGGTAAATAGACAAGATCTTTTCCTTGAGGTGGAGGAGTCCAGAACTAGAAGGCATAGGCTTACGGTGAGGGGGTAAGATTTAAAAGGAATCTAGGAGCAATCTTTTCTCGCAGAGGGTAATGCATGTATGGAATGAGCTGTCAGAGGAAGTGGTGGACAATGGTACAATTGCAACATTTAAAAGGCATCTGGATGGGTATATGAATAGGAAAGAATTTGGAGGGTCATGGGCCAAGCGCTGGCAATTGGGAATAGATCAATTTGGATATCTAGTTGGTGTGAACGAGTTGGACTGAAGGATCTGTTTCCGTGCTGTACATCTCTATGACTCTATGGCAGGGGTCATATTAGAGAAGATTTGGACTGAGTAAGCAGCAAGGGCTTTAGAATGGCTGTTAGCAGCACCACACTTTTCAAATGAGAGCCACTCAATGTGTCTTTCAGTGTCATTTTGTGGGCCATGGGCCAGGAGCCCCCAACTAAACCTACTGGGGTTTGCTTGTTGTGTTCCCGACATGGTGTAGAGAGGTGCTGAATCTTGTATTAGCAACATTCCAAGATTCCCCACTTGTGTTGACTTGTTATATTTCAGAAAATTCAGGAAAATAGATAACAATTGAGATGGTTAAATTTGTGGCTCCCTTTTTTTAAATTAAAGAAAGGGATTTATTATAGGTTTGGGAGTGGATGGAGAAGATGAAATCCAAAGAAAATGTTAACGTTTCCTGGGAAATCAGCTTCAATTGACCATCTGTCCTACCAGCAGCAGGTTAGGCTACAAGTGCACAATCGCCTCAGGAAAGCTGGATTGCCAATTTCAATATTGTAATCACCCAGTTGCAGCAATATTAAAATAGGCGGTGCACTTTAACATTGTCTCCTCTGACGTTTGGTGTTCCTTGTCTTCTGTGCTTTCTTCAGCAATAAAGGAAAGAAGAGACCAGTAAGTTAGAGCAAAAGGCAAATATTAAACAGATGGACAAATTGTCAAGGGCATCAATGAGGAAGAGACATAACACTATACAAAGATGAAGGTGCACATCATGGTGAATGGACACGTACAGATATAGGAACATACGGCAACAGAGAAAGCTAGTGTATCTGCAAGGCAATTTGGTACAAGGTTTTTTTTTAATCATTCACAGGATGTAGAAAAAGTTGATAAAATCAACCCTCCAGGCCTTTAAGAAGGTGAGTATGAGATGTTTTCTTGTGTACAATTAACAGGCTAACTAGGCCACTTAAGTTTAGAGTCAACCACATTGGACCTGGAGTCACATACAGGCCAAATCAGGTAGATCAGATGGTAGATATCTTTCCCAACAATTTCATAATGACTATTACTAAATCTAGCTTTTGTTTTAATTTCAGATGTATTGTTATGGACCAGACCAGTCTGCCAAAGCATATTGTGAAGATAGCCTCGACCCTTACTTATATATTTTTCAAAAGGCAAGTGTAAATTGCTGTGTTCCAGATATGATGCAATTGGTCCACCACTAAGCTTTATAGAATCATAGAATCATGGAGTTTTACTGCTGACTTAGTCCCATTTGCCAATATTTGGCCCATGTCCCTCCAATCCCTTCCTATTCATAAACCCAGATGCCTTTTAAATGTTGCAATTGCACCAGCCTCCACCACTTGCTTTAAATCAAAACAAACTTTATACTTACAACACAGTTAAAAAAACAACAAAAAGGAGAATTGGCACAACTTTACTCTGTTGAAGTACTTAACAACATAAAGTTTTACTTTACCAATAATCATCAACTGTTCCAATATAGGCAACATCCTATAAACCCACCCTTGGTAAAGGTATTTCAGCAGCACAGATACACAGTTATTATTTTAGTGTGCTGCCTCTCTCCAATCCAGAAGAGAGAAACAATCTACCCTTTTGAATTTTAAGAGGAGGCCTTGCTGCCTAAGATTTCACTTTAGCAGCAGACAGCCTAAATTATTTGCTCCAGCAGCCAGTTAACTAAGCATCAGTCGACTAACTGAAAGCAAAACGAACAGTCTTCCTTGGTTTATGTGAGCCCTGACCCCGCCCATTCATATTTCTTCCATATTACCTGAAGAAAAACACCCAAAGAAATTCAAAGCTGATTACCAACTCCCTATCTGAAGGATATATTTCGGCACCATTGTGACAACACCCCACTACATTAGAGACAACACAGAACATATCTCTTAAAGGCACAGAATCATCACAGTTTTTAATTAACTGCATTCACATTTTTCAACTGTCTTGGTGAAAGTTGAACTCATGTATCCAGATCTTTTGTCCACTGGATTATTCATCCAATAACAAAACCATCAAGCTACCATGACCACCTGCCAAGAGATTTGCTGGAGTTGGCTTGAGAACACAGACTGATGGGATTGAGATGCTATATATCTCAAGATGAAGGTAAATGCACATTGTTGTAAATTCCTTGACTTGCTTAGGTAATTAAGCTACTTCCTGCATTGTATTGAGGAGTATGGCATCATGGTCTGGTTGCCAAATTATACCACATCAACCATGCCTTCCTAATGTCTCTGGCAATCTTCCTTCCTTTGCTAAGGAACATTACATCTCTCGTTGCACCTCCTTTTGATTACCACACTATTATTTCTGGTATCCCCAATCCTCTGTCCTTGACCATCTCCAATTTCTCAATTACATGCTGTATCAACTGAAAGCACAACATACTGACATTTCTCAGCTCTATCTCACCACTACCTCTCTCAACTCACCCAGTGTTGTTAAATCATCAGACTGCATTTCGAACGTTCAGTGGTGAGCAAGTAAAAGTTTCCTTCAATGATTTATTCCTTCAATGGAATGATGAAGATATTGCTATTGGTCCCTGCTACAAACTCCATTCCCCAGCTACTAAATCCACCCTTCTCCATGCCAACAGTCTGAGACAATTAAATCTATTTGATGGCATTTGATGCTGAGATTGGCTTCTGACCTCATGTTCACGTCACCACTAAAATCACTAGGGTAACATCACCAACTTTACCTTGCCTCAGCTCGCCTCGTTCAAAATCCCAGAACTCCCTTCCTAAAAGCACTGTTGGTGTCATAAAACTGTCAGATCTGCAGCAGTTCCAAGAGGCAGCTCATTGTCACCTTTTCTTGAGCAAATAGAGAAAGGCAATAAACGTTGTCCCAGCCAGTGACACCACATTCTAGGCATGAATAAAAAAAACAGAAACCCTCAACCATGCCTTAGTGACTTGTAGACTTGACTGTTCCAATGTACTCATGGCTAGTCTCCCACATTCCATACTCTGTAAACTTGAGCACAATCAAAACTCTGTTGTTTGTTCCTGAACTTGCACCAAAAAGCATTCCTCTAACAATCCTGAGCTCACTCAACTGTATTAGCTCCCAGTTAAATTCTTGTTTTCAAATCCCACCATGCCGTTTTCCTTCCATATAGGCAATTCTGCTATAATGTGTCTTTCGTTAACGCAAATTGATTGTAATGCAATTGGTTGAATAGGGAAAGCTGTTTTAAAGTAAGGCTATATCGTGTTTAGGTCAGCACCTCTTTAAATGTTAAAAATCACACAACAGCAGGCTATAGTCCAACAGGTTGGTTTGGAAGTACTAGCTTTCAGAGCACTGCTCTTTCATCAAGTGATTAGTTACCTGCTGAAGGAGCAGGGCTCCAAAAGTTAGTCCTTCCAAACCAACCTGTTGGGCTATAACCTGGTGATGTGTGATTTTTAATTTTCACGAGTGTGGTGCTGGAAAAGCACAGCTTGTCAGCAACATCTGAGGAGCAGGAAAAATCAACGTTTCGGGCAAAGGCCCTTCATCAGGAATGAGGCTAGAACCCTTGGGGGTGGAGAGATAAATGGGAGAGGGGTGGGGCTGGGGATGAAGGTAGCTGAGTGCAATAGGTAAATGGAGGTGGCGGTAATGGTGGTGGGTCAGAGGGGAGGGTGGAGTGGATAGGTGGGAAGCAAGATGGACAGGTAGGACAGTTCATGAGGGCGGTGCTAAGCTGGAATGTTGGAGCTGGGATAAGGTGGGGAGGGTAAATGAGGAAACTGGTGAAATCCACATTGATGTGATGTGGTTGGAGGGTCGCAAGGCGGAAGATGAGACATTCTTCTTCCAGGCATCAAGTAGTTAGCGAGTGACAATGGAGGAGGCCCATGACCTGCATGCCCTCAGCGGA
The DNA here is from genome assembly GCF_047496795.1 of Chiloscyllium punctatum. Lineage (NCBI taxonomy): Eukaryota > Metazoa > Chordata > Chondrichthyes > Orectolobiformes > Hemiscylliidae > Chiloscyllium > Chiloscyllium punctatum. The sequence continues at coordinate 55,055,568 of NC_092741.1, read as the reverse complement.
GTGGGAGGGGAAGTTGAAGTATTCAGTCACGGGGCGGTGAGGTTGGTTGGTGCAGGTGTCCCAGAGATGTTCTCTGATGCACTCGGCGAGTAGGCATCCTGTCTCCCCATTGTAGAGGAGACCGCATCAGGAGCAACAGATACAGAAAATGACATGTGTGGAAGTGCAGGTGAACCTTTGATGATGTGGAAGGCTCCTTTGTGGCCTTGGAAGGAGTGGGGGGGTGGGGAGGTGTGGACACTGGTTTTATAATTCCTGCAGCGGCAAGGGAAGGTACCAAGAGGAGGGGAAGGTGGGTTGTTGGGGGGTGTGGATATGACAAGTAGTCACAGAGGGAACAGTCTTTATGGAAAGCGGATGGGGTGTGGAGGGAAATATATCTCTGGTGGTGGGGTTCATTTGTAGGTGGTGGAATTGCTGGACGGTGATGCGATGATTTGGAGGTTGGTGAGGTGGAAGGTGAGGATGGGGGGATTCTGTCCTTGTTGCAGTTGGATGGGTGGGGTTCAGGGGTCAAGGTGAAGAAAGTGGATGAGATGCGCTGGAGGGCATCATCAACTACAGTGTATGTGAGAGGGCAAATTGCGGTCTTTAAAAAAGGAGGCCATCTGGTGAAATCTGTGGTGGAACTAGTCCTCCTGGGAGCAGATGTGGTGGAGGCGGAGGAATCAGGAATAAGGGATAGCATTTTTACAGGAGGCAGGGTGTGAGGAGGTGTAATCCAGGTCGTTGTGGGAGTTCGGTGGGTTCGTAGGAAATGTCAGTGTTAAGTCGGTCACTGTCGATGGAGATGGAGAGGTCCAGGAAGGGGAAGGAGATGTCTGAGATTTACTCTCAGTTTTGCCTGATTTTTAGCTTTGCCTACCCCCCCGTCTAACACCTCTACGTCATCTTTAAACGTTGTTTGTATTGCACCAGTTTGGTATAGCACGGGGTTGCACAGGAATGCAAATATCACATTCTGCAGACCTACCTGTATCTGTGTAATCTATTCAATTCCCATGACCATCTATGATATTAGCATTCCTCTAATCCTGTCCTCTTGGGTATTCCCCAATTTTAAAGATTCGACCAGTACTCGTTGTACCTTCATAGATCCAAAGCTCTGGAATTCCATCCCCTCATAACTGTATATTCTCTCCCTATCCCCTCTGCAACTTTACACCTCAGTTTCATCTTCTAAATTACTCCTTAAAATGTAGGTCTTTCCCCAAGCTTTTGGTTGCCTTGCAAACCTGTCCTGATGTGTTCGTAGAATTATAGAATCCCGACCATGTAGAAGCAGACTATTCTGTCCATACCAATCCTCTGAAGACCCATTCCCCTATCCTTCTAACCCTGCATTTCCCATGGCTAATCTACCTAACCTACACATCCCTGGACACTATGGGCAATTTAGCATGGCCAATCCACCTCACCTGCACATCTTTGGACTATGGGAGGAAACCGAAGCACTCGGAGAAACCCACAAAGAGACAGGGAGAACATGCAAACACCACACAGTCAGTCGCCTGAGGGTGGAATTGAACTCAGGTCCTTTGTGCTGTGAGATGACAGTGCTAACTACTGAGCCACCATGCCACCCAAATTATTTGAGAATAGTTCCTGTAAAAGATGACAAGATTTTATTTCATTAAAGACCCAATGTGGAATAAAAGAAATAAGAGGAGTCGGCCGGTCAGCCCATCAAACCAGTTCTGTTTTTCAATTCGATCCTGGTTGATCTTGGGCTTCGACTCCACTTTCCTGTATGCTGCCCTTATATTTTGATTCCGTGAGTCTCAACGAAATCTGTCGAGACAGAAATAATTTGTTGACAATGAAATGTAAATTGTTGCCTTCACAAGCCAAAGCAACCTACATAGGGAGACAATAAGTTATTTGATCTTTGATCTGTAATTTTCTGATCAAGGTTTGTTTTTCTTTCCTTCCCACCTGCAATTACTTTGACTTGTAGTTTGGAGTGTCTTCTTAAGTAGTGAAGTTGAAATTGTGACATATAGATTGACATAATTTCCATTGATACTAATTGCTGGGAAACCCAAATGTCAAGCAGCAGTGCAGAGACTGAGTTAAAAGGCCACTGACAGATGCATTCTGCATTTCCTGCATGCACTTGGATGACCCCCAGCATGTCAGACACTTAAACCCCAGCCCTTTGTATACAATGTATGTTTACTGCTCAAAGCAAGAGTTAGCACTGAAATATTAGGGAACTGTGGATCAGATCGCCTGACAATCTAGATCGAAAATATTTCAAAAGTTTTTCCCAAAAGTATCAAAGTAAAACAGCTGAAAATCTAACAAAGGCTAATCAGCACGTATTTCAAAAGGAGAGATTATACTTGATTGACTTCTTTGAAGAAGCAGATAAAGTAACCGAGGATAATGTACTAGATCTAATGCACAATGTCCTTCAAAGGCACACGTTAACCAGGTGCCTAACTCACAGGTAATTAAATTAAGAGACACTTTGGCATCTGGTCTGGGGATGTAGGGAGGTCTCTGCTGGCAAATACCTAAGAACTGGGAAGGGAATGTGGGCTAATTACCAAATCGATGGCTTAAGGCATAGTTGTATTTAAGATAAGAATATGCTTGTTAAGTGATGAGGGAGTAGTGTTTAGAAATGTAGGGAGATGATCTGAAATATGAAGTAATGTGCTTAAGAAAATAGGAAGTAGGAGTAGGCTGTTATAAGATGAAGGTGGGGTGCTGGGAAGGCATGGCCAGTCAGGCAGCGTCCCAAGAGCAGGAGAATTGATGTTTCGAGCATAAACCCTTAAGCGCTTATGTTTGAAATGTCAATTCTCCTGCTCCTCAGATGCTGTCTGACCGACTGTGCTTTTCTAGCACTACACTCTCGACACTGATCTTCAGCATCTGTAGTCCTCACTTTCTCCTGTTATAAGATGAATCCAACTACATCTCATTGTATTGTAGGATCAAGTTTGTACACTTATCCCACAATGCACGTTCCTGTTAATGACCTGCAGGGCCAACTTGGTCTGGTTTACTAGTGGCAAAACACTTTGAAGTTTAATGAAAAGATGCTTTTGTCGAAAAGTGGCTTTTATCTTAAAGAAAATATAGTTTATTACATAACAACAACGTACAAGTTACATTGGTATTTGTTACTGAGGCTACAAGGAAGGTCACGATATTAGATCCTATTACAATGATATCCCAAGTGATCTCTCACCTTCAGTCCATGTGACATTATTATATTGGGCAGTACTCAATGAACCCCTCAGCATTATCTTTTTAGACACTTATACACTAATGCAAAAACTCCATAGCTTTTATACCCATTCATATATTCACTGGCAATAATTGTCAATTCCTCATTGGCCAGAAGACTGGAGGACAGCCATTGTGGTTCAAGAAGGCAGGTGAGGATAAACCAGAAAACTACAGGTTAGTCTGTCTAACCTCAGTAGTTGGGAAATGATTGGAAGCAATTCTGAGAAACAGAATTATTCTGCTCTTGGAGAGGCAGGGATTCATCTGAAACAGACAGCATGGCTTTGTTTGGCCAATTTGATTAAAGTTTTTGAAGAGGTGACCCGGTGTGTAGGTAAGAGAAATTAATTTGACATAGTCTGCTTGGACTTCTGCAAGACTTTTGATGAGATCTCACAAGGGAGACTAAAATCAAAGGTAAGGACCCAAGGGATCCAGAGAAATTTGGTTAATTGGATCCAGAAATACCTAAGTGGCAGAAAGCAGAAGACGATGGTCAAGGTATGTTTTTGTAACTGGAAGCCTTCATCCAGTGAGATTCCATAGGGGTCAGCATTGCGACCCTTGCTGGTTGTGGTATATATACAAGACTTGTACTTGATTGTAGAAGGATTGATCAGGAGGTTTGCGGATGATACAAAAATTGGTCAAATGGTAATTAGTGAGGAGAGTAGACTTAGATTGCAAAAGAATATAGTCAAGCTGGTCAGATCAGCTGTCTCAGTTTAAAATTATATTAATTGAAGATTCATTAATGAGCTGAAGTGGAGCACGCTGCTTATTTACTATGTCATTGTTTGTGTTTCCTCACAGATTTTGCTGATTCTTGCAATCTGAACTTCCTTCTGTGTTGATAGGAGTGGAAAATAATTTTGCCAGCCCTTTATAGTCACAATTTTCACAATGGTTTGAGACTGTTAAGATCTTGGAGATACCAGGCCATCGCCCTCTGTCCAAGCTCTGACCCTGCACCTGTTGATCACAAGTAACTTTCCAGAACATATTCTATCCTTTAGATGACTGGGTATCAGAGTGCTATATGTTAGCAGTGCCATCTTTATGACAGGCAGTGGTCTCTGTTGCTCCATTACTGGGCAGTGACATTAAACTGCAATTCTGTATGCCTGAGGAGCAACTAGTTCTCCAACATACACCAGAATGTCATCAACAATGATAAAATGTAGGTGGCACTCAAAACATTTATTCTTTATTAACCCAATGGGCCTATGGTCTGGCCATCCTGCAAAACAGTATTAATGAAAGGTGACACCTTCTTGCTCATGTTAAATTTGGTGGAACTCAGAGAATCATATAGTACAGAAGAGGACTTTTGGTCTAGCAAAGCTGTACTGCCAAGATCTGTACTACTACTTACATAAGCCTCACTTTCCTGCACCATGCCTATAGCCTTGACTGTTATGACACTTCAAGCACTCATCAAAATACTTGTTAAAGATTGTGAGGTTTCCTGCCCCAACTACACTCCCAGGCAGTGCATTCCAGACACGCACCACTCTCTGATGAAAAGGTTTTTCCTCAAATCCCCTCTAAACTTCCTGATTTTCACTTTGAAATTGTGCTGCTTGGTTATTGACCCTTCAACAAACTGAAACACCTGCTTTATATCCACGTTGTCCCTGTCCCTTGTAACCTTGTATATCTCAGTCAGATTCCCCAGCCCCCAACCTTCTTTATTTCCAAAGAAAACAAGCCAAGCTTATTCATACCCCCATAAGGACTAAAATGCTTCATCCTAGGCATGGTCCTCTTGAATCTTTCTTGTACTTCCTCCAATGCAATCACATCCTTCCTATGTTGGGATGACCCAAATGGCACACAGTATTCCAGCCGTGACTTAACCAAAGTTCTCAGCTTGCTGACCACCATTACACATTGACAGAATTCTTCCACTAACATAATTAATCTCAATAAATGTATCCTTCCATGTGAGCACTACCATGCGATCATCTACTGGTTGTTCCTTGATCAGTTGATCATTAACCAAATTTCTTTGATAATTTATTCCATGATGTGCTGTTCCTTGAACAATGGTTTCCTGAGTTAAACTAAAGTGTCTCCTTGTACCAGAAGATTCAAATCAAAACATACATTCAAGTGTGTGAATTTTTGCGTGTGAAGTATGTATAAGTCCACCAATATCTGACACCCCTGGAGCTGTAAGGTTATTTAAGTCCAGCTTTGATCTAAAGTGCTTTATCTTCTGGATAATGAAGCTGCATTGCTGAAGGTTGGAAACATTGTTGCTTCAACCATGGTATAATATCTTAAATATAGTGACAATTGCCCCTGTATCAAGCTTAATATTAGTGAGATGCCTGTTGACATAAATACCTTCTTGCCAAAATATTAGATTTGGATCATCTATTTCCTCTCAGCATACTTTTGGTTTTCTTCTATTGTAGGCTGTTCTATGTCATTAACTTACTTATGAAAGTTGCTATTTCCATTTTTGATGCTCTGTAATCGTGTCCTACTTTGGCAAATTTTCTGAAAGTGAGCTATTGCCTTGCAGATAAAACATTCCATTTTAAAGGCTGGATAATGTTGATGCCTATGAGGTATCTGTGCTCCACTGACAATGACTATCAGGATCATCTACAGTCCATCCTACTCTTTGTATTGACTTCTCACATGTGCTTTTAGGAGATTTGAACTTTGTATGCAGTTCCATTCCTCTTCTCCCTTTGGAGTGGTTCTTGAACTTTAAGATTTTACAAGAAGCAAAATCATACAGACACCGTATTTGGCTCAACGTATGCTTCATCATTTAAAATACTCCCAAATCCACGAAAGAAAGCCTCTAAGCTTGTTTAAATGACACAATACCTTGATTGGTTTATCCAAAATAAAATTATCTATGATCTAAGCTTAGTTCCTAATATGCAAATTTATCCTAATATATTTGGAGAAAAATCTTTATCAAGAAACCATAGGTACAACCTTACATTTCTGACTAAATGTTAGTTAATTCAGACCATAATCCCTGGATTATAGTTGTGCTTATGTTACCTTAATCTCTCAGGCCCAAAATCCATCAGATAAATGCAAGGTGCTGCATTTTGGGAAAGCAAATCTTAGCAGAACTCATACACTTAATGGTTAGGGCCTAGGGAGTGTTGCTGAACAAAGAGACCTTGGAGTGCAGGTTCATAGCTCCTTGAAAGTGGAGTTGCAGGTAGATAGGATAGTGAAGAAGGCATTTGGTATGCTTTCCTTTATTGGTCAGAGTATTGAGTACAGGAATTGGGAGGTCATGTACAGGACATTGGTTAGACCACTGTTGGAATATTGAATGCAATTCTGGTTTCCTTCCTATCGGAAAGACGGTGTGAAACCTGAAAGGGTTCAGAAAAGATTTACAAGGATGTTGCCAGGGTTGGAGGATTTGAGCTATAGGGAGAGGCTGAACAGGCTGGGGCTGTTTTCCCTGGAACATCGGAGGCTGAGGGGTGACCTTATAGAGGTTTACAAAATTATGAGGGGCATGGATAGGGTAAATAGACAAAGTTTTTTCACTGGTGTTGGGGAGTCCAGAGTTAGAGGGCATAGGTATTGGGTGAGAGGGGAAAGATATAAAAGAGACCTAAGGGGCAACTTTTTCACATGGAGGGTGGTACGTGTATGAAATGACCTGCCAGAGTAAGTGGTGGAGACTGGTACAATTAAGAGGCATTTGGATGGGTATATGAATAGGAAGGGTTTGGAGGGATATGGGCTGAGTGCTGGTAGGTGCGACTAGATTGGGTTGGGATATCTGGTCGGCATGGACGGATTGGACCGAAGGGTCTGTTTCCATGCTGTACATCTCTATGACTCTATAACTCTATTTGGCTGATAATTTACAATCCTCCACATATTTGGTCCTTCCAGTGGCAAATGATTTTGGTTGATCACCGTTCATGACTGTCCTTCCAAATGCTGCCCTCTCCGGGCCATGATGACTATGACTATGAGTCGGCTGGAATACTTACAACGCACAACTCCACTGGTCCATCTAACCCTGAATATGGGCCCGAGTCAGACTGACTGGACCTGTCTCTTCTTCCAACTGCAATAAAGTTTCTTCAAGTTCACCCTTTCTTTTAATAGTGATTCAAATCAAACATATCACACACACATCAAGCATTTTGATCAGAACGCCTGACAGCTAGTCCTCTTTGGTATATTTCACACACAATCCAGCCAAATATAAAAACGATGCAGTCATTTCAATGCAAAAATTAGTCCAGACAATGTGATCAGTGCACAATGGTTCAATATATCTCTCCTACTGTATCAAGTGATATGGTAACATTCATGCCGCACAAATGCCAGGCAATGACCACCTCCAATAAGACAATCCAACCACTGCCCTTTGACATTCAATAGTGTTCACATAACTGAATACCCCACTTCAACATTTTTTGAGGGGCTTACCATTGACCAGAAACCAACTTGACCTGCTATATAAACAATCACCATAATAGCAGGTCAGAGTCTAGGAATAACTCATCTCGTGGGGTGGCACAGTGGCTCAGTGGTTAGCACTGCTGCCTCACAGAACCAGGGACCCGGGGTCGATTTCAGCCTTGGGTGACTGTCTATGTGGAGTTTGCATATTCTCCCCACAATCCAAAGATGTACAGGTTAGGTGAATTGGCCATGATAAATTGCCCATGATGTTAGGTTCATTTGTCAAAAGGTAAGTGTAGCGTAGGGGAATGGGTCGGGGTGTGTTACTCTTCGGAGGGTCGGTATGGACTTGTTGGGCCGAAGGGCCTGTCTCCATACTGTAGGCAATCTAATCTCCTGACTCCCCAAAGCCTGCTCACCATCCACAAGGCACAAGTCAGGAGTGTGATGGAATATTCCCCACTTACCTGGATGAGTGCAGCTCCAATAGCACTCAAAAAGCTTGACACCATCCAGGACAAAGCAGCACATTTGATAAGTATGATATGCACAAAACATGATTCAATCCCACCAGTATCAATGCTCAGTAGCAGCAGTGTGTATCATCTACCAGATGCAATACAGAAATTCAGCAAAGATCCTTGAAAACCTGTATCTTGAAAACCCATGACCACTGCCATCTAGAAGGACAAATGCAGTAGATACATGGGAACACCACACCAGCAAGTTCCCCTCCAGGCCACTCACCATTCTGACTTGGAAATATATCACTGATCGTTCACTGTCACTGGGTCAAGATTTTGGAATTCTCTCCCCATCAGCACCGTGGGTCTACCGATAGTACATGGACTACAAGATGCAAGAAAGCAGCTCACCACCACCTTCTCAAGGGCATTTTGGGGTGGGCAACAAATGCTGGTCCAGCCAGCGACATCTACATCTGACAAGTGAGTAAAAAAGCATGTAGACCCTAGATGGACAAAGATTTGAATTATTGATTTCCATCCTCAATGGGAGCCCATCATAGTAACAGTGGTCAAGTTCCAACATTATTGTATTAGGTGATCAATGTCTTGATTGCATCAGGCAAGGGCAAGAATTGCCATTTCCTTGTACCAGTGCCCTATGGTAGCAGTCGGATGATGTTGAACTCCTTGTGCTGAACCACTGACAGGATTTAATCCCTGTGTACTTGCGCTTTTATTTGCAGCAGCATCCATGGGGTTTGATATTCTTTTTCATATTTCATGAAGTCCATTTGGATGGGATTCTCAATGTACAATCTTAAGAATTGAATAGATTCTGCTTTGAAAATGTTGGATTCTCTCCTCTTAGGATTGGTTCATGTTTCTTCTGGGTTTCAGCTTCATTCACCATCTGAATTGCTTTTTCCAGAGTCAGATCTTCTTTTCACTGTCAAAGACTAATTAGCAATTCCAACAGCAATTCTATCTCTTATGAATTCTGACCTTAAAGATCCACAGTTACATTTTCCACTGGAGATCACTAATGAATTTATCTGTTCAAAGTTTGGGAGAAGATTTGTAGCTCGGGGTGCTCGTTGTTGTGGTTCTGTTCGCCGAGCTGGAAATTTGTGTTGCAGACGTTTCGTCCCCCGTCTAGGTGGCATCCTCAGTGCTTGGGAGCCTCCCGTGAAGCGCTTCTGTGATCTTTCCTCCGGCATTTCCTCCGGCAATCAACAAACACTTCGACCTGGACCCAATATACCGGCCACTGCAGTGGACAGCTAGAACTGACAACCGGAAGCGGCAGATACAAATGACTATAAATGCCGGAGGAAACATCACAGAAGCGCTTCACAGGAGGCTCCCAAGCACTGAGGATGTCACCTAGACGGGGGACGAAATGTCTGCAACGCAAATTCCCAGCTCGGCAAACAGAACCACAACAATTTATCTGTGGATTTCTCTTGATGCTGAGCTATTCTATTTAATTTTGGTCTTCAAATAATTTTATTTGTTTTAAGCTTAAAGTAATGATTAGTGGCTTTGACAACTTTATCAAAACTCTGTTGCTTCTTTTATGCTTTGGCAAACTATAGTATATTATCAACTATTACATTAGAAGTGTATCTGTATTTAAGGACATGAAAAACTGGAAGATATTGAACCTCTTTATCAGTTTCTGATTTTGACAGGCTTTTGTCAAGGAAGGTAGTTAACAGTTTAATGTTGATTACAAAAAGTCAAATAACTTTGGAAAAGCAGTGAAGCTAAACTTACAGTGAGACAAAAGATGGAAATAATTGCCCTTAATTGTTGCAAAACATGATGCTGGAACAGGCTTTGTTCTGACGGTTGCTTAGGAACTCTTTCAGGTCCAGGTCCTAAAACCTTTCCTAAATAAGTCGCAATGTGTGTGGCTAAGTAGATGCCTTGAGTCTTTACTGCAGTTTAAGTCGCAGATTGCAAATCTTTTCTGCAGCCTCAATAGTCTTCTAACTTTCTTCTTCCATCAGAACCTGTTTACTTATGCTTCCCATTTGTTCCTTTGATACTTTAACTCTGGATTCACAACAATTGTTTTGCCTAATTATTTCAGCAGCCCTTGATTCCCTTCATGGCATCATGGCACCCATCTACTATGGCAATGACAATCAATCTGAGCTGAAAGTAATTTGCTTCCTTTCCAGCTTTCATCACCTGTGATACTCATATTTTCCAAAAAACAATTACCTTGCCCTTCAATGATGTCAGCTTTACTCATCAAGCCTCCAATGTCCATTCACTGACTGACTGAGCCTTGATTCGGCTCACTCCACAGGTCAGTCTGTAACCATGCTGGGACATGCCTGATGCTCCAGCCCCATGGAGTTTCTAGCATCCTCTTTCTGATGCATATCTCACACCAAATCAGAAATGTTCTTTGCCATCAGCTGTAAATTCTGCCTTGGTGAATCTTCCCACATGGTTCTCTTCTGCAGGGTTCTTGAATATTCAGCTCTTCCAACTGCTGTATGAACAGCCTTCTTACAGTTGTATCGGACATTTTGGTTGCTGAAGCTAAATGAGTCAACACCACTTGCCCTCATGTAGTAAGATAAACCCTCGCACCATCTCATTGTGGTATAATATCCATATGGTAGAATAGGATCCCTACAGGGTGGAAACAGGCCCTTCGGCCCACAAGTCCACACTGATCCACCGAAGAGCAAAAAATCCCCCCCACTACTCTACATTACTGCAGACTAATGCACCTAATCTAACATCCCTGAACACTATGGACAATTTAGCATGGTCAATTCACCTAACGTGCACATCTTTGGATTGTGGGAGGATACCAGAGCATCCAGAGGAAACCCACGCAGACACAGGGAGAGTGTGCAAACTCCACACAGACAATCACCCAAGGCAGGAATTGAATCCACCTGATGGTTCCTGTCACTATGAGGCAACAGTGCTAACCACTGAGCAACACTGCCGCCCTCTATCATCTAGCCTTGATAGAGATTCGCACACCTTGCTTGGCTTAGCATGGGAGAGAAAAACCATCTGGCAGTCTAAGAAAAAGAGGATTTGGCCTTAAAACATATGTTGTTTATTGCTTTAAAACAACTAGGTACAAGTTACGTTGATATAATAGACATTGTTACTGAGGGAGACCCATTGTTACTCCTTTGGGATCTTAAACTGTTCTTTTGCCTATGTCCATATGACATCATCATATTGGATAGTGCTTAATACATTCCTCCTGTCAAAACCCTATAACCATTTATAATATGGATCATTCAGCTGTTTGAACTTATCTCAATGTCATTTTCACGCATTATTCCCAGAGCCACCTTTTCTATTAATCTCTGTCTTGAATATACTCAATGACGGAATTCCCACAGCCTCCTGGGTAATTCCAAAAACTCACCACCTTCTGAATGAAGAAATTTTTTTCTCATCATAGTTCTAAATACTAGCCTTACTTCCTTTGTTTTCTCAGACTGTATCCCTGGTTCTAGACTGACCAGCCGGGGAAACATCTTTCTTGTATCGAAGATTTGATTTGATTCAATTTCTTATTGTCATATGTACTGAGATACAGTGATAAGTATTGTTTTTTGGGCCATTCAGACCAATCGTACCTCACCTGAGTACATCAGAGTATTGAACAGAATGTAGAATATAGTGTTACAGCTAGAGAAAAGATGCAGACAAAGATCAGCTCTAATATGAGAATCTGTTCAAAAATCTGGTAACAGCAGGGAAAAAGCTGTTCTTGAATCTGTTGGGACACATTTTCAAACTTTCGTATCTTCCACCCAATAGAAGAGGCTGGAAGACCGTATAACCGGGGGGGAGGGGTCTTTGTTTTGTTGGGTGCTTCCCAAGGCAGAAAGAAATGTAGATGGAGTCAATGTAATGAAGGCTGGTTGTCGTATAGACTAAGCTGCATTCAAAACTCTCTGTAATTTCTTGCGGTTTTGAGCAGAGCAGTTGTCATATTGAGCTGTGATGCATCTGGATTGGAATCTTTCAGTAGTGTGTTGATAAAAGTTGGCAGGAGTTAGTGTGAACCGCCTGCATTTCCTTCTAAGGAAGCATGGGCATTGCTATATTTTCTTGACTGTAGAATCAACATGGATGGACCAGCACAGATTGTTGGTGATATTTACTCCTAGGAACTTGCAGCTCTCGGCCATCTTTACCTCAGCACCATTAATACTGCAGGGACGTCAACTCCACTCTGCTTCCTGATGTCGATGACCAACTCCTTCATTTTGCTGACATTGAGGGAGGGATTGTTGTCTTTACACCATGCCACTAAGCTTCCTATCTATTTCCTCGTTGTTGTTTGAGATCCAACCCAGCATAGTGGAGTGATCAACAAATTTGCAAATGGAGTTAGAGCTGAATTTAGCCACACAGTCATGAGTGTATAAAGAGTACAATAAGCGGCATGCAGCCTTATGAGGCACTAGTGTTGAGGATTATTGTGGAAGAGCTGTCTGATAAGAGGACACACCTGTTTAGCAGAAATTCTACACAGATCTTCTGGGCAAAATGGCCTATAGATATCATGTAACCATTTTTGTATCACACTATTAAAAATTGTGTAACAGGTGAAATAGCCAAGGTCCAAAGTTAAGTTTCAGTACAATAGGGGATAAAATCAAAGAATCCAGTGTGTGCTAGCTTGGCAGTACAAAGTTTGGTTTCAAATATCCACGGATCTTCGAAGCCAACTTTGATCTTGCGATCATTTTTCACATTTGCAAAGTGGGAGGACCTTGCATCCATTTTGAGTTTAAATGTAACACAGATCACAACTCACCACAATTAAAAGCATGCTTTGAAGAGTCAAATCTGAAGAATATTCAAAAGCCAAGACGTGGTATTAATTAGCAGCATATGTTTGGAAGATAAATGTTATCAAAGCTTTTGAACACATTGGCATTAATGCAGTCCACACTGTGGCACGACATTAAACATTTTTTTTAAAGATGAGGCATGTTTAACAATGACAATAGCATTTCAATATGATATATTTGGTGAAATTGTGCAAATTTATTAGGAGGATGGAAAATCAAGGAACCATCCACAGTGGATCTTTGGATCTATTACTGGGACTATGTCACATATTGGCTGTTGTTAAAACAGAATCACGCATTATTGTAAATACTACCTCTAAAATTCTGAAATCTTTGACTTTTTGGTAATGTTTAGAGACTTCACATATGTGAGAAATCCTTTTTAGTTTTCCAGCAGTGCGCTGAGACAAAAATATTTTCAAGGGATAGGACTTTCAAAAAAAATCATTGCATAGTGATTTATTTTGAAGCTTTGACACTTTCTCAGTTTGCTGTTGCTAAATTGTTAAAGGACACCTGTACAAACATGAGTATACTTTCTGCTGTGCGTAAAGCTAAAGAATCTTTTGCTCATTACTTTCATTTTCATTACACAGTGACAGCTTTGTTAAGGAATTTGTTTAAAATATTCCACATTGAGGAAAATCAACCTCTTTTGGATGATATTTACTCTCACAGTCAGTCGTTTGCTAGTTGCTGCACGTATTAGTTGTAGATCCTATAAGCTGCTTCTGGATGACAAGACAATTCAGATGAAAAGACCTCATAAGAAGACAAAAACTACATTGTAAAACCAGCTAAATGAGTTGTAACTCTGGGGACATTGTGCTTCTCTTGATTATGAAATGGTCACCAGCACTAAATTTTAGAGGTGTTCTAATTACTGTATGTATTACTTTGTTGTGTTCTGGCAATATTCTGGTTATCCATTAAACTAATCACGTGGTATGATAGTGACAGCTGGTACAAAGTATCATCCTACTATGTGTGTGCAGTACAGTTAGTAGTAATTTTAACAGAAATCCTGTGGTTCATTATAAAGAAAACTGATAGTCTTGTGTCACTGTAGTTGTGAGAGCAAAGGATTTTACAACAGTAGGGTGACTGACAGCTGTGTGATATATAGCACTGCTGGTGCCACAGCCATATACCAACATACTAGAAGGTAGATTTACGACCAGTGATCCCAGATATATCCAGAATACTGGTAACTAAAAAATTACATGTAATCTCGGTGCAGTGGCACTACATCTGGCAGGATATGTGATGCTATGCAGAGCAACTAGTATCTCACCTTGCAATATTTCGAGTGGCACAACTTCAATTTATTTGTGCTGGTTATCTTTGCAATTTACATAAATTGCTTTTTCTCAGTCTTTTCAATATTTGTTACAATCATAGATACATTATGGTCAGTAAGGTTTCAATGTTCTCTTCCTTTACAATGTCACTTTTTCCACGTTATTTTTTAGAGCTAGGTCCAGTATCGATTCGTTCCTTGCTGGACAAAGGACACAGTGATCCATAGCATCTGGAGTACTGTGTACAGTACTGGTCTTATGGAAGGTTGTTGGAAGCAGTTCGGGGAATGTTTACTAGACTAATGCCTGGAATGAATGTATTGCCTTTTCAGAGCAGATTAGACAGGCTAACCCCTTATCGCCTAGAAGATTCAGGGGTGACTTAGCTAATTATTATCAGATAATGAGTGAACTCGAATAAATGGATAGAGAAAGGATGTTTCCTCTTCTGGGAGACTCTAGAACAAGGGGTCATAGTTTAAAAATAAGTGATCACACATTTAAGACAAAGATGAAGAAAAAACAAATTCTCTAAGGAATGAGAATCTTTGGAATTCCCTTCCTCAAAAGGCAGTGGTTACAGACTCTTCAAATATTTTTAAAGCAATGGTAGAGATGTTTTGATTACCAAAGGGATGAAAGATTATCAGGTTTATATAGGAATGGAAAGTTGAGGTTAAAATTAGATCAGCCATGATCTGACTGAATGGCATCGCAAGCTTGAAGGGCTGAATGGCCTGCTTTTATTCCTTGTTTGTATATTTATAACACTGATCAGGATACATCAGCTAGCTTTATATTTATACGGCTTAGTGGTATTATCGCTGGACTCTTAACCCAGAGACCCAGGTAATGTTCTGGGGACCCGGGTTCAAATCCTGTCATTACAGATGGTGGAAATTTAATTCAATAAAAATCAGGAATCAAGAGCCTGTGATGACCAGGAATCCATTGTGAATTGTTGTAAAAGCCCACCTGGTTCACTAATGTCCTTTAGGGAAGGAAACTACTGTCCTTACCTGGTCTAACCTACATGTGACTATAGATCCACAGCAATGTGGTTGACTCTGAACTGCCTCTGGGATGGGCAGTAAATGCTGGTTATCCAGCAATGCCCTCATCCCATGAATGAGTAAAAAGAAATTTAGATTTTTACTGTAACATGTACTCGAGAACAGGAGTACAGTGGAAAGTGGAAATTCCCATAAAAGATAGGATTAAAATTAGAATCAGAAATAAAAGAAACAGCCAAAAGAAAGGGAAACACCCAGATTACTCCCCTGCCTTCACCATGAATCCTCACCACCAGAAAAACAAAGCCACAAAGTCTATCTCTAGTCTCCAAATGGTCAGGACCCTGGGTCCCTGCAGCCGGAACACCATCGCCTCCACCATCAGTTACCTGGGCCCAGATGTGTCCTGGAGCCAACTCACCACTGCTGGAACCGTGTCGCCATTCTTTGGTGCCATCTTGCCTCCACCGCTGTTGACGCCACCATGAGTCTGTTCTGGGCCAATCTCAGCAATGTAGTTGCTGCTGAAACTGTCGGATCCCAAACTGGGCCCAGACTCGATACTGGGCCCACATCCCTGAAGCAGCTGTTGTCTCGTTCTGGCTAATGTTGCTGCCACGCAGCCCCCTGGAAGCCATTTTTCCCACTGCAGCTGATCCTCTAAAAAGACGTCTGATGCCACCAAGAAAACAAACAAAAAAGAAAATGCAAAAGTAATAGAAAGAGAGAGAAAAAACAAAGGCAGACATAAGCAGACGAACCCAAGTGGTAATGCTGCTACTCCGCTGCCACCATTTTAATAAATCAATTAACAATCCCTCCCTCTGACTGACAGGTTAACCTCACTACAGTCACACTTTGCACAATTAAACTCACCCATTATCATACGTCAGTTGTTCATACATCATTTATACTTTGACCAGATTTCTTTCATGATTTCTGACTAACGTTCCACACTTCCAAAAGCATAGCTCTTCCATTCTTCTTGTTATGATTCCAGCTCTGAACAAGTCAGATCCCACAGTAAGCAGCACTTTCTCTTTTTGTCCCAGAGTGAAGCTGGACAGGATAGACCATAAGTTTTAAGTTTCTTGGAGGTCAATCATTGAACACATACACAAGAGTCTACCGATATATATTCAACAAAAAAACTTAAAAGTTCATTACACAAAGCAGAATGTAAATTATGTTACACTACATGAGAACTATTTCAAATAGTCTCATTACAAATATCAAAAAGACAGAACTAACCTTTTTATTTCCAACACCAGCCATAGAGACACTAAAATTGCAGTAAATGACCACTTCTGATCCACTTAAAGCTTTTTGTTCAACTAGCACAAATGTAATTGGTTTCTAGATTAAAAGCTGAAAGAACTGTGGATGTTAAAAATCAGAAACAAAAACAGAAATTGCTGGAAAAGCTCAACATGCTCTGGCAGCATCTGAGGAAAGAAATCAGAGTTCACACTCAGTGAACCTTCCTTAGAATAGGTTTCTGCTGGCCAGGTTTCCTAAAGTAAGCTAGTCCCATTTGCCTGCATTTGCTCCAAATCCCACTAAATCTTTCCTATATATGTACTTGCACAAATGTCTGTTAAATGTAATAATTGTACCTGCCTCTACCACTTCCGCTGGCAGCTTGTTCCATGTACTCACCACTCTGTGTAAAAACATTGCCTTGTGGGTCCCTTTGAAGTGTTTTCCCTCTCAACTTAAACCTATGTTGTCTAGTTTTGGACTGCCCTATGCTGGGGAAAAGACCTTGGCTATTGACCCTATCCATGTCCCTCACGATTTTTAAGATCTTTATCAGGCCACCCCTTGGAACCTCTCCTTATAACTCAAACCTTCCAATCTTGGCAACATCCTTGTAAATGTCTTTTGCAATCTTTCCAACTGAAATCTAAAATCCATTTTTTCCACTTTTGAATTCAAATACCCAAACAGAAATAATATAATATAAACATTCATCGCATTATTCTAAAGCTTAAATCAAATAAATTGAGCTTTGGCACTATCTCTTATATTATCACCCTGTTCCATTACTAAAGTGAAATCCTTGAACAATGTTACCATTCGTCCTCGCTTCTCTGAACTACATTGTAAATAGGAATGTGGAGTCTACTCCCCCGGTCTAAAACACATCTCTGAATCGGTCCTATCAACAGTAATTTGCCTCTTTAACTTACCAATTTTATTTTGATTATTTCCTCTATTACTTACTTGCAACTGAAGACCATCTCCCACACTTCCCCATCCCATCACAGCCACACCCCTCTCTTTAGGCAGCATGATTTATTCAACTCCATCCTATTTTTGATGTGTTGTTCTTCTTTTTCTTTCATATCTTGTCTCCTTTATTTTCCCATTGCCTTCATAATCTCATTTTTCTTTTCCTTCGCATGCTGGGAAAATCAACGGCACTAACCAACCTTCCTGTGAGAGTTCAGCATGTGTCAAAAAGTACTTTTACACATTTAGAATCATTGATCAATGACATAGAAAACTGGAAATTGAAACATAACTAAACCATTATGGAACTTAAAAACAAGATGTCTGGGCTGCTTCCAATACTGGACGAAAAGGTTTTGAATTGAATAATCAGCAAGGTGATTGATGATGAAAGGAGAACAGAATGTGACACATTAAAAATGAACTTGAGCTTGAAGTTTCAGAGAACTCAGTCATTTTAAGTCAGTGTTGAAACACCGACTCAGATTGGGTGTTGCACAGTTTAATACCACACTGTATTTAGTTAATCGAAGTTAAAGGAAATTAATTCCATGTGGAAAGTAAAACTGGCATCTCTTCCAGACCTCTGGATTTCCAACTTAATGAGTTAGGTTAAAACAGTTTCCTACTTTGACAACCCAGATCAGGGCTTAATTATTATCCTCATCTTTTTTCTTTTAATTGTTAATTTATGATGAAATTAAATGCAGAAGGCTGCAAAATTAAAAGAAAAATAGATATATTCACTGGAAACATAATAACAATGACTGAAATTCGTCTCTTAAGGCATTAGATATTTCTCACAAGTATGTGACTGTAGAGATCATTTTAAGTTCAGTGATATTATACTGATGTGCATCTGGTTGCATTGTGGTTATGTGCAGAATGATTCACATTTAGTCATATTTATGATATTTTCAAGATAGACAACTGCACTGGTCAATGACATGATCTGCTTTATACATAATGACAGGACTGATTGCTTACCATATACTCTCCATAGATGAGCTGTCCTACTTAGACTGTAATGTTAGCCTCTATTTGACAGGCAATGTTGACTCCAGCATTGCTGTGGTTTTGAATGGGGCACCTTACATCAAGTGTAATGATCCTGTGGTTATATATGCTGCAGATCATATCAAGTACTGTGGTTATATGGAGGAGAAAATCATATGAAAGCTCAAGGTTTTGTGGTTATGGACAGAGCCCTTCATGTTGAGATTATTCATATTGTTGTTATATAATAAAGGAGTCATACTAAATTATGTACCATATAGCATTACAGCAGCAGTATTGCTTCTTGCAGACAGATGATGAGAAGCAGATTTTCAGTGCCAATCAATGGAGAGATAACAAATAGCACTAGATCTGTCAAATTATCCTTGATGCATCAACAAATGACAATGATTAATTTAGATTTAAAATTCAGCTCTTTTAATGTTCTATCTAAGAAAAGAATTGCAAATGCATTTGCAATCTATGACCCTCTGCTTTTAAGGTCATAAGTCTCCTTCCCAGATGTTAACAATTCTGCAACTATATCTGTGGATTACATGTTGTTAGACTTAAACTAGAATTCAGATTTATTAACACCTGTCTGAAAAATCTGCACAAAATATAGTTCTGGTACAAAAGAGAATCTCCCACAGTGCTATGAAGTTTGAGAATGGAGTACAGTGCACTGTACTTAATTTGTACCGAACCGACGGCATCATATTACTTCACATCAAAACTTACAGTTGTCTCCCAAGGGATCTGCTGACCCTTTGGGGCAGGCAAGTGATCAAATTTATTTTGAAACGTATGGACTATTTATGCTGCAGAAATCCCATGGTGACTTTTACCTTGAAGATTCCTTACTGTTGCTGCAATGTTAATGGGCAAAACTATTTGGGGAGAAATACTTTGTGGACCTGATCAGTTATTCATCAATCAGAAATTGGAAATCAAATACTTTCAAAAGGTAAACAGAGCATTGAATTAATGAAGAAGAATGTTGAATAGCATAGCAGTCCGAACTTGCAACAATAGATTTTTAAGAAATTCTTTATGCATTAATTTATCAGAAAGATATATGTAAGAAAATACTTATCGGTGAATTACAATTATTTCACACTTGATTATATATTTGTTTCATTCTTATGCTAGATTTTTGTCAGGGGTCTTAATATATGGGTTACTGTCTTCACTATAATAGGAATAAAAGGAAAATCAGAAGAATTGTATTTAAATGTTCTTTTGCTAGTTTCTACAATATAATTTCAGGAGCCAAGGAAATAATTTCTGAGAACTATATTAAGTTTGTTGGAAAATCTTTGTTGTATTAATTGTTGTCTCTTATCTTTCATGGCTCCCCTTTTCCAAATCCTACACAGACAACAAGGATTCTCGACCCAGCATTCTGTCATTAATATGACTCTGAATATTTTTAATATGGTTGCAGCAACAATCTGTTTTAATTCCAAATGTAAGTAGATTACAGGAGCCGATGTGGCTTGTTTTTTCTTGAATGCCCTTTATACAATTTAATGCAAATAAACATTGGGCAGTTTTGTTGACTTTAGCACATCAGGTCTGCTTTATAATGTTGTTTCTGACTGTCTGCTTTGTGAGAAGAGAATGTGAAATGGTATTTAGTGAATGGTAAATCCTAATAATTGCCAGTAGTTCAACAATTATTAGGCAAAAGGTTGCATGGAATAATTTAATATGTTTATCCACATAATGGAACAAAAACGTTAATTGAAGTTTGATTTAAGTTATTTTGATCAGGTTCCTTCATCCAATCTAAACTGTCCTGGTGGGTTTTTCACTTAGCCATTCGGGTCAGACTTGGAATGAGTCATTTTAGACAAATTGTTATACCACATTTACTTCTCTGTCTTTGTTTTCGGACTTGTTGTCGAAATACCTAAAATTTGCCATTATGTGCATTGTGATAGTAGATGTTGACAATGGGGAATTGATGATATGTGTGAATAAGGTTGATAAAGTTAAATAAGTTAATGTTCACCCAGGAACTCAAGTTGTCATGGTGTTGTCAATCTGTCCTCACAAATAATGTTAAGTCCAAACTTAGAAGTAGGCAGGCTAACATAGAAGTTTTTATCCACTTTCCATTGTGATCTTGTAACGCCCTCTCTGATGAAGATCTCCAAGTACAAGTACAAAGAACAAAGAACAACACAGCACGGGAACAGGCCCTTCGATCTCCAAGCCTGCACCCACACATTTTACCCTTCCATACAAAAACTGTCTTCACTTACAGGGTCTCGGCAAATTAGACATCAGGCGTACAATTTCCATCTGCATGTGTTAAGGCCTGTGCAGGAGACAGTAGGGGCGTTGTGGTAAAGAACATCGATGAAATTGTGATCACGGGCTGTAATGATGAAAGCATCTGTGTACCAAATTCGCGTAAAATCACACTTCCCGCTCATCCCATATCTCTTCTTCTGTAACACAAGCCACAGATGGCATAAGCATTCATTTCTTATATGAAAGGTCAGCAGCCTTCCATCATCTATGCTCCATCGCTTGGGGAAACATCTCAGAAGCACTAGGTGATCACAAGACAATTACACAAGAGAAGATAAGTGTTAAGAGAATCTTTAAGGGTGACTCTAGACATTTGCATGTTTGCTGTGAGTAAGAGGACAACATGATGGTCTGTGATAAAGGAACAATAACGAGAGTGGGACATTTCATGAACGGAGATAAGTAGTTGGGTTTACTGGTAGAGCTCAAAAATAATATGATCTCAGATATTCCAGGCAAAAGAAAAAGAACTCTCTTCCTCATTTCTTTCCTCCACCACTTGTTGTATTTCCTCCTGCTCCTTAACATCTCATCAGTTAGGGGACAGCAATAGGGATTCCTTCACAATTAGCAGATTGTGCAGTTGAGAGCATTTTACCATAAGTCTGTATCAATAGAAGAGCACCTCCAGAGCCATTCAGGAAGTGGAATTGTTGAATTCAGAATGCTTTCATTCCATGGGAATGCTCTACTCTACCTGCACCTTTTGGAAGCCATGCCCTACACCTTATGGAAGTGAAATCCATTTTAGTTGATTAAATGGCTGTTTGCAGATTTGGAGTATGCAAGGTCATGCGTATACTGTCAATGACATTCTTCACCAATAATAAACCTCAATCCATGTTAAACCTTCTGCTCACACCTTCCCCTTGCCTCTGAAACAGGGAATGGGATAAATATGATTATTTTTGTGCAAGGAGCATTGGTACAATAGTATACTGATTAAAGTGGTACATTGTTTATGTCCCCAGCAGTTGCCTAAAACAAATCAAACACAAAAACCAAGAACCACAGCTGCATTGACAGTCACAGACAACACTCTCTTGTCCCATTTCAATTTTGTAGTTGTGTCTGTAGCAGTCAGAGGATATCATTTGGAATCTTGTTTGTGAAACAAAGTTTTCTCAGGCATTGTCCTTCGTTGAAACTGAACTAAGATGATCGCTCCCTACTCCCTAAACTACTTGGTAACTATGGCCATCTGTTGGCTATTCTTCCCATTGCTCTTCCCCCTTCTTCCAGTGCTGTCCTTCTCAATGTGAGGTTTCTTTATTCTCCTAGTCATGTTCAATTCCAAGAGACAGCCCATGTCTGCAGTAGTCTGGTTCAACTCAACTTTCAAACCGATAGAAATATAACACGGGCCATACCACTCTCTCTATACCACTCACATTTCAGTCATGTATGTCATAGCCCCAAAAACCACATACATTTGAACAAATAACCAGATTAAATAATTAAGCAAATAGACCTCTAAGTGGCCTTAATTCCCTTAAGTAGCCATGTTAGAGGCTCCTTCATTCTGTTGGATATTGTGTTCAGGTGTGTGAGTTTCACATGTATAATAAAACTCACTCAAATCTGTCCCCAAACTTGATCTTAAGTCCAAACCCAGAAGTTAAAGTTTGTTTTTATCCATGTTCCATTGTACCATGTAATGCCCTCTCTGATGAAGATCTCCAATTTTAGTGCCAAATTATGCTGAATTATGTGCATTTTCACTTTACTGCATCAAAAAGAAATTGCAAAGGTTGGAGATGCATATTTGATCCATCAGCATCTGGAAATAGAAAAGACAGACACACAATACTGTCATTGATGTCCAGGCAGAGGTAGAGCTGTACACCGTTTTCCCTCTTTCCAGATATGATGGACTTTTTTGTCAAAGCACTCTGGACTAGATTTGAACTCTGGCCCCAGAGGTATAGCAACAGATTACTCATCCACTTGCCCAACAAACATTATGCATTTCAATCAAGCTATTTCTGGAGCACAATCTAATCTTGTCGTTTAAATTCTACTCATAAACTTGTGGAGCTTTGCTTCTATTTATGAAGCCATGGATCCTTTAATTCACTTCCAAACTTGTTCGCTGCCAGGTGTCCATTCTCCAGATATGTTGCAGCTGCTATCAGTTTTCCACAGCAACAAGCCAACAACTGCAGGAAATGGCACTATTTTCCTTCACATCTCCCAGCTCCAGCAACTACCCTCAGTCTTAGGGAATGGTATGAGGCTTGCCTGTCTAGTAGCACAGCTGCCTTGGAATCAGAAAGCTGTAGATTTAACCTGCATTCAAAGACTTGAGCATGTAAGGTATTCTGACATTTGAGCATAGTACTGAGGGAGAGCTGTATTGTTGCTGTGTTGTCATACATAAGGTAAATTAAACAGAGGTTCTGCCTGCTTGCAAAATATCCCATACTGCGATTAGCAGGGAGCAAAGGAACGGTGCCAGTCAACATTTATCCTCAACCCAAAGCAGGTTAAGTGGTTGTTGCTCTCATTGTTGTGTACATACTGAAAGATTTTATTGCTCCCTAAAACAACAGTGACTCCATTTCAAAATTTATTGGCGAAAGCACATTTTGTCCTGAACGGTGCCATACAAATGCAAGCTTCTCTTTTCTGTCTATCCCTGGAAACAGATTATTTTATGTATTTGTCGTGAGCAGGGCCAATGAGTTCAAATCTATTCAAACCCATTTATTTTTCAAGGAAGTCAGCAAGTTCAAAATGTCCAAGGCAGGAAAATGAGAAGAGCGAACACTCCGTGGAGATATTCTGATCTAAAAGGGGGAACAGCACGATTTGTGTGTGATCAGATTGTCCAATAATAAGTTCCAGGTGTGCTTCCAGTAGTTCTGGCAAAAGAAACCAGAAACCAATGACAAGACTTTACAGAAAGGAGTGCCTTGTGGAAAAAATGAGGTGAATGAAGCTAACGGCTTTGGCAGTTCAATCTGGTCAGGTCAGTGCAGTGCATCTTTAGGAACTTCAGTTTCTGCCTTTGTGTAGGAGGTGTAGATTTGTGCAGAGACTGGCTGTATGTCAGTATCTAGCTGAGTGCAACATGAAGTTATGTGGAACAGAATCATCACATTTATGCTTTTTTGCCTGCAGCTGCGACTGTGGGCAGACTTGTCCAGTTCCTGTGGCTGGTTTTACAGGTAGGGTGGTCTCAGAAAATATCTCAGCTGGCCTCCTTCACGCCCTCACTGTCACAGAGCCACATGCTGATCTTTGCCACACTCGAGCCCTGGAGGTGGCAAATTATGAGCTACTCTTCATTCAGCTGTAATTTTTCATTTGGTAGAAGGAGTTGAAGAGCTCAGGGTAGGCAGCAGATCGAGCCATGGGCAGGAGAACAGCCTGTGGTGATGGAGAGGGGTATGGTAATCTGTGGTGCTTCAATTTTTAATGCCTGTTCCAAATCAGCTCATTCCTTACTCCATCAGTTCAAAATCTGCTCCACCAGTGGTTCGCCTGTCTGCCTGAAATTGCTATCATAACTCCAAACCCCTTGTCCCCTCAGGCCTACCTTCCCATTGTCGACAGACGACCCCTTACCGACCCAACCCTGTGGTACCAGAAGTGGTGCTGCTGAAAGTACAAAAATGCAGGACCATCAGATGGTTGGCATCTCTCTGAAGCAAGATCACCTCCCTGAGAGAAGGAAGAATGTCCCACTTCCATCAATGGGAATGCATTCCTGCCAAATCTATGGGAGGCAAGACAGAAAATTCAGGATATAAAAGTCACTTTTAACAGATGACAATTATGTATGTGAATATTAATAACTTGAGTTTCAAGGGAATTTCAAAGAATATGGTTTTCTTTGTTAAATTATTGATTAGAGTGACCATATTTTAATTTTTAACTTATTTTAACTTATTCCATTTAAATTTCAGAGTCTGACAATTTATTAAAAACATGTTCTCCTCCTTTCTGAGTGTGGACTTCATCAGCAAAGCCAGAATTGTCTGTCAATGGTTGAGGGTTGTTTTTCAGACTGGAGGCCTGTGACCAGTGGAGTGCCACAAGGATCGGTGCTGGGTGCACTACTTTTCATCATTTATGTAAATGATTTGGTGTGAGCATGAGAGGTATAGTTACTAAGTTTGCAGATGACATCAAAATTGGCGGTGTAGGGGACAGTGAAGAAGGTTACCTCAGATTACAACAGGACCTTCATCAGATGAGCCAATGCACTGAGAAGTGGCAGATGTAGTTTAATTTAGGTAAATGCAAGGGGCTGCACTTTGGGAAAGCAAATCTTAGCAGGACTTATACACTTAATGGTAAGGTCCTAAGGAGTGTTGCTGAACAAAGAGATCTTGGAGCGCAGGTTTATAGCTCCTCAAAAGTAGAGTCGCAGGTAGATAGGATAGTGAAGAAGGTGTTTGGTATGCTTTCCTTTGTTTGGCAGAATATTCAGTACAGGAGTTGGGAGGTCATGTTGTAGCTGTACAGGATATTGGTTAGGCCACTGTTGGAACACTGTGTGCAATTCTGGTATCCTTCCTATCGGAAGGATGTTGTGAAACTTGAAAGGGTTCTGAAAAGATTTACAAGGGTGTTGTCAGGGTTGGAGGTTTTGAGCTATAAGGAGAGGTTGAATAGGCTGGGGCTGTTTTCCCTAGAGTGTCAGAGGTTGAGGGGTGACCTTATAGAAGTTTATAAAATCATGAGGGGCATGGATAGGGTAAATAGACAAAGTTTTTTCCATGGGGTAGGGAGTTCAGAACTAAAGGGCATAGGTGTAGGGTGAGAGAGGAAAGATACAAAAGAGACCCAAGGGGCAACCTTTTCATGCAGAGGGTGATACATGTGTGGATTGGACTGCCAGAGAAGTGGTGGAGGCTGGTACAATTTCAACATTTTAAAAGGCGTCTGGATGGGTATATTAAGGGTTTGGAGGGATATGGGCCGGTTGCTGGCAAGTGGGACTAGATTGGGTTGGGATATCTGGTCGGCATGGATGAGTTGGATGGAAGGGTCTGTTGTTTCCATGCTGTACATCTCTATGATTCCATGACTCTATTCATTGGCCATCACTAGGCACAATTGATTAACTTGTTTCTGAGCCAAGTTAAGTTAATCATCCTTCAATTTCGAAAGGGCTGTTTTGCAGTGCTTTACAATTCCAGAGTAAGGACACAAACTAGTGTTCATTTCAGTGACTTTAAGTGTGATTTAATTAACAAAATCATGAAAATAAACTTAATTTGGTGATTCTGAGCTTCCATAATGTACATGGAAACAAAAGCTTAACAGCCCACTATAAATGTTAAGCACTGTTTGCCCCTTCTATTTTAAGCAATATCCAGTGCTATTCTTTCTGCTCCTGGATGTGACAGTTTGATCTGCTCTCAGTTCAGTCCTCTCTTTGGTGAATTTAGGACTTTTCCAAGCTTGAAAGAGCAGCACTGAAAATTATTTAATCCCACAAATTCAAAAATGCAAATACAACAGCACAAACCATGCAATGGACAACAGGAACAGAGTGGATTGTAGAAGGCTGACATAGCAAGGCTTCACTGGCTCAAACATAGCAGCTTGCAGACCATTGAGTTGGAAGGTAAATAACCCAAAGTGGTGGGTACCAAACCCTATTGCTGCAAACAGACCAAACTGTTCAGATCTTCAGCAATCTGCAACTTGTGCAACAATGAGTAGCGAACTTAAACACTCAAAGCACTTGCTCTGGAGATTTCCTCAGGATTGGGAGAGGGGTACAAAAAGGCTGTTCCTCCTCAGTTGCTGTAATATCAGTGAAAACATTGCCTCCATTGAGAAGGTTATTTGAGAATCCAGGAAACATTTGTGATTTTTAATTCATTGTGGCAATGTTTGGGCAACAGAAATATGGTAGAATTGGAAGACTTTGTTTTGAGGGGTTTTGTTTCTGTCTGTGTGTTTAAGTGTGGGAATTATGTTGACACAGTGATGGACATGATTCAAGTGACTCATGGGGTTAAAGTGTAATGTATCTGGTTAGGGGCCAAGGGAGTGTGTCATTTCTTGAAAAAGGACAACCCTGTATCTGCATACTGTTGTATTCTTCCATGGTTTTCAGGGCAGTGCCTGAAGAGAACACATTTGCAAATTAACAAGCATCAAAGACTTGTATACCCAAGATCTCTGGTGTTGGGTTATGTTTCAGTGACAAAGCTCCTCCCAAAAGAAATGGATTGTGGATACTACTGGCTGATCCAGCATTTATCACCTACTCTTTTAACATGTTTTTGTTGCAGATCCCTTAAAAACCCATATCTAACTGAAATATAAAGGCAGAATTTTACCAGACATCAACTGGGTCAATTTTGATGGATTTCTGAGAGGGAGTAGTGAGATTTTGCAAATACTTTACTTTCCCAAACTCGCCTCAGAACCAATGCACCTATTGTGTCTTATTCATCCTATTACCCTCCCTCTTACCACAGGCAGGAGTCGTCACCAGTGCCAGGACCTCACAGGATTCCTTACGCTGGCACCATTTCTGAAGGTGAAGCACTGTCAGTCCAGATCTGTCCTGCACAGGTCTTGCAAATTGCCCTGGACATGGCCGACAGAGAGAAATTGGCAACTCTCATTGCCAACCTGGAGGTCATGGTGGATGTGGTGGTGCAAAGCAGAAGACCTCCCATCCTTCAGGTCTCACAGAAAAGCCAACGCTGTTGACAATGGAGGGCCAGAGGAGCAAGTGGCTGGAGTCAACAGATAACTAACTGCTCTGCCTTTCATGTTAGAATCATTACCGTCTAGTATCTACCCAGTGAGTGGGAGAATGGGAAACTGCATATCAGTCAGGCAAGGTTAACCATTAATGAGGTGTTAATGCACACCTTTCACTGCTCACTAGTGAGAATATTGCCTCACATTTCAGCATTTGGTTGGAGAATAGGTCTATTTGCTCTCAACGTCAGGATTCTCCTTACTGCTAATTTACTCAGTATTCCCAACTTTCTCACCATTCCAAGGCTGGAAAGCGTCTGCCTTATAAATCATTCTCTTGGAAGTTCCAAAAGAGCAAACATATTTTGGCTTTAACAAGAGCAGAATAAAAGCTTCATTATTATTTGTGCGATAAAAGACGTCCTGCTGTAATGTGTAAATAACCTGGCTCTAAATTCAAGATTGTGGCCCTTGATTCTGGACTCCCACAACATAGGGACCATCTTCCTGTTAATATCCTCATAATTTACAAAGTGTCATCTGCGAACTTTAGATCCAACTCTCTTTTCCTTCTTTCAATGCATGCAGTGAGAGATGAGGCATCGTGTAAATCCCGAGGGAACACTGTGTCACCCCCTACTGATCTGTGAATGAAATCGCCAACTCTACAATCTGTCTCGAACCTCTGAATTAATTACCATTTCACATCATAAATTTGTCTCAAATACCATGCACTGTCAATTTTGCTAATAATCTCGTGTGGAATTTATCAAATGCTGTCTGGCAGTCCCTATATGAAACATCCATTGGCACTCTTTTAATCATCTTGGTCGTGAGTTCCTCATTCAATTCAACTGGATTAGTCAGACATAACATAACCTTTACTGATCCACACTGATTCTCTGATCAGCTCATACTCGTCCTAATGTTCAATCTGTCTCGACCGATAGTTTCCAGTAACCTCCCAGCATTGATTTAAACTGACAGATCCATGGACACCTTTCCCCCACCCTCCCTTTTCAAGTAATGGGCTGACAATTGCAATTTTGCAAACCAAGGGCATAAATTGCAAATCCAGAGCACTCCGGAAAATTACGACTGGCACGTCTGCACATTCTCTGCCAGCTTTTTCATTCAGCTATCTCAACGGGGCAGGGCAGGATGCTCTTGTCGTGAAAGAATGTTCGGTCTTTTGAATCGTTTTCTTTTTCAGCTTCAGAAATCATTGCAGATGGCTTACTGATGGCTGCCGTCTTTGATGCAGTGGTTTTCCTCCTCCACCTTTGGGAAGGGGGATCCTTGGAAGCAGAAGTCAAGAAACGATGAGATGTTCCCATGGCAGCTCCTGCTGCTTTTCTCAGAAATGTTACCGACTGCTCCACATGAGGGCAGAAATTGACTGTCCACCTTAACTGTCCCATCCCAATATTGATACAGAAAACAATCCTCACATGCATAATCCAGAATTAATTTCCTCCAGTACTTTAAAGGCATAAATATAAAGTGATCAAATGTAGTAGCTATTCATTACTGATTACGCTACTGCAGTAATCTACTGTTTACTTGCATTATTCCTTTCCTCATGAGTGCTTGTCCTGTAGTAATGGCCCACGTATGATCTACCTCTGCTTGATTCTTTTTGCTAAGGCAACCCAGGGCAGGACTTATACAATTAAAAGTAGGGTGCTGGGGAGCCTTGCTGAATAGGGCGGCACGGTGGCACAGTGGTTAGCACTGCTGCCTCACAGCGCCAGAGACCCGGGTTCAGTTCCCGCCTCAGACTGTGTGGAGTTTGCACGTTCTCCCCGTGTCTGCGTGGGTTTCCTCCGGGTGCTCTGGTTTCCTCCCACAGTCCAAAGATGTGCAGGTCAGGTGAATTGGACATGCTAAATTGCCCGTAGTGTTAGGTAAGGGGTAGATGTAGGGGTATGGGTGGGTTGCGCCTCGGCGGGGCGGTGTGGACTTGTTGGGCCAAAGGGCCTGTTTCCACACTGTAAGTAATCTAATCTAACAATGAGACCTAAAGGAGCAGGTGCATAATTCATTGAAAGTGGAGTTACAGGTAGACAGCGTGGTGAAGAGGGTGTTTGGTATGCTTGCCTTCATTAATCAGAACATTGAGTATAGGAAAAGGGGCGAATTGGGCTTTGGTGAGGCCACTTCTAGAATACTGTGTACAATTCTAGTCATCCTTCTATAGGAAGGATGTTGTTAAACTTGAGACTGTTCAGAAAAGATTTACAAGAATGTTGCCAAGACTGTAGGGTTTGAGTTACAGGGAGAGGTTGAATAGGGTGAGGCTTTTTGCCCTGGAGCATTGAAGGCTGAGGGGGGAGGGGGGGAACCTTATAGAGGTTTATAAAATCATGAGGGGCATTGATAGGATAAATCCAATATTTTTCTCCTAGGGTGTGGGGGTCCAAAGCGAGAGGGCAAAGAATTAAAAGGGACCTGAAAAGTAACATTTTCACACAGAGGGTGGTGCGTGTATGCAGTGAGCTGCCAGAGGAAGTGGTGGAGGTTAGTACAATAACAGCATTTAAAAGGGATCTGGATGGGTATATGAATAGGAAGGGTTTAGAGGGATATGGGACAAATGCTGTCAAATGGGACTAGGTCAGATTGGGATATCTGTTCGGCACAGACAAGTTAGACCCAAGAGTCTGTTTCCATGCTGTAGGACTCTATGACGTAGTGAATTCCTCTGAAAAGAGATTGAGAAAGGTGCCAAGACTGACTCACCAGTACATGATTCTGGAAACAAGGTAGACTTCAAATTCTCCAATCACAGAGTTAAGACTAATCAAGCTCCAGATCACAATTCTCTGTAAACGAGGCATGCCCCAACCTGTCAAAAGGCTTTTGGGTGGTTGTAGCTAATCAGCAGAAGGAAAATGTGGAGGATCTATTATTCTGAGAGCGAGAACATTATTTTCCATCATAACAGCACACTGACCCCACTTAGAATCTCAATGTCAGTATAACCGCCAAGCTGAAGGTACACAGCCCTGATATCAGGAAAGCCCATTCCTTTCAAACATCTCATTCAAACAAGCCCATCAGTTACAATTGGCTCAGTGGAAAGCTGACAGTGTAGCCAAGGCCGAGGTGAAAGCTATTTGAACTGACATTGCAACCTCTGCTGTGTTGGAATTGCCGCTGTATCTGGTTCTGAAAGCTGACCCTCAGCACCCACTTACTCAAACACCAGGCTCCTTCCTTTTTACTGATCAGACTGTTGAAGGATTGCAAAGTTCCTGCTCAGAAAACTTCCCTCATGTATAGGACGTGCCTTTGGTTGTTCTTAGGAGTCCAAGAGAGCGGCAACCTAAGCCTTTTCTACTCCTCCTATTTCTCTTGATTTTGTGTAAACAATCAGATGTCCGGCCTGCTTGGAAATTCAACAGAACTTATGAAATAGGAACAGAAGTACACCATTTACCTTTTGAAATCAACGCTACTATTCAATAGGATCATGACTGATCTGCTTCTGTTTTTAAATTCCACATTGCCATCTACACCTAGTAATCTTTGTACCCCTGGTTAAGAAGAAACTATCACCCTGTCTTAAAAATATCTTATGACCTCGCCTCCACCATCTTCTAAGGCAGGAAGTTCCAAAGTCATAGAGTCACACAGCACAGAAACAAATCCTTCAGTCTAACCAGTCCATGCTGACCATAACCCTAAATTAAACTAGTCCCACTTGCCTGCTTCTGACCCATATCCCACCAAACCTTTCTCATTCATGAACTTATCCAAACATCTTTTAAACGTTGTAATTGTACCCACACCTATGACTTCCTCAGGAGACAACCTTCTGAGGGAAAAAGTTTCTCTTAATTCTCTTCCTGAAAGGGTGGCCCCCAAATTTAAAACAGTGTCCCCTAGTTCTAGACTGACCCACAAGAGGAATTATCTTTTCCACATCCACCACTTATAAATCTTCAGAATTCAACTGTATTTTCTCCTGCCCTTTCGTTCAACTGAGGATTTTACTACATATGGTGGGCCCAGGCTTTTGGTTGAGTGGGTGGTCTGTGGCAATACAGTGGCCTCTCAATCACATGATGTGTGCCCTCCCTGTACATGTGAGGATGGCCAGGAAATCCAGGTACTCTCATGCTTTCTGGATTGCAACACAATTCTGACAAGTGATGCTTCTCAGTAGCTATTGCTCAAGAGAATCAACCAAATACAATTCTGACTGCTGGATGAACTCATAATGCAGTCCACCCCCATTGCCTAGTACACCCACTTTCTGATCCACCCACTAATGTGATCCACCTACCCTGAGATCTATCTAATACCTGATCCTCCTGATACCTTAACCACCTCATACAGCAGTTATCTGGTCAACCTAAATCTCCCATGATCACCACCAGTACCCCACCCCAGCACCCCACCAGTTTACCTGATCCAGGTATAACATGATCCATTGTCACTTGGTCCTGCCTTGTGCTCTTTTGTATTGCTAGACTGTATAGAATCACTGAACAGTCTGCACTGATTGGTGCAACTAATAGCCAAAGGCACTCTTGTTTCTGTTCACAGTTATTCTGTTATCACCAGAAGGGCTTTACAAAATCAAACTTTGCTGAAGATTGAGTTGGTTCATTATACCTTAATATTTGATCTGACACTTCCACTAAAATCAGAAACATTAGTGGAGGGATCATGTTTAAAGTCTTAAAGATAATTGGGTGGCTAAAATGTATCCAATAATGGGCAGCAATGGTGGATGATGAAGATTTGAATGAACAAGATGGCTGAAGCTCGTAGCTTGCTCAGTTAGCTGCCCTAGCCTCAGCAAATCTACCTCGTGGCAAGTGATAGGGAAGCTGGCACTGACTGCCTGAAAAATGGGGAGGAGAGAGAGTGCAATCCAGAGGAGGGAGGAAGGCAAGGCCATGGATGAGCTGATCTTTACAAGTGTAAGAGGGGCACTCATAGGTACCAAAGCGCAGAAGTAAACCTGAGATTCAACTGAGTTCCTTACCTACTAGGTGAATAAAAACCAAAGCTTTTTGTACCTCATGCCTGTTCCCCTGTGCTCAGGTCACTGATTAAAATGATCAAGATCTGCCTTGCATATTAGTTAACAAAGTCCTACCGCCTTCTTGTTGGTAATGCAGTTGCCTTCTCCAAAGAACACGTTAAAATGAGAAAGGCAGGTCGGATCGGAGATGATAAGTGACTGTTACACATCTCTTGCCCTGGTTAACATCAGGCCAATGGAGAAAGTGTGAAGGTGGATTAGAAGAGGAGACAACGTCATATAAAGGCAGCAACAGATAATTGATGCATGCTACCATCTGTGTAGCCTGCAGGAATTTTCCAGAGATGCTCGGTGACTTCAGGTTACACTGGATAAAGAGGCACATTCCATTCTACTGCCAGAGAAATGTGAGGCCGACTCCACATCACTGAACGTGAGGCCAGCAGTTTGAAGTGTGCTGATTAGAAACAGAATCCTCACAGACAAAAATCATGTCATCAAGGATATTAAAAGTTATTCTTTTTATCGACCTGAGTTATTAAATCAGCAAGAAACTAACTATTGTTCTTCCAATCTAATTTCCTGCAGCCAGCTGAGTTATGTGGATGTTCCTTTGATTATTTTTGGTGTAGCTGGTGTCAGAATTGAAATTAGCCTTGTGAAAATTGGGACAAGAAATTGGACTCAATCATACTTTTTTTTTTGGACAATATGAGTACCCATAAAGCTGTAAAACAGTGTCTGAGGCATGCACGCACACTTTGGAATGAAACATGCTCGAATATGGGTGGCAGTGTTAGCCCGGGACTGGAGACTATCCTCTGAAAGCATATACAGTAGTTTATAATGTGAATCAGTGAGCAGTAACCACTGTGAAACAATTGTCCCTCCCTTAGCCCTGCACAATTGAACATACATTGAGCAGCAGAAAGGAACTCCAGCAATGCTATTGAGGATATCATCAACTATCTACAGGTTAAAAGGTATTTAACATAACCTGACGGATTGGTGACGATGCGCCATGGCAGATTCGCTGCCGATGATTAGCTACTGTCAGTTCTCCACCAGCGTTTCTCCACTGGGGTCATTTGACCTCTGAAGACTATTCGCCACCAGAAATATATAGATGGACTGATTGTTTTCCCTCCCGCCTGTTCTTTCATACTTCTCAGTCCCCTTTATTTATACAACTACATACTACATATTGATAAAAAAGAGGTAAAATAAATATCATTTTATTGGTTTATATATAAAAATGAGTTACAAATTTAAACCAGAAAAAGGAAATATATTTTAAAAATCTTTATAATGGTAGTAAAATCTCACATTAATATTGAACAATGAAATTTTAGTTCATTTGATAGTTATGCGCTATTTATTTATAAAGATAAAAGCCAAAGCAATTATCATTTTTGCTTTTAAAGCATAATCAGGATCGGTGTTGTATTGACGAGTTGCTCCAACTGCAGCAATATGTCAATGCATATTTTGTGCCAAATGTAAGAAACAGCCCCTAATTCTAACTTCAGGAAAACATTCTCTCATAGCACTGATAGCTGCCTGCTCAAAGTCACAATGGATATACTGTGGTCTGGGATTAGGTACCAAGGACTTCACCATTTCAAACATACATACATACATTGAACACTGTTTATTTGGTAGAAGTATATACACTATTGGATAATCAAGGAAGTAATTGTATAATCATATTTGGTAGGGAATCTTGGATACATTATTTAGCAGAATCGACGTGGTTTGTGGATGGTACGTTTAATATAGCCCCTATTTTATTCTCTCAGGTATATTTTATTTTAGCAAAAAGACTTGATGGGGTTCATCCAATATTGCATATACTTTTATTTGCGGTATTTGCGGTGGCAAATCGTCTTCATTGGCCAATGGCCAGTGGCTAAGCATCTGCAGTGGTCAAAGGGCAGTGGCTAATCGTCGGCAGCGAATCTGCTGTGGCGAATGGTCCCATCCTGAACCTGACTGTTGCCACCATTCGACAAGTGTTTGATGTTTTTATACTTGCTTCAAGTTGAGGAAAGCTAAAGGTTTTATTGCTGGAGAGTATTTTGTTAACTTCAAGACTTCAACACAAAGCACCTGCTGACAAGGATTAGAGTAGGACTTGGAAAATAAGCAGATCCCTCTTTGTCTATAGCAATGGCTCCCCTGGGTGCCCACACCAGGCCCATGCATGCTTGTCAGGGTATTCTTAACTCTTGTGTATGCCAATGGGGTGCACTCTACATGTCACTGATGGAGGGGTTTTCAAAGGTCCTGTTTGTCTTGATGTGAGGCCCAAGGAACAGATCGTAGAGCATGGTGTCCTGCCAATGTGCTTCACTGCATCAGTGACTGCAGCCACTCTTCCCAGTGTGCCTCACTGCAAAGTTAACTGTAGATCACTCTTCACAGTCTCAGCTTCTGATCTTTGAAATAGTGCCGTATGATACTTTGGGTGAACTTGAAAGGATGAAGGTCTTGATTTAACATTTCATCTAAAAGGCAGAACATCCGGCTAGGGCAGCATTCACCCTGTGTAGCTTTTATGTGTTAGGTTTTGATCTCTAAAGTTCTCTTTCTGAGACCAGACCTTAACGTAAGAGAGAAGGAGTAAGGAAAGCAATTGATGACATAGGGTTAAGAATAAATATCTTACAGGCTATAACTGATGTGGAATTCATTCCTTTTAGTTTTTACATTTGCAGCTTTCACAGAAATAAATGTAAATGTAAGAGGCTATTTAACATGTGTCTTATTCATTATTAGAAATTCTTTCACTGCATTTTGGCTTCAATTCTTTGCTTCATCCTTTTCATATTTTACTCTGTTTAGTTTAAAGTTTCTACTCCAGCCTTAAACTACATTTGCTTAACGTTTGTCTTTAAGGTACTTTGCAGTCATATCCAATGGACATAATTCACTCTTTATACATATTCCATGAATCCAGCCTCATTTATCCTCTCAATTGCAGCCACTCTGTGTAAAGTTTGTTCCGCTCACTTAAGTACAAGATCTTTGAACAGTCACCTTCAAAGCGATTCTAGGAATGACTGGTGCACATATTCGGAAACTCCATGCATATGTCAAGAAAAAGACGACTTTGTTTAACACCTTTTTATGTTTGTTAGTGAGCTAGTGGTTAAAGCTAATGGGCTGAGAGAGGGATTTGTGGAGTTCAGAGGGGAAAAGGTAAGGTTGGGGGTGGTGGCGAGGTGGGTGTTGGACTGCATCATGTCTGATTTTGGGCACTTTTTCAGAAGTTAAGCCGTTGTGTATTGCTGGAGGCAAGCATTTAGGTGATCATTAAGGTAATAAGAAATGGTGTTTGGTCTGCTGATTTTCTTTTTCCCAAGCCAGACGGTAGGGACATAAATGTCATTGGATTTGTGAGGCATCCTTGTTGCCAACATGGTTAGATTACAGCACCTCACCAATGACCAGTCCCAACTGACCCTGGTGGCTATCTGGCTTCAGTTGGTTTAGAGATTGGCGGGGGAGTAGAAATGCTGCCACCCTGACGGAGGTTGGAATCTGCTTCATTCATGGAGCTATTGGTCTGTGCTTCACCATCTCCAATGGTCTGACAATGATGATGATGATGATGATGATGATGATGATGTGGAAAACACCAGAGAATTGACCATTGTCAATTATCATGGTTTGAACATCCAAGAGGATACTAGAACCTGGAGTCAAGTGAAATGCTTCCATTTAAGGTTGTTACTTTATGCTCTAATGGTGTCAGGTCTATTTCAGTGTACACACTACTGCCACACACTCCATGGTTAACTGTATTATATTTATGTCTCCCAAGCACACCCATCACAAATTGAAGTTGAACTCCTCCATGTTTCCCACAATTGGCTCTGGATCATGGACAGATAGTTTCATGATAAGAGTTGCGCATCGTCATGAGCCATTTGATCTTCTATGAGCCCTGCAAGTCATCAGCTCATTTTGCTGGAGTCCTAATGTCCAAACTCACCTTCTGTTCATTTAGTTCCAAAGCTGTTCTCTCCCTCTGCCCTTGCTCCTGTGCATTGATGTTGGGTGAATCATCCAGTGCAGACTTCTCTACTTACTGCACTATGCTGGGCAACATGTCTGAGCTGATGCCTGCAAAGTTAAGTTGGTGTGAGACAGAATGTCCTGGAAGACAGGTTCAAAGGACCCTTTGTTTCTTCTGGTGACTAGAAAAGGCATAGAGCGACACCAACTGCTTTATTTTGTGCTTTAAACCAATAATGTTAGTTGTACAGTGAGGTCTAGAGTGTCTCAGGCTGTGGGTGTCTGTACACTCTATCCCTCAGGCTGCTTGTTCCTTATCACTAAATAAGGCTCTTCAATTCCTTAAGTATTATAACACTCCTTTATTTACAGGTGTAGATAGTGAGTTTTTAATACAGCTTTCTGTTGTAGACTCTAAGACCTCTCTCTTCACATGTTCATTCATTGATCAAAGTTGTAACTTTGACTATTTGAGTTTCCAAGCAATACTTATAGGTAGGCTTAGTGTCAGAGCCAGAACAATATTTCTAAGTGATTGTTGCTGTGGTAGTTCTCCTGGTAACTTGTTGTACTTGTGTGTGGTACTGGGTAAGGGTCATTTGAGGCATCCTCCAATCTTCGTTTGTCTTGCTTTCCCCCGACACTAGCAAGTGAAAGGCTGAACCCATATACGTGAGAGAGCCAGAATCTATGATGAGTTACTCCTCCAATTAGAGATCCTATCTCTCCCACCTTCCACCAATCACAGGCTGCCTCTCACTCAGATTTGTTGCTGGTAGTGACCCAATTAGCAGCAGACATGAGTGAAAACCAGCCTGTGATTGGAGGCAAAAAAAAACTGCAGATGCTGGAATCTATGGTAGACAAACAGAAGGCCGGAAGAACACAGCAAGATCAGGCAGCATCAGGAGGTGGAGAAGTCAGCGTTTCAGGTGTAACCCTTCAAAAGGAGGAGTGCTGAAGAAGAGTTACGCCCGAAATGTTGACTGCTCCACCTCCTGATGCTGCCTGGCTTGAAATATTCTTCCAGCCTCCTGCCTGTCTACCTGTGATTGGAGGAGCAGTCGGGAAAGTAAGTAGCTGGAATGAGTAGGTACCTGCAACTGCTGTCTGCTAGGCCTGTAGCATACCATGGACTTGGTCTGGGAGGTGTCTCGGACTGAGTCAGAGCATTACACTTGGCTGGGTCAAGGGCTGTCACGTGCTGCAGTGGCAGGGGCAGGAGAACACAAGTGAGGAGCACAGGATGTTGAATGAGGAGGATGTAAGGAGAGGAGGTGGAAGAAGATTCTGTGAGGCTGGAGAGGAGGAGGAGTCTGCAAGGATGATGGTTGACTGAAAGCTGCAAGGTGGGGCTGCAGGGGATTGCTGCATGGGTGGTGAACAAGGAGGCTGACAGGATAAAAGGAGAGTGCACAGGGTGCCTGAAGGAGTAGTCTACAAAGTGGGGAGGAGAAGGATGCAAGGACAAGGATGGAGGAGGCCTGCAAGAAGGAGCTGCAAGAGGCAGCAGAGAAAAAGACCACAAAGGAAATAGAACAGTTTAAAACATGTCAACAAAAGAATACCCAACCAACTGGGAGCCAAGAAAGGTTCAGTAAACTGAGGTAATGAATTGCTTCAAAATGATCGTGAAATCTCTAGCTAAAGGCCATATAAGTTCAGAGCTACTTTGTGAGGGAAAGATGTAGTGTATGCTATGGTAATGAACACAGTTTCATTTGTTAAATTTTAATCTGGGATTGAGAACTGAATGGTAGTAACTTCCCAACATTTTGTAGGTGTGGTACGAGTTTATTAGCTATGACGTCACCAGTATGCTGAAGTTCTACTTAGGTTTATGGCTTTCAGTATGTAGAAGCATGTGCATGTATCAGTTGTTTTGTTGTAAACTTATATCTATTGTCTTATGCTAGTTTAAATGCTGTGGTATCTAAGAAAGTATTAGTTCCTTGTTTGTTGTGGCTTTAAGTTTTATGGTTGATAATTGAAGATATTAATGAATTCTTCCAATTTGGCTTCCATGTGAGTCCAAACACCTAACATTCAATTCTCATATTGATGCTTTTATTAATATGTAACCAAATAAATACTCAAGTGAGAATGTAAAAGGAATCCTGAAAATCAAAAAGGTCGATCTTGAGAATATTTCAAGAAGAGACTTCAAAAAAAGATTTTGTCCCCTAACAGAGAGGAAGATTCAAAGAAGTAAAGTTGCTATACATGAATGACCATAGAGCCATAGACTCATAGAGTCATAGAGATGGACAGACCCTTCAATCCAACCCTTCCATGTCAAGCAGATATCCCAACCCAATCTAGTCCTACCTGCCAGCACTCAGCCCATATCCCTCCAAACCCTTCTTGTGCATATAACCATCCAGATGCCTTTTAAATGTTGCAATTGTACCAGCCTCCACCACTTCCTCTGGCAGCTCATTCTTTACACGTACCACCCTCTGTGTGAAAAAGTTGCCCCTTAGGTCTCTTTGATATCTTTTCCCTCTCACCCTAAACTATGTTTTCTAGCAGAGAGCGGCGGGAGCTGAGTGGAAGTGAAGTTGGAGCGCAAAGCTGGTCAGGAAGGTAAGTGATTGTTATTTGAGTGGGTGTGTTCTAGACCCCAGGTCCTACAAAGTAGGGCCTTACTCCCCCCCTCCTCTTTTAACCTAAATTAAAAGTCCACAGACTTGCCCCAAAAAGAGGGTCCAAGGAAGTTCCTGTGGATTGAAGAGTGAGGGTTTAGCTCAGGAGTCTTTGACAAGGAGGTTGAGTGAAGTGATTACGCCACAGTTGAAGAGGGTGAAGACATGACTGCCAAGCTGGTTCAGTGTGCTACGTGCTTGATGTGGGAGGTCAACGAGTCTGGTGTGTCTGGTTCGTATGAGTATGGAAATGTGTGCACGTTCAGCTACTGACAGAGCATATTGCAGCACTGATGAAAGAACTCGAGGACCTTAGGCTCATCCGAGAGAATGAGATCTTTCTGGACAAGACCTCCAGCGAGGTTATTACAGCGATCATACCAGAAGAGAGCAGAAGAGAGCAGGCGATGAGGAAGGCAGAGAGGAGACAGGTGCAAGAGACCCCGGGGGAAGTACCTGTCAGGAACAAGTTGAATCTTTTGGAAACAGTAGAGACAGATGACACTGCCAGTCCACGAGGCGGCCAGATCTGTCAATCAAAAGTTGGTGTGGAGGCAGAGCAGAAGAGTCGGACATCGCACAGAGCTGTGGTAATAGGGGACTCCATAGTGAGAGGAACTGACCGGGGTTTTTGTGGCAGCAGGTGGGACTTCAGGATGGTGTGTTGCCTTCCTGGTTCCAGGGTTAAGGACATCACAGACAGAGTGCAGGAAATCCTCAAGGACGAAGGTGAAGAGCCAGAGGTGGTGGTACATATCGGCACAAATGACGTCGGGAAGAAGAGGAGGAACATATGACAGCGGGATTTCGAAGAACTAGGAAGAAGGCTGAAAAGCAGGACGTTATCTCCGGTTTGCTTCCAGTTCCTCGGGCTGGTGAGGCCAGAAACAGGAATATAATGGAATTGAACGTGTGGCTGGGGAACTGGTGCAGGAAGCAAGGATTTAAATTCTTGGATCACTGGGGTATGTTTTGTGGAAAGCATAAATTATACAAGAGAGACAGTTTGCACCTTAATAGGTTAGAGACCAGCATTCTGGCAGGCAGGTTTGTTACTGCAACACAGCTACGTTTAAACTAAGTAGCGGGGGGGAGGGGACAAACTGGATGTTTAAGAAGGAAATTGAAGGGAAAGTTAGAACAAGGGAAGTCAAGAAAGACAACTGTATCAATGAGGCAGAAAACTCAGAAAGGGATCATGCTGTAAGGTTGAGTGAAATAGGAGTTGATGGGAAGGGTGAGGGCAATAACAAATTAAAAATACTATATATGAATGCACGAAGCATTAGAAATAAGATGGATGAGTTTGAGGCTCTTTTGGAAATTGGCAGATATGATATTGTGGGGATAACTGAGACGTGGCTTCAAGTGGACAGGGCCTGGGAAATGAATATTCAAGGCTACACGTGCTATCGTAAGTACAGACTGATGGGCAGAGGGAGTGGGGTGGTCATGTTGGTAAGGGATGATATTCAGTCTCTTGCATGGGGGAACCTAGAATCAGGGGATGTAGAGTCAGTATGGATAGAGCTGAGAAATTCTAAGGGTAAAAAGACCCTCTTAGGAGTTATCTACAGGCCCCCAAACATTAGTCTGGACGTCGGATGTAAGTTTAATCAGGAGCTGAAATTGGCCTGTTGCAAAGATGATACTACAGTTGTTATGGGGGATTTCAACATGCAGGTAGACTGGGAGAATCAGGATGGTATTGGACCTCAAGAAAGAGACTTTGTGGAGTGTCTCCGAGATGGATTGTAAGAACAGCTGGTGCTGGAGCCTACCAGGGAGAAGGCAATTCTGGATCTGGTATTGTGCAACGAACCAGAATTGATCAGGGACCTCGAAGTGAAGGAGCCATTGGGAAATAGTGACCATAATACAATAAGCTTCAATCTGCAATTTGAGAGGGAGAGGGTACAATTGGAAGTGACAATATTTCAGTTGAATAAAGGGAACTATGGAGTTATGAGGGAGGAGCTGGCCAAAGTTCAATGGTGCAATACCTTAGCAGGGATGACACTGGAGGAACAATGGCAGATATTTCTAGATATAATGCAGAAGATGCAGGATCAGTTCATTCCAAAAAGGAAGAAAGATCCTAGGAGGAGGCATGGGTGGCCGTGGCTGACGAGGGAAGTTAAGAAACATATAAAGTTAAAAGAGAAAAAGTATAACATAGCAAAGATAAGTGGAAAAACGGAGGACTGGGAAACTTTTAAAGAACAACAGAGGATTACTAAGAAGGAAACACACAGAGAAAAAATGAGGTACGAAGGTAAACTGGCCAAAAATATAAAGGAGGATAGTAAAAGCTTTTTTAGGTATGTGAAAGGCAAAAAAATGGTTAAGACTAAAATTGGGCCCTTGAAGACAGAAACAGGGGATTACATTACGGGGAACAAAGAAATGGCAGAAGAATTGGTACTTCAGATCTGTGTTCACTGGGGAAGACACAAGCAATCTCCCTGAAGTAACAGTGGCTGAAGGACCTGAACTGAAGGGAATTTATATTTGCCAGGAATTGGTGTTGGAGAGAATGTTAGATCTGAAGGTTGATAAGTCCCCGGGGCCTGAGGGTCTACATCCCAGGGTACTGAAGGAGGTGGCTCGAGAAATCGTGGATACGTTGGTGATTATTTTCCAGAGTTCGATAGATTCGGGATCAGTTCCTGCGGATTGGAGTGTGGCTAATGTTGTACCACTTTTTAAGAAAGGTGGGAGAGAGAAAGCAGGAAATTATAGACCAGTTAGTCTGACCTCAGTGGTGGGAAAGATGCTGGAGTCTATTATAAAGGATGAAATTACGGCACATCTGGATAGTAGTAACAGGATAGGTCAGAGTCAGCATGGATTTATGAAGGGGAAATCATGCTTGACTAATCTTCTGGAATTTTTTGAGGACGTAACTCTGAAGATTCAGTAGATGTAGTGTACCTGGACTTTCAGAAAGCTTTTGATAAAGTCCCACATAGGAGGTTAGTGAGCAAAATTAGGGCGCATGGTATTGGGGGCAAAGTACTAACTTGGATTGAAAGTTGGTTGGCTGACAGGAAACAAAGAGTAGTGATAAACGGCTCCATTTCGGAATGGCAGGCAGTGACCAGTGGGGTACCGCAGGGATCACTGCTGGGACCGCAGCTTTTTACAATATATATTAATAATATAGAAGATGGTATGAGTAATAACGTTAGCAAATTTGCTTATGATACTAAGCTGGGTGGCAGGGTGAAATGTGACGAGGATGTTAGGAGATTACAGGGTGACCTGGACAGGTTAGGTGAGTGGACAGATACATGGCAGATGCAGTTTAATGTGGATAAATGTATGGTTATCCACTTTGGTGGCAAGAACAGGAAGGCAGATTACTACCTAAATGGAATCAATTTAGGTAAAGGGGCAGTACAGAGAGACCTGGGTGTTCTTGTACACCAGTCAATGAAGGTAAGCATGCAGGTACAGCAGGTAGTGAAGAAGGCTAATAGCATGCTGGCCTTCATAACAAGTGAGATTGAGTATAGAAGCAAAGAGGTTCTTCTGAAGCTGTACAGGGCCCGGGTGAGACCACGCCTGGAATATTGTGTGCAGTTCTGGTCTCCAAATTTGAGGAAAGACATTCTGGCTATTGAGGGAGTATAGCGTAGGTTCACAAGATCAATTCCTAAAATGGCAGGACTACCTTACGCTGAAAGACTGGAGCGATTGGGCTT
The DNA here is from genome assembly GCF_047496795.1 of Chiloscyllium punctatum. Taxonomy (NCBI): domain Eukaryota; kingdom Metazoa; phylum Chordata; class Chondrichthyes; order Orectolobiformes; family Hemiscylliidae; genus Chiloscyllium; species Chiloscyllium punctatum. The sequence goes on along the minus strand of NC_092741.1, from coordinate 55,012,676 downwards.
GTATACCCTTGAGTTTAGAAGACTGAGATGGGATCTGATTGAGACATATAAGATTATTAAAGGATTGGACACTCTGGAGGCAGGAAACATGTTTTCGCTGATGGGTGAGTGCCGAACCAGAGGACACAGCTTAAAATACGGGGTAGACCATTTAGGACAGAGATGAGGAGAAACTTCTTCACCCAGAGAGTGGTGGCTGTGTGGAATGGTCTGCCCTAGAGGGCAGTGGAGGCCCAGTCTCTGGATTCATTTAAGAAAGAGTTGGATAGAGCTCTCAAGGATAGTGGAATCAAGGGTTATGGAGATAAGGCAGGAACAGGATACTGATTAAGGATGATCAGCTATGATCATATTAAATGGTGGTGCAGGCTTGGAGGGCAGAATGGCCTACTCCTGCACCTATTGTCTATTGTCTGTTATCTATGTCCTCTAGTTCTGGATTCAATTGCCTGACAAAGCTTAGTTTACAAAGTGTATCATATTGAAACTTATACGCTTACTGAACTTAAACAAAATAGTTTGACCTTACTGTGACTATGGTTTCCAGTTCTGGGTACCAGATGGATATGAAGCCTTTGTAGAGGATTTGAAAGAGATTTACTGAAATGACTCCAAAGATGAAGGATTACACTAATCCTGTGATTATTTGCCTTAGGAATGATCAATCCTGAAGATATTTGATGGCTTTGTGAAATGTTAGATAGAATACATAGAAAGTATTTCCAATAGGTGAAAGATCAATATTCAGATGGTCCAGATTTAGGTTATTTACAGTGGGAAAACAGGCCCTTCAGCCCAACACATCCACACCAACCTGCCGAAGCACAACCCACCCAGACCCATTCCCCTACATTTACCCCTTCACCTAACACTACGGGCAATTTAGCATGGCCAATTCATCTAACCTGCACATTTTTGGACTGTGGAAGGAAACCGGAGCTCCCGGAGGAAACCCACGCAGACACGGGGAGAATGTGCAAACTCCACACAGAGAGTTGCCTGAGGTGGGAACTGAACCCGGGTCTCTGGCACTGTGAGACAGCAGTGCTAACTACTGGTGCCACCGTGCCGCCCATGTGCCACTGTGTCGCTTCATGGAAAAAGAATGAAAGGTGAAAAGAAGTAAAACATTTATACAAAGATTGGTTAGGGTTTTGCATGTACCTTCTTGCAGTAGATACAGATTCAAATTGGATAAACACTTTGAGAAAACAAGTGGGGAATGAATGGGTATGGGTAGGGAAGCTGATCTGGCTGGAGTTCTCTTTGAAAGAATTGGAATGGCTGTGATGGACTGAATGGCCTGCTTCAGTGCTGAACTATGGTATCCTATGGGATCCAAAGTGCATCATAAAGGCACTCAACAGGAACTGTTCAGGGTTAAAGTTGGGGGTGTGGAAATAAGGAGCAGAAACACACCAGAACCCATGATTTTTCTCCCTGGTCTGAAGCGGAGCTGATGTAACTTTTCTCTTATTCATTTATGGGATGAGGGTGTCGCTAGCTAGGCAGCATTTATTGCCCATTCCTAATTGCCCAGAGGGCAGTTGAGAATCCACCACATTGCTATGGGTCTGGAATCACATGTTGACCAGACCAGATGAGGATGGCAGATTTCCTTCCCTAAAGGATACTACTGAATGAGATCAATTTTTCCTGACAATCGATTTATAGTAAACATTAGATTCTTAATTCAAGATATTTATTGAATTCAAATTCCACCATCTATCATGGCGGGATTTGAATCTGGATTCAAAGAACATTATCTAGGTCTCTCGATTAACACTCCAGTGAAAATACCACTAGGCCGACTCCGAATATTAACTCCTTCAGAAGCATGACCTTATACAGCAGCTGGTATCAGCCCTGCTGTATATATCATGACAGCTGGGTTATTGCTATGTGCAGTAGAAGTTTATACATTCCTTGTAGTGATTCTTAATGCTTTAGCAGCAGCAGGACCAACAATGGCAGCCACTATAGAGACCCCTGCAGCTGGGCCATGTGCAATCTTCCTTGTTCCTCGGGGAGCTGCAGAAAATTTCCAGTTTCTGACCATAAATTGAGAAAATTTACAGGCAAAAACCTTCATCCTTCAGAAAGCTATTTCGGAAATCAAAAGTAGAGGTTAGTAAGCCATGTAGGATTTATTTTTGTCTGCAAAATAAACCAGTAGGAGATAGGAGGGATGGGAGATGAGCAGCTAGTGGCCACCAGGCACAGAAAGAAACTATCCCCATTGTGAACCTCAAAAACATCATGTTCGTCCTACACTCCCGTCTGTTCTGCAGAAAATGAGGCTACATCGAGGACATATTGGTTTTAAGGAAGGTTGAGTCTGTATGCTTCTCTAAAAGGCTGCCAAATACCATGCTCACGGCAGAACCTGATATGTGTGAATGATTGGTATGTACCAACTCTTGTTCGTTTGACTTGAGGTCAATCCTCTCCTGGAAACTTGACTGAAGTTTTGCGTTATTTTCAGTCTTGATATCACATCTTCAGTCTAGCTGATCCTTGATTCTCATAATTTTATACAAGCCTGATAGAAATATCACTAAGGCACATTTAAGAACACAAGCACAGTTGTTCTTACCTGTTTGTTCTCCACCTCTCCGTAAACCACCAGTCTGTCAGCTGAAGAGTATACACAAGTTGTCGTTCTAAAGACTGGATCAGAGCTTCCTTGCAGATCAGCAGCTTACACCCAGTTTTTATGCCGAAAAGCTGAATCAATTGAAATAAATATAAAGACTCAAAGAACTTGCATAAATCCAAAAATGATCAACATGCTCTCACAACCTTTTAACTCTCTTTTTAGAGGTTTTGTTTGAATATTTTAACTTCCATCGAACTTAATCAAAGTCAATCTAAAACAGGTTGTTGATGTACTCTCTTCAATTTTGCAACATTGCACAAAGTTAAAATCTACATCATTTTATTCACTAAACATGATGATTAACAAGACTGGAGAGGATTCACTAATTGCAATCTTGCTAAAAACAGTGATATCCTTATATCACACATTCCTGTAAAAGGCACTGATCCAAAGATCTGACAATTTTGTAAAATGAGTGTCAAGAGGACCATCAGTCATTAAGCATTATACAGGTAAGGGTCTCCTTTTATTGCACAAATTGTTCCTCAATGATGTTATGCCCAGGTGTTGGCTACTCTAAAATTCTGCAATAATAAAACTTATCTCTTGGAACCTTCTGTTGTTTTGATGATGGAGATTCTATAAATTAAAAGATTATGTCCTTGGACGATGTCCTATTTCCAATGGCACAAAATGTTAGTTGCGTGATGGAGCTGTTTCTAACTCTATGATTCAGCATTTGAAGAATGCAACTGTTATTGTTACTTGCTGGTCTATTTGAACTTTAGCTATTTCCTATTATATGATGAATGATATATATTCAAGTTAGACGATTGTATGTTTTGCCTAGTCGCTACGTCCAGTTTCACATGAGCTGGAATTTATTGATCTTTTACAGCATTCATATACCCAGGCAAGTTGATAAATATTCACTCAGTACGGATTCAGAAACAAATCTCCATGTGTGGGCCAAACATTTTATCTAACTTTTGATGTTTAACAAATTGAGGTGTTATTGTGTTAATGTTGTTTGAATACCTGAATATCCATTTGATTATTATAAAATATCACTATTATCTCTTTGTTTCAACTGGAAAATTGGATAGAGTAAACTGGAGAAATCAGTTTGCAAGTAGAGTTTAAGAGCTAACATTGAGGCAATCTATGTAAATTGCTAACATAATAAATTTGTTTGCCATCTCTTTACTATTCGTTGTTGAATATGGCATATATAATAAGTTAGTTTATGCCCTTGTTAATCTACAGACAACTCTACCTTTGTTAGGCAACAATGTTATGAATACCCCCAACAATCTAAAATGCCTATTCTGTATACTGGAAGAAACGTCTCCTAATAGTTTGTTCTCCTTGTCTGAAATATTGTTATGTCCATTTCACTGAAATATTTTCATCTTCTCGTACTTTTGTTTATTTTTTTAAGTCTTGGGGCTAGGTACATTCCCCATCAAGCCACACGCTTGGAACTAGGTCTCTGTTCCTTCATTATCACTAGGTCAAAATCCTAGAACTCCCCCCCCTGTTAGCACTATTGGTGTACCAGTCCCATATATACTACAGTGATTCAAAAAGGCAATTCGTCACCTGCTTCGCAAGGTCAGTTAGGGATAAGCAAAACATGTTGACATATACAGTGACATCCACATTCTATGAATGAGTTTAAAAGAGTTATGTCGTCGGGTCAGATATTATGATTATAAGGTATCCTTTTATCAATATTTTTCTTGCTAACTATGCATTTCCTCCATTCCTCTATTATTTCAACACTTTTTTTGTGTTAAATTTATTTATGGTACGTTCTATTCATATTCCTAGCATTACAAATGAGCACATTATCTCATGTAAGCAATTACCATACGAGCATAAGATGAGTAATCACCTCTTTGCCATATATCCGGTCTGATTTGTTTGATAAATTCAATGGGATAGATTACATGATTTTATTATAGACAGTACAAATTTATATATTAAGCAGATATCAATCAAAGGCTTGTATGCAGAGGTTAGCAAATCCAATCTACAATATTTGGTTGCACAAAGCTCTGTTTCAGGAGCATCCAAGTGTAAAACTAGCCTGAGTCTCTCCATGACCTCACCCTCCCTCACTCTGTAATTTCCTTTTGCCTCCTGAGATGCTGTTCTGATTCTGGCCTCATGAGCAGTCTCTAATTTGATCACTGTACCATTGGAAGCTGTGTCTTCAGCCCCAAGCTCTACAATTCCCTCCATACATTTCTCCACCCCTCTATCTCTCTCTCTCTCCACCTTTAAAATACACCTTAAAATTTCCCACTTAGATCAAGTCTTTGGTCATCTATTCGTGCAGCTGTGTGTCATTTTTACAAAGCTTCTCCTGCGAAGAGCCTGGAATAACTTATTACATTAAAAGCACTGTATAAATATAAGTGAAGTGTGTTAAATGGCACAGTAGTAATCCATGTCACAACTCTAAGGTGGAGGGAAAGCACACCTTTCAGATCATTGATTGAGAACGGAGCATGTTAAAGAAAGACTTGTGACCAAGCTATATTAAAAACTTCTGGTAAATTCCAAATCATTTCAGGTTCAATTTTATGATGGGGCACTGTGATTTATATTAAAACTCCACACCGTGAAAGCCAAAGTTATAGCTTTCCCATGACTTTGTGACCGACATGTTCCCTACAGGTCCAGTAAGTGAAAACACAGCCAATAAAATACAACAGGGCTACAGGCACTACGGTCACTCATCGCACAGCGGTTATTCAGTATAATTCGCAATCAGGAATTTGAGCTTTATTGGTTAATGGACTCTTTGACCTTTTGAGAATTGCACAAGTATTCCATTTCCAAATTCAAACAAAGCAAGACCACAAATATTCTGTCAACCAAAGCACAACAGCTGGCATTTGAGAGATGTGACGGGGATCTTCCCTCCTGACTGGAGCACTTTGCTTCTTTTACCACAAATTGGAAGACTTTGTTTCTTCATTTTCACTAAAGGCCAGTGTTGTCTTTATTTAATAAATTCACTATGAGTTGAGATGAGGGGCAAGAACAGGATTGACCAGAATTAAATCCCTTGAGTAAATTTCAGCTCGTTCTCTCTATGAGTTGTAGAGTTCCCAATTTGGGTGGGACACATTACTGGAGATTTCGTCCCATGACTTCCTGCCCTCATAGTTTCACTCAAACAAACAATCACTCCATTCCTGGCTCTGAAATGGAGATATTTTGAAAGAAGAGTTGTATTGGACTTGAAATTTCAATTCTGTTCCTCTGTGCACAGATGTTGCCAGACCTGGTGAGTTTCCCACCACTTTCAATTTTAATCCTGAACTCCGGAAAACTGATGCTGAGGCAAACCAATTCCAGTTAGGAACAAGTTTCAGGGCAGTCATGACCAAATTTAAGGCACTCAACAGCATGCCAAGATTCTCCAATGGCCAGATAATCATTTCTGAAGCTTAGAGGGGAGTTGCACATGGAGACTCAGTGGAATCTGGCAATACCCCATTTCACACAGAGATCCAACAAGCCCAGCTATCAGAACTCAACAACCTCCTCAGATGCTGGGACCTGACCCCATTCCCCTTTCCCTGTCACTGTTCCCAATCCTGATACCTGCCCTCACACTGGACCCAAAACCCATTGTTGTGCTGGGTTTGGGATCCCCATTTCAGCATCCAGAAACAGTTGATAAAATCTTTTCATCCAATGTTGGATGAAGGCAATAAATGGACTGAATCTCAATGAACATCAGCCAGACAGGGTTATGATGCAGATTTGGTTACTGAAGCATGGTCAATGAGCAACTAAATTTGGCACTGACTGAGCCATGTATATAAGCCTGGCAGATATAGATTAATTGAAGCCATCTAACCTAATGGATGATACCTGATAGACCAGATGCTCATTTTGACAAGATGAACGGATCTTCAAGTGATTATCATTTTAGACGTTTGACTTAATGGACCAGTGGTACATGGGCACACAGTTGAGTGTTCAGCCAATTGTTCTAGAGCTGCAGCCAGCAGCACCATATGTCCCACAGAGCAAGCTACCATGAGTGGTGGGGGGCCACCTCAGTCTCTTTGTTCCCGATGAAGCATCCAAGCCCTGTCCCTATCTCATTCACAATCCTGACTCTGCCCAAGTGCAAAACACTCGGACATGACAAAATTATGTTTATTTACTTTGAGAAAACAAGGTGCCAGGAAAGCCAATTTCTGTTCACTTTTAATTTCTTTGTGTTACTCCTTGCTCTGTTGCCCTACCCAAGATTTGAATCATACACTAAAAGTTACATTTATGTTGTGCCCACTCATTCAGATTATTTGAGCTTGGAAAAGTCCAATGAGGCAGAAATAAGCTGATGTCTAAAGATAATTAGGGATTTGAAAGATGCAACTTTATTCAAAGACGGAATTAAGCAGCTGTGGTAGTGGTGTCAAATATAAATTGTGTTAACAAAATTAGACCTCATTGAAATACTGGGTTCTCACACCCTTTGCAATAGTTGCTGAGGACTCCTAGTTTTCAGAATGTTCTAGTCCCTGATTTTCCACCTCTAAAGCTGCCAGCTGAGGAATCATTTTATTCATACATCTTCAACAGAAATTTGTATTGTGGCAGGAATTATTGGAAGATTCAGGAAGAGAAGTCGACATCACAACTGGCATTTGTCTCTCTCTACCACTGCCAGGACCGTGGCTAACTCAGTCCTACCCCGTCCATTACACGGAGCTATGGGAGGAATTTGAAAACAAGGATGAGAATTTTAAACTCAAACATTGCCAGACTTAGACCCAGTTTAGCTCAACAAAGGCACAGTGGCAAAAGGGGATGTATGTTGTCATGAGTTAAGATGCAGACAGCACACTTTCCAAGTGAGAGTACATTTCTGTTGGATGTGAGTTTCAGCAGCGTATAGGTTGGATGATGTTAGGGAGGTAGAAGTAAATCCTCCTACAATGTGGAAAGTGTGAATAGGAGAAAGTGAGGACAGCAGATGCTGAAGAGTCAGAGTCAAAAACTGTGGCGATAGAAAAGCGCAGCAGGTCAGGCGACATCCGAGGAGCAGGAGAGTTGATGTTTCACGCATAAACCCTTCATGCATTTCACGCATAAACCCTGCTTTTCCAATGCCACAGTTTTTGGTGTGGACAGTCTGGTTTAGCCTTTGCAAGTTGCTAGAGACAGGAATAGAATCAGTTGCCAAGAATGGAATTTGTGATGGGGAATAAGGAAAATAATGTTATATCTTTACGTATAGTTGATCAAATCTAAAACAAAAGTCTTTAATTTTCCAGGTTAAATTTTAGATTAGATTAGATTAGATATTAGATTAGATATTAGATTAGATTAGATTAGATTAGATTAGATTAGATTAGATTAGATTAGATTAGATTACTTACAGTGTGGAAACAGGCCCTTCGGCCCAATAAGGTCCACACCAACCCGCCGAAGGGCAACCCACCCATTCCCCTACATTTACTCCTTTTACCTAACACTACAGGAAATTTATATCCAGTTTTTCATTATGTCTATAACTTGCCTTGAGTGACAATACTATTAGTAGTATGCAAGTTTCCCATTAAATATATCTGTGCTTCTGAGATAAGTTAAGATTTTCAATCATTTAAATAAGCTGGTATCTGTGTAAAATGTGTCACTGCAACAATTACTCCTCTACATTCCTCATGTAAGATGTGCTGAAGGAGGAAAGTTGGATGTTTTATTTTTGACTGTCACTGAGCATTGATGTTCTGAGCACTGATAGGCGTGAGATCTTAATTTTTCCCATATGTGTGAATGGGGTAGATCGTGCAGAAAAGCTTCAGTTTCACGCCAGACATGTAAGACTTGGAGATTCCAATGCCACAGAGAAAATTTCTCCAAGCTTTTATGCAAATACAATCCAGCAAACATCCCTTTCAGTCATCCTAAATTTCTATTACACACATCTCCTGCCCTAACTAGTCCGCAATGCTTGCCAATTAAAACTTGTTTTTTTAAAACATAAGCTTGTTGAAATAGGCAATGAGTATCCAGTTTTACCTGTTCACTTTTGTATCAAGGCAGCTTATTCACTCTTTCCTGTTTAATGTTACAGCTAATGATCAATTTCTCCCTCAAATGCCCTTAAGCCATGCCATGTCTGGCAAATCAGCATTACAGCTTCTCAGTGTTTGAGGTGACAGTGCTAGTTCTGCAGATTCTTAAAATGAAAGAACAGTTCAAAGGGATTGTTAGTTTCTTTCTTTTTGCACTTAGGTGCAATAAGTGTTCATTGAATTCAATCAAACCTTGTTTTTCACAGTTGTGGTACACAACATCAATTAGTCAGATCATTTTTGGGTTCCATTTGGAATATGACAAAAACAGGATTGCTGAAAACCTAATTCTTAAGAATTCAAACATAATGTAAACAAATCCAGGCTGATCCTTGATCCAAAATATGCAGTAATGCTCCTCGAATTGTTTTTTTCAAATTCGACTGAAGAATTAAATATAGGAAATACACAGCATATTGATCACTATCTAAAAGATAGCTTTCAGTATTTGTGTTGTTATTTTTATCTTCAGTGCAGGTTCCCTTCAATGCACACATTGCCATGTGAAGGCTGTGGGACTCTGGAACAAACTTGCAATGGTGTCACAGAGCTGTTCCTCACTAGGTATAAATAGTATTGTGTGGGTGGATTTAGAGAGCTTTGAAGGTAAAATACATGCAGGGAAACTGAGATTGCATTGACCAGCATTAGGTGCTACAATTTATGGATTATTGAAAGAATTTCATCTTAATATGTAATAAGTAGCATTATAAAAAAGTTAAAGTCTGATGACATTTCTTGGCCTGGAGGCTGGCTTATATGTGGAATGAACTGCCAGAGGAAGTGATGAATGCAGGTACAGTTAAAACATTTAAAAGACCTTTGGACAGTATAAGATGAGAGATAACATTGCACACGTAGAAGTCGTATTCTTTGCAATGATCTAATTACACTCTAGTCTTCATCAAAGATGACAGTAATATGTGACATTTAAAGATTAATATCAGTATATTTAAGATAATTCATTAGAAGGCATTTAAACCAATCTAAGAGGAAACCAATGTGATCAGATCATAGCCAATAACCACAAAACAACATGGATGTGTCACAAATGACTTGCAAGATTCAAGGCTAACAACACCATGAGAATAGTTCTTGCAGATGGTGTCTTAAACCATAAAAAAAATCTCAGCAGGTCAGGCAGCATTTGCAAAGAGAAAACAAGGTTAACATTTTGCATCCAGGAACCATTCAGGGAAAGGTTAAGAGGGATATGGGCCAAACGCAGGCAAATGGTACTAGTTAAGCTTGGGAAACTTGATTGGCATGGATGCGTTGAACCAAAGAGTCTGCTTTCGTGCTGCATGACTCTATGAACTATGATTTTTTGACTAGAATCCCTGGTATTGATATAAAACTGTATAATAAAAGACTCCTGGCCAGCTATTTACAAGAATCCAAGTTATTTGTGTGAAGCTGGTTCAGACCCAGAGCCCATGCTGTGGTCAGCTGCCCATTCTTAATTTCAAAGCACTACCCACAGAAACATTGGCCTCCATTTTGATCACAAGTAGCAAGGTTAGCTCACATGGAATACTGGGAGAAATAGTCATTTGCATACAGAACTGACCCGAAGGTAAAAGACAGAGGGTGGTGGTGGGGGGGTTGTTTTCAGACTGGAGGCCTGTGACCAGCAGAATTTGTCATGTAAAGTTTGGCAGCATGTGTGACTGAATATAACATTTAATTAAGTTGCTCACATTGACCTGAATTCTGCAGTTAGCAGCTGACTGGCAGCATCATTGCTCATTTTAAAGAAAGCTGCCTGCAAAGAGCTAGTGATCTCTCCATTCCAAATGTCAGCCATTGGCTGAGAAATCCAAGCCAAAATAAATGTATCCAATTGTAGATGTGATTCTGCAATAGGATTATATTTGCCAAGTAACCCCGAGTCTGTTCAGAATGATACTGGCAACTAATTTAAGATTGTCAGGCCCACAGTGTAGTGCACTTACACATACTGAAAGCTAAATATATTAACACACAAGGGCCTGTTCTATGCTGATAGAATATGTGCATGCCAATGTATCTGCTTTACTTTAACAAAATAGCTAAGACACATTCGCTGGTTCATTTCTCAGGTGTCATTGCCTTGACCAGCAAAGTCAACCTGGTGAGATTTTAAATTTAAACAAAGCTTGGCAGTTATCTGTCAATCATCAGCCAACTGGATGCATCCTCTGTGGCAATGCATCCGCTGTTCAGAATCCACTTGCTAACCAATCAGCACTCTCTGTCTCATATAGTATATAAAGTGTGATTTTCCTTTACATTGGTATTCTTCCATTGATGTTAACAAAATGAAGAGCCTCAGCAAAGTGTGTTTTCTCTTCAGCAATACTCAACCTCTGCACTGCCAAAACAACGATTTGTATACCTGAGGGTCAGATACAACAAGAATCAAATATCAGCAACATCATGTTGATTATGATAGCATTATATTCAGCCAAACATTGGGCAGGTTTTTATTTCTAAAAGTACTGGTAACACCAAAGTCAGACACAGGCCCATCGTTGAATAAATACGTATATGAGATGAGGTTGAATAGATTGGTAATTGGGTTACTTTATGCAACACCTGATCAAAAGTGTGTAAATTTCTTTCATTTTTAATTTGATCCTCTTAGGCCTCTGTAGATCTTGGATAGATAACCACAGAATAAATAGTGCCTGTTTGATACATGCCTATATCATAAACGCACTTGAGCTGAAGAGGTTTGGTGACATGATACCAATACCACTAAAAATATAGTAAATCATTCAGGCTTTATCCTCTATGAAAACCATGACTTTATTCTTCCATATTGTTCAGTATTAGTGTGCTTCCATCCCATATCAAAAGGAAAGAAGTATTTGTTGTGTTTGAATTACTCTTCTCCAGTTATCCTGCAACAAATCAGAATCCACAGAAGATGGTGAATCTTCCAAAGCTTGCTGAGTTGTTCTCAAGAACTCATACTGTGGAATTGAAAATAACTTGTTCAATTTTCACATAGAATCATACAGCACAGAAACAGATCCTTTGGTCCAACTCTTCCATGCTGACTAAGTTTCCCAAACTAAACTAGTTCTACTTGCCTGTGTTTGGCCTATATCCTTCTAAACATTTCCTATTCATGTACCTATCCAAATGTATCCTTGCCTTAAAACACAAACCCTCCAGTCCCGGCAGCACCATGGTAAATCTGTTCTGACCGCTCTCCAATGTAATAACATCCTTTTTATGGCAGGGTGACCAGAAAAATACACAATATTCCAGAACAGGCCTCACCAACATCCCGTACAACTTTGACATGACATCCAACATGAATATTCAATGGTCTGAGTAATGAAGGCAAGCATGCTGAACTGTGACACAACTTTCAAAGAAGTAGGTACCTGAATCACTTGGTCTCTTTGTTTGACAATACTACTCAGGGTCCTATAGTTAAGTGTATAAGTCTTGTACTTGTTTGTTTTATCAAAATTGCAATACCTCTCATTTATTCAAATGAAGCTCCATCTGTCAGTCCTCAGCCCATTGATCCAATCGTGAGATTCCTTTGTGATCATAAATAACTTTCTTCATTGTCAACTCTGTCACTAATGTTGGTGTCATCCCAAACTTACTAACCATGCCTCCTAATTTCTCATCCAAATCATATTTATAAGTGATAAACAAAATTCTACCTGGCACTGATCACTGTGGAACACCATTGGTCACAGACTTCTAGTCTGAAAAACAGTCCTCCTCCACCATCTTTGTCTCCTACTATCTTGACACCAACCTGGGTAAACCCAACAAAGGGATAGGAGTAAACATCTTCAATAAAGTTTACCATATCAACAAAATACTCAGCATTCTAAATGCTGAGCTGTATGCCAGATCCTCTGGCCCTGCTGTTCAGCTCAAAAGCAAGGGGGAAAACACTTTCCAGACTCATGTAATATGACTGAGCTGCCAGGTAATATCCACACAACTCATTACGCCTGTGTATGTATGGATTGTGCAAGAAACGTAACAGTGATACCTTTTATGTTCGATTGTTATGATGACCAATTCTGCACAATGTGAGTTGGCTAATTGGTTGGGTGAGTTGCTACAATCAGAGAGAACCAGTTTTTCACATATAGAGTTAAGGATTCTTTGGTTTTTGTCAAAACCGTAATTTGCAAATCAATTCCAACACACTTTGCTAGCCTACTCACCAATGTACCACTAAAAGAAGCCATTGATATATTTACTGCAGCACTCTGTCATGGTGATCTAGACCCACCACTATTGTGTGACTCTGTACTCATCAACTTAGGAACTGAGCAACTCATGCTTTGTGTTCACTTTTAACAATACATTCTATGTACAAATAACTATCACATGATGAAGGAGCGTCGCTCCGAAAGCTAGTGTGCTTCCAATTAAACCTGTTGGACTATAACCTGGTGTTGTGTGATTTTTAACTATGTACAAATAGATGGTGTTGTCATGGGATCCCCACTAGCCTCAGGTCTTGCAAATGCTTTCATTGAGTTTCTGGAGAAATGTGTATTAAATAGAATGACACCCAATCTCTTGTCAATATGTATAAAGTTAAAAATCACACAACACCAGGTTATAGTCCAACAGGTTTAATTGGAAGCACACTAGCTTTCGGAGCGACGCTCCTTCATCAGGTGATTGTGGAGGGCTTGATCGTAACACAGAATTTAAAGCAAAAATTTGCAGTGTGATGTAACTGAAATTATACATTGAAAAATTGATTGTCTATTAAGCCTTTCATCTGTTAGAATACAGTGATAGTTTCACTTCTTTCATGTGTAAATCACAAAACCCTTTTTTTAAAAAGTTGCATTCTCGGGTTAGCTGTTAACAATGGTGATAGCTAGACAATATGTTGAAGGTGTTAGCCCCCTGTGTTCTCTGTCTATGACCTGATGTTTAGATTGATTCCAATCTAAAAAGTGAGATAAGAGAGTTTTACATAAATTCGTGCAGTTTTTGAGCTCAGAGTTCTACATGAATGTATGTAGTTTTTGAGCAAAGTGCAATGTAACTCTGCAAGTACAAAAAAATTCACCCCACAAAATATATGTGCATGTGGGTCTTTGTTTGTCTGTGTGTGTGTCTGTCTGGGGTGGGGGTTGTGAGTGTGAGAAAGTGTGTGTGTGTGTGTGTGTGTGTGTAGTGAGTGCAGAGTGTCTTAAGTCTGTGAGGGGGTGCATGTGTGGGAGTGTGTGTGTGGGTGTCTGTGTGCGCGTCTGTGTGTACCTGTCTTCGTGTGTATGTGAAAGTGTGTGTGTGTGTAGGAATATCTATGTGTGTGTATGTGTGTAGTGCAATGGTGATCACCTGTAATGTGACATGAACCCAAGGTCCCGGTTGAGGCCCTCCCTATGGGTACCGAACTTAGCTATCAGCCTCTGCTCAGCCACTTTCCTCTGCTGCCTGTCCCGAAGTCCACCTTGGAGGATGGTCACCCGAAGGTCCGAGGCTGAATGTCCTGGACCACTGAAGTGTTCCTCAACTGGGAGGGAACCCTCCAGTCTGTTGATTGTTGTGCGGTGCCCATTCATCCGTTGTCATAGCCTTTGCTCGGTTTCCCCAATGTACCATGCCTCCGGGCATCCTTGCCTGCAACGTATAAGGTAGACAATGTTGGCTGAATCACATGAGTACCTGCCATGTACAAGGTGAGAGGTGTTCCCACGCGTAATGGTAGTATCTATGTCCACAATCTGACATGTCTTGTAGCGTCCACCGTGACAGGGTTGTATGGAGTTGTCCTGAGAGCCAGGCAGCTTGCTACGAACAATGATCTGTTTGAGGTTTGGCGGTTGTTTAAAGGCAAGTAGTGGAGGTGTGGGGAAGGTCTTGGTGAGGTCCTCATCCTCATTGATAATGTGTTGCAGGTCACGAAGAACATGGCGTAATTGTTCAGCCCCTGGGAAGTACTGAACAATGAAGGGTACCCTGTCAGTTGCAGCCCGTGTCTGTCTCCTGAGGAGGTCATTACGGTTCCTTGCTGTGGCACGTCAGAACTGGAGGTGAGGGACCTTGGGTTCATGTCACATTATAGGTGATCACCATTGCACTACACACACACACATAGATATTCCTACACACACACACTCTCACATACACACGGACACAGGTACACACAGACACACACAGACACCCACACACACCCTTATAGACACACACACTCCCACACATGCACCCCCTCACAGACTTAAGACACTCTGCACTCACTACACACACACACATACACACACACACTCACACACACTTTCTCACACTCACAACCCCCAACCCAGACAGACACACGCACAGATAGACTAAGACCCACATGCACACATATATTTTATGGGGTGAATTTTTTTGTACTTGCAGAGTTACATTGCACTTTGCTCAAAAACTACATACATTCATGTAGAACTCTGAGCTCAAAAACTGCATGAATTTATGTAAAACTCTGTTATCTCACTTTTTAGATTGGAATCAATCTAAACATCAGGTCCATAGACAGAGAACACAGGGGGCTAACACCTTCAACATATTGTCTAGCTATCACCATTGTGAACAGCTAACCCGAGAATGCAGTTACATCACACTGCAAATTTTTGCTATAAATTCTATGTTACGATCGAGCCCTCCACAATCACCTGATGAAGGAGCGTCGCTCTGAAAGCTAGTGTGCTTCCAATTAAACCTGTTGGACTATAACCTGGTGTTGTGTGATTTTTAACTTTGTACACCCCAGTCCAACACCGGCATCTCTGAATCATGTTCAATATGTAGATGATGAATTTGTTATAATTGAAACTACAGCTATCTGCAAGAATTTCCTTTGTTGTCTGGAACAGGGTGTCTCTAAAACCCTGGAAACTCCTCAACCTGTGTACACAAACGTTAATTTACCCAGGCACTTTAGCATAGATCAGGAAAGGACTACACAGCACAAGTCTGCAGTCAGTGAAATAGGTCGCAGCTTTATTTGAAGACAACAAAGATTGAGTTAAATTTTACACTTTTAGCAACTCTCTTGCTAACTATCCAATTCTTTAAAAATTGAAATATTTCCCAGATATTCATAACTTTGCTGGACTGACAAATTGTTCAGTCTGTTCCTCTTTTCACTGGTTGACTCTTTCTGTCTCTGTCTCTCTCTGACTGTCTGTCTGTCAGTCTGTGGTCAGAGGGTGAGCTGCTCCGGTCACTGTTGTATCCCGACGTGCCTCTAGGTAGGCTGGAGAGTGGGGGAGTAATCCAAGTCCTGCCTGGCTGGGTTTGTATACCCTCCTGGTTACCGTCCAGAATTTTTGCAAGGACTTGGCCAATCAGAGCTATTTAATCAATTGGCTTTGTCACCTTGAAATGCTGCTAATGGCTCTTAATGGCTTGCTTAACAGCAATCTCTTTGATGTGCTGGAAAAGCACAACCGGTCAGGTAGCATCCGAGGAGCAGGAAATTCGGGCAAAAGCCCTTCATCAGGACTGAAGGCCGGGAGCTTCCAGGGTGGAGAGATAAATGGAAGGGGGGTGGGGCTGGGGAGAAGGTAACAAAGAGTACAATAAGTGGATGGGGGTGGGGTTGGAGGTGATAGGTCAGAGAGGAGGGTGGAGCGGATAGGTGGGAAGGGAGATTGGCAGGTAGGGCAGGTCATGAGAATGGTACTGAGCTGGAAGATTGGAACTGGGGTGAGGTTGGGGGAGGGTAAATGAGGAAACTGTTGAAGTCCACATTGATGCCCTGGGGTTGAAGTGTTCCGAGGCAGAAGATGAGGCGTTCTTCCTCCAGGCGTCGAGTGTTGAGGAAATGGCGATGGAGGAGGCTCAGGACCTGCATGTCTTCGGCAGAGTGGGAGGGGGAGTTGAAATGTTGGGCCACGGGGAGGTGGGGTTGATTGGTACGGGTGTCCCGGAGATGTTCCTTAAAGTGCTTTGCGAGAAGGCGTCCAGTCTTCCCAATGTCGAGGAGACCACACCGAGAGCAATGGATACAATTGGTACATGTGCAGGTGAAACTTTGGTGGATGTGGAAGGCTCCTTTGGGGCCTTGGATGGAGGTGAGGGAGGAGGTGTGGGCACAGATTTTGCAATTCCAGGGGTGGCAGGGGAAGGTGGCAGGACGGGAGGGTGGGTTGTTGGGGGACGTGGACCTGACCAGGTAGTCACAGAGGGAACGGTCTTTGCAGAAAGGGGTGGGGAGGGAAATATATTCCTGGTGGTGGGGTTCGTTTGAAGGTGGCGGAAATGTCGGCGGATGATGCGGTTAATGCGAAGGTTGGTAGGGTGGAAAGCGAAGACCGAGGTGTTCTGTCTTTGTTATAAGGGGTGGGGTTTGAGGGCAGAGGTGTGGGTCTGGATGAGATGCATTGGAGGGCAGCTTCAACCATGTGGGAAGGGAAATTGCGGTCTTTAAAGAAGAAGGCCATCTGGTGTGGAAGGGTTGAATTGCCCTTTCATTCTTCCTGCTGTGTTCTGGTGCCTCTCTGGTTTCAATTGTCTGAGCTTGGATTGTGCAAGGACTTATCCCCAAGCAGAATTGTCTCTTGTGTCTGTCTTGGCTCAAGCATTCCCAGCATACTTTGCTTTTTGGCCAATTTTGATGCCCTGTTTATTTCAGTTATTGTGCCTGTATTTCTGGCCTCACCTCTTGTTGATTTTTATTTCACTTGAGGAGTTGTAGGCTGCTACCGCTTGCATCTTAATGGGTTCTGAATCTGCACTCAACTTCACCTTTCAAATGGAGCAGTCAAACAAAGTCCCTTTTCTTGATGTCCTAGCTGGGAAATCAACCAAGAATTCTCGACTACTTTTCACCACAAGCCTACCTTCATTGGTCAGTGTACACATTGGAGTTCCTACTGTTCCACATGCTAAAAAGTTTGGCCTTAGAGGCAACTTTGTAAATAAGACCTGAACCATTTGTTCACCATGTAAAATCGATTCTGAAATATGACATATCAAAGCCATCCTGCAGGATAATGGATTGATTGGATCATTTCTTGCTCATGAACGACCTGAAGGCTTTCACTTTTGGCTCTGAAAATTGTCCATAAAACCTTGTCAACGATAGGATGCTACCAACAAGCCAAAAGAATGCTCTGCCTATCACACAAACAAGTCATGTGGAATATGAATTTGAGGTTTGACATGATGTCAAAGACTAGTGCAGCGTACCAACAGCCTGTTTCTTCAGCTGTTCACAGCAAACAAACTCTTGACCATAACCAACCAGCTTGTGCTTTGAAACTTATATTAGATATGATTCTGTGATTAGCAACATTTGATAAATAATCCAGTGTATGTTATGAATTATACTGACAACCAGTTTAGGGTTGTCAGGTTGGAAATGTGGTGTTGTTATGTATAGTGGAATTGACATATAGTAATACACAGGGTCCTGTTTTTTGCAGACAGAAAGAATGTGCATAAACATTGCATCTGTTTCAAGCCACAAAACAGGTGACCACTTTTTTTCTGGTTTACTCCCAAGGCAATTTCTTGACCAATTGTTCTGCCTGGTTTCAACTGAAACAATTATTGGCAGTTAACTGCCAATCATCATTCAGCTGATGCATTCTCCCACGGTGAACCTCCACCAATCAAAGTTCACTTGCCATCCAATCTGCAGTACTTTCTCCTTGTATAAAAAGGTTATTTTCTCTGAACGTTTTTATTTTATGCAAATTGTCCCGATGTGTACAAGAGAAAAAACTTTGACAAAATGTTAAATATGATTTTGTTTTACTATATTGGAGAATTATATATAAACATAGTCTGCTATTAATGCTATTACATCCCATCCAACAGGCTGTCAGTTTCCAATGGTTTTAAGGAAGGGAGCCCGCTGACATAAAAGAAGTGCAAGTTCTCATCAATTCAGTAAATTTTAATTGATAATGTCTTTACAGAAGCATTGAATCACTTACAGATGTTGAATTCAACTGTACGTAGGTTGACTCCTGAAGTTTCAGTTTCAGGGGTTATTACTAGTCTTGAAGAAGCTACTCAAATTTATGAGTAACTTCTTCAAGACCAGTAATAATCTTGCAGCCTCTATGGTGTGAGTTTTCCCTCTTCTGATGGCAGTTTAAGTCTGGCGAGTCAAGGGATTGTCTTGGCAAGTATTAGAGATATCAGCCAGCAGCTAAGCTGCTGATCATATTGAAGTATTCAGACACAGTAAGCCAGTATATGAGAAACAGTTCATACCCTTCACTCATAGTCTAAATGTTCAATTAGAAACTATAATGATTTATGATTGGATTAACATAAAAGCTAAAGTGAAAATTTGTTTATGATTTTTTGCATTTTTTTGGCAGATTTCAGCAGTTGCTTATTGTACAGTGGTATAATGTTGGCAAATGTCAACAATTTTTCCATCTCTCCCAAAATCTGTGCCTCTGTTTGTCCAACCACAGATGCTGCCTGATCTGTTGAATATTATTCAGTTCTTTCTATCTTTATGGCAAAAAATGTGACTTAAAGTGGAGGCCAAAGTACATTTCCAATTTCCACCTCCCTCAAAAATAAAAGCAAAAACACTGTGGGTACTGAAGATAGACAGAAAAAGAACAGAAAGTGTTGGTGAAACTTAGCAGGTCTGGCTGCATTTGCAGAGCAGGAAACAGAGATAACATTTTGAGTTTAGGATTCTCTTTCAGATTTGCTTTTGTCTAATTTGACTTCCTGTGAGGAATTCATTTTCTGTCAAACTGTACAATCCTTTCTTTTACCAAAAAGGTGGATGGGCCACTGCAAACCTGTGTCCTACCCAGTGGTGTTGGCTTCCCCTCTGCCCTCTCCCACTCCTATCTTTATGGGGACCAGGCAAGGCCAAGGCTGGTCTAAATGCTTTTACTGAGATTAACCCCCTGACATAGGCAGTTAATGATAATGTAACACCCATCCAGCCTCGGTTACTAGGGTAGCTGGTGGGGTTTATGGATGAGGGAAAGATGGACAGGTCACTCTGCTCAAGTCCACAGTGGGAGTTGTGGTGGGGCAGTGAAGTCTCCCTCAATGACCTTCTTTTCACATTGGGCAACACCCCTTGGCAAGGTCTGCACTGAATGAGTTCATCCTCTTCATCAAGACCTCTGTGCTTCTTGACCTCTCCCTCCCTGACCCCCATCTTCCCACGCTGCCGCCATATGAGGATCTGCAATTACCTGCTTCTGGTCAATAAACAATAGACAATAGGTGCAGGAGTAGGCAATTCAGCCCTTCGAGCCAATACCATAATTCATTATGATCATGGCCGATCATCCACAATTGCTCGGGGCGGCACGGGTGGCTCAGTGGTTAGCACTGCTGCCTCACAGTGCCAGGGTCTCAGGTTCAATTCCAGCCTTGGCAACTATCTGTGTGGAGTTTGCAAATTCTCCCAATGTCTGTGTGGGTTTCCTCCGGACGATCCTGTTTCCTCCCACAGTCCAAAGATGTGAAAACCCCACCATCAAAAAAAAACCCATCCCAGGAATATATTAGTAAGGTGCATGCCTAAGAGTAGGCCAAATAAAAATGGTGGCAGGTGATGGATCAGGAGTGAGAAGAGGGTGACACTTTTCCAGCCTTGTTTCAGAGACAATAATCAGCCTCCTGCTCTTGATTCCACACATGCAGTGACCTTACAGATTCCAGCAAGCATGTTCTGAGTAGAGTCTTTATTCCACTTCTGAGATTGAACTTTGTTTCCTCGTTATTTTTTTTTAAATTTCAAAGTTATTAGGTCATCCTGATTCATGTAATAAAAATAGCGTCAGATAATTCCCCAAGACAACATCCTATATTTAGTCAAACTGTTTTCTTGGCTTCTTCATGGTACAAATCGTAAAATCTCAAATATTTGATGGACTTTTTCACAAGGGATAGCTGGATAAGGCCATTAAATTAAAATATCCAGCACTTAGACAGGATAATGTTGCACAGATGTCCATAATGTACATTGAGTGGTGACCTTTTGTCTTGAGAAGTAACAGATCGCCCCTGTGTGATATAAATGAATTGGCCATGCTTTACCTCCCACAATAGTCAATGATATAAACATATGGAATACGACAGCTTGCTAAGAATGAAATCTTCATTATAATTGTAATTATCTGAATAGACACACTGGGCTGAATCTGACCGGAAATGAGCTCAGTGTTGTTTTTGGTGAGTTTTCTGGAGGGTTTCTCTCTGTGAGGCCTAGCTTGTTTTCTCACACTATGTTCTCAAATACTGCCTCATTACTTAGGCACCACACCCAATGGCACCCAACTCATTGGATATTCTCATAATCTGGAGGCGGAAGTGCTAGCCACAGCTGAAGCCTTCTGGATTCCTGTCACCAATGCCATCTTTAAAATCCAGGTATGTATCCAGTCGAGCACTGGCTGTTCACAGCTGCCCACCTCTTTTTGTTTGTGCCTCAATTGTGTCAGACAGAGGGTAATTGGAATGGCACATTTCTGTAGACAACCTGGAGATCCCACTGGTGCAGTCACTGTTCATGGGGCATGCCCTGAGATGTTGGAGCGAGCAGCGAATTGAAGTTAGCAAGTCACCACTCTGACTTCAGTGTTAGGAATCATTAACATTTAGTTCCCATCCAGTGGTTGGGAAAGTGAGGAAGTACAGATCAATGTGAGATGACAATTTAATGTGAATGGTGATGCATCCAAACAGGCCTCTCACAGCTCACTACCCATTCATAGTTCAGCGCTTAGTTAGGAATAAGGTTTTTTTTTCTCTCGACAGCAAGAGGCTCCTTACTCCCAATTGCTCCCAATTCTCACAACTCTCCCACCAATGCTCACATAGTTCAGTGCCTGAGAAGATTCTGTAGTTCAATCACATGTAGAATGCACTCTTGTCAAATTTCTATGTACTCCTTCGTAATGAACACCTTAATACCAGGAGACAAATGGCACACACAAGAATGCAGTGTGTATTTAATGGTCCAGTGTGGACTTCAACCCCTGCAGGTTTTGACTTCATATTATACAGATGTGTGCACATCTGCAGATTTTCCTGCATTATAAATTCAACCCAAAAACAATATCCACAGAGAAAGTTCATTGTGACTACAACCTCCTTCAACCTTATAACCCCCAGAGACCTCTGAATTCCTTTAACTCCAGCCAACTGTTCATCCCTCAGTTCCTTCACCCCATCATTGGCAGCTGTCCTGAAGCTAGGCGGTTTCCTTTCCAAACCTCTTCACCTCAGCAAGTCTCTCTCTGTCCTTTCAGACATTCCTTAAAATCTCTTTGGTCAAGCTGTGAACCGAAAGTCTCATTCTTTGGCTCAGTGCTAATTTCTATCTGATTCATCTCCTCTGAAACACCCTGGCAAGTTTTACTATCTTAAAGCCACGAGATGAATACATGCTGTTGTTGTTATGTAAATATAAGGAGGGTAAGATGAGCATGTGTGGTACAGGATATGTGGGCCTGGTATTGCAAATTGGGTACCTTCTAAAGAACACACTGGGCTGAATTTCCTGATATTCTCAGGAGTGGAATAGGAGCCGAGAGTGGGGCAGAAAATTAGAAGGGGATCCCATCATGCTGATGTTGGAACATTGGTTCTGCATTTTACAGAAGCAGGAAATTAGCCATTACTGTGCACCAGGACTGACATTAATCCTGGAGACAAAGTCATTAAGATTCATTTGCATGTGGCTTGATTGGGATTTTAGAGTCTGGCGTTTTATGATCCCCACAGATCTACAGACTCCAGATTCGGTAAAGTTAGCAACAGTAAGGCGATGCCTCAGTGTCACCCCTGGAAGTCAGGCAGATTCAGATATTTTGGTTGATTGCTGGTTGCCTCAAAATGAAAGAGACCAAGAGGCCATTGTCAGCAAACGGCCTCAAACAGTGGGAGCTGATTGGTATGGGTGAACACTCAGCAAGGGATTCAGAGGGACATTGATGTGGATGTAAAAGGGGACGAATGGGCAGAGACCCCGAGGAAGTCAACACCAAGAGCAGCGCATGAGTCAGAAAGGAACTACTGGCCAGGAGACTTGTACATCAACCCTGACAGCCAGGGAAAGAGGGGACTGTTGGTTTTGGAGGCAGCGTTGCAAGATTCTGTTGGTTGTGCCCATGTGGTTGTCAAGGCTCCCATGTATCAGTCAGCGGCCTCCATTAATAAGAAGGGAACCATTCCACTAACAGACAACTAGTTTGTGACCAGCAGAAACACATTGTACAGCTTTGTGCATGGTTACCAGGAAGCAGATATGACGAATCTATGTTACAACAGCCCCAGGTACCAAGGCTGTTGTGGCTTCCAATGTCTTCAAGGATAGATTCTCAGTTTGGGTTCTGCCAGGGCCACTCAGCTACTCAACACATAACAGCCGTGATCCAAGCATGGACAAACAAACTAAATTCCAGACATGAAGCGAGAATGACTGCCTGGTTTGATATCAAGGTGTTATTTGACTAAATTTGTATCAAAAGCCCAAGCAAAATTGGAGTCGATAGGAATCAGAGTGAAACCCTCTACTGGTTGGAAACATTCCAAGCATGAAGGAAGCTGTCTGCAGGTGTTGGAGGTCAGCTCCAGAACATCTCCGCAGCAATTCCTCATTGGAGTGTCCTGGATCCAAACATCTTCAGCTGTAACAAAAACAGGAATTGGTGGAAAATCCCAGTGGCTCTGGCAGCATCTGTGGAGCACTAACGTTTCAGGTCCAGTGACCCATCTTCAGCTGCTTTACCAATCACCTTCCCTCCATCATTAATTAAAAAGTAGGAATGTTCACCGATGAATGCACAACATTCAGCACCATTCACAACTCCTCAGATACTGATGCAGTCTATGTCCAAATGCAGCAAGACCTGGATAATATCCAGGTTTAGGCTGATGTGTGACAAGATTGTTACCTATCATTTAAGTGCCAAACAATAACCATGTTGAACAAGACAGAACATAATCACCTGTCCTCCACATTCAATGACATTACCATCACTGGATCCACCATCAACATCCTGAGAGGCAATTGACCAAAATCTGGACTGCCACAGGCAAGTGGGGAACATTCCATCACCCTCTTGACTTGTGCCTTGTAGATGCTGAGTTGGATTTGAGGAGCCAGGAAATAACTCATTTCCTGGCTCCTCAAATCCAACTCAGCATCTACAAGGCACAAGTCAGGAAGGTGATGGAATATTCCCCACTTGCCTAAATGAGTGCAGTTTCAACAACACCTTCAACATTCACCTCCTTCATCACCAATGGCAGCAGGGTGTACCATCTACAGGATGCACTGCAATAACTCACTAAGCTATCTTTCAAATCTACCGCCCCTATCACCCAGAAGGACACTACAACCTCAAATTCCGTACCAAGTCATACATCATCCTGACTGTGAGTTAAATCATCATTCCTGGATCAAAATCCTGAAGAACTGTCGAACATGCGCTGCGGGTGTACCTACACCACATGGGCTGCAGCAGTTCAAGAAGGTGACTCACCATTATCTTTTCAAGAGCCATTCGAGATAGACAATAAATGCTGGTCTTGCCAGCAATGTCCACATTCCCTAAATGAATGAAATAAAAGGGAAAGAGCAATTACATTTCAGATTAAACCATTTGAGAATAAGAGAAAGCATGATATAAATCCAAGACATTCTTTCTTTGGTTCCAATTCTCCAGCCTTAACAGCTTTGAGATTCACTTTCCTTTGCAGGTGCTTGAATGTTATAACCATTAGGAAACTGGTGTGGCACTCTGCAGTAGAAGGAAGCAAAACAATTGACCCAACATTCTTTGTGACTTGCCAGAGTGGAGAGGTTGGTGGGGAGGGGGGCGCGCGGCATGCATTGTATTTAAGACAATATCATTATATGTCAAGGCTTCAGTCAAATCAAAATGTTGAATGCATGTAACTGGGAAACTTCATCAACCTTTAGACACCGATGTCCTTATGTGGTGTTTTACATTTTACAAACAAGGCTACATAACTATAGTCAAGAATCAATTACCTTTAAAACTTCACAGTTCCAAAATCTGCTTCTCCAAAGCCGTTTCTTGTGTTTGGCTTGGCTTTAGCTTTGACCACAATATCAAATATAACAATAATGACCTCCAGGTTACAATATAGCCGCAGTGCATCACTGAACACCAGAGCTCATAAATCTTTGCTGCAGGAGCCTGGCTCACATGGCTTCAGAGCTAGTGGATCCTGACTGCTTCAGTGAAGAATGTGCGGCTGACTGTAATAACTTCATTGTATGTTACCTGCTTAGCTGATGTAGCAACTGACAGTTGTATCCTCTCTCCTAAAGTGACTGTAATAATTCACATTACAATCATGTTGGAACAAAAACATAGCTCAGCAGGTCTAGCAGCACCTGTGAAGAGAAATCAGAGTTAATGTTTTGGGTCTGATGACCGTTCGTCAGAACAGTGTTGCTAGACCTACTGAGCTTTTGCAGCAACTTCTGTTTTTGTTTTTGATTTACAGTACCTGCAATTCTTTTGGGTTTTATAATCACGTGGAAGCAGGTTTTTTATGAATGCTGTGAGCCTAGATGTTTAATACATCCTTAAATTCCAACTCAGGTGTAGCAGAGTTTAAGCACCTGGCAAGTTTCAAAGGTGATAATGAGCTCAAGTGCAAGATTGTACATCCCTGTCTCATGTAAGAGTAAAACAGGGAAGGTGGCATAACCATGGCTAACAAGGGAAATCAGGAACAGTGTTAATGCCAAAGAGGAGGCATATAAATTGACCAGAGAAAGCAGCAAACCTGAGGACTGGGAGAAATTTAAAATTTAGCAGAGGAAAATAAAGGGTTTAATTCAGAAAGGGAAAAGAGAGTGTGAAAGTAACCTTGTGGAAAACATAAAAACTGACTGCAAAAACTTCTATAGATATACAAAAAGAAAATGACTGGTGGAGACAAATGTAGGTCCCTTGCAATTAGAATCAGGTGAATTCATAATGGACAACAAAGTGATGGCAGGTCAAGTGAACAAATACTTTGGATCTGTATTCACTAGGAGGACACAAATAACCTTCTGGAAATGCTCAAGGATAGCGTGTCAAGCATGAAGGAGGAACTGAAGGAAATCCTTATTAGTAAGGACATGATAACAGAGAAATTGATGGGATTAAAAAGCTACAGTCCCCAGGGCCCCATGCCTGACATCCCAGAGTACTTCAGGAAGTGGCCCTAGAATTAGCAGATGAATTAGTGATTGTTTTCCAGCATTCTGTAGACTCTGGAAGAGTTCCAATGGACTGGAGGGTAACCGATGTAACTGTAACCCCTTGTTCTACACTCCCCTAAAATTAGGAACATTCTTCCTACATCTAGCCTGTCCAGCCATCAGGATTTTGAATGTTTCTATGAGATCCCCCCAATTCTTCTAAATTCCAGCAAGTACAAGTCCAGTCAACTCAATCTTTCCTCATATGTCAGTCCTGCCATCCCCAGAATCAATCCGGTGAACCTTTGCTGGACCCCCTCCATAACAAACATGTCCTTCCTCAGACTAGGAGACTAAAACTGCACACAGTACTCAAGTTGTGGCCTGTTTAGGTTAGATTCCCTACAGTATGGAAACAGGCGCTTCAGTCCAACAAGTCCACACTGACCCTTCAATGAGTAATCCACCAAGACCCACTCCCCTACCATATATTTACCACTGATGAATGCACCTAACACTACGGGCAATTTAGAATGGCCAATTCACCTGACCTGCACATCTTTGGATTGTGGGAGGAAAGCAGAACACCTGAAGGGAACCCATGCAGACACAAGGAGAATGTGCAAACTCCACACAGAGCAGCAAACCATCCTTACTCCGATACCCAAATCCTCTCACTGTGAAGGACAGCATGCCATTAACTTTCCTCACCACCTGCTGCATCTGCATGCTAACCTTCAGCGATTGTTCCACCATGACACCCAGGTCTCACTGCACCTCACCTTTTCCTAAACTGTCACCATTCAGATAATAATCTGCCTTCCCGTTTTTGTGACCAAAGTGGATAACCTCACATTTATCCACATTATATTGCATTTGCCAAATGTTTGTCCACTCAGCCAGTCTGTCCAAATCATCTTGCCTCTTAGCATCCTCCTCACAGTGCACACTGCCACTCAGTTTAGTCATCATTCCTGATGAAGGGCTTTTGCCCGAAACATCGATTTTCCTGCTCCTTGGATGCTGCCTGACCTGCTGTGCTTTTCCAGCATCACTCTAATCTTGACTCTAATCTCCAGCATCTGCAGTTCCCACTTCCACCTGTTCACAGATAAAGGGACGACTGACAATTGGGAGGCTTTCAAAAGTTTGATAACAAAAGTTCAGAGGCATTATGTTCCTGTTCGAGTGAAAGGTAAAGCTTGTAAGAAAAGGGGACAATAGATGAATAAAGATATTGAAGTTCTAGTTTGGCATAAGAAGGAATCATAGATATAGAGACAGGATTCAAATAAATCTTTTGAGCAATATAAAGAGTGCAACGGCATTCTTATGAGGGAAATCAGGAAAGCAAAAAGAAACTATGAGATAGCCTTGGCAGAGACAGAGAGACAGAGAATGGGGCCCCTTAAAGATCAAAGAGGTTATCTTTGTGTTGAACTCATGAGATGGGAGAGATATTAAATGAATATTCCACATCAGTTTTTACTGTGGGAAAAGAAATGGAGCCTAGAGAATACAGGGAAATAAATATTGGACATTTTGAAAACAGTTCAAATTACAGAAGAGGATATGCTGGAGGTCTTAGAAACTATAAAGGTAGATACATCTCTGTGACCTGATCTAGTGTACAGCAGGACATTGTGGGAAATTAGGGGGGAAATTGCAGGGCCCCTTGCAGAAATATTTGTATCATCTGTAACTACAGGTGAGGTGCTGGATGACTGGAGAGTCGGTAAGACTGCGCCGGATGTAAGAAATCTGTGAACCATAGACTGAGTCTGACTTCCATAGTGGGTAAAGTATTAGAGGTGATTCTGAAAGATAGAATATATATACACATTTGCAGAGGCAAGGAATGATTAGAGTTAGTTAGCATGGAGTTGTGCGAGGGAAATTTTGCCTCACAAACTTGATTGAGTTTTTTGAGAAAGTGACAAAAAAGATTGATGATGGCAGAGCAGTAGATGTTGTTTACTTGGACCTTAGTAAAGCCTTTGACAAGGTTTTGCATGGTAGGCTAATTAGTAAAGTTAGATCATGTGGAATTCAGGGTGAGTTTGTCAATTCGATACAAAATTGGCTTAATGACAGGTGACAGAGAGTGACGGTGGAGATTTGTTTTTCAGACTGAAGGCCTGTGACCAGCAGTGACCATCGGTGCTTTTGTTTGTTATTTACATAAATTATTTAGAATAGAATATAGGAGTCATGGTTAGTCAGTTTGCAGATGACACCAAAATTGGTGGTATAGTAGATGGTGAACAAGGTTATCTAAGATTGCAAAGAAATCTTGATCAATTGGTCAATGGGCTGAAGAGTGGCAGATGGAATTTAATTTGGATAAATGCGAGTTATAACATTTTGGTAAAACAACTAAGGGTAGGACTGACACTATTAAATGTAGAGCCATGGGTAGTGCTGTAGAACAGAGAAACCTAAGGGTTCAGGTATATAGTTCCTTGAAGTTTGCATCACATCCAGACAGGATGATTAAGAAGGTTTGCCTTCATTGCTCAGACCTTTGAGTATAGGAGTGGGATGTCCTGTTGAGATTGTACAGGACATTGTTGAGGCCTCTTCTGGAGTATTGTGTGCAGTTCTGGTAACCCTTTTTATAGAAAGGGTATTATCGAACTGGAAAGGGGTCAGAGAAGATTTACCAGGATGCTGCCAGAAATGGAAGACTTGAGTTACAGGGAAAAACTGGATAGGCTGAGACTTTTTTCACTGGACTGTAGGAGGTTGAGGGGTGACCTTCTCGAGGTTTTTAAAATCATGAGGGATATAGACAAGGTGAATGCCAGGTGTCATTTCCCTGTGGTGGGGGATTCCAAGACGAGCGACATATTTTTAACTTGAGAAGAGAAAAATTTAAAAAGGACATGAGGGGCAACTTTTTTTTTTAACAAAGCGTGGTTCGTGTGTGGACTGAACATCCAGAGAAAGGTTTGGATGGCATTTGGATAAGTACATGAAGAGGAAAGGTTTGGAAGGATATGGGCCAATTGCAGGCAGGTGGGATTACTTTAGTTTGGGATTATGGTCGACATGGACTGTTTCATGCCAAAGGGTCAGCTTTGATGTTGTATGACTCTATATTTCAAAGAGATGTGAAGAGTTTTCCAGAACAGTGGAGACTGCAAGCAGTTAATTTCTTGGAAAATAATTGCAGCCAAATTTATTGTAATTCTTTTGATGAAATCCATGGTGCTTGTTATTCCACTTTGTCGAGTTGTTTTGTTTGGAATCATGTGCAAGAAACTGTAAGACATACATTTGAGGAATGTTATAAAAAGAAGGGAAAGCTAGGTTCAATCTTCTCCATAAAGTTGAGTTTTAGTCCCAAGTGAGGATTTCAGTGCTGGTGTTAACCCGCCAGCATCAAATGAATTGGCAAAAATAATTGTACTCATGAGCAGTGTTCCCTGTAAAATTTTCTAGGAGAAAGTAAGGACTGCAGATGCTGGAGATCAGAGCTGAAAACGTGTTGCTGAAAAAGTGCAGCAGGTCAGGCAGCATCCAAGGAGCAGGAGAATCGACGTTTCGGGCATGATTCCTGAGGAAGGGCTCATGCCCAAAACGTCGTTCTCCTGCTCCTTGGATGCTGCCTGACCTGCTGCGCTTTTCCAGCAACACATTTTCATCCCTGTAAGATTTTGTTGAGTCCAGCCTGTATTTTTTACTGTGCGGTATCTTAACATTTTCTTGCAGGCGCTATGGATTTTCTTGCAGCTACCTTCCAGGCTGCTATGCAGTCACATACCCTTGCAGCTTAGCAAAAGCTATTGTAAAACATTATTGTGAGTGTTTTGCTTAGTGTTTTCTCAATGTGGATGTTCACTGCTGCAAACATCGCTGCCAGGATAGTCACTAAGGAAGGAGACTGACCATTATCGTTGATGATTTTCTTTTCACAATTGTGCAAAATACCATTCTGGATCTGGTACACTTATTGCAAATGGGGGAATCTTCCTGTACTCGGAGGGGACACAAATTTTTCCTCATCACTGTATGGTTAATCCATGTCTCTGTGTCTGCTATATGTATGTAAGCTGTTTGCCTGACAGAGCTGGGGAACAAGTATGTGATGGAAGGACAAGCTGTGTTTGTTGATGATGGAAGATTTGTTTGACTTGTGTCTCAGATGGACAAAGGAGACATAGAACTGCACAATAATAACTCCTGTGTATATTGCATATGTCTATATACTTTAGGGTTAGGGCATGCAAATCAACATTTTTTTTTCAGAAAGCCTGGCGAGGAAGAAGAGAGCAATAAAAAAAAGTACAAAATGTACACATTTCAAAATGTTTCAGGTTACTAATAGCTTTCCAAAGTGAGATTCCCAGACCTTTTGGGAGTCTTTGGAGACCAACAACTAAAGATATCAGGTCGGAGAGCAGAGCAAGAGCTGAATCAGTGAAGAAGAAAACAAGTGAGCTGTCTCACGTGCAGTGTCTGGGACACTATGATTAACAATAGACATTACAAAAGGTTTGACTAATTCTCTGTGGTTTAAAGTTGCCATTGCTTGTTGTACTCAAGATATTCCAATCATGCTTTATTTTGACAGTAGAAGTAACAGTACTTTAAAGCATTTATTTAAATGGCTGCTGTCACTGTTAAAACGTCAATCATAAACTGAAGCTAACTATACACAGATTCATTTTCTTGGTCTCTCAGAAAACCAGTTTCAAACATTACACCAACAACCTGCCTACAATTTAATACCTTGCATTTCAAAAGGTAGACTTTGAGATTCACAAAGCGACTGTTAAACATGCCAACCATCAATATTTCATACTGGCCATGTGTAGGTGAGTGGAATCATAGCCTTTATTTATCATCAGTGAGTTGCCAATCAAAAGTAAGGAAGAGACATTTCTGTTCCATAGAGTATTGATCAACCTCACCTGGAATACTGTGTTCAGTCTTGGTGCACAATATCACAGGAAAATCCAATCACCCAAGAAGGCTAAATGGAACAGATTCACCAGGATGATACCAAGCTTCAATGGGTTAAATTTTAAGATCATATCACAGAAACATGGTTTGTATTTCCTTCACTTTTGAAAATAGAGGAGTATATAATCAAGGCATTTGGTGATAAAGAGGTTCAATAATTTCCACTGCTGGAACATCCAGAAATCATATTCAAATTTGGGTTGCACAAAATGGAGAAATTCTCACCAAGTCGATTAAATCATAAATGATTTATTAGGGTTATTAAATTTTATTGTCACGTGTACTCAAGAACAGGAGTACAGTGAAAATTGTACAAAGTAACTATTACCCAGCACCATCTTAGAATATAAAAGATAAGATTAAAATCAGAAGCAGAAATAAAAGAAACAGCTAAAAGAAAAGGAAAGGTCCAGATTACTCCCCTGCCTCCAACAAGAGTCCTCAACATCAGCAAAACAAGGCCACAAAGTACATCCCCCGGTCTCCGAATGCTCAGGAGTCCTGGGTCCCTCCAGCCAGGACACCAACGCCACACCATCAGGTACCTGGGCTCAGAGTATCCCTTAGCCACGTCACTATCACTGGAACCATGTCGCCATTCTTCGGCGCCATCTTGCCTGCACCGATGTCGACACCATGAGTCTGTTCTGGACCGATCCCAGCAATGCAGCTGCTGCTGAAACTGCCAGGTCCCAAACTAGGCCCAGACTCAATGCTGGGCCCACTGTGCTGAAGCAGTCGGTGTCTCGTTCTGGCTTACATTTCTGCCCTGCATCCCCCTGGGCCACCATTTCTCCTGGCGCAGCCAACATTTCTTGAAGGAACTGCTCTCTCTGCTGCCAACACTCTGGGATGGGGACCACTGCCAAAAAAAGGAGATAAAAAGAAAAAAGAGAAAAAATAAAAGAAAGAAAAAAAAATGACAAATGGAAGCGGACGAGTCCGGGTTCAGGGACCAGCCCTGAATGCTGCTACTCCACTGCAGTTGATCTTCCGTAATTACACCGGCACCACTCCCCACCTCTTCCTCCGCTACATTGATGACTGCATTGGCGCCACCTCGTGCTCCTGCGAGGAGGTTGAGCAATTCATCAACTTCACCAACACATTCCACCCTGACCTTAAATTTACCTGGACTATCTCTGACACCTTGCTCCCCTTCCTGGACCTCTCCATCTCCATTAGTGACGACCGACTTGACACTGACATTTTTTACAAACCCACTGACTCCCATAGCTACCTGGATTACACCTCTTCCCACCCTATCTCTTGCAAAAATGCCATCCCGTATTCCCAATTTCTCCGCCTCCGCCGTATCTGCTCCCAGGAGGACCAGTTCCACCATAGAACACACCAGATGGCCTCCTTCTTTAGAGACCACAATTTCCCTTCCCACGTGGTTAAAGATGCCCTCCAACGCATCTCGTCCACATCCCGCACCTCCGCCCTCAGACCCCACCCCTCCAACCATAACAAGGACAGACGCCCCTGGTGCTCACCTTCCACCCTACAAACCTTCGCATCAACCAAATCATCCACTGACATTTCCGCCACCTCCAAAAAGACCCCACCACCAGGGATATATTTCCCTCCCCACCCCTTTCCGCCTTCCGCAAAGACCGTTCCCTCCGTGACTACCTGGTCAGGTCCACACCTCCCTATGACCCACCCTCCCATTCTGGCACTTTCCCCTGCCACCACAGGAACTGTAAAACCTGTGCCCACACCTCCTCCCTCACCTCTATCCAAGGCCCTAAAGGAGCCTTCCACATCCATCAAAGTTTCACCTGCACATCCCCCAATATCATTTATTGTATCCGTTGTTCCCGATGTGGTCTCCTCTACATTGGGGAGACTGGGCGCCTCCTAGCAGAGCGCTTTAGGGAACATCTCCGAGACACCCGCACCAATCAACCAAACCGCCCCGTGGCCCAACATTTCAACTCCCCCTCCCACTCTGCCGAGGACATGGAGGTCCTGGGCCTCCTTCACCGCCGCTCCCTCACCACCAGATGCCTGGAGGAAGAACGCCTCATCTTTCGCCTCGGAACACTTCAACCCCAGGACATCAATGTGGACTTCAACAGCTTCCTCTTTTCCCTTCCCCCACCTCATCCTAGTTTCAAACTTCCAGCTCAGTTACTGTCTCCTTGACTTGTCCGACCTGCCTATCTTCTTTTCCACCTATCCACTCCACCCTCTCCTCCTTGACCTATCACCTTCATCTCCTCCCCCACTCACCCATTGTACTCTATGCTACTCTCTCCCCACCCCCACCCTCCTCTAGCTTATCTCTCCATGCTTCAGGCTCACTGCCTTTATTCCTGATGAAGGGCTTTTGCCCAAAACGTCGATTTCGCTGCTCCTTGGATGCTGCCTGAACTGCTGTGCTCTTCCAGCACCACTAATCCAGTATTTGGTTTTCAGCATCTACAGTCATTGTTTTTACCTAGTGATAAGGTCTCTTGTCTTACCAAAAAATGGATAAGAAAGGCATGCAAACAATTATTAATTATGTAATTCAAAAAATAAACAAACTTACCCATCTAGCAATGTGTAGTGCATCTATATCTGTACCCTTGTGTACAAATTTTTATAATATTTTTTCTTCCCTAAATGATACAACTCCCATGGTTTCGGCAAAGAAAGAGAAAGGTTGCTGAGGTCTCTGCTCTTCTGTTTTGCACTTCATTTTGGGATGTGGGCATCCTTAGCAAGGCCAGCATTTATTGTCCATCCTTACTTACCCTTAGGAAGCTGGTGATGAGCTGCCTTCTTGAATGGCTGTAGTCCATTTGATATACGTGCAGCTCCTTGTGCTGTTAGGGAGAGAGTTTCAGCACTTTGACCCAGCTACAATAAATGAAGAGTGACATAGGTCCACGTCAAGATGGTGAGTGAGTTGAAGGCTGTGCTTGGTTAACTGTATGGTCTAGGGGATCATGATCTAATAATCACAAGACAAGCAGTGCAGTAGAGAGACATCTAATGGTGGAGTATCTCTAATCTTGTGTAGATCCAAGACAAATTCAAGAACAGCTTCTTCCCCACTGCTACCAGACTTTTGATTGGACCAAATTTTAATACTGATTTCTCTCTCTGCACATTCTCTGGGGGTGTAACACTATATTCTGCATTCTGTTCTGCTCCTCTGATGCACTCTGTGTGGTATGATCTGCCTGTACAGTATGCAAAACAACACTTTTCACTGTACCTAGGTACACGTGACAACAATAAATGAAATCCAAACTTTTGTTCTTTAAGTACGAAGGAATTTTAGCCAATGTCTTTCAGGGTTTCAAGTCTGTGAGGGTTCTGCCAAAGACTGTACCACCTACAGCAGTGCAGTGGCAAACTTAGTCATTGGGAGACAAAGTACCAATAGAGATATCTGTGCATGTGAAGTAAAGTTCTTTGAGCAAAGTCTGCATGTTCATGATCCCTTTCATCATCAGCCTTCTAACCATACTATCCTCATGAGAATTATCAGGAGAGCATTTGGTTGCACAGTGTGAGGACAGCAGGGCCAAGGTAGGTTTTGATCAATTCTATTTAAGATGCATTCAGAAGATGCAAACCTTTGGTGAAGGCCTCCTGTGTACACTCAAGTAAATTGTTACATTTAGTGTTTGATGATGGTGGGCAATTCATTCTGTGGATGCAGACATCATGACAAGTCTTTGAATATCTGTCAGTACCTCACATACTGTTTTTGCTTTGGCTCCTGAGTGATCTTTCACAATGGCTGCTGAGGTTCAGCTTTTGTATTCAGCTGAACAAACTGTGGAGTATCCTGCTCCCTCCAGCAGAGATTCTCCACTGATGTCCCTGTCTTCATCACCTGCTTCAGTTCATTTGTGGACTGTGAGGCAGCAATTGAGAACCCGAATACCTGATGAATCAGTCCCGCTTGTCAGAGGTGGGCCTGCCTGAGCTGTTGTATACTCGTCGTGATTCATGTGAGAGTACATCCTCAGAGTGAGTAGCCTCCTCCTCATCGTACACCATCCTCCTGAGAGTTGCTCATCAGCCCTTGACAACATGAGTTGGCGTGACATCTCACACATGGTGCTAGCTTCCTCAGGTCCACCCAATCCTTGTGGTGTCTAAGACTGGCTTCCTCCTTGAGTTGACAGCTGAGTCTCTAAGACCTTATGGGTCCTAATAGGCCATAGCAACAGGCCTTTGGATGCTGAAGTACTATCTCTCTACATTGGAAATCTATGATGCCGTTGCTTCCTTTCTTTCCCCATCTGCCCCAATCCTTCAATTATCAACTTCATACCTCTCTACAGATTTCCCCTGAGATCAGCTTACATGGCACATCATTGTGTCCACTCAGGTCAGTTGGTTGAGAAACCCAAAATATAATGGCTAAATTAAAAGTAACCTACAGAAAAATACATTGCAGAAATCTCAGGGGTCCCCATGTTCAGCTGGGCTCCCTTGTTCTCAGTGCACCACCATAATAAAATACTCCATCATCTTCTTGAAGTTTAAAGTTGTTTTGGTTGACCAATACTGTACCCTTTCAAAGCCAAAATTAACCCAGAACATGATGAGAAATGAGTAATATTGTGCCTGCCAAAAATCACATGCAGTTTTCCAGGATCTTTGTGCATTCCCTGCTTCTCATTCTACTGCTGAAGGATATAGTACAGTGTGTTAGTGATCGCGATATAAGGTTGTCTCATGTATCAAAGCTACAAAGAATAAAAAGATTTAAGTTGCTTAATGGTCAGGCCATGAAAAAAGGAATGGAAAACTGTTCAATAGCAGAGAATATCCATAGAGTGGAAAAGGATTTGATTATTCCCCATAATGTCTATCTCATAAGAAGCATTAGTTAGCCAAGCAGAATGCACACTGAGATTACGATTGTAAACTCTTGTCTGGTGCATTCCTGGGGATTTGATTACGTCATATTTGATTACATGCATTTGGTCAGCTGACTTGCCAGTCACTGCTTAATTTCATTCAGGTGACACAAACCCACTTCATTTAAATATCTGAAATTTCAGCTAGTATAAATGCAAGAGAGTTAGCTGAGGTACAAAGTGAAAGGTCTAGGACAATATAATATTGTAAGATAAAGTGTTTAACTCTGGGAATATGGTGAATGAGGGCATTTAGTGCAATGAGGGAAGAGGGTGCTGTTCTGATCTTTTTGAAAAAGGAGAAATGATCCAGGAGCAGGAGCCGGTGACAGTTGAGATATGAGAGCTGAAGATAGGAGGCATTAGTTAGGTAAGTAGGGGTTGGTGAGTGAGATATAAGCTTCCTGTTCTCTCTAGTTTGGAACAGTAATTTAAAATGGTACTTGGGCGATATAAGAATTATATTTATCTATAGCTTAACTATTTAACTCCTTTAATGCATTTAAAAATATTGTTGAATGAACTTACTAAACATAAAACTTAATGAACAAAATCCAACGCAATAAAAATAACAAAACAGGTGATGTACTGCAGCTGTAGCTTTGGGAAGTTGTTGGATATCTGCATGATTCATGACGACCACACTTGCATTAAATGTCTACAACTTGAGAAACTTTGACTCAGATCTAACGTGTAGGAGTCTGAGCTTTGAATACCATGATGCATCAGGAAGGGTAAAAGCATCTGGACACCTTGTTCCAGGAGTTGATCCCAGCCTTTTGGCTGGAAACTTGAGATTTGGTCCAGTACCTGGGACAGAAAGGTGTGCAGTAGGGTTATGGTTAATCCTAACCCTGTCACAGCAGTTGCAGGTGAGACACGAATCTGAATACAGAAGGCACAAACAAAACAGCATCTGCTATTGTCTGGGAGGTTGAATGTTCATGTAGATTCTGTACATGAGAACAGGGACTATAGAGAAGAAGAACAAACTGTTTTTACATCATGACATATGGAAGCATTCCAGTTAGGGGAGTAAGAGGATATGTAGCTGTAGTGAGGAAAATATAATTAGAGGATGGATTTTATTCTCTGCAACTAAGAGGATAATCTCTGACAGTTATGTTGATTAACTGGCCCTAGGATTAAAGACAATTCCTCAAGAATTGGAATTAACTTGGTGTGGGAGGGGTAAAGGTCCAGTTGTTGTAATTCATGTGGACTGCAATTACAGACTACAATGGTAAAGAAAGAGATTGTAAAATACTTCCCTGAATGATCCCATGATCAGCGAATGAGAAATCTTAAGAATGATATGAGAATAGGCCAAAGCCTTTATATGCATCAAATTCATGCATAACTGCTTAACATGTATTTCACATTTAAGTGTTTCTCCAAAAAAAGATTTATCATGATCTAGCCTTATATTTTCTTCTTTGTTTGATAAAAATCGCGATTATTTGAAGATTGTTGAACAACAACGTATGCTGTGACTTCACCATGGGACATGTGAAGAGCTAGGTCACGATTCCACTTCAGTTGGTATCTCTCACTGTTTGCTTCAGTCTGAGCCACATAGAATATAGAACATTACAGTGCAGTACAGGCCCTTCGGCCCTCAATTTCTTTTGCCGCCCTGTGGAACCATGCTTAGCGTTCTAGCCAACTGACCTAACTGGCTCCCCCATGGCTTTTTAAGAGTTCAGGAAAAATGGAAGCTCGCAATTTCATTTTCAAGGGTTGTGTTAGTTTAAATGGGCCAAGGAAGCTGTCTTATTGTGATTAATCTAACTGCAGTTGGTTCATCCAAAATTTCTATTTTCCATGTGTTTTGGGTGAACGGAATTCCAGTAGAAACCATTATTCTTTTCTCTCTGCTTTTCATTTTGAATGTGGAAGTTGTCCAGTATAAGCACAGACATCCAACCCAGCTGCGCGCCAGTACATTCATTTTTGGGCCTCTTGATAACACTGAAATCTATGGTAGACATATCATTTCAGTATTAGTAGTATTAGCTTCTTACTGAACTAAGTTGTGTTATATTGATGATTTTAATGATACAAACTGTTTTCTTTGATTGAATATTGATGAATGACTATGTAGAAAAAGCCCAAAACCGATGGTTACATTAAAGAACATGATGTCAAAATGTTTCTTCTACTTGTCAAGGGTTGTTTCATAACATTGTTGAAGCACTGTTTTCAGCAATGAGAATTTGTTTATTCTCCATGTAGCTGTATTTTTCATTCCACTGATTTGAAGTCACATTCAGAGCATGGGAAAATATTATTAAATACAACAGGTATGAATTGTTCTTTGTTTAAACTGTTGAAATAAGTTCTGCTCCAGGAATGCATTACTGTACTAATTCTACAATTTAAAATTTTCCAATGTTCTCCATATCTCTCATTTTCCAACTTGCATTCCATAAAATTATTTTTAAAATTTCATATCAAATGAAATTGTGCATGTTCCTGTCAATCATTAAAGTTTGGTTTGAAATCTGGAATAGCAGATATACTACTACAATTGGGTTCTCAAGATATCAGAATTGATTATTTTTCTTAAAGCTATTGGTGATCTGTTGAAAATTTAGTGTCTTATTCTGATTTGTTATTTCTCAGAAAATGTTCTACTTGAGGTCAATAATTGCATTCAAAACTGAAAGACAATGTTTTTGGGGTTTGTTCCTTGATAATGCACTGCTTATATAATTTGCCATATAATTTTTCATTCAACTAATTCTGGTAAAAAGCTCTCATGATTTTCTCTTCATTATATCTATAAATGAGGTCTTGGAGCACAGTGTGCAGTCATTACATCTGAGCCGGAAGCTCTGAAGTACAATCCTACTTCAGGGGTTTGATGATTGAGGAAGGTGCAATCATAACAGGGTGATCAGGTTGAGTAGTGTCATGAAATTTCTTATAGGAGATTCCAATGGCAGGGAGTATGAATGGGAGAGATTTCTGATCAGCTATGTGATAGAAAGAAAGTGTGATCTTTGTCATTCTCCATAATTCTGAAATATAATATGCCTGTAAAAGTCTATATTCCAAGGCAACTCTAACATCTTGAGGGGGTTGGGTTCTTCTGAGTGTCACAGATGGCTACTAACCATGTACAATTCAACTCTCATTCTGCCTGGGTAGATTTGGGATCTATTGTCTTCCCTGCCTGTGGAGATGATCATGCTGCTGCGTTTTAGACTTGTCTTCAATTAGAGATCAGAAGAAGAACACCTTTATGTAGAACGTATCTGGGATATCTTATCAAAATGCCCTCTGTACAAAGGATAATCAATAAATCTTTCTTCTTTTTGCTAACCAGAAACTTGTGCCATTTGCACACCTCCCTATAAACCTGTCCAAATATGTCAGGTGAATCAGGAGATCGCCTGATTACAGCTAAGCAAGATCATTGAACTGTGTGAAACAGGAAAAAAAAACTTTCATTTTTCACCCTCTTTCACAAAGAAGGATAATTCCATTAATCCCATTAATTGTCTTTAAAACAGTTTCATGGGATCTTGTACCTCGACTTGAAGGATAAACAATATGCAGGACTTAATCAATATCCAACTCATCCTGAAGATGGTATTTCCAGCAGAGCAATACTTAGTATTGCACTAGTATATCCACCTAGATTGTTGTACCCTTTGCCTTCACGTACAATTGACTGACAACACAATATTCATTCCTGCTTCAGTGAGTCATCTCACTTAAATTGAACTAACCTCCTTGATACTAAACTTCCAAACCTAAACAAAACTTATCCTCTGGGTTTTGGCTGTCTCCCAATGTCTCTTGAATTTTCCATCCTATGTTCACAGCCAGAAGTGAAAGACATGCCAGATCGCCCCTGCTGGCTGCCCAGAACTGAAGATTTCCCAAGACGATTCCAGTGAAGCATTTATTAATTATTGAGATAAGTTGCAAGTCTAACGGGAAGCAACAAAAAGCATAGCTTGCGAGTAATACATTAGTCCTTCATCTCATTGTTTCTTTTTATAATCTCTCCAAGTATACTTTGCTTTAAACTCAACATTTTAAAAAAAATCATGTCATAGAGTCATAACGATGTACAGCATGGAAACAGATGCTTCAGTCCAACTTGTTCGTGCCTACCTGATATCCCAACCTAATCTAGTTCCATTTGGCAGCACTTGGCCCATATCCCTCTAAACCCTTCCCATTCAGATATCCATCCAGATGCCTTGTACCAGCCTCCACTATTTCCTCTGGCAGCACATTCCAAACATGCACCACCCTTTGCGTAAAAAAGTTGGCCCTTAAGTCCCTTTTAAAACTTTCCCCTCTCACCCTAAACCTATGTCTTTTAGTTTTGGACTCCTCCACCCCAGGGAAAAGACCATGTCTATTTATCCTATCCATGCCCCTCATGATTTTATAAACCTATATAAGGTCACGTCTCAGTCTCCGATGCTCCAGGGAAAAGAGCCCCAGCCTGTTCAGCCTCAAACCCTTCAAATCCCACAGCTCAAACACTCCAACCCTGGCAAAAAGCTTGTAATTCTTTTCTGAACCCTTTCAAGTTTCACAACATCCTTCCTTTAGGAAGGAGACCAGAATTACACATAATATTCCAAAACTGGCCTAATCAATGTCCTGTATAGCCGCAACATGACTTCCCAACTCCTGTACTCAATACTCTGACCAATAAAGGAAAGCATACAAAATACCTTCTTCACTACCCTATCTACCTGCGACTCTGCATTCAAGGAACTATGAACCTGCACTCCAAGACTCTTTGTTCAGCAACACTCCCCAGGATCTTATCATTAAAGTGTATAAGTCCTGCTCTGATTTGCTTTTCCAAAATGCAGCATCTTGCATTTATCTAAATTAATCTCCATCTGCCACTCCTGAGCCCATTGGTCCATCTGATCAAGATCCTGTTGTATTCTGAGGTAACCTTCTTCGCTGTCCTATACACCTCCAATTTTGGTGTCATCTGCAAACTTACTAACTATATCTCCTATGTTCACCGCAAATCATTTATATGAATGACAAAAAGTAGTGGACCCAGCACCGATCCTTGTGGCACACCACTGGTCACAGGCCTCCAATTTGAAAAACAACCCTCCACCACTACCCTCTGTATTCAAAATTCAAGCCAGTTCTGTATCCAAATGGTTAGTTCTCCCTATATTCCATGAGATCTAACCTTGCTAACCAGTTTCCCACGAGGAATCTTGACATTGAGTCATACAGATGTACAGCATGGAAATAAACCCTTTGGTTCAACCTATCCATGCTGACCAGAGATCCCAACTCAATCTAGTCCCACCTGCCAGCACCCGGCCGATATCCCTCCAAACCCTCCCTATTCATAGAACCATCCACATGCCTCTTAAATGTTGCAATTGTACCAGCCTCCACCATGTCCTCTGGCAACTCATTCCGTACACGTACCACCCTCTGCGTGAAAAAGTTGCTCCTTAGGTCTCTTTTATATCTTTCCCCTCTCATCCTAAACCTATGCCCTCTACTTCTGGACTCCCCGACCTTTATAAGGTTTACAATACAGCCTCAATTAATTCAGCCTCCAACGCTCTAGGGAAAACAGCCCCAGCCTGTTCAGCCTCTCCCTACAGCTCAAATCCTTCAACCCTGGCAACATCCTTGTAAGTCTTTTCTGAACCCTTTCAGGTTTCACAACATCTTTCCGATAGGAAGGAGATCAGAATTGCATGCAATATTCCAACAGTGGCCTAACCAATGTCCTGTACAGCTGCAGCAAGATCTCCCAACTCCTGTACTCCATACTCTAACCAACAAAGGAAAGCATCACAAACGCCTTTCTCACTATCCTATCTACCTGCGACTCCACTTTCAAGGAGCTATGAACCTGCACTCCAAGGTCTCTTTGTTCAGCAACACTCCCTAGGACCTTACCATTAAGTGTATAAGCCCTGCTAAGATTTGCTTTCCCAAAATGCAGGACCTCACATTTATCTGAATTAAACTCCATCTGCCACTTCTCAGCCTATTGGCCTATCTGGTCCAGATCCTGTTGCAATCTGACGTAAGCCTCTTTGCTGTCCACTACACATCCAATTTTGGTGTCATCTGAAAACTTACTAACTGTAGCTCTTATGCTCGTATCCAAATCATTAAATAATGACAAAAGGTAGAGGAACCAGTATCGATCCTTGTGGCACTCCACTAGTCATAGGCCTCCAGTCCGAAAAACAACCCTCCACCTCCACCCTATGTATTCTACCTTTGAGCCAGTTCTATATCCAAATGGTTAGTTCTCCCTGTATTCCATGAGATCTAACTTTGCTAATCAGTCTCCCATGGGGATCCTTGTCGAACACCTTACTGAAGTCCATATAGATCACATCTACTGCTCTGCCTCATCAATCTTCTTTGTTACTTCTTCAAAAACTCAATCAAGATTGTGAGACATGATTTCTCACGCACAAAGCCATGTTGGTTATCCCTAATCAGTCCTTGCCTTTCCAAATACATGTACATCCTGTCCCTCAGGATTCCCTCCAAACACTTGACCACCACTGAGGTCAGGCTCACCGGTGTATAGTTCCCTGGCTTGTCTTTACCATGCTTCTTAAACAGTAGCACCACGTTTGCCAACCTCCAGTCTTCCGGCACCTCACCTGTGACCATCAATGATACAAATATCTCAGCAAGATGCCCATCAATCACTTCTCTAGATTCCCACAGAGTTCTTGGGTACACCTGATCAGATTCTGGGGATTCATCCATCTTTAACCGTTCCAAGACATCCAGCACTTCCTCCTCTGTAATCTGGACATTTTGCAAGATGTCATCATCTATTTCCCTACAGTCTATATCTTCCATATCTTTTTCCACAGTAAATACTGATGCAAGATATCCATTTAGTATCTCCCCCATTTTCTGTGGCTCCACACAAAGGCCACCTTGCTGATCTTTGAGGGACCCTATTCTCTCCCTAGTTACCCTTTTGTCCTTAATATATTTGTAAAAACCCTTTGGATTCTCTTTAATTCTATTTGCCAAAGCTATCTCATGTCCCCTTTTTGCCCTCGTGATTTCCCTCTTAAGTACACTCCTACTTCCTTTATACTCTTCTAAGGGTTCGCTTGATCTATCCTGTCTATACCTGACATATGCTTCCTTCTTTCTCTTAACCAAACCCTCAATTTCTTTAGTCATCCAGCATTCCCTACACCTACCAGCCTTTCCTTTCACACTGACAGGAATATACT
Source organism: Chiloscyllium punctatum (assembly GCF_047496795.1). NCBI lineage: Eukaryota > Metazoa > Chordata > Chondrichthyes > Orectolobiformes > Hemiscylliidae > Chiloscyllium > Chiloscyllium punctatum. The sequence continues at coordinate 54,969,744 of NC_092741.1, read as the reverse complement.
TGTCAAACACCTTACTAAAGTCCATATAGATGATGTCCACTGCTCTGCCCTCATCACTCCGCCTTGTTACTTCTTCAAAAACCTCAATCAAGATTGTGAGACATGATTGTCTTTTCCAAATTTCTTTCAAAAATCAGTTGTGATTAAAAATGTATAATTTATATATTTGCTATTCAATTTGGATTTCATTGAAGAGACAAATGGGGTGTTCATTTCTTCTGTGAATGGTTTTCTTTTAATAAAGAAACACAGCTGAGAGAGTCCTTCTGGAGCAATGACTAACTGCAGCCTTTGTCAGAAAGCAGGTGACTGCAGATCCTATGATGTAAGTGGAAAGGTGTTTCTTTTTTTATTCATTCATAGGATATGGATGTCAAGGGCTTGGCCAGAATTAACTGCCCATCCCTAATTGCCCATAGTCAGCCATCTTGCTGTGGGTCCAGACCAGGTAGGACAACAGATGGCCTTCCCTAAATGCATTAGTGAACCTGATCGACGTTGGTTACATGATTACATTAGGCTTGCTTTTTATACAGTTGGGTTTTTGATGGTTGGGTAAACTGAAGGCCATTGTGGGAGTCATGGTGGCACAGTGGTTAGCACTGCTGCCTCACAGCGCTAGAGACCCAGGTTCAATTCCTGCTTCAGGCGACTGACTGTGTGGAGTTTGCACTTTCTCCCCGTGTCTGCATGGGTTTGCTCCGGTTTCCTCCCAAAGTCCAAAAATGTGTAGGTTAGGTGAATTGGCCATGCTAATAGTATTAGGTGTAGGGGAATGGGTCTGGGTGGGTTGCAGGTCGGTGTGGACTCGTTGGGCCGAAGGGCCTGTTTCCACACTGTAAGTAATCTAATTGTATCTGCTCATCACAGTTCAGAAGAATTCAGTATTGAGCCAGTTTTTTAAAATATATAATTAAAGTCAGAAACAAGTTTAATCTGTCTCTCCTCGGAGGAATTCAGGGAACAAGGCTCCCCAACAGAAGGGTATCGTTTGTGAAAATTCCAAACCAGGAGACTTTGGTTAGAAATCTGCAGATTAATAGAACTAAGAAACTTAACCTCGCAGATATGAAAAGTTTATCATGACAGATTGGAAAGGATGCTTTTGCTTATCTCCACAGATCCCAGCAAAAAAGTGTTGGCAGTCAGTGAAGTGGGAACTTTTAAAAGTTGAGACAGTAACATAATTGTAATTTCTCTGGATTTGAGTTTCTGTAACAGATAGTGACAGGAGGTCAGATGAAACTGTTTTTCAACGTATTCATGATCATTCTACCTTCTATATTTATGTAACTTTTATTCTTCTTTTGCAAATAGACTTACTGATTTTGTTTTAAAGGAAGTCTGCAACATTATGTTTCAGTGACTAACAACATTAACTAACTAAAACAAAACGAAACGTGATTTACCAAGGTGGGATCTGACTTGTCCAGTAATGACATTATCTGGGATCATGACATTATACACAAATTAGATGACCTAGGAGTCATTTTTACATAAGTGTTCACCTTGTCTCAGTGATTGTACTTTTAAGCCTAACTCTAGTGATTTGAACACAAGGCAATAATTTTAGAGTATTATTGCAAAGTGTTCCAGAGCCGTAGATGCTACCTTTCTGACATGCCAAATCAAGGCCCATCTGCCCTCTCAGACAGTTGTAAAAGATCCTTTGGCATTATTTGAAGAAGTGCAGGGAGTTGTCCAAGTATCGTGGCCAATGTCTAGCCCTCAACCAACATCAATAGAACAGTATATTAGGTCATTCATCTCATTGTTGTTTGTGGAACCTTGCTATGTGAAATTTGGCCAGTGTGTTCCTGGCATTTCAACACTTTGAATGGAATTTATTAGCTGTGTTGCACTTTAGGACCCTTTATGCTCTCAGGATGTCCCAAGTACATGTAAGTTCTTTCTTTCCCAGTGCAGCGTATTTTGCTATCTGGTTTCACACTGAGCCAAACAACATACAATCAGAGGACAAGTCTGACTGGAAAGCAATAACTCTTTGCCAGAATTACTAAAAATGAAATCAGGCATAAGTGTATGAATCATTCTCACATTGTTCAAACATTTAAGGTAACAGAACTAACATCGTCAGAGGTTTTGCACATTGTGAATTACATTAGCTCCTTGGATAACATTTCCTCATTGATAGTTGTTACAGACATGTATGCAATTTTAATATTTCATAGTAACATAGCAATAACCAGCTCACCCACTTGATTACAATACAACAAATAATCAAAATCCAAAATTATCATATGGTTTAACAAAATTAGATTAACTCATTGCATTCACTGTCATTGACAAGTTAATATCTTTAACTATCTGAATATCTGTGGTGTGGATATGATGCATAGTGCGGAATCACTTCGGGGCTTGAGTAACTTGGTCAACAATAGGATTTGTGAGTAGCCTGACAAGGCCCAGTCCAACATCAGGAGCAACATTTAAAGCATTTGCTGAACAGCGAGGCATGTTTCCAACTGAATAGCAATGGATTGCCAATGAAGCAGATTGTAAAATACTTCATTAACATTCAGCTTTCCATTTTGTCAAACGTGTCAATCAGGCTAGATGTTGGAAATTCTTGACTAGGAAATCAGAGTGGATACTTTGATTTGCCTCCTATGCCATCATGTTTTGATTCTAACCTTTTCATGCCAGCTGGATTACCTCTGTATGAATAAATTCTTCTTTATTTATTTCACATCAGTAAATACTCACTCTGTAGTCAGAAACACCCAATATTGTGTTAATATGCTTGACCTTTGTGCTTTAAGCTTTTACTAACTGTCTGTTCTGCTCAAATTAAATGCTCTGCATGATTTGCTTATCTTACATATTTAGCGGAAATTGCTCTCTTTGAAAGTTAGCTAGGTAGATCTTTTCTGATTTCCCTTTCTCTCAATCTCTCCTTGATATCTATACCTTTTTAGTTCCCTACTTTCCCTAAGAGTGGGAGACAATCTTTTACTATAGTTGAGTCAGGTGCGCTTTAATCATGATGCCCATTAAAAACAGGCTCTCTCTGACACTTTTACTAGTTTTCAATCAGCAATGAATGTGTATACATTTTGCTCTGATATGGTCATATTTTAAATGACAAGATTGGTCGATTTCCCTCCCACCCCTATCAGCATTCTGCAGAGATCATTCCCTCTGTGACTCCCTCGTTAGGTCCACGTCCCCCCAAACAAGCCACCCACTACTCCTAGTACATTCCCTTACAACCGCCAGAGATGTAAAGCCTGCACCCACACCTCCCCCCTTACCTCCATCCAAGGCCCCACATCCAGCAGACATTTTCCTGCACCTCCAAACACCTCATCGACTGTTTGTTGCTCTTGATGTGGTCTCTTCTACATTGGAGAAACAGGATGCCAACTTGCAGAATGGTTCAGAGAACATTTCTGTGACACAGGCAGCCAACAACCCCACTGCCCTGTAGCCAACCACTTCAACTCCCCCTCCCAATCTGCCAAGGACATACAAGTCGTGGCCTCCTCCACCACCAAATCCAAGGCACTTGACACCTGGAGGAAGAACGCCTCATCTTCTGCCTTGGGACCCTCCAACCACACAGCATCAATGTCGATTTCACCAGTTTCCTCATCTCCCCTCCCCTCACCTTATCCCAGATCCAACCCTCCAACTTGGCACTGCCCTCTTGAACTATCCTACCTGTTCATCTTCCTTCCCACCTATCCGCTCTACCCTCCTCTCTGACCTATCACCATCATTCCCCTACCTTCATCTCCCGATCACCTTCCATGTTACCTTCCCCTCAGCCCCACCTCCCCTCCCACTTATCTCTCAGCCTCCTTATGCATCCCCCACATTCTTGATGAAAGGCCTTTGCCCAAAATGTCGACTCTCCTGCTCCTCGGATGCTGCCCGACTTGCTGAGCTTTTCCAGCGCCACACTTTTTTGAATCTGATCTCAAGCATCTGCAGTCCCCACTTTCTCCTATATATATGATTATTGTTTGTTTGAGGATACCATCTGCCTTTTCCTTAAAACTTCACTTTCTATTTAGTAGGAAGCCATTTTCCTTTCAGGTTTGAAAATGCATGAAGCTTGAGTTAACTAGAAATGCGTTCCTTGCATGTGAGAATCTTGAGCTGCCATTTGCATAGCATCCTATAATACGATGATACCAAAAAGGAGCTCATCACTGTGTCCATGTAACAACTGAATGTGAGGTCAGTTTGGTTCATACCACCACAACAACTCTGATATAAATGCTGTCTGAAACATGTCATCTGAATTCATTACAGTAAAAAGGGTTTGTTACTGAGCTTTACTTCAGAGAGAGTTTGAAATTTAGCACTGCACAATGATGCTAAATTTGTAGTTAAGTGTTGGGTGGAAGTGAATGGTCACAGTGTGAGGGAGGGCTATCCATCAGCTGGAACACTGGTGGTTTCACACTGCAGTAATTTTCAAGAGGCTAAATATTATTGGTTTTTGGGGTTTGGGAAGTTGATTGCTTGCAGCTCACCACCATCCCCCATTCCCAACTAAAATGTTGAGTGACAACCTGCAGACCACATTCACAAAAACAGAGAGGGACTTCTCCCTTTCAGTGGGAATCTGTTCAGCCAGCAGTGCTGACAGCACCAAGAGCTCAGTAGCGGATGTTGCTGGTACTGCAGTCAGCCCCATGAAGAATACAAGCACGGAGCCTGGAGTGTTGAATGTAGGGAGTGTTTGACCACCTTAGGACTGGGGTGTGGAGAGGAGGGGAGGTGTTTGTGTTTAGAGAGCAGGCAGGTAGAAAAGGATAGAGAATACAATTCCAGGGGTCGCACCAAATGAGTTAAATTATTATGTTATATTCTTTTATTTATCTCTTAACTGAGTCTGTTTGTTTGTCTGGCTTTTGTGTGGAGCACTTGAAAATAAACATTTCAGGCTTAGAGCATAGCTACTAATTAGATTACCTTGTTTTAATTCCTGCTAAAGTTGAAAATTTAATAAATTGTTAAGTATTTTGTTTGGGAAGCAAAACTGATATCTTGAATGAATTATTCACACCAGGGTTGGTTAGAACAAAGAAAATTTACAGCCCAGGAACAGGCCCTTCGGCCCTTCAAGCCTGAGCCAATCCAAATGTACTGTCTAAACCTGTCGCTCAATTCCTAAGCATCTGTCCAGACGCATCTTAAATGAATCTAACGTGCCTGCCTCTACCACCTCTGCTGGCAACACGTTCCAGACACCTTCTGTGTAAAGTACTTGCCCTTAAATTTTTCACCTCTCACGTAATAGCTTGATCTCTCGTTGTTTAATCCTTCACCCTGGGAAAAAGTTTGTCTCTATCCACCCTGTCTATACCCTTCATGATTTGAAAACCTCAGTCAGGTCCCCCCTCAATCTCCTTTTTTCTAATGAAAATAAACCTAACCTACTCAACCTCTCTTCATACCAGGCAACATCCTCGTAAACCTTCTCTGCACTCTCTCCAAAGCATCCACGTCCTTTTGGTAATGTGGCGACCAGAACTGTACACAGTATTCTAAATGCAGCCAAACTAATGCCTTGTACCTTCAGGGTACAATGAACCTGCACTCTCTCTGCACATCAACCTTTCCCAAGGCTCTTCCATTTATTGTATAATTTGCTCTAGAATTAGACTTGCCGAAATGCATCACCTCACATTTGTCTGGATTGAACTCCATCTGCCACTTCTCCGCCCAACTCTCCAGTCTATCTATATCCTCCTGTATTCTTTGACAGTCCCTTGTGCTTTCTGCTACTCCACCAATCTTCGTGTCATCTGCAAACTTGCTGATCATACCAACATTGCCCTCTTCCAGATCATTTATGTATATCACAAACAACAATGGCCCCAGCACTGATCCCTTTGGAACACCACTGGTCACCTTTCTCCATTTCGAGAAACTCCTTTTAACTACTACTCTCTGTCTCCTGTTGCTCAACCAGTTCCTTATGCACCTAGCTAGAACACCCTGCATACCATGTGATTTCACTTTCTCTATTAGTTTGCCATGGGGAACCTTATCAAATGCCTTACTAAAGTCCATGTATGTGACATCAACAGCCCTTCCTTCATCTATCAACTCGGTCACTTACTCAAAGAACTCTATTAAGTTGGTAAGGCATGATCTTCTACCCACCCCCCCCCCCCCCCCCCACACACACACACACACACACAAAACCATGTTGCCCATCACTGATAAGCCCATTCTTTTTTAAATATAAATAGATCCTAACCTTAATACTTTCTCCAGCAATTTTCCCACCACTGACATCAGGCTCACTGGTCTATAGTTACCCGGAATATCCCTACTACCCTTCCTGTACAGGGGGACAACATGAGCAACCTTCTAGTCCTCTGGCACCTCACCTGTGTTTAAGGATGCCACAAAGATATCTGTCAGGGCCCCAGTTATTTCCTCTCTCTCCTCCCTCAGCAACCTGGGATAGATCCCATCCAGTCATGGGGATCTGTCCACCTTAATAACTTATCTTCCCTACTTATGTCAACGTGATCCAGACTAATCAAACTTCTATCTCTAATCTCAACATTCATCATGTTCCTCTCCTCCGTGAACACTGTTGCAAAGTAATCATTCAGAGCCTCACCCATTCTCTCAGGTTCGACACACAGCCTTCCTTCATTATCCTTTAGTGGACCAATCCTTTCTCTAGTTACCTGCTTGCTTCTTATATCAGAATAAAACGCTTTGGGATTCTCCTTAATTCTGCTCACTAAAGCTATTTCATGATCCCTTTTAGCCCACTTGATTCCTCGTTTAAGACTGGTCCTACTCTCCAGGGCCCACTCTGTTCTTAGCTGCCTGGACCTATATACGCTTCCCTTTTCCTTTTGGCTAGTCATAAGATTTCTCCTGTCATCCACGGTTCACGAATCTTGCCTTTCCTATCCTTTGCCTTCAATGGGACATGCCTATCCTGCACTATCTTTAACCTATCTTTGAAAGCCTCCCACATATAAAATGTGGACTTCCCTTCAAATAGTTGTGTCCAACCCACATTTCCCAACTCTTGCCTAATTTTGATATAATTGGCCTTGGCCCAGTTTAATAGTCTTCCCTTATGACCATTCTCAACTTTGTCTACAAGTATTCTAAAACTTACAGAATTGTAGTTACTGTTCCCAAAGAAGTCCCCCACCGCAACTTCTATCACCTGGCCTGGCTCATTCCCCAATACCAGGTCCAATATGGCCCCTTCCCAAGTTGGACCATTGCCATACTGTTCTAGAAAACTCTCCTGGACGCTTATTACAAATTCTACCCCATCCAGACCTCTGACGCTAAGTGTATCCCAGTCAATGTTGGGAAAATTAAAATCTCCCATCACCACTACCCTATTGCCTCTACATCTTTCCATAATTTGTTTACCTATTTGTTCTTCTACCTTATGCTCACTGTTGGGAGGCGCCAACAATGGAGAGTTTTGAGTAGTGAGGCATTATGGGTGGAGTTCTTATTTCTGAGCTCTACCCATAATGCCTCACTACTCATACTCTCCATAGTGTCCTCCTTTAGCACAGCCGTGATATCATCCCTGACCAGCAATGCAACTCCACCCCCTTTTTACTTCCCTCCCTGTCCTGTGAAGTGTCTATATCCTGGAACATTTAGTTGCTAATCATGCCCTTCCTTCAACCAAGTCTCTGTGATTGCAATAACGTCATACTCCCAGGCACCAATCCAAGCCCTAAGTTCATCTGCCTTACACACTATACTCCATGCATTAAAGTAGATGCACTTCAGGCCACTAGTTATTTTGTGTTCATCTGTTCTCTGCCTACTCTTCCCCTTATTAATGATATCTTCATGACTCTTACAGACTCCAGTTTCCACCTCGCTATCTACTAGTCTTTTCCTCTGATTCCCAGCCCCCTGCCACATTAGGAATGTTCAAGCAAGAGGTACATGCCACGGTTCTGAGGTCCCCTGCCATTGTAAGACTTAACTTTACATGAACTAACTAAAACCAAACAATGCACTTAAATATATGATAAAGAAAGAACAAGAAAAAATAAAAGCTTTACCTTTCAGAGTCTTTTTCTTCTGGTTAGAGGAGGCGGGGCGGGAGGGAGATCCTACACGTGCAGTATCTTGCGTTTTGCTGCTGCCCAAATGTATACTAAGTCGTTACCTTCCCAGCACTCTCCTGGTCTCCACGTCAGCTCCGCTGTGTCTCCCACTGCTCCTGGAGAGGAAAAATGATTAGATTAGATTCCTTACAGTGTGGAAACAGGCCCTTCGGCCCAACAAGTCCACACCAACATTCCCAGATCCATTTCCCTCTGACTATTGCACCTAACTCTATGGGCAATTTAGCATGGCCAATTCACCTGACCTGCACATCTTTTGATCTGTGGAGCACAGAGGAGACCCACGCAGACACAGGGAGAATGTGCAAACTCCATACAGACAGTCGCCCGAGGCTGGGATTGAACCCGAGTCCCTGGCACTGAGCCACTGTGCCATCGTTATTCAGTAGTCTGGCTAGAAATCAGTGGTGTAACTATTGAGGGTTTTCAAAGGTTTTAATTCTATTATGCTGCAAATGCAGAGATAGAAAGACTGATTGGTTCCCTGCCTCTGTGTCATTACACACTTAACATATGCCAAGAATGAGAGGGTTCGACAATGATAAAAGGTAGGACAGGCTGGTACTGCACCATAGTCAAAGAGGTTGACAGCACAGAAGAAGGCCCTTTGCTCCATTAAGTTTGCACCAGTCAACAACAACCACCTGACTATTCTAACTCCATTTTCCAGTAGTTGGCCCATAGCTGCGTATGCCTTGGCAATCACATCCCTACTATAATGTAGCTCCAGAGCTGCAAACAGCTATGGCTTAACCATGTTTTATGAAACTCAAGAATCACCACCTTGCTCCTAAGCTCTATACCTTGGCAAAAAAAGCAACTATTCCATATGCTTTCTTAACCACTTTATCTGCATGTCCTGATACCTTGGTTCACCAAGGTCCCCCTGATCCTCGGTGCTTCTCAGGGTCATACCATTCATCATGTTTTTCCTGTCCAAGTGCATCATCTCAGCCTTGTCTGGATTAAATTCTGTTTGCTATTGGATAGCCTATCTGACCAGCCCACCTATACCCTCCTGTAAACTAAGGCCATCCTCCGCACTATTTACCACCCCACCAGTTTTTGTATCGTCTGTGAGCTTACTGATCAGCCCTCCTATATTTAAGTCTAAATCATTTCATATATATCACAAACAGCAAGGACCCCAACAGTGATCCCTCACAGGACATGGGCTTCTTGTCACAAAATCTCTCCTCGGCCATCACCCTCTGTTTCCTGCCAATCCGTTAATTGTGAATCCAATTAGCCAAATTTCCTCGCAACCCACACGCGACCTTCACTATCAGTCTCCCATCCAATTAGACAACATCAAATTCATTGCCCTTTGGAGTCGAGAAGAATGAGAAGTGATGTTATTGAAAAATGAAAGATCTTCAGGGATTTGATAGAGTGCATACTGGGAGGATGTCTCATATTGTTAGCGGAAACTAGAACCGGGGAACAATTTATGAATGAGGTTTCTTTTTTAAGATGCATATAAGGGTAATTATTTCCTGTTAGATGTCTGTTGTTCTGTAAAATTATCTTCCCCAGGAAGTAACGGAGGCAGTGAAATTGAACTTATTTGAAAGAAAATTATATTTTTGATAGACAAAACAATGGAGGACTTTGGGGGCTGACAGGAACAAAAGGTTGAGAGAACAAGAAGGGAGTAGAGACAACCCTGGAAGTTATAGGCCCATGAACCTTACTTCAGTTGTGGGTGAAGTGTTGGAAAGAGTTATCAGGTTTTATAATCATCTAGAAAGGAATAAGTTGATTTGGGATAGTCAACAGGTTTTGTGGAGGGTAAGTCATGCCTCATAAATCTTATTGAGTTCTTTGAGAAGGTGACCAAACAGGTGGATGAGGGTAAACCAGTTGATGTGGCGTATATGGATTTTAGTAAGGCGTTTGGTAAGGTTCCCCATGGTAGGCTACTGCACAAAATACAGACATGGGTTTGAGGGTGATTTGAGATTAGTTTATATTAGATTAGATTCCCTACAGCATGGAAACTGGCCCTTCAGCAGAATTGACTGGGAGAGGAGCCTAGCAGGAAAGATAGTAGAACAGCAATGGCAGGAGTTTCTGGGAGTAATTCAGACACAGCAAAAGTTCATCCCTGGGAAAACTAGCATGGTACAGGGAGGATGAGGCAACCATGACTGACTAGGGAAGTCAGGGATAGCATGAAAACCAAAGAGAAAGCATATAATGTGGTGAAGGGCAGTGGTAAACCACAGGATTGGGAAGCTTACAAAGACCAACAGAGGGCAACAAAAAGAGAAATAAGGATGTAGAAGATTAAATGTGAGGATAAGCTAGCCATAATATAAAGAAAGACTCTAAGAGTTTCTTTAGGTATACACAGGGCAAAAGTGGGTGTCGACTGGTAGAAAATGACACAGAAATAATAGTAGGGAACTTGGAAATGGCTTAGGAACTAAATAATTACTTCACGTCAGTCATCACAGTGAAAGACATGAGTAATATCCCAAAACTTTGAGAATCAGAGGGCAGAGCTGAGTATGGTGGCCATCACCAAGGAGAAGGTGCTCAAAAAACTGAATGACCTGAAGGTGGATAAATACCCTGGACCAGACGGACTACACCCCAGAGTTCTAAGGGTAATAGCTGAGGAGTTAGCGGAGGCGTTAGTGGTGATCTTTCAAGAATCAGTAGAGACAGGGAGGGTCCCAGAGGACTGGAAAATTGTGATCATGACACCCTGTTTAAAAAGGGAGTAAGACCAAAGAGGGAAAATGGAAAAGCCAATTAGCCTAACCTCGGTCATGTGTAAGAATTTGCAGTCCATTGTGAAGGATGAGACTTCTGAATACTTGGAATTGTATGATGGAATAGGGAAAAGTCAGCATGGTTTCATCAAGGGGATGTCACGCCTGACAAATCTACTAGAATTCTTTGAGGCAGTAATGAGCAAGTTAGATGAAGGAGAGCCAATAAATGTTACCTACCTGGACTTCAAAAAGGCCTTTGACAAGGTGCTGTACACGATGCTGCTGAGTAAGATAAAGGCCCATGGTGTTAGAGGCAGGGTGCTCACATGGATAGAAGATTGGCTGTCTGGCAGAAAACAGAGAGTGGAGACAAAAAGGTCTTTCTCAGGTTGGCAGCTGGTGACAAGTGGTGTTCACAAGGGTCAGTGTTAGGACCACAACTTTTCAATTTATACTTGAAGTTGGGGGTGTAGTGGATAGTGAAGAAGGTTACCTCAGATTACAATGGGATCCTGATCAAATGGGCCAATGGGCTGAGAAGTGGCAGATGGAGTTTAAATCAGGTAAATGCAAGGTGCTGCATTTTGGGAAAGCAAATCTTAGCAGGACTAATACACTTAATGGTAAGGTCTTAGGGAGTGTTGCTGAACAAAGAGACCTTGCAGTGTAGGTTCATAGCGCATTGAAAGTGGAGTCGCAGATAGATAGGATAGTGAAGAAGGCATTTGGTATATGCTTTCCTTTATTAGTCAGAGTATTGAGTACAGGAGTTGGGAGGTCATGATGCAGCTGTACAGGACATTGGTTAAGCCACTGTTGGAATATTGCGTGCAATTCTGGTCTCCTTCATATCGGAAAGATATTGTGAAACTTGAAAGGGTTCAGAAATGATTTACAAGGGTATTGCCACGGTTGGAGGATTTGAGCTCTCGGGAAAGGCTGAACAAGCTGAGGCTGTTTTCCCTGGAGTGTCGGAGGCTGAGGGGTGTGACCTTATAGAGCTTTATAAAATCATGAGGGGCATGGATAGCGTAAATAGACAAAGTCTGTTCCCTGGGATGGGAGAGTCCAGAACTAGAGGGCATAAGTTTAGGGTGAGAGGGGAAAGATTTTTTTCATGCAGAGGGTGGTATGTGTATGGAATGAGCTACCGGAGGAAGTGATGGAGGCTGGTACAATTGCAACATTTAAAAGACATTTGGATGGGTATGTGAATAGGAAGAGTTTGGGGGGATATGGGCCAAGTGCTGGCAGGTGGGACGATATCTGGTTGGCATGGATGGGTTGGACCGAAGGGTCTGTTTCCATGCTGTACATCTCTATGACTCTATTAATGATCTCAATGAAGAAATTTAGGGCATTCTGGTCTAGTGGTATGATTCGTGGTTAGGGTCTTCTTCTACGCAGACTTACGATAGGCCATGGGTTCAAATCCTGGATGAGCCTGCATTTCTTTTTTTTGGGCCGGCATGGTGGCTCAGTGGTCAGCACTGCTGCCTCACAGCACCAGGGACCCGGGTTCAATTCCAGCCCTGGGTGACTGTCTGTGTGGAGTTTGCACATCTCCCCATGTCCGCGCGGGTTTCCTCCGGGTGCTCCAGTTTCTTCCCACAGTCTAAAGATGTGCAGATTAGGTGAATTGGTAAAGTGCCCGTAGTGTTATGTGCATTAGTTAGAAGGAATGGGTCTGAGTGGGTTACTTTTCCAAGGGTCGGTATAGACTAGTTGGGCCGAAGGGCCTGTTTCCACTTGGTAGGGAATCTAATCTTCTGTCTAAGTTTGCAGATAATACAAAGATAGATGGAGAGACAGGTATTGAGGTGGCAGGAAGGCTGCAGAAGGATTTGGACAGGTAAGAAGAGTGGGCAAAGAAGTGGCAGATGGAGTACAACGTGGCAATGTGTGGAGTCATGCACTTTGTTAAGCAGAATAGAGATATGGACTAATTGCTAAATGGGGAGAAAATTCAGAAGTCTGAAGTGCAAAGAGACTTGGGAATCCTGGTCCAGGATTCTCTCAAAGTAAACTTGCGTGTTGAGTCAGTAGTTAGGAAGGCAAATACAATGCTGGTATTTATTTTGAGAGGACTTGAATATAAAAGCAGGGATGTACTCTCGTGAGGCTCAATAAGGCTCTGGTCAGACCACATTTCGAGTATTGTGCACAGATGTGAACCACATCTCTCAGGAAGGATGTACTGGCCTTGGAGCAGGTTCAAAGGAAGTTTACGAGAATTGTCCCAGGAATGAAAAGCTTAATGTATGAGGAACCTTTGGCAACTCTGGATCTATACTCAATAGAGTTTAGAAGGATGAGAGGGATCTAATTGAAGCATACAGAATAGTGAATGGCCTGGACAGAGTGGATGTTGGGAAGATGCTTCCATTGGTAATTTTGTTGACTAGGTTTCCATTGACTAGGACCTGTGGTCACAGCCTTAGAGTAAAGGGAAGACCTTTTAGAACAGAGATAATGAGAAATTTCTTCAGCCAGAGAGTGGTGAATCTATGGAATTCATTGCCACAGAAGGCTGTTGAGGCCAGGTCATTAAGGTGGAGATAGATCGGTTTTTGATTGTCAAGAGAATCAAGTGTTTCAGGGACAAAGTGGGAGGATAGGGTTGAGAAACTTATCAGCCATGATTGAACCGCAGGGCAAACTTGATGGGCTGAATGGCCCAATTTCTGCTCCTATATCTTATAGCCTTAATTGAATTGAAACATGTTTCTACTTTTGATACATCATAACATGTGCAAAAGTGTACAAGGGGTGATAATGAGTACATGGAAATAAAGATTGGGAAAGATACACAATGGATTGCCATAGACACTGCCTTATATTTAATGTGTCCTTTTACCCCAGCTTCATCCTGCAAAATTTGTTCCAGCTTAAGCCCATTGGAAACAAGTGTACTGTCACAAAATCGATAATAATTTTCAAAGTAAAACAATCCATAAAACAAATTACAGTTCTACTGTTGAGCCTCTTAGACTATTTGACTATGTTCTTCCGGTCATCTAGACTTCATATAATTTCTCCAGGATTTCAGTCAATCAATCTTCACTGTTGTATGTTTGGGAGAACATCCATGGAAATCACAGGCATTTATATTAGTGGAGAATAATCAAGTTTTTAAGGAGCTAAAAACAATGACTGCAGATGCTGGAAACCAGATTCTGGATTAGTGGTGCTGGAAGAGCACAGCAGTTCAGGCAGCATCCAAGGAGCTTCGAAATCGACATTTCGGGCAAAAGCCCTTCATCAGGAATAATGAAGGGCTTTTGCCCGAAACGTCGATTTCGAAGCTGCTTGGATGCTGCCTGAACTGCTGTGCTCTTCCAGCACCACTAATCCAGAATAATCAAGTTTTTGTCAAGGTAAGGGCCAATTACTTTCTATGATTGTAACCAAACCTGTTTACTTACAAACACTGAAATTCAGTAGACAAGAATGGGGTATCTTGGTAAGACAATTATGGGAAGACAACATAAAATAGGAGGTATAATAATTAAGAGGTTGCAAGAGCAGGGAGACCTCGGTCTATATGTTCACCCTGTAACCATAACCCTACAAAGTCATAGAATCACACAGCATGGAAACAGACCTTTTGGTCTGACTAATCCACGTCGACCATATTTCCAAACTAAACTAGTCCCACTTGCCGGCATTTGGCCCATATCCCTCCAAATATTTGCTGTTCATATACTTATCCTACAGTATGTTCAGTATTGTAACTGTACCTGCATTCACAACTTTCTTTGGCAGTTTATTTCACACACAAACCACTCTATAAAGAAGATGCATTGCATGCCCTTTTTAAAACTTCCTCCTCTCACCTTAAAAATAAGGCCCCTAGTTTTGAAATCCCCCACCCTAGGGGAAAGACCCTTGATATTCACCTTATCAATGCCCCTCAATTTTATAAATCTCTATAAGGTAACCCCTCAACTTCCTACAGTCCAGTGATTAAAGTCCCAACCTATCCAGCTTTTCCTTATAACTCAAACCCTCCAGTCCTGGCAATATCCTGGTAAATCTTTTCTGAACCCTCTCCAATTTAATATTATTCTTCCTATTGCAGGGCAACCGGAACTGTACACAATACTCCAGAAGAAGCCTCACCAACGACGTTTCCAACCTCAACATGACATCCCAAAGGTCTGTGCAATGACGTAAGAATGCTAAATGCCTTTTTAACCTGTCTACCTGTGATGGAAATTTCAAAGAATTATGTACATGAAACCCTGTTCTACAACACCACCCAGGGCCCTACCATTAATTATGCAAGTCCTGCCCTTGCTTGTTTTACCAAAATACAATACCTCACACTCATCCAAGTTAAACTCCATCTGCCACTCCCCAGCCATTGACCCAATTAGTCAAGATCTCTTTGTCATCTTAGATAACCTTCTTCCTTGTCCACTACGTCACCAATTTTGATGTCATCCACAAATGTACTAATCATGCCTCCTATACTCTCATTCAAATCATTTATAAAAGTGACAAACAAAATTGGACCCAGTCCTCATTCTTGTGGAACACTGCTGGTCACAGGTCTCCAGTCCAAAAATCAACCCTCCATCATCACTGACCCTGAATCCCATACGATATAACTTATTAATTAGCCGATCAAGTGAAACCTTGTCAAGAGGTTAATAAATGTCCATCTGAAAACATTTACTGCTCGGCCGTCAATCTTTTTGGCTACTCCCTCAAAAAACTCAATCAAGTTTGTGAAACATGATTTCCCTCACACAAAACCATGCTGACTATCCCTAATCAGTCATTGCCTCTCCAAATGCATGTAAACCCTATCTTTCAGAATGACCTCCAACAACTTACCACCACCAATATCAGCCTCACAGGCCTATAATTCCCAGGCTACTCCTTACAGATTTTCTTAAATGAAGGCACAATATTAGCCCTCCTCCAGTCCTCCAACATCTCACCCATGGTTATAGGTGATAAAAATATTTCTGCTTGGGGCCCCACAATTTCCTCCCAAACTTCCCACAACCTCCTGGGGTACACTTAATCAAGTCCCGGAGATTTATCCATCTTTATATTTTCTAAGACCTTCAGCACTTCTTCTGTGATGTGAACGGTTTTCAAAACATCTATATTTATTTCTCCAAGTGCTCCAGCCTCTATATCCTTCTCCACAGTAAAAAAAACTGAGACAAAATATTCATTTAATATCTTTCCCATCTGATGAAATTCAACATATAGACCACCTTATTGATCTCTAAGGAGCCTTATTCTCTCTCTTGTTGTTCTTAATTACATGTAAAATCTCTTTGGATTATCTTTAACCATATCTACCAAGGCTATCTCATGTCCCCTTTTGCCCTCCTGATTTCCCTCTTAAGAATGCCTTGAACATAAAGGATGTAGGGACATTTATGTGATCCCAGTTGTCTATATCTAATAAATGATTATTTCTTTTATTCTTTAATAGAACCTCAATATCTTTATTCATCTATTGTTGCCTACACATACCAGTCTTATTCTTCACTTGAACAGGAACATAATGCCTCTAAGCTCTTGTTATGACATTTTTGAAAGCTTTCCACTTATCAGTTGTCCCTTTACCCATGAACAGTCTATTCCAATCATTCTTTGAGAGTTCTTGCCTCATGTCATTAAAATTTTCCGTACTCTAAACAAGGACTTTAATTTTTGTGGAAGGCTCATCCTTTTTCATCACTTTTTAAAAACCAATTTAATTATGATCACTAGTCCCAAAGTGTTCCTGCTAACATTTTAAGTCACTGTTCTGCCACACTGTCCTAGAGAAAGTCAAATTTTGCTTCTTGTCTAGGAGGTACATTTACATATTGATAAAGAAAATTTTCCTAAACACATTTAACAAATTTATCACCAAAGTCTTTAACATTATGGCAGTGTCTATCAATGTCTGTAAAATTCAAATCTCCTATTATTATAACCCTGTTTTTCTAACATATATCTGAGATTGCTTTACATATTTGTTCTCCAGTTTATCATGACAATTGAAGGGCCAGTAGAGCAACCCGATCAAAATGATCATCCCCTTCTTATTTCTATCCATATAGTTTCACTGGACAATCTCTCAGAAATATCCTTTTTAATTACAACAGTAATATTTTCTTTCATCAAAAATTCAATTTCCCCCTCCTCTCATGCCTTCCTTTCTATTCTTCCTATACCACATAAAACCCTTAACATTGAGCTGCCAATCCTGTCCTTCCCTCAGCCAGGTTTCTATTATAGCTATGATGTCCCAGTCCCATATTCCCACATATGTCCTGAGTTCAACCTTACCTGTAAGATCCTTTGCATTGAAATAAATGTTGTTTAATTCTTCAGATTTACCTTGTTCTCTGATTTGCTCTTATCTGATTTTTCAAATGAACTTGCTCTTTTCTCATTCAGAACCATCTTCATCTGTCTTTCATTTGTTACTGCCACTGAGGAACCCTACCACCCCATCCCACACCCCATTAGGCTCCCAAAATAGAACAAGCAAATATCCCTACCAGGATATTGGTCCCTTTCTAATTCAGGTGAATCCCAACATTTTTGAACAGGTCTACCCCCTCAAAAGAGATCCCAATGATCCAAACACCTGAATCAAACACATTGCACCATCCCTTCAGCCATTCACCTGGAAAGTCAAGCATCATGTTTGTCATCACTTTATAAGAAGTCAAATGGTAACATTTCTCTGAAAGCTTGCTAACATTGTCTAGGTGCACCAAACATCCCTCTGTGGCAGCGAGATCTTTCCAGTGATAAGGAGATCAAAACTGTGCACTGTACATCAGATGCAGTCTAACCAAGCTCCTATGTATTTGAAGCAAGACATCATTTTCACGTCCTCAAATTCTCTTGCAATAAAGTCAAACATTTCATAAGCCTTCATAATAGCTTGCTGTCCCTGCATTTTGGCCTTCAGTGACTTTTCAACAAGGACACTCTGGTCAATTTGTTTATCTAAACTTCATCACACCTTTCAATTAAGATGGACTCTACACATCTGTTGCTCCTATCAAAACGGATAACCTCACATTTTCATATTCTAGTTTCCAATACCCTTACCCATTCATTAAGCTTGTTCAAGTCCTCCTAAAACTATTTTGCATCTTTCTCACAACACCCATTCTCACTTAGTTTTATATCATCTATACATTTAGAAATACTACATTTGGCTCTCATCTCCTAATGATTCATGTATATTGTGAACAGCTAGGATCCAATTACTGATCCTTGTTGTACCCTACTAGTCACAGCCAATTTGAGAATGGTGCATTTATTTTTATTCTCCGGTTTCGGTTGGTTAGCCAATCATTAATCTGTGCTAGTACTTTATCTCCTACTCCATGTACTTTCATTTTCCTAACCAGCTTCCTGTGGGAGATTCAAAGGGTTTCAGAAAATCTAAATGTACCAAGCCCATCGGTGCTCTTTTGTTAATTTTGTTAGTAACATTCTCAAAAAATAATTCCACTGTTTTCAAAG
Organism: Chiloscyllium punctatum; assembly: GCF_047496795.1. Taxonomy (NCBI): domain Eukaryota; kingdom Metazoa; phylum Chordata; class Chondrichthyes; order Orectolobiformes; family Hemiscylliidae; genus Chiloscyllium; species Chiloscyllium punctatum. The sequence goes on along the minus strand of NC_092741.1, from coordinate 54,951,404 downwards.
ATGATTTCCCATTCACCCATCTGTGCTAAATATGCCCAATTAAATTATTACCAACCACATAAAAGCAAACTATTATGGATGCTGGAAATCTGAAATAAGGCTGAAAGGTGAGAAACTCAGCGGGTCTGGCAGCATCTGTGAATAGAGAAGCAGAGTTAATGTTTCAAATCCAGGATGATAGGTTCTTTTTCACTTTTTACGTTTACAGGAAAAATAAGTTGTCCATGCTGTGTCCTGCCAATAAGTGAGGCGAAGCAATTAGCAACAACCCAGGTTAATTGCTAGATCCTGGCTGAGCCAACTCAAATTAGGAGTGAGCAACAGATTCAAGTTTCAATTTGGGCAGTTGCAATAAGCTTATTAAAACCATAATTGATGCAATTGAAGCCAAAAATGTTGCTTAAAAACCTCAGTCATGACAGCAGTCACTTGTCAATCAACATAAACACTTCCTAATTGCGACTTAATACCTCAACTGCAAATCATTCCATGCTAAGTTAATCATGAAATCACACCAAATATGCTGTTCATTTCAGAATAAAATTTGTCCACTTCTTTGAGGTTTATGGATCACTGAGCCAAAATTGTTGAAATATTGTGGAGCATTTACTGATCATGCAACTGAATTCCTTAACATTTGTAAAACTGCACAAAGAATGTTAATAATAAAATTGACTTTATATTTCTTTTCCACGTTCCTGAAAATAATTTAACTTTTTTCCACTTCTGTTTTATGTCCCTTCTCAATTAATCTTCCTAAAAGTTCTTCTCACAGCTCCCCCAGACCTGGATATCCTGTAGTCTTTCACATCTTGTTATTTTTGGCTTTAATTTTTATTATGATATGCGATACAAGTATAAAATTATCATTAGCATGTGATTTTTCAGCCAACTCCACATTATTAATCATGTCTGGTGACCTCCAAGATATCAACTCTAATCTACCATTTGCTTTTGTACCCAACTTCCCAGTTTGTGTTGAGAAGTAGTCAATGAGTACTTCTACATTGTTGATTATACTCCCATCCTCACCTTTCAGTGACCTCTTGCTTTAGCTCAGAGTAACTGTACTGAAATCTTGCAATGATTCTTGATTCCTTCAAGCCCTTGTGATTGTCTAAACAAGTAATTAATTTACTTGAAATGTGATTATTTTCATGTAAATTGCTCCATGCCTTTTGCCTTTGAATCTTTTATCTGTCTCTTCATTTTAAGTTGGTAGTCAACTGTAAGTAAAAACAATGACTGCAGATGCTGGAAACCAGCTTCTGGATTAGTGGTGCTGGAAGACCACAGCAGTTCAGGCAGCATCCGAGGAGCAGTAAAATCGACGTTTCAGGCAAAAGCAGTTCAGGAATACAGGTGGTGTTATCACAACCTATCTTCACTCATACCGGTTCTGTTAACTAGCTAATGTGTTAGTAAAACCTCCAAAGCAATGGTGCAAGGATGGGAAACAATGCTGGTTGCAGATGAGACACAGTTCCTGCTCCTATTACATTGCATAGAGTTTCAGCTACGGTCCCAATTGGAGTTTTCAATTCCTGGGTAATTCTTGAGGAGTCAATTGTGCCAGGAATTTCACATGGTTTGGATGAGCAACTATAAACTCTTGTTATTTTTGGCAAGCCGAGCATTGATGGCCAATCCTTACTTGTCCTTGAGAAAGTGATAAGCAACCACCTTCTTGAACTGCTATTGCCTGTAGCCCATGTACAGGGGAAACAAGTTTCAGGATTTTGACCTAACAACAATAAATAAATCACCTTACATCAAAGTCAGGATGGTATTTGAGTTGGAGGGAATCTTGTACATATCCTGTTCCCATTCATTTGCTGCCCTTTGTCCTTCCAGGAGCGAAACGTCAGATGTTCAGAATGCACTATTGACAGGATCTTGGTGAGGAGCTGCAGTGTATCTTGTAGATGGTGCACATTGTTGCTGTTGTGTGTCAGTACTGGAGGGAATAAATGTTCAAGCTGATGGCTGGAGATTATTGCCTGAAAAAGATGGGTCCATCACCATTTGAATTCCTACAAAATAGCCAGCATGTCTCTAGATGAGAAAAAAAAATGAATGTACAACCCAGATCTGTCTAGCCATGTTGACCAATAACCTGGACTGCAGTCCATCATGGAGATTTTGTCAGCTCAGTTGTTTGAAGTAAACGAAGTGAATTAATGTATGGGTCACAATCACGGGGCTTCAATTTTCAAATTGCCACCTGGTTTAAAAGTAATGTGATAGATTGGCTGTGCATTATAGGAATATAGAAATTGCTAGATTATAAAAGCTCATCTAGTTTGCCTATTTCCTTCCTTGTAGTTCCCTGATTCGATGATAAAAGATAATAAGAAATTCTCGAATCCCTATTTCTGCTCCTGTCAGTCCTTCTCTTCCAAATAATAAGGTCTGGCTGTGCAGCAGCTCTACTTTCTTGCCTGTCCCTCATAAACCTTCATGGCTTGGTTAAAAGGCCTAGTTCTCTGGGTCTTTGTTCCAGTTGTTGATTATATTTGAGGCCCTCTGACATTCAGTCCTCACACCCCGTCAACCCCTGACTGACTGCATATTTTCTCTCCAATTTAATGCTAACTCATGCCTCCAACTGTCGCATAGGTATTTGAAGGCTATGTGTCAACTTTTAACTTTTTTTCTTCCTCACCTCATTCTCACTTTTGCTCTTTCTATGCTCCTATTCCGTACAGAACCAATTAACCCTGAAGTAATAATGGTATGTGTATGGGTGAAGCTGCTTAAAGAAGCACAAATTAATGATCTAAAGAGAGAAACTGTTGTTTCTAAAACCATGTAAAAGTGATGCCTGATCAGGTGAGAATGAATATTTTTTATTATTATTTCAGATTTCCAGCATCAGCAGCATTGGGCTGTTGGAAGTGATTGCTTATTTTGGCAAATAATTTTATAAATTTTTTTTAAAATTCATTTTAATTTGCATCAAGCTTAGCATGAAGTTAACAATGGAATACAAAATGGTTTGCAATTATAGTCACTAAGTCGTTACGGATATATTCCTCTCATTCTTTCTTACTATAATGCAGTATAACAAAGCTATATTTTTTCAAAGAAGTTTGTGAAATCCAGTTTAGAAAATGATCTTTAAAACAAATTTGTTGCATCTAACAAAACTATTTTTAAAATTGCATAATGTTAAGTGGACACTGTATGAGCTTTATAATCTAGCTCAGGGATGCCTAAGATAGGGATGGGCATCCTTAATTGGGGGTCATGAGTTGAAATTTTGGAGTTGAATTCCAAGGCAAGTCCCCTTCTCTCCAAGTTCTTCTAGATCTTCTCCTGCACCAGCCCCTACCCTTACCTTGACTAGATTGTGAAGCTTAGTCATTACTAACGTTAATTTTCTGCAAAAGGATCATTGAATCATTCAATCTGTTTCTCTCTCCACAGATAATGCGTGACCCTGCTGAATTTCTCCAATAATTTCTGTTTGTGTTTCTTTCAGATCTCCAGCATCCAGAGTTCTTTGTTTTATTTTAGTGTCAATTTCCACAGCTAAATAAAAACACAGGTCACTTTGCTTACCATAAATAACTGATGAGGCGAAAGAAGATGATGTTAAATCTATCCGAAATGATTAGGTGGAGTTCATATTCAGACAACATTTGTAAATGAGCTAATATTTTGGCAAAAAAAGCTTTTGGTATTAGTACGATAGTGCTACATTTAACTGCACAGATCTGAAATAACTCCCCAGAGGCTGGTATGTTGTCAGCAAGTCACCCTTTAGTTACACATGTATAGTATTTGACACTGGTCGAGCTCCATCAGAGTCAGCTCTCAGGGTAAACAGGATGTCTGACACTCCTGTTTATATCTGTCAGCCAGGGCTCCCGGATTGGACCAGGTTAACAGGCCCAGTCAAGGAACTCATATTCTATGAGATCCACCTGTCTGACCTCATTGCAATCACCACAAAAACAACAAGTGGTTTTAGTGGCAGGAAATAAAGATGACTGGCAGATGTTTGTTTACTGGAACACAGTTGGTTTGCAGTGCTCTTCTCTAAGGAGAACATTTAATGTCCATTGTCATTTTTGTAATTTTGCAGTATCTTAGACTTGAGGAATAACTTAGATTTGAGGATTGTGAGCAAGTTTGAAGATGGTACAAAGCATGGTAAAGTGATAGGTTGGGATGAAGATTACAGTAGGTGACAAGATGGCATAAACAATCTTGCATTATAAGAGTAGAAGTGAGGTAGCTGGTGTTCAATGTGAAGAAGCATAAAGTGATGTACTTTAGTGAGTATAACATGGAATACAGAAACTAAAGGTATCTTGTGAGTTCTCGCAAAGCCTTGTGTTCATTAGTTTTGACCGAGTTGGAATGAGCAAAATATCTTGAGTTGTATCAAAGAAATGTTTTTAATTTTTACCGTGCATTTCACAAGCACCAAACATCTCAAAGCACTTTCCACATAACTAAATACTTTTTGAAGAGTATATGTCATTTCAATGGACAAAACGTGGCAGCAATGTGCCCATAGCAAACTTTCACAATCAGCCATATGATAATGGATGGATAATGTATTGTTGTGATGTTGATTGAGGGATAAATATTGTCCAGGTCACCAGGGATAATTGACCCATTCTTTTTTAGCATTGTGCTATGGAATCTTTTCCATCCATATGATTTTAAAAGGGGTGGTCTCTCCTACAATTGTGTAACATTTCTTCAGTACTGCTCTGAAATGTCAGTGTTGATTTTTGTACTCAATCACTAAAGCCTAAAATCATGTGACTTTGAGGCAGGAGTTGTTTTACTTTATTATTTAAGACTGGCATTTCTTGCCTGTTCCTAATAGCCCTCAAATGCCCTTACCAGGCCATTGCAGGGGGCAGTTAAAAATAAAACACATTGATGGGGATCAGAAGTCATATGAAGGCAGGTGTTCTTCCCTTTGGCCCATTGTGTCTACACCAGTCAGCATTTTCCAGCATCTGACCTGAAACCTTGGATGCTTTGGAGTATCAAGAGAACATCTTAGTGCAACTTCAGTACTTTGAGGGCTCCTGCTGCTACCACCAATTTTGTGTAACGCATTCTAGGTTACCACAGATATAGGTTACCTAGACACAGGACAGATGTCAGAGATAATTTCTTTACTCCGAGTAGTAAGGGTATGGAATGCTTTGCCTGCAATGGTAGTAGATTCGCCAACTTTAAGTCATTGGACAAGCATATGGACATACATGGAATAGTGAAGGTTAGATGGGCTTCAGATTGATATGACAAGTACTGCGCTGTAATGTTCTATGTTCTATGTTTTACAATCCTCTGGATGATCTCTTTTCCCTGAAATCCCTTCGAAATTCCCTGAAATCCCCCCTTTTAAACTGTGCCCCCGATTGCTGACCTCTCTATTAAGGTGAAGCATATCCTCCTATTTATCCTATCTGCCTCCCTCATTACCTTGTGTACCACAATAGATGCCCCACCCCACCCTGGCCACCCATACACTCAACCCTCTATACTTTTGGGAAAACAATCCCGGCCAATCTAGTCTCTCGTCATAGCTGAATCACTCCAGCCCAGACAACATCCCAGTGACTCTCCTCTGCACTCGCTCAAGTGCAATCACATCTTTTCCATCGTGTGTTGACCAAAACTGTATACACTATTCCAGCAGTGGCCCAAACAATGTGATTAACTGCTCCACTATAATCTCATTTGTTTATTCAATTGTTTGACTAATTATTGCAAGTATCCCATATGCCTTCTTAATAAGCTGTCTTCAAAGATCTATGGACATGCACACTAAGGTCCCTCTGATCCTCTGTACTTCCTATGATCCTACCATTCAACTTATACTTCCTTCCCTTGTTAGTTCTGCCACTGGACACAAAAGCACCATTCAACCATTACCCTCTAATTCCTGTCACTGAACCAACTTTGAATTCAATATGCCAAACTGCCCTGGATCTGATGGGCTCTTAGCTTCTTAACCAGGCTACCATATGAAATCTTGTCAGAAGCTTTATGAAGTCCATATAAACTACATAAACTGCACTGCTCTCATCTACACAACTAGTCACCTCCTCAAAATATTCAAGTTTGTTGTACATGATTTCCCTGACAAAGCCATACTGACAAACTTGATTAAACCCTGCCTGTCTGAATGAAGATTAATTCAGTTCCTCAGAAATTTTTCCAATAGTTTCCCTACTGCAGACGTTAGACTGGCAAGCAGTTTCACCCTTTTTGAATAATGATTCAATATTAGCTGCCCTCAAGTTCCATATTATCTGTGGCCTGAGAAGATTTGAAAATGAACCCCTGCAATCTTCTCCCTTGCCTCCGACATTAGTCTGGGATAAATCTCATCTGGGCCTAGGGATTTATCCACTTTCAAGCTCACTAAAAACACTAATAACCCCTCTCTCCCAAAGTGAATTCATCTAAGAATGTCACAGTCCTGCTTACTGATTTCTCTACCCACATTGTCAATCTCTATAGTGAATATAGAAGGAAATTACTAATTTAAAACCTTAGATTTATTTTCAAGCTCCACAAACAAATTTGGTCCTTTTTGGTCTTCTCTTCCCTTGGTCATTCTTTTCCCTTTAATACACGTATAAAACACCTTTATATATTCCTTACTATTATCTGCCAGTGTTTTTCATGCCCCCTTTACAGTCTTATAATTTATTTTCCAAGTAATCCTTGCACTCTCTATGCCTCTCTAGGGTATCTGTGGTCTTGATCTCTTGGTATCAACCATAAACATCCTTTTTATTCTCCTATCCAATCCTGGAAGACCCCTGACGTCCACATTTCTCAAGATTTGGTGATCCCATTCTTCATCCTAATGGGAACAAATTGGACCTGCACTCTCACATTTAAAGTATCTCCCACTGATCTGATGTGGATTTTTCTGCAACAAGTTGCTCCCAGTCCACTTTGGCCAGGTTCTGTTTTAGAGTATCATAATTTATTGGCCTTCCCCAATTTTTATTTCAAGTCCCCATCTTTATCCTTCTCCATAGTGAATTTAAATCTTATTGAATTATGGTTACCATCACAAGAGACTTGCTTTGTATTCCAGAAACATTGAGCTTAAGTTCCATCAACTGCTTTGGTGGCAAATCTGAACCCATGCACTTCGAACATTATTTTGTAGTTCTGGATAGTTTGTACAGTGTCATTATTGTTAAGTTACCATCAATCCCAAGTGAACAATACGTACTACTGAATAAGGTAAACATCAAGCTGTAATACAAAACTTAGTGCAACTAATAACCCCTGAATTCAGGAAATGTCAGTACCTCTGGGCAAGTGAATAGTCCTCCTGTCACATTCCTGCCATTGCTTAGTTATTTAAGTTGTCCATGAGGGCAGTACAATGAATTGTACATACGTCCTGAAGATGCAGTGGGCACTTATTGTCTAATGAATCACTTAACTGCAACACAGTCTTCCTTATAGGCCCTGAAATATGAGGGAAGTTCTCCTAATCTCCCACAATAACATTGCTTTCTCTGGAAAATCCCATAAATGGTTGAAAATGTTCAGTTGTAGTATTTGTCTAGAGCCTGCCAATACCTTGCCAAAATTAAAGTAGGAGATCAGGAGATATCCGTGAAACTTCAGATCTCTATTGTGTGCCAAAACACTTGGCTGCTTCTCTAACACTTACATACAAACATATTCATACAGGGCCATTAGCACTGATTGAAAGAAAGAATGAAAAAAGTTTATATAACACCTTTCACAACCATAGGATCTCCTGAAGTATTTTATATCCAATGAAGTACTTTCCACATGTAGTCACCATTGTAATCTAGGGAAGTCTACAGAATTAGATTGACAATTGAGTCTGTAACCATCTAATCCATTTGGTTAAGTTCTTGTAAGCTCCCGGCACGTTGCCAAGGGGGAAAAGGATGTAGATAATTTGAGCCTTTTACCCTATTCAGTCTTAATGTTTTTCACATTTGGTATTCATCTTAGGATTTCACTGAGACAATAGCACAGCGATCTGGCACAAAAAGAATTATTTGACGAGCCAGATATAAATGGCTGTTTTCTCCAAAAGGAACTTTTAAAAATAGCATTTATTCTAAACTATTTATATTTGATTTAGATAGCAATCATCAACATATCTTTTATAAGTGCTGGTCTTTAACTTTGATTGAGATGCCAGCTGGAGTATGAGTAAACAACTACAGGATAAGGAAAAATGATACAAGAATCATTTTCAGTTAACTGATCAACCAATTTTAATTGTTACCAGGTTCAGTAGAAATCAGTTAAACATTAAACCCTTCCTAAAGGTCAGAACATTGTTGTTTGCCAATACAAATTCCAAGATTCAAAAACTTAACCTAATAAAAAGTCGCAATCCTAGAAATAATATAATTTTATCATCACTTCAAACACTTTTTAACAGTTAAAACTCTACTCTAGCAAATGGACTGATTCTATTTTCACAATTACCTGCTGGATATCACTGGAACTGTTACTTTGCATCTAAATTAGATGTCTTAGTAATAATACAGCTTACTGAACCGATTGTATACAGAAAGGCTAAACACGTTATTGAATCATTGCCTGTAATTTTCTGAAAAAATTTATTTTTCTATTACATGTGGATGCTAAACAGCACAATCAATAAATGCTAGACATGGTTGAGTGATTCCAAAACTAACTGATCTGATCTAAGCTCTGCATTACTGCCACATCCAGTCATGAATGATGTTGGATAATTAAACATCTCAATGAACACCTCAAAATTTCCCTAACCTCAATGATGACAGATCCAAGCCCATTAGTCAGAAGTGCCAAGTGAATAATTTATTTCAGCATCCTCCAGTGTTCCCCAACATGACAGCTGCCAGTCTTCATCCAGTTCAATTCACTCCATCTGATAGACAGTTGGAGACAATGGATACAGCAAAAGCTACGGGACCTAACAACATTCCGGCAATAGTATTGAAGACTTGTGCTCCCCTATCCAGGTTCTCCTAGTGCACCTCCAACACTGGCATCTACCCGATAATGTGGAAAATTGCTGAGGTATGTCCTGTACATAATAAATGCAGGACAAATCTCATTCAGCCAATTACCACCCCATCAGCCTACTCTTGATCATCAGTCATGGAAGGTGTCATCAACAGTGCTATCAAGCAGCACCTGCTGAGGGTGGCATTCAACTAGATTTAATGGGTACCAAGAGGCAAACTCTCTACAAATTGGATTCATACCTGGCACATAAGAAGATGGTCGTGGTTGTTGGAGGTCAGTCATCTCAGCTACAGGACATCTCTGCAGGAGCTCCTCAGGATAGCATCCTAGGTCCAAGTATATTCTGATGTTTTATTATGACCTTCTCTCCACCATAAGGCTAGAAGTGGGGATGTTCACCGATGATTGTACTATGTTCAGTACCATTCATGACTCCTCAGATACTAAAGCAGTCCATTTTCAAATACAATAAGATCTGGACAATACCCAGGCTTGGGCTGACAAGTGGCAAGTAACATTCATGCCACAAAAAGCCAGGCAATGACCATCTCTAATTAGGGACAATCTAAACATTGTTCCTTGGAGGTCAATGGCATTACCATCACTAAATTCCCAAGACATCAACACTCTGAGGTTACATTGATCAGAAACTAACTGGGGTAGCCATATGAATAAACTGGCCACAAGAACAGGTCAAAGGTGAGGAATCCTTCATCAAGTAACTCATCTCCTGACTCCCCAAAGTCTCTCCACCATCAACAAGGCACAAGTTACGAGCACCTAATGGAATACTCCCCATTTTTCTGGATGGGTGTAACTCCAACAACGTACAAGAAACTTGACACCATCCAGGACAGAGGGTAAATAGCAAAGGTCTTTTTTTCATGCATAGGGGAGTCCAAAACTGGAGGGCATGGGTTTAAGATGCGAGGGGAAAGATTTAAAAAGGACCTTGGGGCAGCTTCTTCATGCAGAGGATGGTGTATGTATAGAAGAAGCTTCCAGAAGAGGTGATGGGGTGGGTACAATTACAACATTTAAAAGGTGTGTACTATCTACAAGAAACACTGCAGAAATTCACATAAATTTAAAGTGGTGAGCAAGTGATGCAAGGGTAATCTAAGAAATAACTTTCTCGCACAATGAGTAATTAGAGTATGGAAGGGACTGCCTGGAATTGTGGTGGAGGTATTAAGGCATTCAAGTAGGTCCTTCATGTTTTGTTTTGTTTTCCATGATGAGCAAGTTATGGAGAAAAGATAGAAGATTAGAGCTAGATAATAGAACATGAATAAATAAAAGAGCCAGACTAGATAATAGAGCTTATGCAGACATGATGGGCTGATTGTCCATCTGTGCCATAGCAATGCAATGAATGCAACCCCAGGTCTTTTTTCCTTCCCTTCAATATTATTGTTCTAAATTATGTGTTTACAATCATCACCTCCCCACCTCCCCACAAGCCTTTGACCTTACAAGTTCAGACAACCTGGCAGTTTCACTGCTCTTGATGAACATGTTCTCTTCAGTCTAAGACAAATGGTCACTTACTGAGTGGAAAGTAGCAGTCTCTGACAGTCTTCTTGATGGTCTGTAGGTCTTCATTGCCAGTTTCACCATCCAGTTTATTCCATTAAACAATCTGTGGACCATTCAATCATAATGGGATGGCATTCCTGCAGTTCCTTTGTGCAGCTCCTTTCGCTGTACAGATAGTGTACCATCTCCATTAGTTTGAATTTCTATGGTGAATCAGACCTTCTCTGATTGATAGTCGGTGCCCTGCTCTGGTAGATTTCTCACATCCTATCGCTTATTGTGATGTGCAGCCCATTGAGCATAACAGGATTGCTCCTCATGATTGCCAAAGCAGCCATGATGAAGGCATAAGTGTTGAGTCATTATCTTAGGCAAGGTGAGGAGTTCAGTCTTCAGCTTCCATCCCATCAGCAGCTGGAGTGGGATGCACTTATAATTCAATAGGGCTATCCAGAAGTCGACATTCTTCAAGAGCGGCTTAACCTCACACTCAGCACCAACCCCACCCCCACTTCCCCCTCCCCCCTCCCCCAGCCATTGGGTTGTGGGTATTGTGGTCAGCTAAGACCTATTCAAATCCAGAACTAGCTGCAAACTCATCCAATAATCATGGTCTGTTGACCAAAGAGACTACTACAGGAATGCCGTGTGTTGTGACATTTACACATAAGAACTAGATCACTGCTAGTTCCTAACCTGGAGAATGATCTCCTCCAGGATGTCCAATTTTAAGTTTTGTTTTACTTATCTCTGAATTAGATCTTCTTGACAACACTATTGTTATGGTTTCCTAATGATTAGCTATTTTATCCCCTTTGAAGATGTCTATCCATGCTTCACATCTGTCCTGTGTTTTGTGATTGTGCTGGGAGTTTTCCTCTGATTTGTTGCTGTCTTGCTGTGTTTCCCCTAAACTGCAGCCACAATGAAAGTTTTTTTTTCCCCAGGCTTCCAAGCCTGGCTATGACTCTCACTGTTTTCTCCTCATCACACCAGAAGATCTTCTGTAATAGGCCAGATCTATATAATTCATTCGATTGCACAACATTGGCTGCATTAAGGGTTGGTTAATGATTTCTCCAGCTATCTACTCCCAAGACTAGGTTGGTTCTCTCTTGTGGCCACCTTGAGTTTTTTTTAGCCAAAGGGGAACTGTGCACGGTGGTGGCGACAACTTGTTTGAATGCATTCTGGTGACAGATGAGATGACAGAGGTCTGGAAGGCTGCCAAAATTGTCCCATTATTAAAAAAGGAGGAAGGGATTGACCAGGAAATGTCAAGCTAGTCAGTGTAATCTCCATGGTGGAGAATTTATTAGGAATAACTCTGAGGGGCATAAATATATATGTACTGAGACAGACATGGATGAATTTGGATTTTTGAGAAGGAATTTATTAAAACAAGTCATGTCTGACACATTTTTTCGGAAGAGATAACTCGGAATGTTTTTGAGAGTAATGCATTTGATGGTGTCAAGGACTTTAGCAAGGCTTTGATAAGGTCCTTCTTGGCAGACTGGTTAAAGAAGAGTAAGTGCCCACACTGAGTAAAATTATGGACTTTTCTTCTGCAACAAAAGTTTTTGTTAAAATTGTAAACCTGGTTCAAGCAAGAGCCCTTACTCAACAAGCTCAAAGTTGCCTAAGTTGAACTGTTCTTCGATGTCAATGTGAGATGAGTAAACTGAGGCATACTCCTGCAATGATTTTTAGATCTGATGCCTGAAATCATCACTTTTCGTAACTCAGGGAATGAAGTATGCAGTGAACTGTTGGAAAAGTTGTGGTTGCTTGAATTCTGCTTCCTTACAGACATAACATCCAAACAGAATGAGCTGAACTGTGAACTGCAAAGATAGGACCGTGACTTAGCAGCACATAATCAGTGCTGTGAATTGAATTAAAACCAGTCAATGAATCTCAATTAAAACATAAAATGCTGCAATATTTCCTCATCTGAAGAAAATACCAGATAAAATCAAAGACAAATAAAAATGTGGTGGAGAAGTTCAACAAGTGATTTCATGAATTAATTGTGATGGAACAAATCATGATGTTTGCCTCAAATATATTCCTTCAGTTTGACATTGGTGGGTTGGCTACCAAAATCACTTACAAAGCAACGGAGTTGATCTGAAGATAAATTAAATGCAAATTGATAATGAGCTGCAAGTCAGATCAAGGGGCAACGATTTTTTGGAGACTCATTAGCAGAGTAAAATACCTACTTCTATCATCTTACATTTTTAAAATGAAAGCTTACTTTGGCTCCTCATGTCTCTGAGACAGCATTCTCCCAGACAAACGCAAATAAGTTCAAGTATTGCACTCATCTGACAACCATTTGATGACCGTACATAACTAGCAGTCTCAAACTACAACCCAGACTTCAAGGCATTGGCATACTTTATGCAGTCATAGGTGTCATGCAAGTAGAGGACAAAACAAATTATTATGAATACTTGACTTTAGATTTAGATAGAACTAAAAATAAGCTGTTTACTCTATACTTCCCTCAGAGTAGACATTTCCTGGGTTGCATTTAAATTCAAAAAGTAATGTTGCACTTAAAATGTTTGGAGACCACTACACTAAACCAATGTTCTATATTTAAACAGATCGCCTATATAAAGGCACAAGTTCCAACACTTACCGAGCATATGCCAATTTGAACAAATAATAAAGACTTTAATCTGGAACTGGAAAAGTACCAGAAAGTATTGGTTCCCTTTCCTGCAGGTTCACTTGACTGAACTCTCTCACAAATTTTATTTATTAAAGTTTAGTGTTTGAAAAATTAAAACCCTGTGGTTCTTTATTTTCAAAATTCTTGGCAGCAAAGCATGATCCTGCAATAAACTGTTCCACACTCAACAACAAGCATAAGATTTCACGTCAGATTTGTTCAGTTTGGTGGTTGCTAACATTTTCAAGTAGACTAATACCACTCCCTAAATCATGCAATCTTCCCAACCCCTGAATGAAATGTACCTTGGTGAGAAATTTAGAAAAATTAAGTCAAATGTATGAGTGATGTGAACTATACACACTGCTAAGGCCCTGTTCTTTACCTTATGATCCTGATGCTACAATCAAGAAAGCACGACGACAATGCCACTACTTCCTCAGGAGGCTAAGGAAATTCGGCATGCCTGTAAAGACTCTTACCAATCTGTATAGATGCACTATAGAACACATTTCATCTCGATGCATTATGGCAATTGCTCTGCCTTGGATCATAAGAAACTACAGGCTGTTGTGAATATATAAATGGTTTAGATGTGAGCAAAAGAGATATAGTTAGTAAGTTTGCAAAAGATACCAAAATTGGAGGTGTAGTGGACAGCGAAGAAAGTTACCTCAGATGACAATGGGATCTTGATCAGATGGGTCAATGGGCTGAGAAGTGGCAGATGGAGTTTAATTCAGATAAATGCGAGGTGCTGCATTTTGGGAAAGCAAATCTTAGCAGGACTTATACACTTAATAGTAAGGTCCGAGGGAGTGTTGCTGAACAAAGATACCTTGGAGTACAGGTTCATAGCTCCTTGAAAGTGGAGTCGCAGGTAGATAGGATAGTGAAGAAGGCATTTGGTATGCCAACCTTTATCAGTCAGAGTACTGAGTACAGGAGTTGGGAGGTCATGTTGCAGCTGTATAGGAAATTGGTTAGACCATTGTTGGAATATTGCATGCAATTCTGGTCTCCTTCCTATTGGAAAGATGTTGTGAAGCTTGAAAGGATTCAGAAAAGATTTACAAGGATGTTGCCAGGATTGGAGGATTTGAGCTGTAAGGAGAGGCTGGATAGGCTGGGGTTGTTTTCCCTGGAGCGTTGGAGGCTGAGGGGGCGACCTTATAGTGGTTTACAAAATCATGAGTGACATGGATAGGGTTAATAGACAAAGTCTTTTTCCTGGGGTCAGGGAGTCCAGAACTAGAGGGCATATGTTTAGGGTGAAAGGGGAAAAGTATAAAAGAGACCTCAGGTGCAACTTTTTCATGAAAAGGGTGGTACGTGTATGGAATGAGCTGCCAGAGGATGTGGTGGAGGCTAGTACAATTGCAACAGTTGAAAGGTATATGGATGGGTATATGAATAGGAAGGGTTTGGAAGGATATGGGCCAGGTGCTGGCAGGTGAGACTAGATTGAGTTGGGATATCTGGTCAGCATGGACGGGTTGGACTAAAGGGTCTGTTTCCATGCAGTACATCTCTATGACTCTATGACAACCTAGTCCATCAGGCAAGCCAAACTTCCATCCATTGACTCCATGTATACTTCTCATTGCCTCAGGAAAGCAACCAATGTAATCAAAAACGTCTCCCACCCCAGTTATACTCTCTTCCATCAAGCAGAAGAGATATAGATTTAAACACACCAGCCAACAGATTCAAGAACAGCTTCTTCCCCACTGTTATTAGACTTCTGAATGAACCTCTGAAATTTTAAAGCTAATATTGATTTTGCTCTTTGTGCACCTTCTCTACAGCTGTAACAATGTATTCATCCTTCCCTTCTATTGACCTAATGCACTTTGTATGGTATGATCTGCCTGTACAGCACACAAAACAAAACTTCATTGTGCTTAGGTACATGTGATATTAATAAATCAAATCAAATCAAATCAAAAGATGGATCCAGCTGCAGAAGGGGTCATCGTCACTGTTGCCGCAGTACAGCAAAGGTGCAGAGATATGGAAGAGGAACAGATACACCAGCAAGTTAAGGGCCAGCAGCAACCTCCAGCAGCTGCCAAACAGCCTCCATGTGAAGAGATCCCAGTTGAAGTTTTCCCAATTGTGCAGAAGGTATAGGAGTGTTAGAACCTATCATCCACAATGCCAGTTCCTCTGGATGAGTGAGGTGCAGTTTAGTTGCTGACTGAGAATGTTCTAGTTCATGGTCATAAAATTGGGCCAGCTGCTGGAGTAGGACCTAACACATGAAGGAATGGGTGGCCACATATTCCAAGTATGCGGTGCCCTCCACAGCTGAAGCAAGCAAAAAGGGAATGTGATGAGACCATGAGAGTACTCAGTACCTGAGATCCGGAAGTAACATTCGCACTATGACCATCTCTAAAAAGATACAATTTCACTACCATCACTTAACTTTCAATGGTGTTACCATCACTGGATCTCCCACTATCAATATCCCAGGAATTACTATTGATCAGAAATTCAGCTGGACTTGCCATATAAATATAATGGCTACAAGAAGAGGTCAGAGGCTAGGAATACTGCAAGGAGTATTTCAACCCTTGATTTCCCCAAAGACTGTCCATCATTTACAAGGCACAAGTCAGGAGCATGAGGGAATACTCCCCACTTGCCTGGATGGGAGTAGTTCCAATAACACTTAGGAAGCTTGACATCGTCCAGGATAAATCAGTCCTCTTGACTGGCACCACATCCACAAGCATCCATTGCCGTCACCACTGATGTTCAGTAGCAGCAGTGTGTACTATCAACAAGATGCGCTGTTGAAATTCACCAAAGACCCTTAGACAGCACCTTTCAAACACACAACCACTTCAATTTGGAAAGATAAGGGCAGCAGATACATGGTAACACCATTACCTTCCAGTTCCCCTCCAAGCCACTCGCCATCCTGATTTGGGAATATATTGCCATTCCTTCATTGTCGCTGAGTCAGAATGCTGGAATTCCCTCCCAAAAGGCATTGTGTGTTTATCTGAAGCACATGGACAGTGGGGGTTCAAAAAGGCAGCTAACCACCATTTCCCCAAAGGCAACTAGGGATGAGTAGTAAATGCTGGCCCAGCAAGCATCGCCCAATCGCACAAGTTAAAAAAAAAATCATTGGCTTTCAGGTTCAATCATCCACATATTAACCTAATCTGAATTTTGGATTATAGTTTAAGGATTTCAGGTTCAGATTTTGTTTCGATGATTTTCCATATGATCTTGTTTTTTGTTTTTGCAAATGATTTTATTTTCATCCTAGTCATTTTTGTCTCTGTATCTCACAATATCTCAAGCTAAAGGAGTGAGGGTCCAAGGCCTACATGATTACTATTTGGTAACTGGTCACGAGAAGCTGAATGAGGCTTTTCAGTTCTCACTAAAAAGCACCTACCTCTGTTCAGTGCATCTCCAACCAAATGTGGGACCTTTAATTCTAGGTTTCAATCTATGACCTGTGATGCCTGATGACCAGCTTATAAAAAATGTTTTTATTTCACTTCGATTCTTCTAATGATCTTAAAACTACATGAGTCGTTTCTATATTTTCAACATGGGCAGAAGTACTAATAACCTTCCACAGTTATAAATAGATCTAGACGCATACCGCCATCACTTGTGAAGAAAATTTAATAGTTTACCTGAAAAAATTGAACAAAGTACAGGTAGCTTCTGTCTTGTAGTCTGTTAAGTCATCATCCTCTGTTTTTCATTTCCTTCCTCTATCGGTTTCTGCTTCTCTATTTCTGTCTCTGATTTCCTTTGTTCCCTTGTTCCCCTATAGAACTTGACTGAAGTCAGTGACTGTTAATTCAATTGCTCTGTCTAGCTGGATAAATACATCTATAGGCCAGTGGGTTGCTGTGTGAAAGTTGCTTTATTCATTGATGCCTTTAATTATTGATTGTTTGGTATCTTGGAAATTTTGAGTATTATTTTCTTTTAATAAATTATGTTGACAATTTTATATCCCTAACATACTTTTCTTGATAATGAAACCATCTATAAAGCAAAGACTGAATGAATCAATTAGTTTTCATTGCTTGACAAAAAGCTGAGGGATTTATTGTAACTATTTAGTTCTGTGTCGAACCTCTGTTTGAAGTTCGAGAGGTTTTGGATATTGTTGACAGTGTAGAAGTTGGAATATTTAAACTTGCTGATGTGGGATTCTATAGTTTGGTTGACTTGTATATTAGTTACAGAGAAAACACATCAATATGGTTAGTCTTTTAGTGTAGTCTGTGTCCAAGCAGTAGATTCCAGTTAGCAATATGGAGATACTAACACAGAGAACAGACAGCAGTAAAGCAAGAGGAAATTAAAAACTGAAACAAGGAATTAAATGAACTGCTTGACAAACTGATGTCAGAAACTTATCAGAGTTCTACATACCGTTGAACTAGGATCATTGTCTTCTTCTCCTGACTGCTGCTGATAGTTCTAATTTCAGGTAGTATCATCAAATGTGCTTGCGGTTCAGTGGACCATAATAAAAATTCTGACCATGGTAGGCGTATTTTACCTGACCCTGCTAAATCGCTCCCTCTGCTATTCAGAAAGTCAACAGAACACTTCTTCTCTTTTCTGATGCTACATGCCGTTCATTGATTGTGTGACGGAGAAATTGGATTTAATTTCACTCATTGTAAAGTAGCATTTGATTAAAACTATTCTCAATTAAGATCTCTACTAGTGCTCTAGTTTATTGCAGATACAGGGAATATAGAATATATAGCTATAACACTCTAATGCAACAATTCACACATATAGTGCTCATATGCTTTTGATTTATCCATAGAGTATGAGAAAGTATCTTACATGTAGTTAAACTTTTGGAAAGTGGCCATTGGGTGTGGGAAATTATATAACTTGTCCCTGTGGTGCAGGGAGGTGTTTGACATTGGACACAAAGCATGCAGAAAGACTCCAATTTCAGTCACCAAAATATTGTTGATCAGGAAACATTTAACTGTTGCAAGCAATAACTCAAAGAAAGAATTTGTCAATTCCTTCAAAAACATGAATAGCTTCTGGAAACCATAACCTTTTCAACTCTTCCAATTCTCCTCCTCTTGCTACTTTAATATGGAGGTGATGATTACTCACCTTCTTTAGTGTCTCCTGATGTTGATTTTAAATTTTCTTCGGAGGTTTTCACAGGCCTTCTCCTTCTAACCAGTCTCATTTTTACCCATTGCCACTTGTACATTTGTAGTGCTGACTTTGTCATTCTTTCATGGTGTTTTTAGGGTCAGTTGGCATACCTGATTTTTCTGTGTTATGTATTATGGCCCAGTTATGTGCCACATCTATAACAAGAAAAAAGTCTCTAATGCCCTCGGATGTCACTTTCCAATCTATAGTGAAATCTAGACTACACTGTCAACAACATGCCTAAAGTTTCACTTACCAAAGAGGTAATTACTGAATTTCTCACTGAATAAAACGAGGTCTATCAGGGCTGAATAAGCAGGAAGGTAGAAACAAAAACATGATAATAGAAGTGAAAGGGGCAAGTTTCAGAGAGAATAAAAATTTTGAGGGAGGTAATGTTTTTTTCGTATAACCAAGAAAATGCATAACCATGAGTGAAGTGGGAGGGGAGTGCTGTCACGACGAACACAAGTGGGTATGTAATGTCATATAGGGCTTGGTGAACAAGGTGGGGTTTTTTTTCATCTATTGATGGGAGCTGGGAAAATTCTTCCTGAACAGGAACAAGAGCTTCTGGTCTTCAGTGAAGAATTACATTAGAAAGGAAGTGAAGTTTGGTCCTGAATTACCTGAGAGCAATACACAGGATGTTTATCAAATTATATTTGAACATATTGTACACAGAGTAAAGCCAGGCTCGTGCAATACAGGTCAACTGGCCTGAAATTGTTTTCTTTATTTTTCGTAGGATGTGTGTGTCACTGGCATTTTCCTCCAAATGGAGCAGTTCCTACAGATTGGAAGATGACAACTGTAGCCCCACTATGTAAAAGAAAAGCGGGGTGAAGTCGGAATGTAAAATATACTGACAGACCAGTTAGCCTAACATCAGAACTGGGGAAAGAGATTGAATACATTATAGAACTTCTGCTAATTTTGGAAAGTGTTAACAGGATCAGACAAAGCCAGCATAAGTTTACAGAAGGTAAGTCATGCTTTACATATCGACTGGATATTTCTGAGATTGTAACTGGTGGAATCGATAAGGGAGAACCAATGGATATAGTGTATTTGTATTTTCAGAAGACTTTTCATAAGGTTCCTCATAAAACATTAGTGGGCAAGGTTAAAGCACATGGGATAGGGGTAACAAAGATCCAGAACTGTTTGGCAACTGGGAAACAGGGTGGAAATATATGGTTCCTTTTCCAGGTGACAGATATTGACCAGTGAGATACCAGAAGGATTTGTGCTTGGGTCCCAGCAATTCACCATATATAAAGTGGCCTGGAGGAGGAAGCCAAATGCACCATTCCAACTTTTGTGATGACACAAAACTGTGATTGTGAGTTATGATGGGGATATGATAGGTTTCAATGTGATTTAAACAAATTGAGTGAGTGGACAAACACATGGCAGAGGTAAAAACAATGACTGCAGATGCTGGAAAGCAAATACTGGATTAGTGGTGCTGGAAGAGCACAGCAGTTCAGGCAGCATCCAACGAGCAGCAAAATTCTTGATGAAGGGCTTTTGCCCAAAACGTCGATTTCGCTGCTCGTTGGATGCTGCCTGAACTGCTGTGCTCTTCCAGCACCACTAATCCAGTAAACACATGACAGATGCAATACAACTTGAGGATTCAAAAACAGTTTCTTCCCCACTGTTATCAGGCTTTTGAATGGACCTCTGATATATTAGAGTCGATCTTTCTCTGCACCTTCTCTGTAGCTGTAACACGATATTCTCCATTCTGTTCTATTACCCCCCTTGATGCACCTATGTAAAGTATCCTTTGTCTGGTTAGCACACAAAACAATACTTTCCTCTGTATCTCAGTACATGTGACAATAATAAATCGAATCAAATCAAAAGTGAACTATTCATTTCACAGCTCATCCTGATTTCGGCCTTCATGTGTAAATCACGTTTTAGATTCAAAATTGGCCCTCCTGTCCCCTTTACTATTTATAAAACTGTTGAACATTTTCAGATTTCCTTTATGTTAGCTATTACTGCCTTCTCATGCTCCTTCTTTACTGTCATTCTTATTCACTCATCTCTGAACTTTACATCTTCAACTTGGGGCACACCTATGTTATGAATATGATATCTATCATAAAATTCCTCTCTCTACTTCATCTGCCATCCAAGTAACTATGTTTTTCTTTGTAGTACTTACCTATAATTCTGAGACTGTAGCCTGGTGCTACCTAAACTGACTTCGGTTTAAAGCCACTATTCAATAACAGTTCTGCCTGTCAATCTTTCATTACAATTCAGCTATTGGTCCAGACCCATCCTTACCCAAATGAAATTGATCAACCCTCAATTAAACTTTATTACTCTGATTTTTTTTCCATTGTTAACCTAAACTTGATGACTCCTATAAGCACATCCCCTAAATGTTCCCCTGCCGACACTTGATCCACTTGGCCCGTCCAATTCCCAAAACCAAATCTACATCTCATTTCATTTCAAAACTTCTCCTGCAATCACTTCAAAACTTCTTGTGCGTCTCTGTCCCATACACTATTTCTACCCCAGTGTATGTTTGAATAATTAAAGACCCCATTATTAATACTCAGGGCTTGTTGCAGTCAATATAGAAACAAAATAATCTGCAGACATCAAAGTGATGGAATTACTTTTCTCCAGACTGAATTTATGAGAATACACATTTGGCTCAGTAACATATATGGATATTAAGCAAGATAAAAATCAGAAACCACCTTAGGGAAATCATTTGGATCAACTATTAAAACCATATTATTCATTATAGCAGCAGAGCTGTTTTCTCAATGACATAAACCCAAATTCAGACATATCAAAGCCATGTTATCTGATGGTAATCTTAAGTCATAAGTTTCACTGATTTAGAGATGACAGCTCAACTCTTTTAGTTGAATCCCTTCCCAAACACAGTGCAAGTCATCAAAACAATCAGCTGGGGCAATCTGGAAGCTAGCACTCTGTTTAAAGATTCAAGGTCTATCTGTTTGCTTTGGCTGTGCTAATGCTGGAATGAGAGATTGTGGACATGGACTAATAGTTCATCACAATGTACAATGACAAAATGCTGCACATTCTGGAAATCCAGTTCTGATGAAGGCTCATCATTGACATAAAACATTGGGTGGAATCTAATGCCTTCTACTGAGGCAGGCTGGGAGGTGGTGAGGGCCACTTGATTGGGCAGGGGGTTGGTGGGATGGCAAATCAAGTATAGGTTGGGAATGGTCAAGGATAGCCTTATAGCTGAGAGCTCCATTCAGGCGCTTAGGTAGTCACTGGTACTCACCCTGCAACAGTGAAGGGCTATGTCATGTGGGCAAACCACCCAGTAAACCTTACGCCCTGGCTGGAGACCCTCATTCTTGGGCAGACAGAGACCACAGCAACTGCCCTCACACGAAGACTAACAAATGCACTCACTCAACAGGGGGCTCTGTTTTAACGGCAGAATGGAACATTTACTTTGCTTTATTGACAGCTTTATGCAGTGATAATACATTACTTTTTTCTGTAATCTCTTCCATTAATCTTTGAATGTTTATATGGACAAGATGAAGGGCCATCAAGTATTTAAAGCCTTTGGCAATGTTGCTTTAATTGCCCTGTCTGATTAATATTTTTATAGTTGTGTAGTTTTTCACAAACAGTTCTTAATGGATGTTTTCTTCACTTCTCAGCTTTCAGCATTTGCCATTGTTATTGTATGGCTGTTTGGTTCGAAACTGGGCAAAGGGCATGAAATGAGCATCGTGACCATAGAGGAGGCAAGGAAGACAGGAAAGGGGCATGATTTTCTTCTGATTGACAGTGAACCGTGAGTCAGAAACTTGCTCAACTCTGTGAAAGTTATGGGAGGCTATTGGATAATGACCTTTGCAATGGACTAGAACATCATAAGAGTATAAAATGTGGGCTCACCTGTTTACACCCTTATCCTGCAGTGGTGGGTGAAGATCACAACAATCACATCTATTTTAATTCCAGATAGTCTGTAGTGTTCAGCTTCTGTTTTTAAAGAAGAATTGCTCTGTGGTTTTCATTTCTTAGGGAACAGATTGAGTTTTGAAATGTGAAGATGGATCCCACATCACCATGTGCCACGACTTTCCGGGGAAATAGGTTTACCTGGACAGGTACATTTGTCTAATTATAGTGTGTGGGCAAGGGAGTACTCAAAAAATTGATAAGAAAATCTTAATCTGTCCTATATGGAATACCTCCAGAATCTGTCTGCCTCAAACAATCCACACAATAGGACAAATGTCTTTGCTTTGTTGTTATAAGTGCCCCTGCAAGACAGGGGATCCATTTGTCAACACTTTAACACTTAACTAAAAGATACTGTACTTCATGTTGTTGAGTAGAAATTCTCAACCTTGGTTAAAGGAGAAATAGTTTGGAATGGAGAACCATCCATTCTACCCAATCATTGATTGCATATAACCTGACCCGTTTCACTCAATTGTGTTCTTTACAATGCTGGCTGCTAATAATTACTAACGGAGTTAGGGAATTACGATATAATCTGTATAAAAATACATTCCTCTGGGAGAAATTACTGGAAAATGATCCATATTAGAGAGGTATTAAGATTCCAACTCCCTTCTTTCAATTTTTCTGGTTTGGCACTGAATCTTCTAACCAATGCTTCAATTATTTTTAATATACACTCCACATATGCTTAGCATAGATCTTTATTATTTTTCAAATTTATTAGAACAGAGTGAACTGCAGATAACTATAACCACAAAGTTTATTTCCAACTCTGAGATCTGGGACTCTGCTCCCCCTCTGTAACTGGATCGTCGACTCACTGACCTGCAGATTGCAATCAGTGAGGACAGGCAACAACACCTCTTCCACAATAATCCTCAACACCAGTGTCCCACAAGGCTACTACATACTCAGCCCCTTAACATACGCCTTACACACTCACAACTGTGTGGTCAAATTCAGCTCTAATTCCATTGACAAATTTGCTGATGACACCACTATTGCAGGTTGGATCTCAAACAATGCCAAGATAGAACACGGAAAGGAAATAGACAGCTTAATGGCATGGTGTAAAGACAACAATGTCTCCCCCAATGTCAGCAAAATGAAGGAGCTGGTCATCGACGTGAAGAAGCAGAATGGAGGATGTGCCCATCTGTATCAAGGGTGCTGTGGTAGAGCTAGTCATAAAGTCGTAGAGTCATACAGCATAGAAACAGATCCTTCAGTCCAATCAGTCCATGGGGAACACAATCCCAAACTAAACCAGTCCCACTTGTCTGCTCCTGGTCCATATCCCTCCAAACCTTTCCTATTCATGCATCTATCCAAATGTATTTTAAACGTTGTAATTGTACCTGCATCCACCACTTCCTCAGGAAGTTCATTCCACACATGAACTGCCCTCGGATGTATAAAACATTTGCCTCTGATGTCTTTTTAAATCACCAACAATCTATCCTGGTTCTTGCATCCACATCAACATTACAGTCAAGAAAGCATACCAATGCCTCGACTTCCTCAAAAGGTTCAGGAAATTTGTTGGGTCCACAATGAATCTTGTCAATTTTTATATATGCACCATGGAAACATTTTATTCAGATGCATCACAGTTGGTATGGCAACTGCTCTGCCCAAGACTGCAAGAAATTACAGAGAATTGTGAAAAGAGCTCAGTCAATCATGAAAATTAGCCTTCCTTCCATTGACTCTGACTATACATCCCGCTGCCTCGGGAAAGTGGCCAACATAGTCAACAACTACTCCCTCCCCAGTTATCCTCTCTTTCACTCTCTTCCATTGGGCAGGAGACACAGAAGTTTGAAAACGCATGCTTTTAAAGAACCAATTTATGAATAGCTTCTTCCCCGCTATTTTCAGACTTTTGAATGGATCTCTCATATTTTAGAGTTTATCTTTCTCTACAACTTCTCTGTAGCTGGAACACTATACTCTGCATTCGCTTCTATTACCCTGATATATTTATGTATGATATGACTTGCCTGGTTAGCATGCAAAACAATACTTTTCAACATAGCTTGGTACATGTCACAATAATAATAAAATCAAATCAAACCGCTGTAGGCACACTTTAAATCAAGAATTAATTAACCTCCTGCAATTAACCTCCAGCTCTGGCCTCACGAACAAAGTTAGCTTGATTGGTCTGTTCCTTTTCTTTTCCCATAAGCTGCTTCCCAAAGTCCACAGGTCATCTTCAGCTCACAATTCCCAGTTCACAGCCACAAACCAAAATTGAAAAAAAAGGATAAAATTAAAATAATGAAACATCAATGAGAATTCTTACAAATGAGCTTTCTCTGAATTCCTACCAAGGCAGTTATATTCTTTTCATAATAAGGAAACAAAACTGTACACAGTTCTCCAGATGTGGATTCACCAAGGCCCTGTTCACCATGGTAAAACTTTCCTACTTTTATATTCCATTCCCTTACAAGAATTGCCAACATTTCATTTGTCTTCCTAATCACTTGCTGGACCTAGTTACTAACATTTTGAGATTGATGTCCATGTATTCAGCATATTCACAACGTCTCAGATACTGAAGCAGTCCATGTTCAAATGCAACAAAACCGAGACAATATCCAGGTTAGGGCTGACAAGTGGCAAGTGACATTCAATCCACACAAATGCCAAGTACATGTATGAATAATAAATCAAATCAAATCAAAAGGAGAGGTACGATCAGATATTAACTGGAATTCAACCATCAACTACTACCTATACCAATTATTATCATCCACTATAACTGTCAGCTTCCTGGAGCTAAGTGCTGGAGGTGATTTCCTCAAATTCCAGGAGCAGCAATTACTGTTTTATATGCTGTTGCATTGTCTTGGAACTTTGGGAAAAAAAAGTCAAAACAACAGCAATTTTAAAAGGGAGAAGAGCAGACAAAGGACGCACATGGTGAGGACAGTGCAGGAGAGAGAGAGACAGAGACAGAGACAGAGACACAGAGAGAGAACCTGCACAGTTACTGCCTTTGCTGTTTTTGAATTCGTGTGTCACTGGACATCGGAGTGCATCTGGGAAAATTAATAAACAGTGAATTTCACAACTAATCTTGGAGGGACCGGTTTGGGCAAAGTTCACAACACAGAATCAGATAAGTTAATTGTTGTTTTAACTCTGTCCAAGAGAAAGGCTGCATTAGTGAGTACAATGGGTTCTTTCTTGATTATATGTTTTTGGAGATAAGTCTCTTGATTAAACTTAAAATATAAGCCATAGCTCTTAATTTAACCTGGGGCAGTGTTTTGTAGAGGAATAAGACTATTATTTTCTGGGTCTGTAGATTGTGAAGAAGCGAAAATGGCCTTTACAGTGATATGTACTTCTTGTCAGATGTAGGAGTTTAAAGAGAGTTTAAGGGTTACTGTGGATTGTTTCTGCCATAAATACTGTTGGAAGCGAATCTTATCAGATCGAGTGGATCGGTTGAAGAGACAGATAGAAGCGATGAGGAATTTGCAACAGCAACAGTATGTGATGGATGGCAGATATAGGAAGGGGAAAGTCTCAGATATAGTCACAGAGATGGGTTAATTCCAGGAAAGGGAAGAGAGGTTGGCACCTAGGGCAGGAGTATTTTGTGAATATACCCATTTCAAACAGGTATGCTGTTTTGGAAAATGTGGCGGGTGATGGATTCTCAGGGGAACGGAACACGAACAGCCAAGTTTCTGGTATTGAGACTGGCTGTAATGCAATGAGGGGTATGTTGGCTTCCAAGAGATCAATTGTGTTAGGAGATTCTGTAGTCCGAGATACAGACAGAAGTTTCTGTGGCCAGCAGAGAAAAAGCAGAATGGTGTGTTGTTTCCCTGGTGCCAGGATCAGGGATGTCTCAGAGAGGGTGCAGAATGTTCTCACGGGGAAGAGGGGCCAGCAAGAGGTCATTGTCCACATTGGAACCAACGATATAGGAGGGGAAAACATTGAGATTCGGAAGGCAGATTATAGAGAGTTAGGCAGAAATTTAAAAAGGAGGTCCTCAAGGGTAGTAATATCTGGATTACTCCCAGTGCTACGAGCTAGTGAGGGCAGGAATAGGAGGACAGAGCAGATGAATGCATGCCTGAGGAGCTGGTGTATGGGAGAAGGATTCACATTTTTGGATCATTGGAATCTCTTTTGGGGTAGAAGTGACCTGTACAAGAAGGACGGATTGCACCAAAGTTGGAAGGGGTCTAATATAATGGCAGGAAAATTTGTTAGAACTGCTTGGGAGGATTTAAAATAGTAAGGTGGGGGGTGGGACCCAGGGAGATAATGAGGAAAGAGATCAATCTGAGACTGGTACAGCTGAGAACAGAAGTGAATCAAACAGTCAGGGCAGGCATAGACAAGGTAGGACTAATAAATTTATTTCAATGCAAGGGGCCTAACAGGGAAGGCAGATGAACTCAGGGCATGGTAAGGCATGGGACTGAGATATCATAGCAATTACAGAAACATGGCTCAGGGATGGGCAGGATTGGCAGCTTAATGTTCCAGGATAGAAAGGGAGGCAAGAGAGGAGGGGGAGTGGCATTTTTGATAAGGGATAGCATTACAGCTGTGCTGAGGGAGGATATTCCCGGAAATACATCCAGGGAAGTTATTCGGGTGGAACTGAGAAATAAGAAAGGGATGATCACCTTATTGGGATTGTATTATAGACCCCCCAATAGTCAGAGGGAAATTGAGAAACAAACTTGTAAGGAGGTCTCAGCTATCTGTAAGAATAATAGGATAGTTATGGTAGGGGATTTTAACTTTCCATACATAGACTGGGACTGCCATAGTGTTAAATGGAGAGGAATTTCTTCAATGCGTACAAGACAATTTTCTGATTCAGTATGTGGATGAACCTACGAGAGAAGGTGCAAAACCTCACCTACTCTTGGGAAATAAGGCAGGGCAGGTGACTGAGGTGTCTGTGAGGGAGCACTTTGGGGCCAGCGACCATAATTCTATTCATTTTAAAATAGTGATGGAAAAGGATAAACCAGATCTAAAAGTTGAAATTCTAAATTGGAGAAAGGCCAATTTTGACGGTATTAGGCAAGAACTTTCAAAAGCTGATTGGGGGCAGATGTTTGCAGGTAAAGGGACGGCTGGAAAATGGGAAGCCTTCAGAAATGAGATAACAAGAATCCAGAGAAATTATATTCCTATCAGGGTGAAAGGGAAGACTGGTACGTATAGGGAATGCTGGATGACTAAAGAAATTGAGGGTTTGCTTAAGAAAAAGAAGGAAACATATGTCAGGTGTAGACAGGATAGATCGAGTGAATCCTTAGAAGAGTACAAAGGAAGTAGGAGTATACTTAAGAGGGAAATCAGGAGGGCAATAAGGGGACATGAGAATTAAGGCAAATAGAATTAAGGAGAATCCAAAGAGTTTTTACAAATATATTAAGGACAAAAGGGCAACTAGGGAGAGATTAGGGCCACTCAAAGATCAGCAAGGCTTTTGTGTGGAGCCACAGAAAACGGGGGAAGATACTAAATGAATATTTTGCATCAGTATTTACTGTGGAAAAGGATATGGAACATATAGACTGCAGTGAAATACATGGTGACATCTTGCAAAATGTCCAGATTTACAGAGGAGGAAATGCTGGATGTCTTAAAACGGTTAAAGGTGGATAAATCCCTAGGACCTGATCAGGTGTACCCGAGAACTCTGTGGGAAGCTAGAGAAGTGATTGCTGGGCCTCTTGCTGAGATATTTGTATCATTGATAGTCACAGGTGAGGTGCCGGAAGACTGGAGGTTGGCAATCGTGGTGCCACTGTTTAAGAAGGGCGGTAAAGACAAGCCAGGGAACTATAGACCAGTGAGCATGACCTCAGTGGTGGCCAAGTTGTTGGAGGGAATCCTGAAGGACAGGATGTACACGTATTTGGAAAGGCAAGGACTGATTAGGGATAATCAACATGGCTTTGTGCATGGGAAATCATGTCTCACAAACTTGATTGAGTTTTTTGAAAAGTAACAAAGAGGATTGATGAGGGCAGAACAGTAGATGTGTTCTATATGGACTTCAGTAAGGCGTTCGACAAGATACCCCATGGGAGATTGCTTAGCAAGGTTAGATCTCATGGAATACAGGGAGAACTAGCCATTTGGATACAGAACTGGCTCAAAGGTAGAAGACAGAGGGTGGTGGTGAAGGGTTGTTTTTCAGACTGGAGGCCTGTGACCAGTGGAGTGCCACAAGAATCGGTACTGGGTCCTCTACATTTTGTCATTTACATAAATGATTTGGATGTGAGCAAAAGAGGTACAGTTAATAAATTTGCAGATGACACCAAAATTGGAAGTGTAGTGGACAGCGAAGAGGGTTACCTCAGATTTCAACATAGAGCTGAGAAATTCTAAGAGTAGAAAGACCCACTTGGGAGTTATCTACAGGCCCCCAAACAGTAGTATGGATGTAGGGTATACGTTGAATAAGGAGCTGAAATTGGCCTGTTGCAAAGATGTTACTACAGTTGTTATGGCGGATTTCAACATGCAGGTAGACTGGGAGAATCAGGATGGTATTGGACCTCAAGAAAGAGACTTTGTGGAGTGCCTCCGAGATGGATTTTAGAATAGCTGGTGCTGGACCCTACCAGGGAGAAGGCAATTCTGGATCTTGTATTGTGCAATGAACCAGAATTGATCAGGGACCTCGAAGTGAAGGAGTCATAATGAGGTCGTGACCATAATACAATAAGCTTCAATCTGCAATTTGAGAGGGAGAGGGTACAATCGGTAGTGACAATATTTCAGTTGAATAAAGGGAACTATGAAGCTATGAGGGAGGAGCTGGCCAAAGTTCAATGATGCAATACCTTAGCAGGGATGACAGTGGAGGAACAATAGCAGATATTTCTGTGTATAATGCAGAAGATGCAGGCTCAGTTCATTCCAAAAAGGAAGAAAGATCCTAGGAGGAGGCATGGGTGACCGTGGCTGACGAGGGAAGTTAAGAAACATATAACGTTAAAAGAGAAAAAGTATAACATAGCAAAGATGAGTGGGAAAACAGAGGACTGGGAAGCTTTTAAAGAACAACAGAGGATTACTAAGAAGGAAATACGCAGAGAAAAAATGAGATACGAAGGTAAACTGGCCAACAATATAAAGGAGGATAGTAAAAGCTTTTTTAGGTATGTGAAAGGCAAAAAAATGGTTATGATTAAAATTGGGCCCTTGAAGACAGAAACAGGGGAATATATTACAGGGAACAAAGAAATGGCAGAAAGGTTAAATTGGTACTTCAGATCTGTATTCACTGGGGAAGACACAAACAATCTCCCAGAGGTAACAGTGTCTGAAGGACCTGAACTGAAGGGAATTTATATTTGCCAGGAATTGGTGTTGGAGAGACTGTTAGGTCTGAAGGCTGATAAGTCCCCGGAGCCTGATGGTCTACATCCCAGGGTACTGAAGGAGGTGGCTCGAGAAATCGTGGATGCGTTGGTGATTATTTTCCAGAGTTCGATAGATTCAGGATCAGTTCCTGCGGATTGGAGTGTGGCTAATGTTGTACCACTTTTTAAGAAAGGTGGGAGGGAGAAAGCAAGAAGTTATAGACCAGTTAGTTTGACCTCAGTGGTGGGAAAGATGCTAAAGTCAATTATAAAGGATGAAATTACGACACATCTGGATAGCAATAACAGGATAGGTCAGAGTCAGCATGGATTTATGAAGGGGAAATCATGCTTGACTAATCTTCTGGAATTTTTTGAGGATGTAACTCTGAAGATGGACGAGGGTGATCCAGTAGATGTGGTGTACCTGGACTTTCAGAAAGCCTTTGATAAAGTCCCACATCGGAGGTTAGTGAGCAAAATTAGGGCACATGGTATTGGGGGCAAAGTACTGACTTGGATTGAAAGTTGGTTGGCTGATAGGAAACAAAGAGTAGTGATAAACGGCTCCCTTTTGGAATGGCAGGCAGTGACCCGTGGGGTACCGCAGGGATCAGTGCTGGGACCACAGCTTTTTACAATATATAGCAATGATATAGAAGATGGTATTAATAGTAACATTAGCAAATTTGCTGATGATACAAAACTGGGTGGCAGGGTGAAATGTGAGGAGGATGTTAGGAGATTACAGGGTGACCTGGACAGGTTAGGTGAGTGGACAGATACATGGCAGATGCAGTTTAATGTGGATAAATGTATGGTTAACCACTTTGGTGGCAAGAACAGGAAGGCAGATTACTACCTAAATGGAGTCACGTTAGGAAAAGGGGCAGTACAAAGAGATGTGGGTGTTCTTGTACACCAGTCAATGAAGGCAAGCATGCAGGTACAGCAGGTAGTGAAGAAGGCTAATAGCATGCTGGCCTTCATAACAAAAGGGATTGAGTATAGAAGCAAAGAGGTTCTTCTGCAGTTGTACAGGGCCCTGGTGAGACCGCACCTGGAATATTGTGTGCAGTTCTCATCTCCAAATTTGAGGAAAAACATTCTGGCTATTGAGGGAGTGAAGCATAGGTTCATGAGGTCAATTCCTGGAATGGCAGGACGATCTTATGTTGAAAGATTGGAGCGACTGGGCTTGTATACCCTTGAGTTTAGAAGACTGAGAGGGGATCTGATTGAGATGTAGAAGATTATTCAAGGATTGGACACTCTGGAGGCAGGAAACATGTTTCAGCTGATGGGTGAGTGCCGAACCAGAGGACACAGCTTAAAAATAAAGAGTAGGCTATTTAGGACAGAGATGAGGAGAAATTTCTTCACCTGGAGAGTGGTGGCTGTGTGGAATGCTGTGCTCCAGAAGGCAGTGGAGGCCCAGTCTCTGGATTCATTTAAGAAAGAGTTGGATAAAGCTCTCATGGATAGTGGAATCAAGAGTTATGGAGATAAGGCAGGAACAGGATACTGATTGAGGATAATCAGCCATGATCATAATGAATGGTGGTGCAGGCTCAAAGGGCAGGATGGCCTACTCCTGCACCTATTGTCTATTGTCTATTGTCTAACAGGATCTGGAGCAGATGGTCCAATGGCCTGAGAAGTGGCAGATGGAGTTTAATTCAGATAAATGCGAGATGGTGCATTTTGGGGAAGCAAATCTTAGCAGGACTTATACACTTAATGGTAAGATCAGGTGTGTTGCTGAACAAAGAGACCTTGGAGTGCAGGTTCATAGCTCCTTGAAAGTGGAGTTGCAGGTAGATAGGATAGTGAAAAAGGCGTTTGTGATGCTTTCCTTTATTGGTCAGAGTATTGAGTACTGGAGTTGGGAGGTCATGTTGCGTCTGTACAGGACATTAGTTGCAATTCTGGTCTCCTTCCTATCAGAAAGATGTTGTGAAACCTGAAAGGGTTCAGAAACAATTTACAAGGATGTTGCCTGGGTTGGAAGATTTGAGCTACAGGCAGAGGCTGAACAGGCTGGGGCTGTTTTCCCTGAAGCGTCAGAAGCTGAGGGGTGATCTTATAGAGTTTTACAAAAGTTTGAGGGGCATGGATAGGATAAATAGACAAAGTCTTTTCCCTAAGGTCGGGGAGTCCAGAATTAGAGGGCATAGGTTTAAGGTGAGAGGGGAATGATATAAAAGAGACCTAAGGGGCAACTTTTTCATGCAGAGGATGGTATGTGTATGGAATGAGTTGCCAGAGGATGTGGTGGAGGCTGGTACAATTGCAACATTTAAAAGGCATTTGGATGGGTATATGAATAGGAAGGGTTTGGAGGGATATGGGCCGGGTGCTGGCAGGTGGGACTAGATTGGGTTGGGATATCTTGTCAGCATGGACGGGTTAGATCGAAGGGTCTGTTTCCATGCTGTACACCTCTATGACTCTATGACTCATGCATAGAGTAGGAAAATGAGTGTTGGGAGTTGGGCTCATAAAATGGAGTTCCATGTGCCATCACATCCAGCCCGGATCTGCCTTTCATTTCCTGGGACGACTGGGAAAAGATGCCTGCTCTTTCTTTGGCCCATTAAAGCTGTTAACTGGGAAATCAATGACCATTTAAGTGTCATGCCTGACCTCACTCCAGCAACTACTTTACCATGGTTGGGGGTGAACCAGATCAGATTGGTGGCCTACCATATTTTACTGAGTGAAGTGATGCCAGGCAAAAAGGGGACAAGGGAATTTTCCATGGAGGGTGTCTCCTTTGTCTCTGCC
This sequence comes from Chiloscyllium punctatum, assembly GCF_047496795.1. Lineage (NCBI taxonomy): Eukaryota > Metazoa > Chordata > Chondrichthyes > Orectolobiformes > Hemiscylliidae > Chiloscyllium > Chiloscyllium punctatum. The sequence continues at coordinate 54,918,824 of NC_092741.1, read as the reverse complement.
ACCTCTCTCCATCGTCGCATCCCACTTTAACCCTCATCCCCTGAACTTGTGAATGCCTTTCCTCTATCTCCTTTACCCACCTCCAACCCCCCAAACACTGGGGCCTGCTAGTCAGGCCTTAATGATACCCTGGACTCATCTAAAGCCGGGTTTCCATAACCACTGCTTCTGCAGGGAGCCGATTACCTCAGCAGCAACCACTGCTTGAACCCGTTTGGTTCTCAAAACTAATTATATTTTTATTGCCAATTCATATCTTAAAGGACCTCAGTCGTATCCCTTTGAAAGTGATCATTTCCAGAGTAAAATGACCCAGTTTCGTTGTCCTGTAACTGATAATGAAAGTACAATAAAGTGGGCATCAATTAAGCTGTCTTCCTTGCACCTTTTCACTAGTTTCAACATCGGTTTTCACTGGAGAGGGCCAATATCCTTAATCCCACTCCAGTGGGCAGAATATTTCCAAGTCCTGAAACAATGTGGGCAAAGGCAAGTCATTTGAGCGAATACAACCAGATGGAAAAATGAAATTCTCGATGGTGAGGATAAAAAGAATTTAATTTTGCACTTTAGGTTTTAACAGTTAGATGAGAATTTTTCTACTGAACAGCGAGGGGCCTATTCGTGTACATTAACACCTCATTATTACCTAATTTCAGCTCATTTATATGAAGCCTGATATTTTCCTAAACTGGGGAGAGGAATTCGATGGTGCCAATTCTCCATATGAAAGTCTGACTGGTTACCAGGCGACAATAGCTCACTGGTATTTTGGCTAGCATTCAACAACATTTCATAGCCCTTATCATGGACAGCGAATGCCTGTCGGCCCTCCTGTGCCCATGAAGGTCGGCATCAGATGAGTACCAGCCTCACCACATCATAATGACATATCTCTGACTTACATAGAATGCAGTTCAGTACTACACTTTGGAGCTCACTGGCACCATTCATTGCAATGCTGCTGCACTGGGCCAGACAACATTTGATGTCAATCCAAAGGCTTGGACAGAGTTAGTGGGCACTTGGAGAGTTCATGGTTGGGGGTTCTGTATCATTCATCTGAAGAATGGAACATAGTCAGCCCTGGAAGCAGACCAAGGAGTTTTGAGAAGAGTCCTGCTGGGACTTGGAATATTAACTCTGTTCGCCTCTGCGCAGACGCTGCCTGACCTGCTGGGTTTCTCTGGCCTCCTCTGTGTTGAAGTCAGTCAGAGAGCTGCATCGCTAGCAATCGGGGGTCTGTCCATTCATCTGGGCGGTTGTCCCAAATAGATCTTGGTAGAGGGCTTTACTCAGTCAGGGGCTCTGTTTGGGGTGGGGGGGGGGGGGAGGTGGTTATCAGAGGGGAAATTGGGGAAATTTGCAGTCTCAACTAGAAACCAAATACTGTGAATACTGGAGATTTGAAATTAAAACAGAAACTGCTGGAGAAACTCCAGCTCTCTAAGGGGTATTCTTATAGTGAAGCCGACAGACTGGCAGCATGGCATTAGCAGTGTGTTTAAAAGGAGGAATGAGAACAGAGACAACCCAGAATCTGACAGACCAGCAAAGGGAGCTATGTGGGTCTCAGGAGCATTGACAGAGATGTTACAGAAGTTCTGGTCTGGGCAAACAAGTTCAGTAATGGGGAAAGGCTAATGCTACTAATTACTTACTTGGCTGTACTGTGCCCTTGCCCAGTCCTGAAAACTGACCTCTTGAGCCTTAGTCCCATGGCATTGGTCATCACTGTCTCACCATGCCCCACACCACTTTCCCCTTCCCGGTTTGTTTCTGTGGACGGACCTGATAGACTGACCATGGCCCACCCCCTCACCGGACATGACTGGACAGCACTGGGCATGATATGCCCAGGCTCCTAACTTGTGCCCATTCTTCTCCCTGATCATGTTACTGCTACCCCCAGACTGGCCACTGTGGAGCTAACAGTCTAACTGTGGCACACACCCTGGACCGAACAGGCAATGACACCTCCCTGACCAAGGCTGGATGCCTGACTGTGACAGATACTGTGGACTGGAATGGGATGGTGCCCTTGGCTTACTGTGCTAGGATCCCTGACCGACGGGTGCCTCCATTGACTCCAAGTAAGGACTACTGCCCTAAGACTCTGAGACACATCTGCCTGTTTGCTAGACATGCAGTGTGTTTGCCATTCAAGCTGCATTGAGAAGGTGTGAGACTAATGTAGCTCACACAGCAAGGTGTATGCTTCCTTGGCTGAGGACCGCTCAGCTGTATATCAAACTGCCTGTTTTATGTGACTCCACCATGACAAGGAAGGGAAGGTTGCTGTGAGCACCCAGGTAGGCGTTAAGTGAGTGAGCATTAAGTGAACAAGAAAGCTTCCCTTAGATGCCGCCTAATCCAGTCTGCAAACTGTCTCCATGTGCAAAGTGGTCCCACTGCACTCTTTCCATGTACGCCTGTGCTTCAAGCACGCAAGTAGCAAGCTGAATCCAAAAGGTAAATGCTCTGTTTTCCTTGTTGCATTTTTCCAATATGTAGTTTCTTTAGCAAGTTTGGTAAAATGGAAGTCTGAATATTAACGAGGTGGGTTGTGGTACTAACAAGGAGTTAAATGAGCTTTAATCCCTATCAAGAGGCACATTACTGCTACCTAATAAGAATCTTGCCACACTACTGAAGAAAAGCATATAATATGGAGGAAGATGCTCACAATGTTGATATGGGCCTCACTGGAATTCTCATCTGTTCCAGCCACTCATCTCACATAACCCACATCAGTCAGACCCTTATACAATTCTCCCCTCCACTCCAACCTATCACCTTCACCCTCACCTTCATCTACCTATTGCATTCCCAGCTATCTTCCCTCCAGCTCCACCCCTTCCCATTTATCTCTACACCCTTTGGGCCACCTCTTCATTGCTGATGAAGGGCTTATGCTCAAAATGTTGATTTTCCTGCTCCTCGGATGCTACCTGTCTGGCTGTGTTTTTCCAGCATCACTCTGATCTCCAACATCTGCAGTCCTCACTTTCTCCTTATACAATTCTGTCCAATGTGTTTGACACTTCAATTATTATCTTTACTTTGATCTTTATGATGATCCCTGAAGTTTAATTTTTAAATAAAAATATGTACTTGGAAAACTGTGCCATAATTTTACCCAAGGTTGCCAGTGGCAGCAGTGCTTTATGAAGAGTTAGCAATAATATTACTATAGTAGGAGTGGGCCATTCAGCCCATCAAGCCCTCGTTACTATTCAATGAAATCATGGCTGAACTTCAATGCATTTTCCCACACTATCTCGATTTCCCTTGATGGAATATGAAAACAAGGAAGTGTTGTAGCAATTGCACAAGGTAAGAGAGAGACTGTATCTGGAGTATTGTGTGCAGTTTTGGTCCCGTTACTTTGAGGATTTGCAATGGAGGCAGTTCGGAGAAGGTTCACTGGAATAATTGCAGAGTTGAAAGGTTTGTCCTATGAGGAGAGATTGAGCAGTTTAGGCCAATAATCTTGAGAGTTTAAATGGGTGAAAGGAAGTTTAACTGAGGTATTTGAGATTCTGAAGGGAATTAATAAAGGATCTGGACCAGATGGGCCAATGGGCTGAGACAAATCTTAGCAGGACTTATACACTTAATGGTAAGGTCCTAGGGAGTGTTGCTGAACAAAGAGACCTTGGAGTGCAGGTTCATAGCTCCTTGAAAGTGGAGTCGCACGTAGATAGGATAGTGAAGAAGGTGTTTGGTATGGTTTCCTTTATTGGTCAGAGTGTTGAGTACAGGAGTTGGGAGGTCATGTTGCGGCTGTTGGAGTATTGCATGCAATTCTGGTCTCCTTCCTATTGGAAAGATGTTGTGAAACTTGAAAGGGTTCAGAAAAGATTTACAAGGATGTTGCTAGGGTTGGAGAGTTTGAGCTACAGGCAGAGGCTGAACAGGCTGGGGCTGTTTTCCCTGGAGCGTCGGAGGCTGAGGGGTGATCTTATAGAGGTTTACAAAATTATGAGGGGCATGGATAGGATAAATAGACAAAGTCTTTTCCCTGAGGTTGGGGAGTCCAGAACTAGAGGGCATAGGTTTAGGGTGAGAGGGGAAAGATACGATAGAGACCTAAGGGGCAACGTTTTCATGCAGAGGATGGTATGTGTATGGAATGAGCTGCCAGAGGATGTGGTGGAAGCTGGTACGATTGCAACATTTAAAAGGCATTTGGATGGGAATATGAATAGGAAGGGTTTGGAGGGCTATGTGCCAGGTGGTTGCAGGTGGGACTAGATTGGGTTGGGATATCTGGTCGGCATGGACAGGTTGGACTGAAGGGTCTGTTTCCATGCTGTACATCTCTATGATTCTATGATTCTAGACATAATGTGGGGCAATCTAGATCGTGAGGTCATAGTTTTAGGCTAAGAGGGGCAGATTTAAATTTGAGATGAGGAAGAATTAGTTATCTCAAAAGGTCATTAATCTGGGAATGCCCCAGGATGCCAGGAAATGGAATAAATTTGAGGTGGAAAAGACAGATTTTTAATTAATGAAGGGTTAAAGGGTTATGGGGAGTGCACAAAACTGGAGTTAAGATGAGATCAGCCATGATCCGTACTAAAAGGCTGAGCAGGATTGAGGGGCTGAATTGCCTGCTCCTGCTCCTCATTCTAATGTTCTTAAAGTGATTTGTAAGGAAGGAGTAAACTTGCACATTGCAAGTAGTTAGGGTATAGAATGTCTTGCCCGAAACTGTGGTGAAAGCAGGTTCAATTGACCTATTCAAGATGTATAGTTTGATTATTTGTACAGAAATAATGTGCGAGGGTATGGGCATAAAGTAGTAGGTACTGATGCTCATTTGAAGAGCCAGTGCAGACATGATGGGTTGAATGGCCTCTTTCAATTCATATCAATTCTCTCATTCTATGATGAGGAAATCTATCCATCTCAGTCTTGAACAAACTCAATGACTAAGCTTCTATGGCCCTGTGGGACTGAGTGCAGAAATCCCAGATCTCTGAATGAAGAAATACCAGGTCTAAGTGGTCAGAGACTGTGCTCCTTACTGTATAACCACCCCCGGCCTCTGGCTGTATCCCTGGTTCTACAAACCCATCCTTCCTGCATCTATGCTGTGAAGTCCTGTAACAATTTTGTATGCTTGCATGACGTCATCACTCATTCTTCCAACCTTCAAAGAGTAAAGGCAAGTCTGTTTAATGCCTTCCCATTGGAAAATCCTTCCATCCCAGGAATTAGCTCAGTGAACGTTTGTTGCACCCCCTCTGTAAGTGTGGAGACTAAAATTGCATTCAGTATTTCAGGTGGGGTATCACCAAATCTCTACACAATTTCAGTGCAAACAACTTTATTCCTGTACCAAATACCATTTACATTCTTAAATATTTGCTGCTCTTGCATGTTAACCTTCAGAGACTCATGACAAAGGACACCCATGTCACTTTGATGTTTGACACATTCCAGTCTCTATAAGAAAATACTATTTTTTTTCTGTTTCTCCAGTCAAAATGGAGAACGTCACATAGAGTCATAGAGATAAGCAGCACAGAAGCAGACCCTTCAGTCCAACTTGTCCATGCCAACCAGATAACCTAAATTAATCTAGTCCCATTTGCCAACACCTGATCTATATCCCTTTAAACTCTTCCTACTCATACACCCATCCAGATGCCTTTTAAATGTTGCAATTGTACCAGCCTTCACCAATTCCTCTGGAAGTCATTCCATATACCCACCACTCTCTGCATGAAAAAGTTGGCCCTTAGGTCCCTTTTAAATCTTTCCCCTCTCACCCTAAACCTATGCCCTTTCGTTCTGGACTCCCCCACCCCAGGGAAAAGACCTTGTCTATTTACCCTAACCGTGACCCCCATGACTTTATAAACCTCTATAAGCTCATCTCTCAGCCTCCGACGCTCCAGGGAAAACAGCCCCAGCCTGTTCAACCTCTCCCTGTAGCTCAAATCCTCCAACCCTGACAACATCCTTGTAAATCTTTTCAGAACCTTTTCAAGTTTCACAACATTCTTCCAACAGGAAGATGTCCAGAATTACACACAATATTCCAAAAGTTGCCTAACCAATGACCTGGATTAGTGGTGCTGGAAGAGCACAGCAGTTCAGGCAGCATCCATCTGCAGTTATTGTTTTTACCTAACCAATGCCCTGTACAGCCATAATATGACCTCCCAACTCCGATACAAGTACTCAACTGTTTGACCAATAAAGGAAAGCATATCAAACACCTTCTTCACAGTCCTATCTACCTGCAACACCACTTTTAAGAAACTATGAATCTGCACTCCAAGGTCTCTTTGTTCAGCAACTCTCCCCAGGACCTTAGCATTTTATGTATAAGTCCTGTTCTGATTTTCTTTTCTAAAATGCAGCACCTCACATTTTTCTAAAGCAAACTCCATCTGCCACTTCTCAGTCCATTGGCCCATCTGATCAAGATCCCGTTGTAATCGGAGGTAACCTTCTTTGCTGTTCACTACACCTCCAATTTTGGTGTCATCTGCAAACTTACTAACTATACCACCTGTGTTCAAATCCAAATTATTTACATAAATTATGAAAAGCAATGGACCCAGCACCGATCTTTGTGGGACACCACTGGTCACTTCACCAGCCCTGAAAAACAACCCTCCATCACCACCACCCTCTGTATTCTACCTTTGAGTCAGTTCTGTATCCAAACAAGATAAAAATAATGACTGCAGATGCTGGAAAGCAAATACTGGATTCTGCAAATAAAGGTTCAAACTCTTCAACTGCATTAAAGCCAATCCATGTTGAAGAAACATGCGTTATAACAGAACAGACACAAAGGGGAACATAAATCTCCCTTTAGAGTGGGCAAACCAAATTAGCAATAATACCGCAGCAGATAAATTACAGAAGTACATGCAAGATTTTTTTAACGAGGTAAAAACAATGACTGCAGATGCTGGAAACCAGATTCTGGATTAGTGGTGCTGGAAGAGCACAGCAGTTCAGGCAGCATCCAACGAGCAGCGAAATCAACGTTTCGGGCAAAAGCCCTTCATCAGGAATAAAGGCAGTGAGCCTTAAGCATGGAGAGATAAGCTAGAAGAGGGTGGGGGTGGGGAGAGAGTAGCATAGAGTACAATGGGTGAGTGGGGGAGGGGATGATGGTGATAGGTCAGGAAGGAGAGGGTGAAGTGGATAGGTGGAAAAGGAGATAGGCAGGTCGGACAAGTCCGGTCAAGTCAAGGAGACAGTGCTGAGCTGGAAGTTTGAAACTAGGATGAGGTGAGGGAAGGGGAAATGAGGAATCTGTTGAAGTCCACATTGATGCCCTGGTGTTGAAGTGTTCCGAGGCAGAAGATGAGGCGTTCTTCCTCCAGGCGTCTGGTGGTGAGGGAGCGGCAGTGAAGGAGATCCAGGACCTCCATGTCCTCGGCAGAGTGGGAGGGGGAGTTGAAATGTTGGGCCACGGGGCGGTTTGGTTGATTGGTGCAGGTGTATCGGAGATGTTTCCTAAAGCGCTCTGCTAGGAGGCGCCCAGTCTCCCCAATGTAGAGGAGACCACATCGGGAGCAACGGATACAATAAATGATATTAGTGGATGTGCAGGTAAAATTTTGATGGATGTGGAAGGCTCCTTTAGGGCCTTGGATAGAGGTGAGGGAGGAGGTGTGGGCACAGGTTTTACAGTTCCTGCGGTGGCAGGGGAAAGTGCCAGAATGGGAGGGTGGGTCGTAGGGGGGTGTGGACCTGACCAGGTAGTCGCGGAGGGAACGGTCTTTGCGGAAGGCGGAAAGGGGTGGAGACGGAAATATATCCCTGGTGGTGGGGTCTGTTTGGAGGTGGCGGAAATGTCGGCGGATGATTTGGTTTATGCGAAGGTTTGGAGGGTGGAAGGTGAGCACCAGGGGCGTTATGTCCTTGTTACAGTTGGAGGGGTGAGGTTTGAGGGCAGAGGTGCGGGATGTGGACGAGATGCGTTGGAGGGCATCTTTAACCACGTGGGAAAGGAAATTGCAGTCTCTAAAGAAGGAGGCCATCTGGTGTGTTCTATGGTGGAACTGGTCCTCCTGGGAGCAGATACGGCGGAGGTGGAGAAATTGGGAATACGGGATGGCATTTTTGCAAGAGATAGGGTGGGAAGAGGTGTAATCCAGGTAGCTGTGGGAGTCGGTGGGTTTGTAAAAAATGTCAGTGTCAAGTCGGTCATCACTAATGGAGATGGAGAGGTCCAGGAAGGGGAGCGAGGTGTCAGAGATGGTCCAGGTAAATTTAAGGTCAGGGTGGAATGTGTTGGTGAAGTTGATGAATTGCTCAACCTCCTCGTGGGAGCACGAGGTGGCGCCAATGCAGTCATCAATGTAGTGGAGGAAGAGGTGGGGAGTGGTGCCGGTGTAATTACGGAAGATCAACTGTTCTACATAGCCAACAAAGAGACAGGCATAGCTGGGGCCCATACGTGTGCCCATGGCAACGCCTTTGGTCTGGAGGAAGTGGGAGGATTCAAAGGTGAACTTGTTAAGGGTGAGGACCAGTTCGGCCAAACGAATGAGAGTGTCAGTGGAAGGGTACTGTTGGGGACGTCTGGAGAGAAATAAACGGAGGGCTTGGAGGCCCTGGTCATGGCGGATGGAGGTGTTGAGGGATTGACCTGTACACCGCTGAAGCCAAACGCCACCTCTTCCTACTACCTCCTCAACCATGACCCCAACCCCATCACCAAACCATCATCTCCCAGACCATACAGAAACTCATCACCTCAGGAGACCTCCCACCCACAGCTTCCAACCTCATAGTCCGGGAACACCGCACTGCCCAGTTCTACCTCCTTCCCAAAATCCACAAGCCTGACCACCCTGGCCGACCCATTGTTTCAGCATGCTCCTGCCCCACTGAACTCATCTCTACCTACCTCAACACTGTCCTATCCCCCCTAGTCCAGAAACTCCCCACATACGTTCGAGACAGCATCCACGCCCTCCACCTCCTCCAAGACTTCCGTTTCCCCGGTCCCCAAAGCCTCATCTTCACCATGGATATCCAATCCCTCTACACTTCCATCCGCCATGACCAGGGCCTCCAAGCCCTCCATTTTTTCCTCTCCAGACGTCCCCAACAGTACCCTTCCACTGACACTCTCATTCGTTTGGCCGACCTGGTCCTAACCCTTAACAATTTCTCCTTTGAATCCTCCCACTTCCTCCAGACCAAAGGCGTAGCCATGGGCACACGTATGGGCCCCAGCTATGCCTGTCTCTTTGTTGGCTACGTAGAACAATTGATCTTCCGAAATTACACCGGCACCACTCCCCACCTCTTCCTCCGCTACATTGATGACTGCATTGGCGCCACCTCGTGCTCCCGCGAAGAGGTTGAGCAATTCATCAAATTCACCAACACATTCCACCCTGACCTTAAATTTACCTGGACCATCTCTGACACCTCGCTCCCCTTCCTGGACCTCTCCATCTCCATTAGTGACGACTGACTTGTCACTGACATTTTTTACAAACCCACCGACTCCCACAGCTACCTGGATTACACCTCTTCCCACCCTATCTCTTGCAAAAATGCCATCCCGTATTCCCAATTTCTCCACCTCCGCCGTATCTGCTCCCAGGAGGACCAGTTCCACCATAGAACACACCAGATGGCCTCCTTCTTTAGAGACCGCAATTTCCCTTCCCACGTGGTTAAAGATGCCCTCCAACGCATCTCGTCCACATCCCGCACCTCTGCCCTCAAACCCCACCCCTCCAACCGTAACAAGGACAGAACGCCCCTGGTGCTCACCTTCCACCCTACAAACCTTCGCATAAACCAAATCATCCGCCGACATTTCCGCCACCTCCAAACAGACCCCACCACCAGGGATATATTTCCCTCCCCACCCCTTTCCGCCTTCCGCAAAGACCGTTCCCTCCGCGACTATCTGGTCAGGTCCACACCCCCCTACGACCCACCCTCCCATTCTGGCACTTTCCCCTGCCACCGCAGGAACTGTAAAACCTGTGCCCACACCTCCTCCCTCACCTCTATCCAAGGCACTAAAGGAGCCTTCAACATCCATCAAAGTTTTACCTGCACATCCACTAATATCATTTATTGTATCCATTGCTCCCGATGTGGTCTCCTCTACATTGGGGAGACTGGGCGCCTCCTAGCAGAGCGCTTTAGGAAACATCTCCGATACACCTGCACCAATCAACCAAACCGCCCCGTGGCCCAACATTTCAACTCCCCCTCCCACTCTGCCGAGGACATGGAGGTCCTGGGCCTCCTTCACTGCCGCTCCCTCACCACCAGACGCCTGGAGGAAGAACGCCTCATCTTCTGCCTCGGAACACTTCAACACCAGGGCATCAATGTGGACTTCAACAGATTCCTCATTTCCCCTTCCCCCACCTCATCCTAGTTTCAAACTTCCAGCTCAATACTTTCTCCTTGACTTGTCCGGACTTGTCCGACCTGCCTACCTCCTTTTCCACCTATCCACTCCACCCTCTCCTCCTTGACCTATCACCTTCATCCCCTCCCCCACTCACCCATTGTACTCTATGCTACTCTCTCCCCACCACCATCCTCCTCTAGCTTATCTCTCCATGCTTCAGGCTCTCTGCCTTTATTCCTGATGAAGGGCTTTTGCCCGAAATGTCGATTTTGCTGCTCGTTGGATGCTGCCTGAACTGCTGTGCTCTTCCAGCACCACTAATCCAGTATCTGTATCCAAACGCCTCATTCTCCCTGTAAACAATTAGATCTAACCTTGCTAACCCGTCTCCCATAGGGAACCTTGTCAAACACCTTACTGAAAACCATATTGATCATATTTACCATTCTGCCGTCATGAATCCTCTTTGTTACCTCTTCAAAAAACTCCATCAAGTTTGTGAGACATGATTTCCCATGCTCAAAGCCATGTTGACTATCCCTAATCAGTCCTTTCCTTTGTAGTTCCCTGGCTTTCCCTTACCACCTTTCTTAAATAGTGGTACCATGTTTGCCAACCTCCGGTCTTCCAGCACGTCAGTTGTAACAAATATCTCAGCAAGGGTCCCAGCAATCACCTCGCTAGCTTCCCACAGAGTTCTTGATCAGGGCATGGGGATTTATCCACTTTTATGCGTTTCAAGACATCCAGCCCTTCCTCCACTGTAATATGGACATGTTTCAAGATGTCACCATCTATTTCCCTCCATTCTATATTTTCCATGTCCTTCTCCACAGTAAACATTGATGCAAAATACTCGTTTAATATCTCCCCCATCTCCTGCGACTCCACACACGGCTGCCTTGTTGATGTTTGAGAGGAAAGTGAGAACTGGTGAAGGGCTTATGCCCAAAACGTCGATTCTCCTGCTCCTGACCTGCTGTGCTTTTCCAGTACCCCACTCTCAACTCTGATCTTTGAGGGGTTTAATTCTATCTCTAGGTACTATTTTGTCCTTAATGTATTTATAAAATCCCTTCAGATTCTCCTTAACTCTATTTGCCAAAGCTATCTCACATCCCCTTTTTGCCCTCCTGATTTCCCTCTTAAATATACTCCTACTGCCTTTATAAGGATTCACTCGATCTCTGCTGTTCTATACCTGACATATGCTTCCTTCTTTTTCTTAACCAAAACCTCAATTTCTCTAGTCATCCATCATTCCCTATACCTAACAGCCTATTCTTTCACCCTAACAGGAATATACTGTCTCTGGACTCCTCATCTCATTTCTGAAGGCTTCCCATTATCCAGACCTTTACCAACGAACATCTGCCCCCAATCAGCTTTTGAAAGTCCTTGCCTAATACTGTCAAATCTCTCCACAATATAGACCATCTGCAAATCTTTTTCTCCACTCGTTTAGCCTCTCCAAATCTCATTAAAGGGCTTTGCATCTTCTTCGTAACTCACACTTTCAACTTGTTTTTCTGTCCTGTGCAAACTTGCAAGTCTTACATTAAATCTCCACATCCAAGGCATTGATATAGGTTGTGAATAGCTGAGACCCATGCACTGATCCTTACAGTGCTGCATGGTCACAACCTGCCAATCTGAAAAGGTTCATTTATTCCCACTTTCCATTTTCTGTGTGCTAACCTGTTCACCATCCACACCAATCCTATGTGCTCTGATTTTGTTGACGAACCCCTTGTGAGGGACCTTACCAAATACATTCAGAAAATCTAAATGTACCACAGCATGGCAAATGGCAGCATGGTGGCCAGGTAGTTAGCACTGCTGCCTCACAGCGCCAGGGACCTGGGTTCAATTCCAGTCTCGGGTGACTGTGTGGAATTTGCACATTCTCCCCGTGACTGCGTGGATTTCCTCCAGGTGCTCCGATTTCCTCCCACAACCCAAAGATATGCAGGTTGGGTGAATTGGTTGTGCTAAATTGTCCGCAGTGTTCAGGGATGTGTAGGTTGGATGCATTAGTCAGAGGTTAAATGTAGGGGAATGGGTCTGGGTGGGCCATTTTGGGAGGGTCAGTGTTGACTTGTTGGGCCGCAGGGCCTATTTCCACACTCTAAGTATTCTAATTCTGAAAGAAAGCAAAGTTTCAGCCACCAGCTCCCCCTTATCTCTACTGTGTGATACATCCTCAAAACAGAAACAAAGAAGACTGGCTGGACTTGATTTGCTTTGTCCTTCTGCACTCCTTGCTATTTTCCCTTTCAGGAGCGTGGAGTCTGTTTACTGTCAGTGTTTTACTGATGTAGTAATTTCAATCAGGCACAACCTTATTGAAGAATCATGTGAATCATTTAAAAAGCCAAAGCTACTAGCAAGAGATAGTAGCAAGCAGAATTAGGGTAATGAGAGGCCAAGTAAGCTCCATGTCTTTTAAAAAAAATGTTATTATGTTTCTTTGTGGGTCACGAGTGTGCCTTCTTGCTTTGGAAGGTATTTTCAAAACTATTTTCAGTTTAAATTTCTAAATATTCTCTCAATGCTTAATAGAAAAATGTTTTTGGAGAATTATTCAGACATTTGTAAAGTTTTCCAACTAGGTAATTCTGAAGGCCAGTTCCCCTCCCTGTTACTGGTAGCATACTAGAAATTGAGCCCTGCTATTCCCAAACCATCACAAAAGTTTATTTTAAATTTCATAAAATTCCTTAATTTATCTGACTTTAAACACAAGGTTGACAGAAAGTACAGACGAGATGTATTTGCTTAATAATAATTATTTATATAAATAGTAAACTATAGCTACAGATAAACAATTGTGAACCATTACCCTTTAACTGTTATAAATTTCTCCCTTATCCACACTGACAACAAAAAAAGGACAGAGGGAAAACTAGGAAAATAGTTCAGTAGTTCTTGTTCACAAGATGTGCTGAGATGTTTCTTAAGCTGATCAGAGCACTGCTTCTTGGTCTTCTTTCTTGGGATTCCTTTATTGGTTTGCACTTATAAAAGTTCTCTAACTGATTAATTAAAAGTCACAGCTTACTGCAACTGCTGAATGAAAACAAAACTGTTTTCTTTGGGCTTAAAATAAATGCTATTGCAGAGCACAGGGACAGTTCCTGAGCTGCTGCAGTTCTAACGGCTTATCACAACTTCATTCACAGACGCAGCCTGAGAATCAACCACATAGTGGTTGGCAAACTGACCCTCCCAATTTTGTCATCAATAACTGGTCACTAGTCCACAGACCAATCAACTATTTAAAAATGGCCGAATCCTCATTTATGCACACGCTTTGGCTCCAGCTCATTTACAAGCTACACTTCACTGAGGCTAAAACTGACAGCTATGTAAACCGTGTTTTCAAAGAGTATCAGTTACTTGCTTTTGACAACTGTAATAATCTTTCAGCATTCCTTGGTTTGAAAAACAACTCTTTTCCCATTTCAGTCCACAACAAAAATACAAAAATATAAAAGATACGATCTTTACCTTCCCCATAATCACTGCTATATGTACAGAAGTCACATCCTGTTTGTTAATAAAAACACAAGAACTGTCAGTATAGCTTTACTTTGAGTCCATCTTAGGTAGCCAGGGATCATGTAAATTTCATTTGCAAAGGCATATAGCAGTCTATCAGAAATCTGTTAAATAAAGAGGAAAATACGGGTAAGCTGATAACTTCTTATCAGAACAGTAAGATCTTAACAGACAAATCAGGAAGATAATAATTAACTGCATCACGTCATTTGAAATCAGTAAATCCTGTCATATTGTGGATCTGAAGGAAATGGATACAATCATGGAGAATCACGCAGAAAGGAGATTAATCCATGATCTTATAGTAATTCAGTAGCAGTCTAACACAATAAATCATTAAAGGTAAGAAGGATTGTCAGCCTTGCCAGACGTGCAGCAAACACAGGAAAGAGCTTGCATTTGTCTAAAACTTTATCACATCTCTCAGAAATGTCCCAAAATCTTCCAGTTAATAAAGGTAAACTGAGTAAGTTGAGAAAGTTTGGCCTGAGCTGGAATTTGGCATTTGCGCAGTGACTTGAAATCCCAACTCCTCAGGGCTCATCTATTATAATCAGACAGTGGAAAATGGTTATTGTGAGTAACTTGCATAATGTGGGAGTTTCTGGAAAGTTTGAATATCTAGGTTGATCACGAGCCTAAGGAAGGTCTCCAAAGAGGTTCACACAAGCTCAAAGTCAGGTTCAATTTTATCCACCAAAAATGATTGTGGTTGGGTCAGGAGGGAATTTAAAATAATAAATATCTTAAGCATGAAGTGACTATAGTTAATCAGAAACGCAGCAAAGCTGCAGCAGGGAAAGAGATGGAAGAAAAATAAATGCCGAGTACAGGCACAGAAGAAGGAGTCAGCATTGAAGAGTCAGCATTAAGGGAACAAGTATTGGCCTCTTGCTGTTATGTCTGCAGAATATGGAGTGGAGAATTAGTTGACATCAGGGGTGCAATACTCATAAAAGTGCAAGAGCGACTGCAGGAACTCTTCTGAAGGAGTCTGTCCTTTACCCTGCTGGCTTTTGTACTTTCCCTTCCCCTGTTGGGATTCCCATAATGACATCGAAGCTGGTCTCCCCTTTCACTGTCCCACCCTTCATCATTAGCTGGATGGTGGTCATGGAGGCAGACAATTAGGAAGTTCCTCATTTTTAAACTACGTCAACAGACTCATTGAGGGTAGGAACTGGGAACCTATACGGGGCTGCCATGTTTCTGTCCTGACACCTGTAGTGAAAATCCAACCAGGTGGATTTTCCAAGCGGATCCCAGAAAATTCCACCTCTGCTTAAAATCCCTCCACAGTCCAATTTACCAAGATATTGGGGAAGGCACAAACCGCTGCTTGAATCCAGGAGAAAGTGAAGACTGCAAATTCTGGAGATCAGAGTTGAAAAGTGTGGTGCTGGAAAAGCACAGCAGGTCAGACAGAGTCCAAGGAGCAGGAGAATCAATGTTACCAGCTCATCGGATGTTGTCTGACCTGCTATGCTTTTCCAGCACCACACTTTTCAACTGCTTGAATCGTAACTTGGGTACCCGAAATGTAAAATGGGGCAATTATGTTGGGACAGTGCTCAGAATTTCAGTCCACAAAGAGATCCAATTTAGAAAAATTGGCATTTGAATTAGTGCAGTTCCATCAAATTTTCAGAGATACCACCTCTCAGATGAAAGGTTAAGCTGAGCTCTCACATGCCCACTCTGAATAGAAATCATAACTTTTGTAGAAGAGTTCCATCAGAGGTCCTGACCAAAATGCATACAACATGCTAAAATACTGCAATGGAAAACCAGTGGGAGCCCAAGGTCTCATTTCTCTGTGAGGCCCATCACAATTTCAAGATAATCAGGCACTTATGTGGGCAGTATCAGACCTCTATGACACTGCTCTGGCTTTAAGAGGTTATTTTGCCCTAAATTCCTTCAAAGTAAGGTTGTAAGACAGAAGTGTGAGCAGTCTACCAGAACCATTAGTGCAAACAGGCCTAGGGTTTCTTTTTTTAAATTTGGAACAATAGAGGCAATCTGGATGGGTGTTGCCAGCCCTCACAAATCAGGGTTTCTTTTTTATAATTTTTAGTTTTAGCTTTTAGCAGTTCCTGTTGTGGTCTTGTAGGAGTAGGAGCAATCTTTTCTGTCTCTCGGTTATAGCTAGGAGCTAGGGTTTCTCTCTGCTGCTGGGTCACCTGTCAGACAAATGCATTTTTCTGAATTTTCCTTTTTGCCAAGGCTGTATTTATGGGATGTTACAATATTGGAACAATTAATTAGTACTAGTTACTGTATGTACTATTCGGTTAGGTTTTCCGATAGAGTTAAGTTATTCCAGAGCCCTCTTTCTCCGGTTGTATTATCACTGTAGTGTAATTGTGTTTTGCTTAACATGGAGTAATTGGACCAGTTGCACTGCATCTGGAATATAGCATTTCAGATTTGCCTTTAAAATAAGAAAACGTTAGGGCCTGGGTGACCTTTTTAAAATATTTTGAAAGGGTCTGGTCTGGTCCATCATACCTCCCCTTGAATTAAACACTGAACAGAGCAGAATTTCCACTACCAAGAGCTTCCAGCCAATTATAAGTCAGCAGTCCTCAAGTACTGGCAGTGCCATGGCAGCAGGGCCATTGCCAGGATTGCACTCAGGCCTTCACGAGGGAGCCCCAATGTATCGCTGGAGGGAGGTGTGTGTGCATGTGGGATGGGGTAGCAGTGAAGGGGTTTTCCAGAAAGGGGAGGCAGACTTGAAAACAAGTGGGGGGAGAGGAGTGTCTTTCCACAGGCCCACTACCTTCTAATGCCAGAACCCTCCATTAGGAATAGTCCACTTGCGAATAGACAATAGACAGTAGGTGCAGGAGTAGGCCATTCTGCCCTTCGAGCCTGCACTACCATTCAATATGATCATGGCTGATCATCCTTAATCAGTATCCTGTTCCTGCCTTATCTCCATAACCCTTGATTCCACTATCTTTGAGAGCTCTATCCAACTCTTTCTTAAATGAATCCAAAGACTGGGCCTCCACTGCCCTCTGGGGCAGAGCATTCCATACAGCCATCACTCTCTGGGTGAAGAAGTTTCTCCTCATCTCTGTCCTAAATGGTCTACCCCGTATTTTTAAGCTGTGTCCTCTGGTTCGGCACTCACCCATCAGCTGAAACATGTTTCCTGCCTCCAGAGTGTCCAATCCTTTAATAATCTTATATGTCTCAATCAGATCCCCTCTCAGTCTTCTAAACTCAAGGGTATACAAACCCAATTGCTCCAGTCTTTCAGCGTAAGGTAGTCCCGCCTTCCCAGCTTGCCTTTTTATAGGGGCAGGCAATTCCAGCAGAATTTACTTGATGGTTTTCCTGGATGGTATTTTTCCAACTGCTGCATGTTGAATATCAATGTTGGTAGGATATGGACCTTGATTGATGAGCTAAACACCTCAGTTGGCCTTCAGGTGGGGAAGCCAGCCATCACTCTTCCCACCCAGAGCTAGAGGAGGAGGACAGGAGAGTGGGAAGGTGGGAGGTTGCCAACCTTGCAGCCTTCTGCCAGATCAAACAGAACAGACCCACAGGCACCTCCGAACTCACGCCTCCATAAGTTCATGGGGGCCACGAAGCTCCACCCTTTGTGCATTAGTTGACAGCTGTACTTCTCACACTACAACAATATCACAACAGGACATCACAGTCTTCACGTTCTCCTGTGGTTGTAAGAGGACATTGGAAGGAACTTTTTTGAATTCACTCGTGGGACTTGGGTGTCACTGGTGAGCTGGCATTTATTGCCTGTCCCTAGTTGCCCTTGAAAAGGTGGTGGTGAGCTGCCTTCTTGAAACGCTGCAGTCCATGCGCTGCTGTTAGACCCACAATGCCCTCTTACGTTTAATATGTTGGAAGAGCATTTTACTATTTGCTTTAGTGCAGCCTGCCATCCTTTCCTCATGTTTCCTCTTAGCCTTCATCATTCCAGTCTTAGTCTTTGTCCTGCATTGGCGATACTCTTCCTGATTTCTATCCCTGATATTATTCCAGTGTGTATCATATGCCTTCTTTCTCTTCCTGAGTTTTTCATTAATGTCCATAGTCAATCAGGGTACTGTAGCTTTACAAAATCCACATTAATTTCTTGCCTTGCTTGCAACCTATTCATCTCTTTTTGAAATTGTTCCTTTTTTTAATCCATCATTTTACCCACCAAACTATGTTTCCAATCAACCTCCTTCAGTTCAACTTCTTGACTCCTGACATCTGCCCTTTTCTAGTCTGGAATCTGTATCATTGACTGATTTTTATTCTTTTCCAACTAAACATTGAACCTTATAATGTTGTGATCGCTATTTCCCAAATGCTGCCATACTCTGGCATTCTCCACTTAGCCTGTCTTATTTCCTTCGATCAGATCCAGCATAGGTCCGTCCCTTGATAAGACTAAAAATATACTGATCCAGAAAGTTCTCCTGCACACATTGCATGAATTTATTCTCTCCCATCACCCACACTCTATATTTTTCCCAGTGTACCCTGGAGTAATTGAAATCACTTGTCCTTTCCATAATATACCTTCAAATGCTCTCTTCCATTTCCTCACAATTAGGAGGTCCAGAATAAACACCTAACAAAGTCACTGCTCCCTTCCTGTTTCTCACCTCCAACCAAAAAGATTCTAATTCAGAAACTGCATCACCTTCAAGTGCAATGACGCTACCTTTGACCAAGACTGCTACATCTCCTCCATTTTTATGCGCCCTGTTCCTACCAAAAATCTTATAGTCCTGCTCCGTCAATGCTATTATGTCATATCCACTCAGAGTAATTTCTGTTTCCTATTCCTCAATTTTCTTCACTAAACACATGGAAAACTTAACCCTACCCTTATGAATTTCTTGCCCATTGGAAAGTGACCACTTCTTTGTTTACTGCCGAGACTGTGGTGCTGGAAAAGCACAACCGGTCAGGCAGCATCTGAGGAGCAGGAGAATCGATGTTTTGAGCATATGATCTTCATCAGGAATGAGGAGCTCATTGAAAAGCTTATGCTCAAAACATCGATTCTCCTGCTCCTCGGAAGCTGCCTGACCTGCTGTGCCTTTCCAGCACCACACTCTGATCTCCAGCATCTGCAGTTCTCACATTCTCCCATTTCTTTGTTTACTGTCAACACTCAAGCCTTCCCTTACTTCCTTTTCTCCTTTTCCCATCTTCTCTCCTTTGCCCTTTCTGGCACTTGCAAAACTAGGTAAAAACAATGACTGCAGATGCTGAAAATCAAATACTGGATTAGTGGTGCTGGAAGAGCACAGCAGTTCAGGCAGCATCCAACGAGCAGCGAAATCAACGTTTCGGGCAAAAGCCAAAACTAGGCCCATTGACTCATAAGTTTAAATCCACCCCCACTACCCTATTTACTCTCTCAGCCAGGAGATTAGTTCCATATTTCTGCTCAGGTGAAGCCATCCCTTCTGAACAGCTTTCCCAAAAATGATCCCAAAGTCCCAAAAATCTAAATCCTTCCATTCCACACCATCCCTCACTATGCCACACATTTACCTCCCTGATCTGCTTTTGCCTAAAGGGTGAATCATGAGGTACAGGTGTTTCTGAGATTAATACCATGATGGACCTTTCTTCAGTCTGCAACCTCCCCCCCACCCCCCCCACCCCCCCCCCAAGTTGGTGAAACTGATTTTGCAAGCCCTCCAAGCTGTCCCTCCCTGTGTTGCTGGTTACCACATGAACCACAACCACTGGGTATTTTCCCTCCCTTTGCAGAGGTTGATCCGGTTCTTTTGTTTTGTCCCAAAGCTTTGCAAAGGGAGGCAACAGACCATGTGGGATTCATAATCCCGGATACAAACCATGTTGACTATCCCGCAACTATCAAGTCACCCACTACTACAGCCTTTCTAATCTGCCTACCAACCGAACTCTCTTTGCCCAGAGTAGCCTCAGGTACGGTGACACTATGGTTTTCCCTCAAGTCATCCAAACCGATTCAGTCATGTTGCTCACTGAATAGGCATTTAAAATTTCACATCTGTTAGGCAACTGCAGGATGTGCTGCGATTCTTGAACTTGCTGTTTCCTTTCCTTTTGGCGCAGTTACCTGCCAATCTCTGTGCTCTTCCTTGCCTGCCTATCATGATATGGAGTGACCACTTTCTGGTATGACTCTCCTTCTTGCATAGTGCGCAGTGAAGAGAGTGATTGCTCCAAATCAGCCACATATTGTTCAAGGACGGCTAGCGTCTGTGAGTTGAGTGTTCTCAAGCTTCTGGAGTGCTGTTGGAGCTGCTCCCATCTAGGCAAGCGGGGAGTATTCCGTCACACTCCTGACTTGTGTTCTGTAGATGGTGGACAGGCATTGGGGGATCAGGACTAAGTTACTCGCCACAGTATTCCTAGTATCTGACCTGCTCTTGCAGCCACTGTGTTTATGTGGCGAATTCAGTTGAGTTGCCTTGTAAGTGGCAACCCCAGTGATGTTGACACAGGGGGAATTCAGTGATGATAACACCATTGAATGTCAAGGGAAGGTAGTTAGAATGTCTCTTATTGAAGCAGGTCATAACCTGGCATTTATGTGGCATGAATGTTATTTGCTACTAAACATTGTGCAATCCTCAGTGAATATCCCCAATGTTGAATTTATAATGGAGGGGAGGTCATTGATGAAGCAGCTGAAGATGGTTAAGCCTACTCACTACCCTAAGGAGCTCTTGCAGTGAGGTCCTGGAGCTGAGATAACTGACTTCCAACAACCACAACCATCTTCCTAAAATAACATAAAAATAGGAGCAGGAGTTGGCTATCTGACCCGTTAAGCCCATTCTGGCATTTAATAAGACCATGGCTGATCTTTTCATGGACTCAGCTCCACTTCCCCACCCTCTCACCATAACCCTTAATTCCTTTACTGTTCAAAAATCTATCTATCTATTCAATGAGGTATCTATCTATTCAACTGCTTCACTGGGCAGGGAATTCTACAGATTCACAACCCTTTGAGTGAAGAAGTTTCTCTTCAATTCAGTCCTAAATCTGTTCTCCCTTATTTTGAGGCTATGCCCCCTAGTTCTAGTTTCACCCGCCAGTGCTAACAACCTCCCTGCTTCTATCTTGTTTATTCCCATCATAATTTTATATGCTTCTATAAGATCCCCCCTTGTTTTTCTAAATTTAAATGAGTATAGTCTCAGTCCACTCAATCTCTCCCATAAGCCAAACCTCTCAGCTCTGGAACCAACCTAGTGAACCTTCTTTGCAACTCCTTCAGTGCCAGTACATCCTTTCTCAAGTAAGGAGACCAAAACAGTATACATTACCTCAGGTGTGGCCTCACCAACATCCTATATAATTTCGGCATAACCTCCCTATTTTTAAACTCCATACCTCCAGCAATGAAGGACACTAATCCATTTGCCTTCTGAATTATCTGTTGCACTTACAAACCAATTTTTAAAATATTCATAAAACTACCATCCCAAAGCGCTTCTATTTGCCAGGTATGACACCAACCAGCCAAGTATTTGCCCCTTCTTATCCAATGGTCCCAGTTATGCTCAGCCTCCTTGATGCCACACTCAGTCAAAGGTGACCTTGATGTTAAGGACTGTCACTCTCACCTCACCTCGGGAATTCAGCCCTTTTGTCCATGTTTGAACCAAGGCTATAATGACGTCAGGAGTTGAGTGGCCCTGGCAGAACCAAAACTGGGCGTCACTGAGCAGGTTATTGCAGAGCAGGTGCTGCTTGATAGCAATGTTGATGACCATCACTTTACTGATGGCCAAGAGTAGACGATGGGGCAGGTTAGATTTGTCCTGCTTTTTATGTACAGGACATACCAGGGCAATTTTCCACATTGTAGGGTAGCTGCCACTACTTTAACTGTACTGGAAGAGCCTGACTAGGGGAGCGGCAAGATCTGGAGCACAAGTCTTCGGTACTATTGCCAGCTACATAATTGCAGTTCTTTCTTGTTTCTCAAAGCACTGGACACACGATAGCATGAATGGTCTCTTGCTACTCAACATTCCAGATTCACCACAAGTTAAATTGAAGATGTTTTTAATGGAAAAGGTATAAACCATAGGACTGAAGTTCCACAGGAATTCTGCTGGTCACCTTCTGAAGATATGGGTGAAGATTAGGAGGAACCATGCAGAATTTCAAAGCCAGTGTATAAAGTTATGTAGAAGGAATGATCCTGAGGGACAGGATGTATATGTATTTGGAAAGGCAAAGACTGATTAGGGATAGTCAACATGGCTTTGTGCATGGGATATCATGTCTCACAAACTTGATTGAGTTTTTTGAAGAGGTAACAAAGAAGATTGATGAGGGCAGAGCAGTAGATGTGATCTATATGGACTTCAGTAAGGCGTTCGACAAGGTTCCCCATGGAAGACTGATTAGCAAGGTTAGATCTCATGGAATACAGGGAGAACTAGCCATTTGGATACAGAACTGACTCAAAGGTAGAAGACAGAGGGTGGTGATGGAGGGTTGTTTTTCAAACTGGAGGCCTGTGACCAATGGAGTGCCACAAGGATCGGCGCTGGGCCCTCTACTTTTTGTCATTTACATAAATGATTTGGATGCGAGCATAAGAGGTACAGTTAGTAAGTTTGCAGATGACACCAAAATTGGAGGTGTGGTGGACAGCGAAGAAGGTTACCTCAGATTACAACAGGATCTGGACCAGATGGACCAATGGGCTGAGAAGTGGCAGATGGAGTTTAATTCAGATAAATGTGAGGTGCTGCATTTTGGGAAAGCAAATCTTAGCAGGACTTATACACTTAATGGTAAGGTCCTAGGGAGTGTTGCTGAACAAAGAGACCTTGGAGTGCAGGTTCATAGCTCCTTGAAAGTGGAGTCGCACGTAGATAGGATAGTGAAGAAGGCATTTGGTATGCTTTCCTTTATTGGTCAGAGTATTGAGTACAGGAGTTGGGAGGTCATGTTGTGGCTGTACAGGACATTGGTTAGGCCATTGTTGGAATATTGCATGCAATTCTGGTCTCCTTCCTATCGGAAAGATGTTGTGAAACTTGAAAGGGTTCAGAAAAGATTTATAAGGATGTTGCCAGGGTTGGAAGATTTGAGCTGTAGGGAGAGGCTGGACAGGCTGGGGCTGTTTTCCCTGGAGCGTCAGAGGCTGAGGGGAGACCTTATAAATGTTTACAAAATTATGAGGGGCATGGATAGGATGAATAGACAAAGTCTTTTCCCTGGGGTCGGGGAGTCCACAACTAGAGGGCATAGGCTTAGGGTGAGAGGGGAAAGATATAAAAGAGTCCTAAGGGGCAACTTTTTCACACAAAGGGTGGTACGTGTATGGAATGAGCTGCCAGAGGAAGTGGTGGAGGCTGGTACAATTGCAACATTTAAGAGGCATTTGGATGGGTATATGAATAGGAAGGGTTTGGAGGGATATGGGCTGGGTGCTGGCAGGTGGGACTAGATTGGGTTGGGATATCCGGTCGGCATGGACAGGTTGGACCAAAGGGTCTGTTTTCATGCTGTACATCTCTATGACTCTAAGTGAAAGGAATCATTAAACCCATAAAGCTTCCAGTTGTGTTAAATGTTTGTTAATTGTAATCTTACAAATGAGAAACAAGTAAACAATGTGGCAAACATTACTAACTAGACTGACAACTTGGAACTAATTAGTGAGTCAGTAACAGCAACAATTGCGTATCCCAATGCACTGTCTGCCTTAACACTTTTGGTTCTATAATAATCTGAGTGCGGTTTGATTGGTGATAGAGAAGACACTAAACAAGATAACTGTTTGGAAATGAAGTCTCCCAGATGACAATGAGGGGGAAGAAGGCATTTCTGATGATGAATAAAATATGTATATAGAAAAAACAAACTGGGAGAGGAATGACAACTAGACTGAGAGAAAATGTTTAATTGATTTCAAAGAAAATGAAGGTAAATATATAAAGTTAAAAAAGACACAACACCAGGTTATAGTGCAACAGGTTTAATTGGAAGCACTAGCTTTCAGAGCGCTGCTCCTTCATCAGGTGTAAGACACAGAATTTATTGCAAAAGTTTGCAGTGATATTTCTGAAATTATACATTGAAAAATATCTTGATTGTTTGTTAAGTCTGTTATCTGTTAGAATGACCATGATAGTTTCACTTCTTTCATATGCAGATCACAAAATTTTTCAAAAAGTTACATTCTCAGGTTAACTGTAACAATTGGTGTCAGCCAGATAAAATGTTGAAGGTGTTAGCCCCCTGTGTTCTGTTGTCTGTGCCATAATGTTTAGACTGATTCTAATCTAAAAAATGAGTTAACAGAACCCATCGGCACAACATCATGGGCCGAAGAGCCTGTTCTGGGCTGTATTGTTCTATAACCTTACATGAATTCGTGCAGTTTTTAAGCAAAGTACAATGAAACCCCACAGACGTATATGTATATGTGTACATGAGGGTGTGTGTGTGTGTGTATGTGTATAAAGGGGCCTAAGTCTGTGAGAGGGTGCATGTTGAGTGTGGGAGTGTGTCTGTCTGTAGGAGTGTGTGTGTGTTGGGTGGGGGGTTGTGAGTGTCTCTGAGAGAGAGTGTATAAGTGTGTGTGTGAGTGTAAAGGGGTCTAAGTCTGCTAGAGGGTGCATGTGTGAGCGTAGGAGTGTGTGTGTCTGTAGGAGTGTGCATGCCTGTGTGCGTGTCTGTGTATAGGTGTGTCTGTGTGTATGTGTCTGTACAGGAGCGTGTGCGTGTGTGTGTGTATAGTGCAATGGTGGTCACCTGTAGTGTGACGTGAACCCAAGGTCCAGGTTGAGGCCCTCCCTATGGGGACTGAGCTTAGCTATCAGCCTCTGCTCAGCCATTTCTTGTTGCTGCATGTCCCAAAGTCCGCCTTGGAGGATGGTCACCCCAAGGTCCGAGGTCGAATGTCCTGGACCGCTGAAGTGTTCTCCAACTGGGAGAGAACACTCTTGTCTGTTGATTGTTGATTGACAACAGAATACAGGGAGCTAACACTTTCAACATCTTATCTGAGCTGACACCAATTGTTACAGTTAACCTGAGGATATAACGTTTTTAAAAAAAATTGTGATTCACATATGAAAGAAGTGAAACTATCATGGTCATTCTAACAGATGAGAGACTTAACAAACAATCCAGGTATTTTTCAATGTATAATTTCAGTTACATCACACTGTAAACTTTTGCTATAAATTTTGTGTCTTACATCTGTGTACTCCACAACCACCTGATGAAGGAGCAGTGCTCTGAAAGCTAGTGCTTCCAATTCAACCTGTTGGACTATAACCTGGTGTTGTGTAATTTTTAACTTTGTACACCCCAGTCCAACATCGGCATCACCCAATCATGACTACTATCGACACCACTAACTGCTGGCTTAAATTGGAGAGGATCTCCAAGAAGATCACACATATCGACATAGACATCAAGTTTCTACAGAAATGCTGACAAGCTGCAAAGATTCCAAAAGGATTATGGATCACGAACCCGCTCAAGTCGACCTACAACACAGAATACGCAGAGAAACTTTGCCACTGCAAACTCCTCAATCATCTCGTGCACCAACTCTACAGCAGGCGGCAAAACCTTGAAATTCAGATGGAGTCCACACTCTCATCCTTCATTCAGGATACAGCAATACAACTACTCGACATTGCCAAACAAACAAGGCAACAAAACGACACCACGTACATGCACACCAAGAACAAAGAACTGGAGAAACTTGGCATTCTCACCAGTAATAGCAAAGCCCACCCTGGCATCACACATTATCACTGCGAGGAAGTCGATTGTCAACTTATCGGACCACACCCTTCGACTGGAAGAGATTGAAGCCCTGAACAGGGGTCTCAATTTCTGCCCCACCACCAAAATGGACTCGTTGGTTCTTGCAGCAGACACAGAGGAGTTCATCAGACAAATGAGACTCCGGGAATTCTTTCAAGGTGCCAGCAGTGATCCTAATGAGCCCACTGACAAAACGGAACAGTCATCACAGGGATCTGTAGAGGAGCAACCAGTAGAGGAGTTGTGAGTGTCTTTGAGAGAGAGTGTATATGTGTGTGTGCACATGGGAGAGAGCTTGTGTAAGAGAGGGTCTGTGTGAGTGTATGAGTATGTAGGAGCATGTGTGTGCAAGAGAGAGAGAGAGAGTGTCTAGTGCGGTGGAGTCACCTGTAGTGTGACATGAACCTAAGGTCCTGGTTCAGGCCATCCCCATTGGTGTCAAGCTTGGCTATCAGCTTCTGCTCAACCACTTTGCATTGTTGCTTGTCCCAGGCAGACTTGGAGGACGGTCACCTGAGGGTCCACGGCCAAATATCCCAGACCGCTGAAGTGCTCCTCAACTGGAAGGGAACCCTCCTGTCTGGTGATCATTGAGCAGTGTCCATTCATCCGTTGTCGTAGCATCTGCTCAGTCTTGCCAATTTACCATGCTTCAGGGCATCCTGGCCTGCAGCCCATGAAACAGACATTGTCGGCCGAGTCACATGAGTATCTGCCGCGTACATGGTGGGAATGTCCCCACATGTAATGGTGGTATCCGTGTCGACAGTCTGACACATCTTGCAGCAGCTGCCGTGACAGGGTTGTACGGTCAAAACAGTGCTTAAGTGAAATTGCATGAATGAATACAGCTCATGTCAATATGGTGGCACAGTGGTTAGCACTGCTGCCTCACAGTGCCAGAGAGCTGGGTTCAATTCCTGCCTCAGGCGACAGTCTGTGTGGAGTTTGCACATTCTTCTTAGGTTTCCTCCCACAATCCAAAAAAATGTGCAGGTTAGGTGAATTGGCCAGGCTAAATTGCCTGTAGTGTTAGGTGTAGGGGAATGGGTCTGGGTGGGTGACGGGTTGGTGTGGATTTGTTGGGCCAAAGGGCCTGTTTCCACACTGTAAGTAATCTAAATCTCAGTAATCAGTTTGATATTCTTTTATTAAGTACTGGTACAATTTCTAACTTATTTATAGCATATAGGTCTAGTGTTTTTACTAATATTTATTAACTTAAAGGACAAAAGGACTAACACCTCTTAATTATGCAAGCAGCCCGGATAAACACTCTTAATCCCATCAGAGGTAGCAGCCAGCATTTAGCATGTTCTAACCCATCTCCTGTCTCCCGGGACAGAAGTCCTTCAAACCTTGGTGTACTACAGATAAAAAAAAAGTAACACCATAGGAATGGAATTTTAGTATATGTAAGAACTGTGTATAAAGGGGCTCTTATAAGAACAGTGTTTTGGGGTTTTATTGCCACCTCAAACTTGTGCTGTAGTGATGAAGGATCAGCGCTCTGAAATCTAGCCCTTCCAATTAAACCTGTTGGACTATAACCTGGTGTTGTGTGATTTTTAACTGAATAAAACAAGTTATTTTCACCGCTCTTATCTACAGTGATAAGGTGTCAAAATGCAGTAATCTAAGACAAGCTGGTGAGTGAACTAATAAGGACAACTTATAACACAATATCTCATAACACAATATCTCACACTTACAAACCAGCAAGTCTTTCACAACAAGTAGAGTTGCAATAGCAGTGAAATCAATTTTATGTATCCAATTCTTGACTGCTAGGCAACAATTTTTGAATCATTACATGGCATCATTATCAGACATAAAACATTAATTCAAACTTAGGTAGAAAATGAGTGCAATTAAGAAGAAATATTACGAGGTAGGTAAAATGAATGATTTATGATATACTGATAAATGAGGAACCAATATAGCATAATAATAATAACTTGTATGACAGTATCTTTAATCCAGTAAAATATCTCAAGGTGCTTCACAAAGGCATAAGACATGTCAAAGAGCATATTACAAGAGATGACCCAAAGTTACTTGGGTTTAAAGAAGGGTTTTTTAAGCAGAAGATGAAGATAGAGAGGTGGAAAGCTAGAGAGGTGAAGACACAATTTCCTGAGACCATGGCTACTTGTTGCAGGGTGAGGATTATAGGGAGCAGAAGGCCTTTATGCCACTGTCATTCTCGATCATTAGTGATCATCTACCTCAATGTGATATTCCTGGGTTTTGTTCCATACATCTTGATGTCATCAGTAACTAGAAATCTATCGATCTCTGCCTTGAAGTTACTTAATGACCGAGCTTTATGTGTCCTCAGGAGGAGAGAATTCCAACGATTCACCATCCCCTGACTGAAGATGTTCCTGTTCATCTCATTTCAAATTGCTGCCTTTTGTTCTGAAACTGTGTTCCTTAGTTGTCGACTCCATAGCCAGGCAAAATGTCCTTTTTGCATTTACTCTGTCTGTCCCTTGAAGACTTTTGTAGGTTTCCATGAAATTGTTTCTCATTCACCTAAGCTCAAAATAATACAGGCCTTTTTTTCCCTCAATATTTCTACATGGAACAGTCTCACCACCCAGGAATTAGTTGGTACATCTTTGGTGCACTCCCTCTCTGGCAAAAATATCATTCCTTAAGTAAGGGACCTAGTACTGCATAAATAGTTAGGTGTGGTCGCATCAGGGTTCTGTGCAATCTGCACCTTCATTATTCCTATTAAAGTGGATAATCTCCACTGGAGCAACATCAATGAACATGATGATTACAGCTTGTACTGTTACTGCAGCCTACATCTTTATTTACCACTCAGTCAGTTTAACACTACAGCATAAAACCACATCAGGTTACAAATAAAGTTGCCTCAGACTCACTACTGAGATTTAGGTATTACATGTACTGGTGAGGGCTGGCTGCTCAGGCTTCAGTCTCTCAGCGAGGTGTGAGAAGATTTTTCGCTCAGCTTGAGGTTCTGGATGTAAGTTTGCTCACTGAACCGGAAGGTTTATTTTCAGAAGTTTTGTCACCACACGAGGCAACAGCATCACCAGAGGCTCACTAATGATGCTACGTAACATGGTGACGAAACATCTGAAAATGAATCTTCCAGCTCAGCGAGCAAACTTACATCCAGATTCAGTCACTCAGCTGGGAGCTGGAACTCTGAGCTCAGGGTCCTGATTTTGCAATGGGTGTGCCGAGGTTATGCTGCCAATGTTTTCAAACCACTTACCTTTAAATGCTTTGTCTTGAAAATTCCAGAAAGTTCACCTCCTGCCAGGACCCTTGTGACTCTAAGATCATCCATCCAGTTGTCATATAGCAAGATACTATTTCATTGTCCTCCCTTCTGCCTTTAATGTAGTAGCCTTGATCATCACAAACGTGAAGCATCTTTGGAAGTTCGCCAGACTCCTGCTTCATAAGCAGTGCTTGGTTTTGCCTTGCACTGCTCTTTGTTCCTGTGAAGTTGGCCACCTTTTCCCATCATCCTTGTAGAGACTTAGCTGTTAACCAATCTGGTAGGAATTAAGACATAGCTATTTGTTGTACTTCACACGTAGCCACACTCTATTCTATCTGCCATGCTCTTGCCCACTCTCAGGGCCTGTCTAAATCCCCTTGAAGCTCCTTTGCATCCTTCTCATAGATCACTATCCAATGATGTTTTGTATCATCTGCAAACTTGGAAGCATTATAATTGGACCCAATATCCAGATTATTGATTTTGCACAGTTGGTCCCCAAAAGTTGTTCCTTATGGTTCCCTGATGCCACATCTTGCAAACCTGAGAATAGCCCAGTTATTCCCACTCATTGTTCACTATTCTCATTCATGAGACTTTATCCAAAACCTTCTGAAATTTCAAATACACCACTGGTTTCCATTAGTCGATCTATAGTAGCATCCTCAATAAACACTGTCAGTGTTTGTCATGCATGATTCCTTCTTCATACATCCAAATTGATTTTTTTGCAATCAGCTAATGATTTTCTAAATATTCAGAAACTCTTCATAATAGATTTTAGTATTTTGCCTACTAATGTCAGGTTACATGATCTTTAGTTTCCTGCTTTCTCTCTTGCTCCTTTCTTAAATTGTAGAATTGCATTTGTAACATTTCAATCTGCAGGTTCTGATTAGGAATTAATAGAATTTCAAACGTAGCTCACCAGTGTATGCATTGTCTCAGTAGCCATCTCTTTCAACACTCTAGAGTGAAGTTCTTTGGGCCCTGGAAATTTGTCAGTTTTTGTCCAATTAATTTCTGTAGTACTACTTTTTCATTGATGCTGGCTCTTTCAGTCCAACATTCTTTATAGACCCTTTAATCTTAATTATTTCATAACGATCCCTTGTGTCTTCCTCTGGAAGACAGTCAAAATCTATTTGTTTAGTTTCTCTGCCATTTCTCTATTTCCTATTATAAATTCTCTTGTCTCTGCAATTATCTTTGCAAGTCTTTTCCTTTTTATGTGCCTATAAAAACTTTTACATTCTATTTTTAGGCTTCTTGCTATTTTGCATTGATATTCTATACCCTCTTTATCAACTTTTTTCTGTACTCCTATGAGAGTGGCATGGTTAGCATCGCTGCCTTTGCAGCGCCAGGGACCCGGGTTTGATTCTATCTTCGGGGCGACTGTGTGGAGTTTGTATGTTCTCCCTGTGTCTGTGTGGTTTTCTTCCAGATGCTCTGGTTTCCTCCCACAATTCAAAGATGTGCAGGTTAGGTGGATTGGCCATGGGGAATGCAGGGATGGGGTGGGTCTGGGTAGGATGCTCTTCAGAGGGTCAATGTAGACTCGATGGGCTGAATGGCCTGCTTCCACAATGTAGGGATTCTTTGCTGAAAATGATGATTCTCCCAATTCACAGGCTTGGAACTCTTTTCAACAACTTTATAAACTTCCTGCTTTGACTAAATACCTTTGTATAACTTCCTTTGTTAGCCATGCTGTCACTTTTTTTGCTGGGTATTTTTGCCTGAAATGAATGCGTGTTTATTGAAAACTAAGCATTAAATCTTTAAATGCTAGCCACTGTCTATCCACTGTCAAACTTTGTGATATATTTTTCCAGTCCACCACAGCCATATCCTCAAATTGCCCTTGTTTAAATTTAACACCTTAGT
This sequence comes from Chiloscyllium punctatum, assembly GCF_047496795.1. Classification (NCBI taxonomy): domain Eukaryota; kingdom Metazoa; phylum Chordata; class Chondrichthyes; order Orectolobiformes; family Hemiscylliidae; genus Chiloscyllium; species Chiloscyllium punctatum. The sequence continues at coordinate 54,887,937 of NC_092741.1, read as the reverse complement.
TTAAGATTATTCTGCATCGTTTTCAAAATTAATGGAAAATTCTATTGCACTGTGGTCATTATTCCCTTAAGTATTTTCACAAGATTATTAATTAGCCATTTCTCATCCCATATTACACGATCTAAAAAGCCCTGTGCACAAATTGTTTTCTTGGTATGTTGTACAAGAAAAATATCTTGAAAACATTCCAGGAATGCTTCCTCCCCAGCGTTTATACTCATGAGATTTACCCTAGATTGAAGACACTGATGTTTACTGTCCTTTCTCCTTGATAAATGCACCCCTAATTGCCTGATTTTTACCAGAACTGCATTAGCATTACAGCTTAGTCGGCTATAAATCTCTTCAAGCAATATTTTCTGCTCATTGCTTCAATTCAATCAATTCACCTCTTTTATTGTGAATTATGCATGCATTCAGGTGGAGTGCATTTAATTCTTCCTTATTAACGCTGTTCTACAATAGCAGTCCCTGATCTATGAATGTCCCATTTAAAAGTGTTTGTATTTATGAACAAAATCCCAGACAAGAATGTATTGTTATTTATTTTAAAGTTCTAACATGTCAAAGTTTTCTTGTGCTTATAAATGGCTACTTTATATTGTACTGTACTTAACTTGCTCACCAATTGACTGACAAATAACTCAAGACTTGAACCCATTTGTAACTCAGGGGGCTCTTTGTAATTTGACCTTGGTTAATTCTTTTCTGTTACTTTTTATTTTCATTTACAGATTTTAAATTCTAATTTTTATTAAATCTAAATTTCCTCTTGTGTTCCCATTCCTGTCCAGCGAGTTTAAACTCTCCTCAACAACACTAGAAAATCCCTCCATGAGGAAATAAGTCCTTGTCTTGCTGAGATGTAACCCATTTTCTTTGAACAGGTCTCACTTTCCCTGGAACTGTCCCCAATACAGCAGAAAGCTGAAACCCTACCTCATGCATTACTTTCCAGCTACATGTTCATTCACTCAATCCACTAGCATGTGGCAATGGGAGCAATTCTTAGATTACTGCCTGAGAGGTGCTGGTTTCTGTCCCTTGTCTATCTCTAAATTCTAACTTTCAGGATCTCTTTTTTTTACTAAGTCATTGTTGACAATGTGATTCATGATCTCTTTGCTTTTCACCCTCTCTCAAATGAATATCCTGAAGTCATTCTGGGACATCCTTGAACCTAGCACTAGGAAGGTCATGTCTTAGTTGTGTCTATGTTCACAGAAATACTTGTTTATTTATCTACTTGTTTAATCCCTACCACTATTGCCCTTCCATTCTTCATCTCTACCCCGTCCCACACTGCTATGCAGAAGAGCCACTTTCAATGTCACAAACTAGATTCCCAATACATTTCTCTGACAAACCATCATCTCATCAATATTGAAAGTAGAAAAATGGATGGTGAATGAGCTAGACTCCTCTTGCACAACTGACAGCTCTCTCTAGTCTGCCTGGTGGCCACCTATTCCCTCTTTGCCTACCTGCCTCTAATCTGCAGTGTGATTGATTTGTCAAGCATGCCAATTCATGTGGTCCTCATTTTTGCAGATGCACCACTGTGACTCCAGCTGCCAGCTTAGTTCCAAAACCAGACCTCAAGCTTTTGCAACTGGAGACACTTGCTGCACTAATGATCATCTAGGGCACATGAAGCATCCATGTATCCTCACATGGCACAGGATGGGCATTGTATACAGCCATGCTATCCTTCCAAAGTGAAGTCAAAGAAGCAGCAAGTAAAATAAATCATCAATTAGCTCCAATGAGTCGAGCTCTGTAGGGTTCTTTTCCTCACCTACTCCTTAAGGTACAGCTGATTGTGTGTCCCAGTGTCTCCTCCTTCCTGTTATGTTAGGTGTTGCAGACTGCCTTTTGTGGGCTAAGAGGAGAGGTACCGGAGGGAGAGACTGGAATCAAAAGAACAGAGAATATGGAGCAAGGGTTCAAAGCATCAAAGGAAGTTGGAGGAACAGGAATGGAGAAGATCACAAAGGGATTTAAATACAAGAATGAGAATTTTAAGCATGGACGAGTGAGTATTAGGAGCTAAGTGAAGACAGGGGTGATAAATGAAAAAGATTTGGTTCTAGGACAAGAAGAAGGCGGTTAGGGTGACGTGGAGTTCAGAGAGTATAGGAAACAGTCCAGGGCCAAAAGGTCAATGTGAAGGTATAAGCATTCTAGTAGTAGATAGACTGAGGTTGGGGTGTACGTAAGAAGTGTTATTTAGGTGGAGTTAGACCATGTCTCCCCAAGTTAGTCTCCTTTCAGCCAGATGTCCCAAATCATAAAGCTCCTGGGTGAGGAGGGATAAACTGCAGTCTCCCCTTCTTTATTCCTGCAGCCTCTCAATTATTCACAATAAGGTTAATTTGACAAGGGTCCTTCCAATTTTGATACCTTTCTCCCAGGCCAAATTAATTCATGTTTTAAAAGCGACCAATTTGATTAGACTTTCTTGAGTTAATAAAAGGGTGAGGTTATTTTTGTTTTAGCTCATCGGTTATGAAAGGAGAAAAGGAAGAATAATATAATGCACAAGGATTACAGGACTAAGATGAGAGCCTAAAAATTATAAAAGTTAAAAGATATACAGATTACACCCTCTGGGTTATTTATGAAGAGTAGATAGTGGAAAATTGATAGTGGAACAGTAGATTTCACAATTTGCAGAAAAATAGAATCATATAGTACATACGAAGAGCTTCAGTCCCTCAAGTTTATATTGTCAAAAATACACTTAGAGTCATAGAGTCATAGAGATGTACAGCATGAAAACAGACCCTTCGGTCCAACTTGTCCATGCCGACCAGATATCCCAACCCAATCTAGTCCCACCTGCCAGCACCCGACCCATATCCCTCCAAACCCTACCTATTCATATACCCATCCAAATGCCTCTTAAATGTTGCAATTGTACCAGCCTACACCACTTCGTCTGGCAGTTCATTCCATACCCGTGCCACCCTCTGTGTGAAAAAGTTGCCCCTTAGGTCTCTTTTATATCTTTCCCCTCTCACCCTAAACCTATGCCCTCTAGTTCTGGACGCCCCTATCCCAGGGAAAAGACTTTGCCTATTTACCCTATCCATGCCCCTCATAATTTTGTAAACCTCTATAAGGTCACCCCTCAGCCTCTGATGCTCCAGAGAAAACAGCCCCAGCCTGTTCAGCCTCTCCCTATAGCTCAAACCCTCCAACCCTGGCAACATCCTTGTAAATCCTTTCTGAACCCTTTCAGGTTTCACAACATCTTTCTGATAGGAAGGAGACCAGAATTGCATGCAATACTCCAACAGTGGCCTAACCAATGTCCTGTACAACCACAACATGACCTCCCAACTCCTGTACTCAATACTCTGACCAATAAAGGAAAGCATACCAAATGCCTTCTTCACTATCCCAACTACCTGTGACTCCACTTTCAAGGAGCTGTGAACCCGCACTCCAAGGTCTCTTTGTTCAGCAACACTCCCTTGGACCTTACCATTAAATGTATAAGTCCTGCTAAGATTTGCTTTCCCAAAATGCAGCACCTCGCATTTATCTGAATTAAATGCCACCTGCCATTTCTCAGCCCATTGGCCCATCTGGTCAAGATCCTGTTGTAATCTGAGGTAACCCTTTTTGCTGTCCACTACACCTCCAAACTTACTTACTGTCATCTGCAAACTTACTAACTTATGCTCGCATCCAAATCATTTATGTAAATAACAAAAAGTAGAGGACCCAGCACCAATCCTTGTGGCACTCCACTGGTCACAGGCCTCCAGTCTGAAAAAACAACCCTCCACCACCATCCTCTGTCTTCTACCTTTGAGCCAGTTCTGTATCCAAATGGCTAGTTCTCCCTTTATTCTGTGAGATCTAACCTTGCTAATCAGTCTCCCATGGGGAACCTTGTCGAACGCCTTACTGAAGTCCATATAGATCACATCTACTGCTCTGCACTCATTAAGCTTCTTTGTTACTTCCTCAAAATATTCAATCAAGTTTGTGAGACATGATTTCCCACGCACAAAGCCATGTTGACTATTCTTAATCAGTCCTTGCCTTTCCAAATACATGTACATCTTGTCCCCCAGGATTCCCTCCAACAAGTTGCCCACCACTGATGTCAGGCTCACTGGTTCAAACTACACTGGTCTCACTTTCCAGCACTAGGCCCACAGTCTTGAATCTTATGGCACATCAAGTGCTCATCCAAGTACTTTTTAAATGTTCAAGAGTGTGGTACTGGAAAAGCACAGCAGGTCAGGAAACATCCTGCTCCTTGGATGCTGTGCTTTTCTAGCACCACACTCTTGACTCTGATTTCCAGCATCTGCAGTCTTCACTTTCTCCTCGTTACTTTTTAAATATTGACTGGTTTCCAGCCTCAAACACCTTACCAGCCAATGCATTCCAGGCACCCACCAAGTACTGAGTGAAAACGTTTGTCCCAAATCCTTTCTAAACTTACTGGATTTTAAAATTATGCCCTTTTGTTATTGACCCTTCAACTAAAATGAACTACTGCTTCCTATCCATTCTGTCTGTGTCCTTCCTAATCTTACACATCTCTATCAGGTGCCCCTTCTCTGCTCCAAAGAAAGCAACTTTATCCAGCTTCTCTTCATAGCTGAAATACTCCATAATGAGCTTTCAATTAGTAAAAGTCCTTTTCTCCTTTTTTATCCATGACAGCAATCAGCTGACAGCACTCAGAGCAAGTGAGTAATTTTTACCTACAATGCAGGGATGACTGGTCAGTGGTTCTTCAACAGTGAAGAACCCAAGCTGGTACCCACACATACCTCAGTTCATTAATGTACATTATTCCATGTACACATCTTTTTCCATCAGCACAAAGGCCAGGGTAATTTTTTAACCCTTTCTTTTGAAAATCATTGGAAGAGCAAAGCGTGAAAAACATATGTAAGACATGACTTTCTGCTGAGGGTATGAGGAAATAATGAATCCACTTGTTATCTTTCTCTTTTACATTTCACCATTTGAAGTTTCACTGACACTCTATAGGTATGACATTCCGTACGTCTCACACTGGACTTTGCCAAGCAGCATTTACATTTGTAACTTTTTATTGTCTGTATCAATCCTCTCTTCAAAACAAAAAACAAATTTTGGAAATCAAAAGTTAAAAAATGTAACTGGTTCTTCGAGGTGGGAGAAAATGAGGACTGCAGATGCTGGAGATCAGAGTTGAGTGTGTGGTGCTGGAAAAGCACAGCCTGTCAGGCAGCATCCGAGGAGCAGGAGAGTTCACATTTCGAGAATTAACTCTTCATCAGGAATGTGGTTCCTAATGAAGGGCTTATGCTCAAAAAGTCAACTTTCCTGCTCCTCGGATGCTGCCTGACCCACTGCGCTTTTCCAGCATCACACTCTTCAACTCTCGTTCTTTGAGGTTCTGATCAGTCATCGTGAAAATAACCATGGTGATGGAGTGGATGTGGGATCAGGGCAATTATTTTAACCATTGCCAAGAGTGAGAACAGAACAATATTTGATTTAATCTCTCTTGATTTTCCTTTCCATTGAGCATTAACTATTTTCATCTTAATTTTAACATTTTTAAAGTTAAATTAAATAAACCATATGTATGACATTTGTCATTTATATATTTGAAACTTAGGTAAAAGAGGAAGAAATAAAAGAAGACAAGAAAAGTGGAAGTGAGAAAAGTGTAATCTATAACTCATGATTGATTGGATCCTTATCAACACAGTAAGAAAGGATATTTTGATAGTATTAGAGGAAGAGGGAGGAGGCTTGTGTGGAGCATAAAACCTGGTGTGAACCAGTTGGACTGTCTGGCCTCTTTCTGTGTTGAAAATTGTATCTAATTTCAGGGTATCAAAATTCCACCATTGCTCTGGGATCAGTACATCACTCTTGGGTTGATTCAGTTTTACAGACACAATAATTAGGAACACGAATAGGCCTTTTCGACCCCAAGTTTGCTATGTCATTAAATAATATCACGACTGATCTACTCACTCCATATTCCCAGCTATCCCTGGTAACCTTTCACCTCCTTGTTTACCAAGAATCTATCCATCTCTTCCTTAAAAATATTCAAGGACTCTTACTGCACAACCTTTTCAGGAAAAAGAGTTCCAAAGATTCATGATCCTCTGTGAGATTAAAAAAAACTCTATATCTGTCTTTTTTTAAAAATAGTGGCACCTATTTCTAAATTCTCTGACAGCAAGAAACATCCATTCTACAAGCATCCTATCAGGATGTTATGTGGTTCAATCAAGTTAGCTCTTACTCTCTATAATCCAAAGGATACATGCTCAGCCTGACCAACCTTTCAATATAAGACAATCTGCTCACTCCACGGTAGTAGTTCAGTGAAACTTCTCTGAACGACTTCCAAAGTATTTACATCCTTCCTTAAATAAGGAGACCAATATAAGGCATAGTATTCCACATGCTGTTTCAGAAATGCACTATATAACTGAGTCTAACTTCCAGATTTTCATATTTAATTGCCCTCAAAATACCATTCTATTTATCTATCTACTTACTTGTTCTCCAGGCATACTGACAATTTTCAAATCATGTACCAGAACACCCAGATCCCTCTGCATCTCAGAGCTCTACAATCTCTCACCATTTGGACAGTATGTTTCTTTTATAGTCTTCTGCCAAAATGGACAATTACCCGACATTTTACTTGATTTGCTAATTTTTTGCTAATTCACTTAACCTATCGATATCACTTTATAGCTTCCTGATTAGAGTGGCAATGACCTAGTGGTATTATCAATCATCCAGAAACTCAGCTAATGTTATGGGGACCTGGGTATGAATCCTGCTATGGCAGACAGTGGAATTTGATTTCATTAAAAACATGTTTGGAATTAAAAATCAAATGATGACCATGAAACCATTGTCAATTATTGGAAAAGCCCATCTGGTTCATGAATGTCCTTCAAGGAAAGAAATCAGCCATCCTCACTTGGTCTGGCCTACATGTGACTTCAGAACCACTGCAATGTGGTTGACACTCAACTGCCCTCTGAAATGGCTGAGCAAGCCATTCAGTTGTATCATTCACGACAAAGTCTCAAAGAAATGGAACTGGACAGACGACCTGGTATCAACCAAGACACCGAAAAGACAACAGCAGAAACAATTCCGTCAACCTTACAAAACCCTCCTTACTAACATCTGGAAGCTAGTGCCAAAAGTGGGAGAACTCTCTCACCGACTATTCAAGCAACAGCCTGACATAGCCATTCTTATGGAATCATACCTGACAGACAATATCCCAAACACCACCATCACTATCCCGGGATATGTCCTGTCCCACCGGAAGGACAGATACAGCAGAGGTGGTGGCACATTGGTGTACAGTCAGGAGGGGGTTGCCCTGCGAATCCTCAACATTAACCCCATACCTCATAAATCTCATGATATCAAGTTAAACATGAGCAAGGAAACTTCCTGCTGATTAGTATGCACCATCTTTCCCCAGAACAACACTTGAAAGGAAGCACTGAAAGTGGCAAGGGCATAAAATGTACTCCAGGTGGGGGATTTCAATGTGCAATTCTACTGGTCGAGCTGGTTGTGTCCTAAAGGACGTAGGTGCGAGCCTGGGTCTGTGACAGGAATGATGGAACCAATGAGAGGGAAAAACATACTTGGCTACATCCTTACCAATCTACCAACTGCAGATGCATCTGTCTATCTCAGTATCAGTAAGAGTAACCACTGCACTTATGGAGTCAAAGTCCTGGCTTCTCATTGAGCATAACCTCCATCGTATTGTGTGCCACTATCACCATGCTAAGCGGGACAGACTTAGAATTGATCTAGCAACTCAAGTCTGGGCATCCATGAGGCACTGCAGGCCATCAACAGCAGCAGAATTGCACTCTAGCACAATCTGTAACCTCATGGTCTGGCATAACCCCCACTCGACCATTACCAGCAATACAGGGAATCGACCCTGATTTGAGAGTGCAAGAAGTCATGCCAGGAGCAGCACCAGGCATCCCCTAAAAATGAGGCGTTAAGCTGGTGAAGCCACCAAACAGGACTACTTGCATGCCAACAGCAGTAGCAGCAAGTGATAGACAGAGCAAAGTGATCCCACAATCAATGGATCAAATATAAACTCTGCAATCTTGCCATACCCAGCCATGAATGATGGTGAATAATTAAACAACTCACTGGAGGAGGAGGAGACTCCACAAATATCCCCACGGTCAATGATCGAAGAGCCCAGCACGTTAGTGGAAAAGATAAGGCTGACGTATTCGCAGCAACCTTCATTCAGAAGTGCTGAGTGAATGATCCATCTTGGCTTCTTCCAGTGGTCCAAAGCATTACAGATACCATAGAACTATAATATCATAGAATCTCTACAGTGCGGAAAGAGGGCATTCAGCCCATCGAGTCCTCTCCAACCCTCCTGATACCCCACATTTAGCATGGCCAATCCACCTAATCTGCACATCTTTGGAGTGTGGGAGGAAACTGGAGCACCTGAAGGAAGCTCAGGCAGACATGGGGAGAACTTGCAAACTCCACACAAACTCTACCAGTCTTCAGCCAATTCGATGCACTCCATGCACTCCAAGAAATGGTTGGAGGCACTGAATACAACAGCCGCTATGGGCCCTGACAACATTCCAACAATGGTATTGAAACGTTGTGCTCCAGATCTTGCCACGCCCCTAATCAAGCTTTCCCAGTACAGTTACAACTCCAGCATCTATCCAACAATGTGACAAATTGCCTGAATATGTCTTATACGCAAATAGCAGGACAAATCCACCCAGCTAATTACCACCCCATCAGTCCAACTCAATCATTGGTAAAGTGATGAAAAGTGTCATCAATAATGCTTTCAAGAGGCACCTATTCAACAATTACCTGCTCAGGGACACCCAGTTTGGGTTCCGCCAGGGCCATTCAGCTCTTGACCTCATCCATGGTTCAAACATGGACAAAAGAGCTGAATTCCAGATATGAGCTGAGAGTGAGCCCTTGACATCAAGACTATATTTGAGTGAGTGTAGCATTAAGGAGCCCTAACATAACTGGAATCCATGGGTATCAGGGGATAAACTCTCCAGTGATTGAAGTCATATGTGGCACATGGGAAGGTGGTCGTGGTTGTTGGAGGTCAGTTATCTCATCTCCAAGACATCCCTGCAAAAGTTCCTCAGGGTAGTGTACTAGGCCCAAACATCTTTAGCTGCTTCATCAGTGGCCCTTCCTCCATTAAAAGGCCAAAAGTGGAGGTGTTTGCCCATGGTTGCACAATGTTCAGCACTATTTGTGACTCCTCAGATATTTAAGCACTCCATGTTCAAATGTAACAAGATTTGGACAATATCCAGGCTTGGGCTGATTAATGGTAAATAGCATTCACACCACACAATTTAACTACTGAACCCTGACATTCAATGATTTGCCATCACTGAATCCTCCACTGTCAACATCCCAGGGGTTACCATTGACCAGAAACTCAAACTGGATTAGTGGTGCTGGAAGAGCACAGCAGTTCAGGCAGCATGAAGGGCTTTTGCCCAAAACGTCGATTTCGCTGCTCGTTGGATGCTGCCTGAACTGCTGTGCTCTTCCAGCACCACTAATCCAGAATCTGGTTTTCAGCATCTGCAGTCATTGTTTTTACCTTGTTGATTTTAGAAACTCAAACTGGTCTTGCCATATAAATACAATGGCTACAACAACAGGCAGAAACTGGGAATACTGCAGCAAGTAGCACACCTCCTGCCTCCCCAAAACCTATCCACTGCCTACAAGGCATACAAGCACAAAAGGCTTCTGCATAAGATAAAGATGCATGTTGTTCCGGGCAATGCGTTAGCATGGAGAGGTTTAGTTAAATAACAGGAAACGAAGAGTGGGAATTAATGAGTCCTATTCTGGCTGACAATCAGTGACTGGCTGTATGACTCAGGGATCAGTGTTGGGACTACAATTATTCACAATTTACACAGATGATTTGGAATGGGGGGCCATGTGTAGTGTGTCAAAGTTTGCGAATGACACCAAGATGAGTGGTGAAGTATGCTGAGAAGTGTGAGACTTTGCATTGGGACGTAGATAGTTTAAGTGAGTAGGCAAAGGTCTCTCAGATGGAGTGCAATGTTAATAAATGTGAAGTCATCCATTTTGCTAGGAGTAACAGTAAAAAGAACTATTATTTAAATGGCAAAAAAGTTGCAGCATGCTGCTGTGCAGATACCTGGGTGCCCTTATGTACGAATCACAGAGGATCAGTTTGCAGGTGCAACAGGTAATGAAGAAGGCAAATGGAATTTTGTCCTTCATTGTGAAAGGGATCGAGTTTAAAAGCAAGGAGGTTATTTTGCAACTGTATGGGGTGCCAGTGAGGCCACACCTAGAGTACTGTGTGCAGTTTTGGTCTCCTCACTTGAGAAAGGATGTACTGGCATTAGGGGGGATGCAGAGGAGGTTCACTAGGTTGATTCCGGAGTTGAGGGGGTTGGCTTATGAGGAGAGACTGAGTAGACTGGGATTGTATTCAATGGAATTTAGGAGAATGAGGAGGATCTTACAGAAACATATCAAATTATGAAGGGAATAGATAAAAGTAGAGAGGATGTTTCCATTGGCGGGTGAAACTAGAATAAGAGGGCATAGCCTCAAAATTAGGGAGACCAGATTTAGGACTGAGTTGAGAAGGAACTTCTTCACCCAGAGGGTTATGAATCCATGGAATTCCCTGCCCTGTGAAGTAGTTGAGGCTTCCTCAGTAATATTTTTATGATAAGATGGACAATTTTTCAAAAAGTAAAGGAATTAAAGGATTCGGTGAGAGGGTGGGTAAGTACAGCTGAGGCCACAAAAAGATCAGCCATGACCTTAATGAGTGGTGGAGCAAGCTCGAAGGCCAGCTCGCCTACTCCTGCTCCTGGTTCTTAGGTTCTTATGTTATGTTTATGAGATGAAATACTCCCCCACTTGCCTGGATACGGCAGCTCTAACAGCACTCAAAAAACTTGCTTTAGGACAAAGCAGCCCCGTTTGCTTGTCATCACATCCACAACCCTCCACTCTCTTTACCACCGATGCTCAGTAGCAGTGGTGTGTAATGACTACAGGATGCACTGCAAAGATTAAACAAAGATCCTCATAAAGCATCATCCAAAACCATGACCTCTTCCAGCAGCAGAATCATGGGAACACCTTCAAGCCACTCACCATTCTGATATTTTTTATTATTCACTCATGGAACGTGGGCATCTCTGTCTGGACCAGCATTTATTGCCCATCCCTCATTCCCCAGAGAGTCAGCCACATTACTGTGGGTCTGGAGTCACATTTAGACCAACCAGATAAGAATGACAGACTTCCTTCCATAAAGGATATTAGTGAACCAGATGGGTTTAGTCAACAAAGGTTTCATGGTCATCATTAGACTCTAATTCCAGGTTCTTCGTTGAATTCAAATTCTACCAAGTTGGAAATATATTGTTGTTCCTTCACTGAAGCTGGGTCAAAATCCTGGAATTATTGTGGATTTGCCTAAGGGATGAATGTAGGACCAGGGAGATGGCATCAGCCATGGACCTATAATAATGTTTGGTGAATTGTAGCAGATCAAGACAATGAGGGAGGCTGGAGTTGATGTGTGCCATTGCAAACCTCTCAAAGCTCGTCATAATGATTGATGTCAGAGCCACCAGTCATTAAGACACATTGCCTGAATTTTCTTTGGTACTGTGATGATAGTGGTATTCTTGAAGCAGGTGGGAGCCTCATGTCGTAGTAAGGAGAAGTTAAAGATGTCTGTGAATACTCACGCCAACTGTCCATGCAGGATCTGAGTGCACAGCTGAGGACTCAATCCGGGCCAGCTGCTTTCCGTGGGACCATTCTCAAGATGGCCAATCTAACATATGCAATGGTGACTGTGCAACAGAGGGTGTTGGGGCAGATGGAATTATTTCCCCGTCCATCTGTTCAAAGTGAGCATAGGGGAGGGATGCATTGTTGTCGCTAATTCTATTTTAGATTAGATTAAATTACTTACAGTGTGGAAACAGGCCCTTCGGCCCAACAAACCCACACCGACCCGCCAAAGCTGAACCCACCCAGACCCATTCCCCTACATTTACCCCTTCTCCTAACACTATGGGCAATTTAGCATGGCCAATTCACCTAACATGCACATTTTTGGATTGTGGGAGGAAACCGGAGCACCCGGAGGAAACCCACGCAGACACTGGGAGAATGTGCAAACTCCACACAGAGAGTCGCCTGAGGCGGGAACTGAACCCGGGTCTCTATTTGATTTTGTTTTGTAGCCTGTTATAACATATAGGTAAAAACAATGACTGCAGATGCTGGAAACCAGATTCTGGATTAGTGGTGCTGGAAGAGCACAGCAGTTCAGGCAGCATCCGAGGAGCTTCGAAATCATTTGCCGCAATCACCGTGTTTGTGGGGTTAATCTGGGACTCTAGTTTAGTCTGGTATTGTCTCTTAGTGTCCCTGATGGCTTTGCAAAGACTGTACCTAGATTTCCCGTATAGATCAGGATCAGCCGACTAAAACGCCTCAGACCTGGACTTCAGTATGACTGGTCTACAAAAATGGTGTCTATGCCATGATCCAAGCAGGTGTCAGCAGTGGCCAGTGCTTCCACCTATGTTGAGAAGGAGGATAAATTGTGCGGGACACCATAGGAGCATAGTGCATGGGCACTGAGATGCATTTAGGAAGATTGCATGAGAAATTGTGCTCAGTCGTGTCAGGAGAAACCCTCCATGAAACTTTGAAAACTAACACAGCCAATTTCTGGTAATTTTTCAGCATTAATGATACAACAGTTAGATTGCAAGATTACTGGAACAACATAAGCAAGAGAATAAATAAGATTGGAAAAGCGGTAATTAAATTGGGAAAGCAGAGAGGATGGAGCCTTCAAGAGTGCATAAGTAATGGAAAAAAATGTGTTAGAAAATGAATTGTCAATAACAATACAAATTCACAGCATGGCTAGAATGCCTTGGGAGGAAAGTAAATCTCCTAATGCATGGTTTTAGTGAGATTTCACACCATAGTAACCCTTTGAAAATTGCATGGTGCCACAAATTTTACAAAACATTGGAAAAACAATGATACAATGACAGATGATTCACAGAAGGAATCAAGAATTGAATCCCAGAGATGTATACAAGTGAGTGCACAAATGATCTCATAACAACTGTGTCCTGTGAAGGTTTTGCTGATTGTTATCATCTTGCTCTTAATGTTACATTTACATGTCATGCTTTTCTAATGTTTTTATCCTCCACATGATAGAAAAGATGGCAATCTAAACCCATTAGACATCAAAAACCCTGGTAAAATTATCTCATATTAATTTCCTCCAATTATGCTCTTCTCCTCAGCAAGAACATTTTTTATTTGTATTCATTTTATCAAACCTTTCATAATTTTAAAGACCTTTATTAGGTCAACCATTAGCCTGCCCTTTTCAGGGAAGCTGTCTTTAACAAAGTTTGGAATGAATAGTTTTTAAATCTGTCTTATATCACATATATAACTTCCACTTGTAATTATTAACAAACTCATATTGATATTTATAAAACTGCTTGAGGACAACCTGGTAATATCAGAGTGGCATTTGTCTTCATCTGGACTCTGTTTTGCTCAATCACAATGCATACATTGTGATATCTGAGAGTCTTTAGCACACATTGTGATGGGTAAGGAAGTCATAGACTTCACAGGTTTCAGTAATTATAAGTAATGCCTGATTAATTGTATAAAACTACTGCCACTATTAAATTCAGATGTTGATTTCTGAAAATTGCAGGTTTACACAACCTCAGAGTCATAAAACAGTTATATTGCAAATGACTCTGGACCTATTGTGTCTGCACTGGCTCTCTGAATTAAAACTCAGTGCCATTGTCTTCACTTTTCCTCACAACTTTGAGTATTGTTGCTATTTAAATACTGATCCAATACCTTCTTGAATGACTCAATTAAATCTGCCTCCACTGTATCTCCAGGCAGTGCATTCCAGATCCACGTAATAGAATGTGACTGGGGATCAACAACACAATGCATATACTTCAATAAACTATGGTAATGTCAAGAAATTGATATTTCTGCAAAAACTTTCTGCATTCACCTTCCCTCCCTATCTCAATCCCATGCTACGCAAGAGCAGCAAATCATAGATTGCTCCTCTGGTTCAAGGCCACAAACTAAATTTCATAATCTGAGCTATTAACTAGCAAAGGGACACCCTTGATAAATACTGAGTCTACTAAAAAGCACAGTGTAGGAAGGAAGGAAAGGAAATGTAGGTTCAACCACTTTAGCACCAAGTAATTGTCAATGTATTACCTCAAAGGGTTTCATGCCAGCCCTCAGTGTAACGTGAGGTTTGAGCTCATAGAATGCCCAAAGATCATGAAGCAGGGAATCTTTGTTCAACTGACATCAAGTCACTACAAGTATCAGCCTTCTTTCCACCAAAATGATCTTCCATTTACTCCAGTGGATCCCTTAACTGGGCTCAGGATGCCCTGAAAATAGTGGAACCCACAATTACATCTAGTCTACAGTAATACTTGCCAGAGTTCACCAGGCAGTTTGCCCACAATGTGTGGTTTCTGCCGACTACAGGTAAAATACCAACAGGACTGGGATGAGGTCCTTTAGCAGATCTTCAAGATCTCCATTGACCCCTGACTGGAAAGGTTGTCGACAACATTCCCCACTCCAGAGAATGAGTTAGCAAGGTGACGTTTTCTCATCACTGCACCTTTCAGGTCCATTGCAACAATCCTCTAGACTCTGGGCCTGCCTTATGAAGGCAAGCATTAAATTCTTCAGTGTGTTTGAGTGTCACTGAGAGGGGGCATGTGTATGGGAAACAGAGAGATCCTATGCAGAATACCACTGAGGTAATTGAGATGAGAATTCATTGATGCCATTTCTCCAAATATAACAGATAGATAAGAATGGAACTGGGTGAATCCAGTCAAAGCCAAAGTTGAAAACCATCAAGAGAAAATGGAGGTGGATGGTACAATTAAATGTAACAAATGTTGAGACAGGTTAAGAAAAGATAGTATGCCTTTGTCACAGTCAGCTAGAATGTAATATGTTACTTTGATATAATGCGTCAAATTACCGTGGCAGGTGCGGAATTGAAGAGATTCAAGCATTGAGTTCCAGGGAAGGACCTCCACAAATAAATTAATTAATTTAGGCGACAACAGCACATTCAAAGACTGTGGAGAGAAACAGGAGGTTGGAGTTGGGATGATGGTTTGCAAGGAAGGAGGAGTCAAGGCTTTTTTTTGTGGAGAGTGGTTCAAGAGGGCTGCTCAACACCAATATCTCAAAACCACGAGGGATGAGCAACAGCAGCTAACCCAGCCAGTGATACCCACATCTGATGAAAGAATTTTTTTTTACATGATAGCCCTACGGGACAAAATATGATGTGCAGTGATAAACTGCCATGTTCCAACGTGTTTCTCTAACACATTGTGAAGCTATGGCTTTCTTTTTCATCAATCATTTCAATCCACCAACAAACAATGAAGGTTTCACTCACAATGTGTAGCTGATTAGATTAGATTAGATTACTTACAGTGTGGAAACAGGCCCTTTGGCCCAACAAGTCCACACCGCCCCGCCGAAGCGCAACCCACCCATACCCCAAATCTACATCTACCCCTTACCTAACACTACGGGCAATTTAGCATGGCCAATTCACCTAACCTGCACATCTTTGGTCTGTGGGAGGAAACCAGAGCACCCGGAGGAAACCCACGCAGACACGGGGAGAACGTACAAACTCCACACAGTCAGTCGCCTGAGGCGGGAATTGAACCCGGGTCTCTGGCGCTGTGAGGCAGCACTGCTAACCACTGTGCCACCGTGCCACCCACGTTTTAATTGACAAACCTTTTTCTCCCAGTGGAGGCAGTACAAGCAAAGGTTCCAGCCCAGAAGCTATTGGGAAGGGCCTGGGTTTTTCATAGGCAATATAGGGTAAGAACCACCTTCTTGGTTTGGGAGGAGCTCCCAGTTTTCAGATTCTGAGAAGTCCAGCAGCAGGATACATCATTAGAAATGGAGGCTAGATGTCGGAGTTTCCATTCCCTCCCATGTCCCCTCCACTCCTACCCACTCCACCCCTTACAATCGTTCTTAGGCTGCTGGTATTATAAGAACAAAATGCACGAGATACAAAGTTTGGCTGATGATGTGCTTTGTTGTTTATTGAACTCACAAGCTGTCTCCCCAGTACCAATGCTCTTGGGACTTCTCCAGAATTTGCACAAACTTACAACACAAAAGCCCATGCAAGGTTGCTTGAAATTTATATGAATTTCCACAATTCAAATGTCTCTGGGATTGACTGTAAACTTACAAAGTTAGTTACTGTGCAAATATCTCTATAATTTGACTTTTGAGTTACAAACTTTTACCTAGTATAAACTGGTCTGTTACTTATGATTACTCACACAGCTGATTATTTCCAATGTCAATTGTATGCCTGGACCTTAAGGCGACATTATCTATCCTTCTCCATCCTAACTGCAGGAAGCATGTATCAGTGTGGTCCACATTTTATAATGATTCAGTTATCAGAAATACACCTCCTATTGCCAGTCTGCTGGACTGCGCAGTGTTTAACATCCCCATTATTTATGATATGACCCATTATTTATGGTCTAAGCAAGACTGGACAAACATAATATTATTTCCATAACAGAAAACAACTCAATCCCTACACCATGACGAGAGAGACCTGGTTCCAGGATTGATGGATATGTGAAGGCTTCCTCTACGCCGTTGTTTATGATAATGTCTCTTTGTTGCATTAGCAAAGTTAATTACCTTTGTTGTGGTTATGTTTTAGATTAGATTACTTACAGTGTGGAAACAAGCCCTTCGACCCAACCAGTCCACACCGACCCGCTGAAGCGCAACCCACCCATACTCCTACATTTATCCCTTCACCTAACACTACAGGCAACTTAGCATGGCCAATTCACCTGACCTGCACATCTTTGTGACTGTGGGAGGAAACCGGAGGAAACCCACACAGACACAGGGAGAATTTGCAAACTCCACACAGTCAGTCACCTGAGGCAGGAATTGAACCCGGGTCTGTGGCGCTGTGAGGCAGCAGTGCTAACCACTGTGCCACCGTGCCGCCCCACTGTGCCACCATGTTACTTCCTGTCATCTAATAAACCAAAGATTTAGCTGGTGTACCATTCTGCAATGTTTTAACTATTCCCTTCATACCTGTGAGGCCCAATTCTATATGTCATGCTGAGGTTCAAATTTTCATATTTTACACTCCAAGGTCAAGTCTGGTGTTTTAAGATTCTGGGATTTTTAGAGTTTGGGGGAAGTCACATCCTTCACAGGGTTAAACGATGTAGGCAAGGAAGCAGGTAAACATGTTGTGTTAGGGGGTGGGATATTATGCTCGAGGCTGCATAAGAACCTACCTTTTTCCAGGAAGCAGTCCGCGCTTGTCTTTTACGATCAGGTTTCAGAAGAACTGGAAAATGTGACCAGCCAGAGGTAAATGAGGAAGACAGGATTAATATGTGGATGAAAGACCCAGTGTAATATTTAAATTACTAAGATGCCTCCTGAGAACGGGTTGGTTGCTATTGTATAGTTTATATATGGGAGCTGTGCCATACAGTGTGTGGGAACTGAATTTATAAGAGATTTTCTGTTAAAATGTCTGTTCCATGACTCCAGCTCTTCACTTTCAGAAACTTCTACAGTTCATTCTTTTTTCTCTGAGTGCACACCCAGGTTTAATAAACCAAGCACAACACGTGTCAATAGAAAACAGGCTCATATCAAAAGTACAGCAACTGCTCAATTGAACGCCACAGCTCTCCATCTCCTCCCTCATTCTGCCTCAGTTAAAATAGAAATTACATGTTGGAGACAGGTTGGGACAGTTTAGAAATTTTTTACAGTTTAACATTTCACCTAAACCCACCATGTTTGACTGTTAATGGAAATAAAATAAGACTTACTTTTTGTGCCTTCCAGGGGAACCTCTTCCCTCCACCCACCATGTCTGTCCCTTTTAATATTTTTTAATTTCAATGAGATCACCTCTCATTCTTCAAATCTCTGGAGAATACAAACTCAGTATGCTCAATCTCTCTTCTTCGGAAGAAGCCTGGTGAATCTTTGTTGCACTCCCTCTCTGGCAACAATATCATTCATCAGATAATGAGACCTCAACTGCACATAGTACTCCAGATGCAATCTAATAAAGTTAACGATTGAAACAAGACTTCATAACTTCCACCTCATCAACTTGCAAGAAAAAAGAATATTCCATTAGGTTTCTAATAGCTTGATGTAACTATGTATTAGCCTTCAATGGTTGATTGACAAGGACACCTAGGTCCCTTTGTACATTTACACTTTCCAACTTCTTATCATAAAGAAATACGCTGTCCTTCTGTTCCTTCTAGCAGACTGAATAACATCACATTTTTCAATATTATATTCCATTTCTCATATTCTTTCCATGCATTCAGCTTGTCCAAATCCTCCTGTAGCTGCTTTACAGAAGATAATAAGAAATAGCAAGGGGGTAGGCCATTTGATCCTTCAAGCATGTTTTGTTATTCAATAGGATCGTGACTAATCTAATATTTTTCACATCCACTTTCGTGCCTTTTCCCCATAACCCTCAATTTCCTACTGATCAAGCATCTATCTGCTCAACCTCATATACAAGGACTCTGCCCCCACACCTCTCTGTGGTAAGGAGTTCCATGCCCAATCAGATTATTATCAACTAGATGTCTACTAATTTCATCTAGTATAATAAATTCCAGTATTTTCCCTAACATAGAAGTAATGCCAACAGGTCTGTAGTTCTCTATTTGCTTTTTCATTCTCTTCTTAATCATGGATGACATTTGATATTTTCCAATCTGCAGGAATCATCCAAGATCTTTGGTATTTTTGAAGATTAACAATACATCAATTATCTTTATGGCCACCTCTTCAACACTCTGAGAGGTAGACTATCAGACCCTAGGGAATTAGCAGTTGATAACCACTTTTGGAATATTGTGTGCAATTCTGGTCTCCCTTCTGTCGGAAGGAGGTTGCGAAACCTGAAAGAGCCCAGAGAGGTTTTACAAGGATGTTGCCAGGGTTGGAGGATTTGAGCTATAGGGAGAAGCTGAATAGGCAGGGGCTGTTTTCTTTAGAGTGGCGGAAACTGAGGGGTGACCTTATAGAGATTAATAAAAATCATGAAGGACTTGGATAGGATAAATAGATCAGATTCCCTACAGTGTGGAAACAGGCCCTTCAGCCCAGCAAGCCCACACCGACCCTCCAAAGAGCAATATACCCAGACCCATTTCCCTCTGACTAATGCATCTAACACTATGGGCAATTTAGCATAGCCAATTCACCTGGCCTGCACATCTTTGGACTGTGGGAGGAAACCGGATTACACAGAGGAAACCCACGTGGACACGGGGAGAATGTGCAAACTCCAAACAGACAGTCACCTGAGGCTGAAATCAAACCTGAGACCCTGGTGCTGTGAGGCAGCAGTGCTAACCACTGAGCCACCGTGCCACCCCACATCTTTTCCCTGGGGTGGGGGAGTCCAAAACTAGAGGGCATACATTTAGGGTGAGAGGGGAAAGATATAAAAAGGACCTAAAGGGTGAATTTTTCATGCAGAGGGTGGTGTGTGTGTGGAATGAGCTTCCAGAGGAAGTGGTGGAGGTTGGAATATTACAACATTTAAAAGACATCTGGATGGGTATATAAATAGTAACGGTTAGAGAGATATGGGCCAAATGCTGGCGAATGGGATGAGATTAGATTAGGCTATCTTGTTGGCAGGGATAAGTTGGACTAAAGGGTCTGTTTCCGTGCTGTACATCTCTATGATTCCATGACTCTAAGTGTACGCACTTTGCAATGTAGGAAACACACTCAGCAAGGTCCTACAAACAACAATCTGATAATGATCAAATAATCTGTTAATAACAATATTGGTTAAGGGCTACTTATTGGCCAGGAAAGCTCCTCCATTCTTCTTCAAATTTGTGACATGGGATGTTTTTATATTATCTGAGTGAGAAGACAGGACCGAAGTTGAACATCATACCTGAAAGATAGCACCCCTGGCAGGCCATTCTTAGTACTGCATTAAAGTGCCAGCCTATATCGTGTGTTCAGCTCCATGCATGAGGATTTGAAATCATAAACCTGCTGGACTCAGAAGCATGGATGATATATTTTGAACCAAGGCAGACACCCAGTCAACCAAAGGAGGGCCCAGACTATTGGGGTTTAATTTCAACAGCCATTGAAAAATAGCAACCACGTACATCTTCTGATTTTGTATATATTTACTCCCCAAGACCTCTCTCCCCTGATTTCATTATTACACAATAAAATAATGCTTCAAGTTGTCTTACAGTTTAGTCAAATGTGTTCAAATGCAGATTGTTTAATATCTGTCTAATTGTAAATATATAGATCATGAGTTCTCCTTGTTTTCCGGGGCTCATATTTGAGATGCATAAAAGGTTCTTTAGAAGGTAAAGTGTGCTTTCAGCACTTAGAAATCTGCCAGTGCAGTTTGCTGCTGTTCTGCCTATTTTAATTGGCATCTTGCCTCTTTACCTTCACTCAGACTTTGTCATCAGGCTGCCTGAATTCATTAGGGAGGAGAGAATTCCTTGGTGATTTCTCATGCTTTGAATGATCTGGTAGAAGCCACACACAACTGAAACTTTTATTTTCTTTGTGCTTTCACTCAAGGTGCCAGTATAAACTGCAATTTGATAAAATACATACTGCTTTAGCTCTGCCAAATATGAGTTCAACCTGGCATGCAAGAACAGCAAGATAAGATAGTCTGGGGAATTTGAAAACTTCATACCAAAATATCTTCAGAACTGGAACTTATTAGCACTGACTGCTGATGACTTTTTCCAATGTGTAAGACTTCCTGAATTTAACTGTTTCAGTACAACGTTGAGTAAAATTCCCATCAGGTAATTAATCACAGATGTACAAGATGCTCTCATAATCAAATGTAGTAATTATAAATAAATAATCACTGATTAGGAAGTCTGAACTTTAATCAAATTTAATCACTGAAGCAAAGCATATTCAACAGATTTATGTTTTTGTGAAAAGGAACAAATAATTGTGGAAATTCAGTCAGCCTGCACTATAATTCATTTGTGTCTGTTAGAATTTGCATATATTCCGAAATAGTGTACATGTTCATAAATTGCATTGTTTTCACTGACAAAAGGGCAGTGGAAACCATCAATCCCAAATATATTCCATGGCAATGAGTGACCAATCAGATTCAACTTGTTCCCTTCCCTCAATGCTGCTTAAGAGGTTGGCCAATGGTTTTTCTACTACTATCTCATTCCAGCCTACATTCATAGTTCAATGTATACTATGGGATTCCTGCAGTTCTACAATGTGTCACATCAGCCAGTCAACAGCTTCATGAATTGAGCCCTAGCCATCTCCTCGTGTAAATTAATGCCAAGATCGGGCATTATCTTGTGTGAACATGAGGATTGATCCAATCATTGCTCATGGTGTATCACATAAACTCAAGGTTTTATGTTTGATCCTGAAAGTTGCCCAGCCCATCTCTAAATTTAAAAATTTATAAGTCAAAAATTTAACTTTAAACAATTGTTACAACTAGCCCTCTCATGGTGCTGATTTGTAGTAAGCATTGTTCTTCGTGAATAGGATACTGCCATTGAGCCAAAAAGACATTGTGCCGAACATAGAAATGAATAATGTGATATATGAGTTTCAGAGCCAGTATGACGCTGCAGCTGTAAGCCATATAGCCCAATGACTCATGGACTATATCAAATAAGACATCCTGTTGACTGTCCACAGAGGTCAATCTTTATTCATCCAGCCTATGTTTCCAAAACTCAGAGCATAGTGTTCAATATTAGATGTAATTCTGCTACCAAACAACATTTACAAAAGAGTTAGAAGGATTTTACAGGAAAACAAGTTAAAGTATCATTCGGGCTCACTGTGTGATTCATTTTGAGTGTACTAGCAGTGATAATTATTCACACACGGTATCCTAGTCTTTACTGCAAAAAGAATATGCTCACAAATTGCTTTATTTTCACTGAGAAAGAGCTATGAAGACAATCAATCCCAATTATATCCCCATGGCAAGAGTGTCCAATCAGAATCAACTTGTTTGGTTTGAATGTAATCAGTTATAATATAAGTAACTGATGCACCTCCATCCAATCCAGTATCACATTCCTCCCATCCTGTATGAACTGAGCTTTCCATTCTCAAGTTGATTCTCTTGTGTTTTGGTTCTGTTGAGCGGAAGACCAAACATTTGTTTTCTTGCGTCTGTTTAGCAATGTTAAAGTTCTGTACTAGCAATCAATTATCTTTGCTAATCCAATTATTTAGATTTTTTGTAGTTCCTAAATGATTTGTTTTAATTTTCTTAATGAATTTTAAGTGAATGCTTGATTCTGTGCCAGATGGAGTTAAAGGTGAGGAGTCAGGCAATAGTTTGATCAGCCTGTACCTTACAGACCAATGATCCATCTGTGCCCTTATCCTTAGAGGTAACAGGATCAGACTTCTAGCTACCTGCTGTCCCATCACAGGAGAGACAATAATAGCTGGGACCGGTGACCTGAGTCTTCTGGTTACTCGCTCTGGTGGAACAAACTTACACAAAATGTGAAAAGCATTTGTTGACTGTTTTTTGGACAGCCCAACATTTTATATACATAATCCATTTGAGTCCATTGTGTTTTTCACTGAACACATACCCAGGAAAGCCGTCCTCGATGGCTACATTAAGCAAGGCAGTGTCAGTCAAAATTGGATTGTCCGGTGGACTGTCCTCTTGTGGGGGATGAGACTCACTACTGTTTGTCTCCAAAGCAAACCATGGCTAGCTGCTAACCTGCATATGACAGGCAGCCCCATGAATGTTCAATTTCACTACCAAGGCCCCCAAAGGGATCCCATTAAATTGAAAGTGGGGGTTGACAGGGAAATTCTAAACATTTTTATTGACAGCTCTTCTTACGTAATAGAAGGCCAATGGTATACAGGGTTTGGTGTTCATACGTAGGACCCGACGGCTGGTGTGTGTGTGTGTGTGTGTGTAGCCATAGCCTTTGTGGGAGGACAACTGGAGATCTTCAGGAATAGGGCAGTGATCTGTTCAGACAGTGTGCATGTCCGCAGCAGCTTCACAGAATTCCTTCCCATCTGGGAGTGGGAGGCCCGGGGAATGGCGTGAGCCAATGGCAAACCTCTCTCTTCCGTTCCATTGTTGCGCTGCATATTCAAAGCTGCCATAGGTGGCAAGTACGTGATAGGGAAATGTAAAGTCCCCTGAAAAGCCACACCAGTCAGAAGTAAAAGAGCAGGTGAATGGCTCAAGATGAAGGGTGAGCTGGGATGGCATGGTGCAAGGGGACAGAAGAAATAGCCGCGATTAAATCTGACAAGCAAATGGAAGATTTAGGGGCAGCACACAGGAAGGATCCTGAATTAAATGATGGCCAAGGTGGGAAAAGCGGAAGGAAAAGATTCAGGTAGAACAGGAAGTGGTCCTAAAAGAGGGGAAAAATATGATGGCTTGGGAAGACCTGGTGTGGCCTATCCTGATTTACGCAGCACCCAGGGGTAAGACAAACAAAGGCAAGGTTCAGAACTTGGATGTCAGAAAAGGATGTGGAGGATTATGTCGCAAAATGTCTGATCAGTGCCCAAAACGATTCTGACTCACAACAGAGTAAGGCAGAGTTATGTCACACATGCATGGGAGAGGGGCCCTGGACTAATCTTCAGACTCAAGTACATTCTGATCGTGGTAGATGTCTTTACTGAATGGGTGGAGGCATTCTCAGCATAATCTAACACTGCCAAGACAACAGCAGAGATCCTGCTCAAACACATATTCACCCAATGGGGCCTACCCCGCTCCCTAGACTCAAACAGATGAAGTAAGTTTACAGCACAGGTAATGCAAGATGCGATGGCCCTGCTGGAAGTACAGCAGAAATTTCACGTTGTTAACCGGCCACAGTCCGGTAAGATAGCGGAGTGTACGGATCGGACATTCAGAGGGACCATGTGGAAACTAATGCAGCAGCATAAGAATACAGGGGATCATGTACTACCAATAGCCTTAATGGTAAACTGGAACACCATAACCCAAGCAACAGGTTTCATGCCCCACCTGCTGATGGCCAGAAGGGAAATGTGAGAGACCAAAAGTTTAATCAGACTGGATATTAGCAATGCACTGGATAATAACCCAAGACTGGATATAACCCAAGCACTAACCAGAGAAAAGTAAATTAAACCATTGCAGGAGACTATAAAAGGACCCAGTATTGTGAGAGCGCAGAGATTTGGGAAGGCAAGCGAAACATATAAAGTTCTGTGGGACAAACATGTGAACCCCATGGACTCTAACAGGGTGTTCCAACCCAGAACATTCCTGTCCCCAGTACACTACGTCCTGCCTGATCATTGAAAAATTGAATCATTCAGTCTTCAAATTACAGCTAGAAATAGGCAAACAAGGATGGTATATAAATTACCTCTAACTATTCAAGGGGCAACCCATGTATTGTCACTCAGCCCATGCTCGAGAGCAGTAGATTCACACTGAAGGTAATCAGACATAACCATGATACTCACAGAAACCACACTTGACCTTTTTTTCAGGTAAAGGGATTTTACAAATGACTAGATGGATTGCGAATGACATATTCTCCTACATTTGTATAGTTATTAGTGTATAACTGTTGTATGGGAAGCCCAGGAACCCAGGGTTACTGTGGTTTGATCCACCTGATGTGGCAGTATGTGAGGACTGGATGCTATGGGGTCACCGCACAAGAGACAGTCAGGTTTGGTTTTAATAACCATTCTACTATGTACATGAGACTGAATGAAGGTTCCACCCTCTGTTATGTCAGCGATGGCACCACAGAGGACTGGTGAAGATTTTTCTCTAGAAGGATGGATGGAGATAGGCTGCTTCACCCACAGCCCCAAGAAAGGGTGAGAAATACGTGCCCATGGAAGCTAAATCAGGGAGAGTTCTTAGAATATGAGATTAAAAATGGATTGAAACCAGCAGTGAGGGCACCACTCCCCAGCTTGTCCTGACATTCCCCCTGGTCCACGGGTTTGTAATAAAACCCACAGGCAAAATCCTGTTTGACAACATCCATTATGGATTGAAGCTTGTGGTAGTGCATATAACAGGAATTCAACTGCTAGAGTGGCACACTTCCCCACTTAAGAAGTTGTATCTGCGCCTGTCTCAGAGAGGCCTTAGCTTAGGCACGGGGAGGTTCGAAGGCAAGCCAAGGCCAGCGCTGAGCACTCACAAGAAATTAGACCGCCAACGGCCTAGCTACTGCTTGTGGGGCAGGAAAGCCGACTGTTAATCCTCACAATTCAGCCAATCTGGATATCAAGCTCTGAATCCGAACACAGTAAGTTAAACATACCTTGGAGGAAGTAAATGAGGATGACCAGCAGGGTGGTGTGGGTGAACTAGGCCAGCCACTACCTAGTGACAGTACTCGAAGGCCACACAAACGCTATCAGTCATGTCATTTAGCATAAGATCATGAAAACAGCAGACAGCAAAACCATAGCCTGTGCAGCATTTCTGGGAACCGGACAATTGAGCAGCTGCGAGCGGATCTCAGCCAGGTTAGACACAAGAGAATCCCATCCTGGCTCAGGGATGAACAGCTGGAGCATCTGTTTTGGAAGAAATTACATGCAAACATCACCCATTGTCAAGTGAGAGGGCTGAGCAAGGTGTGAGTTAATGAAAGCTGCAAAGGCACCTGAGGTGAAGGCCCAGGCTTGGTGTTGGGATCCCAATCACCCCCAGCCATAAGAATGGGGTTCATCACATTTGAAGTCGAGAATGTGCATGTTTTACAGAATGGAATATGGATGGAGTGTCGTGACATTCTACCATATGAAGTCTAGAATGAGGAGAGGCTGGTGGGCGCCACTCTGAGTAAACCAATCAGACCATTGTGTATCCATACCTGGTCTATTCAAATGAAGATGCACTCTGTGGATTCAGCACAAGCAATAATTATACCCTCAAGGCTCGAAGCCTGACAACCAACATCTCTCGAGTTGTCTCCAGAGGGGAGGATAAATATTGTATCAAACCATCACTCCAGGAATACCAGTAAGGAGCAGTGACATGTAATGTTCTCAACCTTCTGTATATGTCCTCACCTCGCTGCATGAATGGGTGTATTCAAACTGACAGTAATTCACAGAAGGAAAGTGACTCATTGCTGGAAGTGACAAATTAAAGGATACACTTGGGAATTACTTTGACAATATGTCAAAGGAATAAAATTCCTACTGGAGACATTTGATTGGTCAGACTACAATTGGATAGCGCCCATAAAACCTTTACTCGAATGTTACAATATGCTAAAGGATTGAAGAGTGAGATAGCTGAAATTAAAGTCCCCACCTGGTGGGAGGTTTTCTGGGATTGAAACTTGAATATCCAGATACCCCCACTGATCCATCTCCTTTCACATTTGACAATCATCGTTATTACACTGTACAGATCAAGTTTGCCCTGTGAAAAAGGGAGCTCTCCAGACTACTAGGCATTATCCTGATGAAAAATAGATGAGCCATATAGATAGTATGATGAAGGAACTTCAAGAGTTGTTGGTTATTGCAACTGGTGATTTATATTGCTGGTGTAATGTTAACCATGTATTTTGCTTCTAGCCATGTGGGTTGTAGTTTAGCTCCTTTTGATGAAACTTTTGTGTAACATTTGTTGATCACGTCTTTATGTCACTGTTTTATGTGGATAACTTTTCTAATGTAATGGGTTGTAAAGTCTCAGGTGCGTAAGATGTTAGCTAAATATTTAAACCCAAGAGTGTCCCACCTCTTGCCACCAGCTAATTAAATATTGAACCAATTCTAAAACAACTCTGGTTCAAAAGGAGGAGTGCAGGTAGTGGAATGCCCCTTTTAAACTGGCCAGTTGAGCAGATTGCTGGGAAGGGAACTGAGGTAGTAAGCCAGGAAGCTTACAGAATTGACTGTCAAATTAGATCAGGTCGGACATGCAAGGCATTTACCTTGGTTGACTGTTAAGTAGGCATTGACGAGACAATGCTGCGAAGTTTCAGATGGAAGACCAGACTATCAATACAACTGTTTCTGAGACAGACCGACCCCTTGGGTTAGCTCATTCAATAGAGAAATTACAACAATCAGTACAGCCTTTTGTAACATCCTTTCCTAGGTCAGAATCTCAATCACATGGAGAAACTGAATTATATTAATTACATTGCTGTATCTAACTGCTGTAATTACATAGGAGGAATCTACATATTGGTTGCCATGCCAACATAGTGAACGATAGTTAACCACTGTACTTGGAGATGACCTGGAGAATTGTATGTAAAGGGGCCTCTCAAAACAGGGGAGCTGACACTCCGAAGACAATATCACCACAAGAAGCAGGAACCTTGGGAGCAGGAAGAACAACCGCAACCATAGTTTAGACAGTTGGACTATCTTGTGTTTTCAAAGTTAAAAATCACACAACACCAGATTATAGTGCAACAGGTTTAATTGGAAGCACTAGTTTTCGGAGCGCTGCTCTTTCACACAACCACCTGATGAAGGAGCGACGCTCCGAAAACTACTGCTTCCAATTAAACCTGTTGGATTATAACCTGGTGTTGTATGATTTTTAACTTTGTACACCCCAGTCCAACACTGGCATCTCCAAATTGTGTTTTCAAAGCACATTTTAAAGCAATGTGAAAGCATAATATTTTAAGAACTGGAAGGTTACACAGAAAATAGAGGGAAAGATGGGCTGCGTAGAATTGCAGGCATATATGTTGTGATTCAACAAGAATAAACCAAGTCTCGTGGTGAACTACACCTCATTATCAGTAATTAATCAGATACAAAAATGATGATAATGATGTTTACACCCTCCAGAAGCCACTTTGATAGAAATCAGAGACAGCAGAATGGCATGTCAGTTAGGAATATGAAATTTCCATCACACTCACCTCTGAACCCAATACATTAATTGCATTAAAATTCAGCCCAAAAAAAGAAAAGGCAAGATAAGAGTATAGAGACATTAGAAACAAAAACAAAAATTGCTGGAAAACTTCAGCAGGTCTGGCAGCTTCTGCGGAGAGAAAGCAGAGTTAACGTTTCGTGTCCAGTAACATCTCTTCAGACTGATGTAACTCAGAAAAGGTTGGTATAGATGCTAAATATGGGGTGGGGGGAGGGGGACTGAGTAAACAACAGGGGAGGAAGGAACCCAGACAGAGAGGAAGCAGCTGGGTAAAGGAATGGGTATAGGTAAGCGTGGGAAAATGAACAGTTACTAACGGGGGCCATTAGTGCCTGACAATGGGTCGGTTGTGGTAGCAGCCCATATAATGACAAGGCCTGGTATGTGGGGGTTGAGGTAAGAACATGGGAGAAAATGTTCAGCCTTAAGTTGTTAAACTTGACATTGAGTCCAAAAAGTTGCAGGCTCCCCAAGCAGAAAATGAGGTGTTTTTCTTCCAGCTTGTGCTGAGTTTCACGGGAGTACTGCAGCAAGCCTATGACAAAGATAACGATCAGGGAACACAGTAGTATGTTGAAATGGCAGGCAACTGGAAGCTCAGAGTCATTTTTATGGACAGTATGTAGGTGTTCTGCAAAGCAGTCACCTAGTCTGTGTTTCGTCTCCCCAGTGTAGAGGAGACCACATTGTGAGCAGCAAGTACAATAGACTAGATTGAGCAAAGTGCAGGTAAATCACTGCTTCACCTGAAAGGTGTGTGTGAGGCCTTGGAGAGTGAGGAGGGAGGAAATAAAAATTCAGGTGTTACACCTTCTGTGATTGAATGGGAAGGTGCTGTGAGCATTTTTCTATCTGACTGGGCTCCATCCCCACCTATCGCTGACTCCTTCCTCCTTCCCCCGACCCCACCTTCTGCATATATACCAACTTTTTCCTCCCTACAATCAGTTCTGAAGAAGGATCACTGGACCTGAAATGTGAACTCTGCGTTGTCTCCGCAGATGCTGCCACACCTGCTGAGCTTTTTCCAGCAATTTCTGATTTTGGTGCTGATTTCCAGCATCCACTGCTCTTTTTATTTATATACAAAACATTATTTCTGTTACTGTGCACATTGTTCTGTGTATATTATAGAAAAACAAAATTAACATCTTGGAGAATACAGCAGACATCAAGGGGCTGATACCGGAAATAGGGATTTTTGTTTAGACCAAGAGAGGTGAAACATTGGACAGATGAGTAATATAGTCTAAACTTTCATGTCAAGTATGGAAGTAAGCATCATTTACACCAGTCAGTTCCTCTCATATGTTTATTGGAGTTTCAGTTCATTGCATAAGGAGGCATGAGGAGCACCGATAATCTTTGCAGCAGAGGTAGTTGGAAAGTTATTTCCCTTCGTTGTTTATTCTCATGGTCAAAGGCCCTGGTGCCTGATATAAAGGGCACCTGGACTGTCATTCATTCACTGCAAATCAGAAACATCAGTTCAGTCTCTGTGACCCACCATGGTCCACACAGAGATGTCACAAGCACGACAGAAACCCACCTCTACACTGTAGCCAGTAGTGTTACAAGG
Source organism: Chiloscyllium punctatum (assembly GCF_047496795.1). Taxonomy (NCBI): domain Eukaryota; kingdom Metazoa; phylum Chordata; class Chondrichthyes; order Orectolobiformes; family Hemiscylliidae; genus Chiloscyllium; species Chiloscyllium punctatum. Next base: position 54,858,157 of record NC_092741.1, on the reverse strand, counting down.
CTTTTTTGTCCTGGATGCATGTATGCATCTGTGAGGCAGTTGGTATGTGAACAAATGTCAGGGCCCAATCTGAAAGATATGGAAAGATGTGCTATATGAAATTATAAAGACAAGCTAAATGAGGGAGATGGGGGCTCAGAGAACAGAAAAAAAGAGGTAGGGTCAAAAACAACTTAGCAATATAACAATGATCAAGACCAATGTTACAAAGATAATGAAAAGACAAAATTAAATACTTTGTTTCTGAATTCGTATAGCATCCATAGCAAAGTAAATTGATAGTGCTCATGGAAGTTAATAAATACAATCTGACAGCCATTACAGTGATATGGAAGATGGGAAGTTGGAGAAAGTCTGAGGTGCAGCTTTATTGATCAAGTATGGCCTTTGCGCAATAGTGGGACATAATCCCAGTCCAGGAGATCAGGATGTGGGATTAGTTTGCGTGGGGATGAGAAATCATCAGCGAAAGAAGTCACTCATAGAAGTTGTCCACAGGCTCCCTAACAGTAACACAAAGTGGGTCAAACTGTAGAAGAAGGAATGTTGGGTTCTTGTGTTAAAGGGATGGCAATAAAGAAGGTGACTTTGACTTAAATGGGAATAATCAGGGTGGCATTCATATCCTGAACGAGGAGCTCATTGAATACTTTTGAGATAGGCTTTTTCGGCAGCACATTTCAGAATGAACCAGAAAGCTAGTTATATGAGACTTAGTATTGTGGAATGTAACAAGATTAATTAATGACCTCAGAGTTGGCATGGACCACCATATTTCTGCATTTTACAACCAGTTGGACAGGAAGAAGATTATGTCTAACATTAAACCTAAATAAGGGTAACTATGTGGGCATGATAGCTGAGCTTGCTGAAGTGAACTTTAGTACTAGGTCAGGGGATAAGTCAATAGAGACACAGTAACAACATTTAAGGGATATTTCAGAAAGCTCAAAATAAGTAAATTCCTGCTATAAATAAAAATTCATTAGGGAGTAGTCACCATCCATGGTTTACTAAATCGATCACTACAGAGAATACAAAAACCATTCCAGTAATAACTATAAATCAGGAGTGGAAGGGAGGGAGGAATTTAGCATAATTATAAATCAGGAGGGAAGAGGTACTGAGCAAACTGATGGAGCTGCGCACTATACAAGCCCTGGTGGATTTCATACTAGGGTCTCAGAAGAGGTTGCTATTGATCTAATAGATGTACTGGTGTTCATTTTCCAAAACTCCTAGATTCTGGAAAATTTTCTTCGGACTGAAAAGACTCCATTCAAGAAAGGCAGAAAACAGGAAATATGTGTCAGTTAGCTTGTCATCTATCATGGTAAATGTGTTGGAACTGATCATTAAAGAGATTCTACCTGCATACTATATCCAAAAAAAACACAAGTTAATATGGAGGAGTCAACATAGTTTCATCAAATGGAAATCATATTCAATCAATTTTTTGGAAATCATTGAAGGAGCAATACATGCTATTGATAAAGGGGAGACTAGATGTATTATACTTAAGTTTCTAGATGGCATTTGATAAGATGTCACATCAAAGGTTATTATGGACAATGGTGTACAGGCAACAAGTTTGCATGCATAGAAGATTGGCTGGTTGGCAGAAAACAGAGAATATTCTTTGCCTGATCGGTAACACATAATGACTAGAGGCCTGCAGGGTTCTGTGCTGGCACCTCAACCTTTTACAATTTACATTAATGAACTCAATAAAGGGAATGGAGGCATTATAGCTAAATTCACAGATGACACCAAGATAGGTAGAGAACTATGCTGTGAAGAACACATAAGGAAGTTGCAGAAGGATATAGACAGTTGAGTCAGCCAACAAAAACCACCAGATGCATTATAGTGTGAGAAGATGTGAAGTTGTTAATTTTGGCAGGAAGAAAGCAAAAGCAGAGTACTATAATAGACAAGACAGCAGGATTCTGAGGTGCAGAAGATTTAGGTGCTCAAGTGCATGATTTGCATGAAGGTTAGTGTGTAAGTACATCAAGAAGATTAATGAGATATAATTTTTTATTATGAGAGGAATTGAACATAAAAAGAAGCATATTGTGCTTCGATTATACAGGATATCGATGATAACACATCTCAAGTGCTGTGTATAGTTTTGGTCTCCTTATTTGAGATAGATGTAAATACATTGGAGGCTATAAGAGAAGGCTCACTAGATTGATACCTGTTTGTCTTCTGAGATAAGTTTGGACAGGCTGGGCTTGTTTCCACTGGAGTTTAGAAGAGTGAAGTGTATAAGGCCCGGAATAGTCTTGAAAAGCTGAATGTAAAAGGGATGGTTCCTCTTGTCGGTCAGTAAGGGTTGCCCTTAAATTGCTTTACATCTATAACTGAGAATGACAAGAACAGCAATGTTTTAGGAAAACTATCATCTACCAATTCCCCTCCAAGTAATACACCGACCTGTTTTGTACATACATCACCATTCTGTCACCAGTGTCTTGGATCTCCCTTCCTAATAACTTCAACACAAGGATTGCAACATTCTCACAGTGTCTAGAGATGAGCAATAAATGTCCATTTATGTCAACTACAGATGAGCAATAAAAACAGTCAGTCATATTTTTATAGATCAGTACAGGATGACAAACTCTAATACAGGTGAAATGAAATGAAAGTTAAAGGCAAATTGTTATTACTCACTGGGGTAGCACACTGGAAATCAATTACTCTGCTATTCCCAGAATCATCACAAAGGTCAAAGACTTTATAGAAGTAGACAAGAGTGCCCAAACCACAGAAAGTGCAGACCAGATTTCTGTACATAACAGGAATTACTACTTATTACAAACAAATGGATTCTAACTACAGATAAACAAACAATCATGAACCATTAAGATATAATTCTACTATTTAAAACTTCAACACTGATATAAAACTTCTTCTACAAACATATAGTTAAACTTAGAAAAAATGAATGTTATGGTTGGAGAGAAAGACTGGGAGGGAGTTCTGCGATCCCTGTCCATTGGTGATACTTTTGACTTATCAGGACTTGCTGTTCCCCGATCTTCCTTCTCTAGGTATTTCACTTGCTTGCAGGTGACACAGAGCAACTGGTTCAGACTTCTCCCGTCTCTGATATATTGGCTAGGATCCATGGCTTACAGCAACTGATGAGGAAAATGGTAGGCTACTTTTAGTTTTAAGACATTTGTTTTTTCTTTTTACTGCAGAAAGGAGGAGAGTTCCTTGTTTTGGAGGTCTGATGGCTTCTGACCTAAGTATTCACACCAACAAGTTATTCAACTACCTAGGAACCAAGTACATAATGTTTGGCAGATATAAGACTTTTGTCATCACAATTGCTCCCCATTTACAGTCCAATCAGCTACTTGTTGCTGGCCAAATCCCCCTTCATGCATACATTCTGGTCCCAGCTTATTTGTATTAACCTCCCCCACTGTTGTTTAACACTTACAGTGAATGTCAGATAAATTATTTTTTAAAACTACAGTAATCCTTTCCACAAACAGTTTTTAAAACAGTCCTTTTCCCATTGCAACCTAAAATCCAGAAAAACAAAAAAGACAAGATCTTTAAAAGATTTAAAGGAATAATCTTTCAAGAGAAAGTGAATTTTGCATCAAACAACCTGTACTAAAAAGTAGATGCTGAAGGTAGTGCAGTAATATGATGTTCTAGAAAATAGCACCATTAGCCTGGCTGACTAGGCCGTCTGCTTTTTACCTGTTCATAGCTGAAGCTGAGTGTTCTTGAAAGGGATTTCCTGGGGGAGGAATTTAAACTCACCACATTTTGAAAATAATTTTCACAAAGCATTTCTTTGAATAAACCTCAAGCTCCTCTCCAGCCTTCCATGATATGTTTTCTCTTTCTCTGAAGCATACATCCATATTGCCTACAGACTGTTCACTGAAGAGTTCAAATCCCATCATGGTAAGTGATGAATTAGATTCAATTTGTGAGCTAAAACCAGAAAAGAAAATAACTTTTTATTTTAAAACCACCAGCGTCAGGGAAGGGAGCTTGCATCCATTATCTAGACCAGACAGCATCCAAGGAACCGGAGAATCGACGTTTCAGGCATCAGCCCTTCTTCAGGAAGAAGGGCTGATGCCCGAAATGTCGATTCTCCTGTTCCTTGGATGCTGCCTGACCTGCTGCGCTTTTCCAGCAACACATTTTCAGCTCTGATCTCCAGCATCTGCAGTCCTCAAATTCTCCTCCATTATCTAGACCAGTCTAAATATGGTGAATTCTTAATGCCCTCAGGGCTATTTGGGAATAGTGACTGGGCAGTATCATCCATGTCCCAATAGCAAAATATATATTTTACATATCTACGTAAATACAAGTTGCTATTGTTGGACTTATCTGCCAGAAATGATTGTCATTTTTTCAATGTACGTATCTGCTAGATTCAGCCTCTAACTGCAAAGCAATTATTAGTATATTTTCTACAAAGGTGGATCATCGATTATTCCTCCAAAGACTTATCCAATGCCATACCATCCTAACTGGTTTTAAAACAATATTGTGCATATGAGTTTGAGAAACAGTTATGTAAAGAACTGGGATCAAGTTTTTGCACCATTAGTGGAGCTGTCATTTTAAGTCTATTATGTAGCAAGATGATTATAACTGAATATGATTCAATGTGTTAACAAATCACTGGGGCTCATTTCTTCTGCTTCTGAGTCAGACATTATTAAGGACAATGTGGACAAGCACAGAGGCATTACAGTTGGTTACATGCCAGACACTTTTAAATCAATGTACTTTTCCTCCCTGGAGTAATAACTGTGCTTAATTCCTAAAACCACATTTTAGGAAGGATGGCAAGCTCTAAGTGTTGGTGCAAATGAGATTGATTAAGACAGTACTAGATTCAGTTGTGCAAAGAGACTGAAGGGTTTGGGATCACCTTGAAGACAAAAATGGATTAAGAGGAGATTTAGTTAGAGGTGTTCAAAATTGCGAAAGAGTTTGATTGAGTAAGTAATGCATAATAACCATAATAACAGATGCGTCGTTAACCACGAACATAAATTTAATAAAACTGACAAAAGAACCAACAACATTTTTTCGCACAGTGATTAATAACGATCTGCAATACATTGCCTAAAAAGGTGAAAGCAGATTCAATAATAATTTTCAAAAGGAACTTGAACAAATACTTGAAATTGAAAAAAACAAACAGTTTTCAGGCAAGAACAAGGGAACATGATTAATGGTAACTCTTTCAAAGAATTGGCAAAGGCACAATGGACTGAATAATTTCCTTCGGAGTTCCGTACCATTCTATGATTCTACATCAGGACGTTTTAAAACGCTTTGCAGCCAATAAAGTGATTGCTAAAATGCCTCACGTGACACAAGGTCACACAAACACTAATGATTTTCTTCACCCCGGCTGCTTCTTGCTCTATATTCTCTGGCCCTCTCCATTCCTTGGTATAGATTAGAGTGGTGCTGGAAAAGCACATCAGGTCAGGCAGCATCCGAGGAGCAGGAAAATCGACATTTCGGGCAAAAGCCCTTCATCAGAAATGATGAAGATCTTTTGCCCGAAATATCGATTTTACTGCTCCTCACATGCTGCCTGACCTGCTGTGCTTTTCCAGCACCACTCTAAGCTAGACTCTGATTTCCAACATCTGCAGTCCTCACTTTTACCATCTCCACTCCTGCTTCTGCCTCCATCTCAACTGCAGAAAATCACATCCAACCCTTTATCACTTCATGACACAACTACTTTTTCAGTAGTTCACTGGTCAGTCTCCCAAATTCCTTGACTCTATACACATTCAATTCCATCTTGGGCAACTGTCTGTGTGGAGTTTGCACATTCTCCCCGTGTCTGCATGGGTTTCCTCCGGGTGCTCCGGTTTCCTCCCACAGTCCAAAGTTGTGCAGGTCAGGCGAATTGGCCATGCTAAATTGCCCATTGTGTTAGGTGCGTTAGTCAGAGGGAAATGGGTCTGGGTGAGTTACTCTTCGGAGGGTCAGTGTGGACTGGTTGGGCCAAAGGGCCTGTTTCCACACTGAAGGGAATCTAATCTAATCTAATCACATCATCTCATCTCGAAGAATGCTGCCATTGCACCTCCACTCCCTTTCCTTTCTCGTCCTTGTCAAACTGTATTATTCTCCAATACTTTAAATTCTTATCCCGGCATTTAAATTCTTTGATTTCCACCCACCGCACCCCCCACCCCCCCCCAACTTTCACTATGACCTCCTCCAACCCTACAATCATCCACAGATCTTTCTATTGCTCTGACAATCCTTTCATGCATCCTTCCCTATTCCCAACTCAGAAATGGATAGTCTGCCTTCAGCCTTTGGTGGCTCTTTCACCAGATTTGCTCCCCGGTGAACTCTGCCTCTAATGCTTAAATTCAATGTCTTTCTTTTAGCTACTGGTCACCACTCTGGAGTGAGGCTTGATTCTATAGCCTTCTGATGCGTGAGAGATGTGTATGCCAATATGCTATGGCTGACACCTAAAAACTCTTGTAATCCCACAAATTTTGGGAGGATCAGTGCCAACATGTATCACAGGGTGAGATTCTAAGATAGCCAGCAGGAATATTATCACAATAATGGTCAGGCCCAAAGGACACAGAGTGAACATCAGCTCGTGGTAATCCTTAGCATTCCATCCAGAATTACAGTATGAGGCTGGGAGAAATTCAGTAGAATTTCATGGCAGCAGAGGGGTAATTTGGTTTTAGACCATCCATCAGGAATTTGACAAAATCAACTATATTGCTCACCATTTTTTAAATGTGGCCTGATTTTATTGCATCGAAGTCAATAAAGCCACTGTCTCCTCAAATCTGCAGGTTTCCTACCCAGTGAGCTGGGCTAAAATTGCCCCAATAAACCTCTTACAGTTTTTACCTCAGTGTAATAAAGGTATGCACTGGAAGGATGAAGCTCTAAATGGATCTGACCCTGAACAGAAAGCATCATATTCAGCAATTCTACTTCCAAAAGAGATCACTCATCCCCTTCTTAAAATCAATCATGCCTGGTTAGAATGTAAGTGAAGTTGGGGCGGTTTACATCTGTTCACATTCTACCCGGTTATGCAGATGTGAGTCCAAAATAAACTTGCAGCGCGATGACAGACGTCAATGTATGCTGTTGTAAAGACAGCTTCAGTTCTGAACAACCAGAATCCACTGACTGGCAGGCCATTAGGGCAAAGAAAATCAACATTCTGTGCCAAGACTGCTTTGCATAATCGAAAGAAAAGATACATTTGTAGACATTACCCACAATTAGAAAATCAGAGCTTGCTAGTTATCTTGGCTTTAGCCCAGTAGAAAGAATTCCCACGTTTGGTTTATTCACACGAAGATGAATGGTATAAGCTAATACTGAAATTTTGAGATTAAAGATCATTTTCTTTATCATTAATCTTTTCAAGCACCCATAACAATTGGCACAGGTTTTTAACTTACATTGTCATTTAATAGTACAGATTTTGAGTATTGCTGAAATAAAGACGTATTTTGTCAAAGGTTTTGCACTGATCAAGACAATTTGCAAGAAACCCCAAAGTGAATGGAAAACAGCATTCCCACTGTATGAGAGGTGGGTGTTGATTGATTAGCCAGGGGATGAGTTGGTAGAGGTTTCACTGTAGGAAATGCACCAGTTAATGATGGCTGACTGTTAACTGTCAAGGTTTGTTTAAATCTTAAACCAGCCACATTTCTTCTAATTGGTCAAAGAAACAAACCAGATAATGGCTTACCCCTATCTTATTGAGTGGAAACTAGCACAATATGTAAATATGTTCATTCTGTCTCAAACGAACATGCCTGTATACAGTAATATATATTGCCTCCAGTACACTCAAGTAAAGGACAGTGAAAACACAATGGAGCATCCTAAATTAGTTGTCAGTGTAATTCTTTACATACTCAGGATAATGTAGCTGTTACCCAATCACAGAATCACATATAATGTCGAGCACTGTTATGAGTCGTGGGACATGGACTGGATGGAAAGAGATCGCATATTTTTCTCTTTGGACTAGAAACAGGAAAATGGAAGTTGGACTCTGCTATACAGCTGAAAAAAATACAATGGCAGTTTTTTTTTGTAACTTGAAGATCAATTAGAATTGTGTAGTGTACATTTAAGCTATATAAGACTATGTTACTTTTTGTAGCAATGAATTGGATACCTTATGATCCAGCATGGCACCACCAGTCTTTGAGCTAAGGAAAACTGTTTTAACGTAGATTTAAGATTAGTCCAGCTACAGTGAGTGGCTACAAATCTGTGAGTGTAAAGCATCCAGATGTCTGCAGACAAGAAGCATCTTTCACCATTTCTCTGTGTGAGTGAAAACATTAAAGAACCTTAGGGATTCTAAAGAAGGAATTACAATACAGAAAAATGTGGAGGTCCACCCGATTAGCTGTTAAATCAAAAATAGCCAATCTCGCTGCAGACAACATTGTATCATCGCCACTAAAAGTCAGAAGAACTGTAAAAAATAACTTTCTGTCCTGGTTGCTCTGGTTTCTTGAACCACAGAAACCACAGTGGGCAGCACAGTAGCCCAGTGGTTAGCATTACTGCCTCAGCGCCAGGGACACGTGTTTGATTCCAGCCTTGGGCAACTGTCTGTGTGGAATCTGCACATCCTCCCCGTGTCTGTGTGGGTTTCCTCCAATGCTTCGGTTTCCTCCCAAAGTTGTGCAGGTTAGGTGTATTGGCCATGCTAAATTGCCCATCGTGTTCAGAGATGTGTAGTTTAGGTGCATTAGGCAGGGGAAATGTAATGTAGTTGGGGAATGGGTCTGGGTGGATTACCCGTCAAAGAGTCAGTGTGGACTTGTTGAGCCAAATGGCCTGTTTCCACACTGTAGGGTTTCTATGAGAATTTGTTTTACCCCATCTATATTTTCCATCCATAGTACTTCCGTCAAACAGTCTGTCTTTTGTATGTCTTATTTGTGAATGACTGAATGCGTGTTTAGGGATTTCAAGGAGTCCAGCTAAAATCACATTGCAGTAAATTAGTAATCCATTTTCTGCCATTTAGTAAACAATAAGCTTGTTTATAAGGAGTAGTTGTTTTCCTGTTAATGACAAAAAATGGACGTAAATTACTTTTGTCCTGAACAGCAGTCCTTATAGTAAATTTATCATTGTGAAGGTTTGTGCTGGTTATTGGAAAAGTTCAAATATCCTCATAATCTTCCCAATGGAGTCACAACAATGGTCAGTACCTTGTTTTTTGTTTGCAAGTAGCCCAAAGTATAAACCCAAAGCCCAAACTGTCGAGTTTCTTTTTATATTTTTATTATTGGTTTCACTCTGAAAGTATTTTCACCTTTTCTTCTAAGCACCTGATAATTATCAGCGCAGTTTAATGTGTTAAGGATTTCAACAATAGTTCTTTGATAGTACACAGCTATTGGAGCATTTCTCAATGCAGTGACAAATCAGAGTCAACCTCCCTGGTTTTAATTTAAACAAAGCTCTGCAGTTAACTGTCAGTCATCACTTAACTGATGCATTTTCCCTAATAATGTTTCTAGCAGTTGGAGTCCACTTACCAACCAATCAGCAAGCTCTTTTTATGTAATCAAGAATATTGTTCCACTTTACATTGGTACTCATTTTAAGAAGATTAAAATGTGTTTTTTTTCCAGTGAATCTGACAAGAATGTATTTGCATATACAAACTAATGCTAGTTTTATAGTAAAGGTGAATCAAATAACTACTTCTGATTTTCTTTTCTCCATTGAGTGACTCTTCTCCATTCTTCAGTCCCTTTAATTTGTTAACATTTTTCTTCAGCATACCCTCCCTCTCTCTATCCTTCTCCCCAGGCAGGAATTTGGACATACACATGTCAGGCTTTAAGAACGTGTGCAAGTCAGCCAGAGGGGAAACTCATAAAAAAAACAGCTGGGTTTGTCGTTTTATAAGTCTCCAAACTGCCATTTGCATTTGCGTAGTATCAGAATAGTCCAAAAGTCTATCTCATAAAAGTGTGTCAGTAAGTATTGTAGAAAGACCATTGTGTGCCAGCAGGAGCTAATATATTTGTCTGTGTTGTGTCAGATTTCCATCACTTTGTGTACAGTGCATTATTGAACAGGACTGACAATTAAATACCAAAGGTAATAACATATTCAGAAAGGATAGAGAAGATGATAGGTCAGGGTGCTCTGTTAATCAGAGATAATAGCAATAGGTGCTAACAAAACATTGGAAACTGAATCGATATAGAACTGTAAAAAAAAGAAATAGGAGTCTGCAGGCAAAAAACTTCCTCTTCATCTCAGTCCTGAATGGTTGACCCTATATCCTTAGAATGTGATCTCTGATTCTAGACTGCCCTTTGGTATTTAATTGTCAGTCCTGTTCAATAATGTTCAATCGGGAACATGCCTCCTGCATCTACGCAAAATTTCCTGTTAGAAATTTAGACATTTCAATGAGATCACCCATCATTCTTCTCAAATCACGTTGAAGCATCCCTGCATCCTCCCACAGTTCAGCCTCCCACCCAGCTTTGTGTCATCTGTATGTCAGGAGATATTATATTTGGTTCCATTGATATATATATTGCAGACAGCTGAAGTCTCAGCACTGATCCCACTAATCACTGCCAGCTATTCGGAAAACGATCCATTTATTCCTACTCTTTGTTTTCTCTCTGCTAACCAGCTTTCTGTGCATTCAGATGGGTTTAAACAGATCCTAAAAAGACATTAATCACACAAATATCAACACAAAAAAAACCACCTAGAATCCCTCCAGTTTGGGAACAGGCCATTTGGCCCAACAAGTCCACACCGACCCTCCGAAGAGTAACCCACCCAGACCCATTCCCCTACCCCATTACTCTACATTTATCCCTGACTAATGCATCTATCCGAGGTGAAATTGAGGACTGCACGTGCTGGAGATTAGAATCAAGGGCGTGGTGCTAGAAAAGCTAGGAATTATCAGGACTTCCTGATGAAGGGCTTTTGCCCGAAATGTCAACTCTCCCACTCCTCGGATGCTGCCTGACCTGCTGTGCTTTTCCACTACCACACTCTCAATTCTAAAACACGTTCCTGAACACTATGGGCAACTTCGCATGGCCAATTCACCTGACCTGCACATCTTTGGATTGTGGAAGGAAACCGGAGCACCTGAAGGAAACCCACGCAAAACGGTTAGAATGTGCAAATTCCACACAGATAGTCGCCTGAGGCTGGAATCAAACCCAGGTCCCTGGCCCTGCGAGGCAGCAGTGCTAACTACCAAGCCACTTTGCCATCCTGAGTCAACCCAGCAGTCAGACAGGAGAAAATATGGACATAAAGGTATGTAAGGAATAATGGATGTTGAATGGGGGTTAGTTTAGCTCAGTTAGCTTGCAAAGCAGTGTGATACTAACAGCATGGGTTCAATCCCTGTACTGGCTGAGGTTACCATGAAGGACGCTCCTTTTCCAAGCCCTCCACTTGCCTGAGGTGTGGTGCCCCTCAGGTTATACTGTTACCAATATTCTGTCTCTAATGAGAGAGCAGCCCTTTGGTCTGGTGAGACTATGGAGATTTGACCTGAGTATATTAAATAGCTTTTAACTACCCCCAAATAAACCTCTGGGATGTGGCAGCAGAAGAGCTAGAGGGAATAATATTTTACACAATGTGCAGCAGCCCTGCTAATAGCTTAAAAGTGGAGAGAATGAAGAACTTCTGGATTTATTAATGGGGAACGAATCAGAACAGATGAGAGAGTAACTGTGCCAGATAGTGAGGCAGTAACGATCACCATGCAATAAGGTTTAAGTTAAAGATTCAGTAGCTCAATGTAAGTCAAAGAAAATACTAAATAAAATCTATACTAATATGATTAGAATGTAACTAGGGATACAGAGCAGGAACACTTTACTGGCAAACAGAAACATAATGAACACCTCTGCTTTTAGCACAAAGGCCAGCCTATACTCTTTAAGGTCATTGTCAAAGAAATTTTGATGAAAACTGTGTAATAAAGGAAATGTTGTGAGTATTTTGAAGGGAGAAAGTAAGAAAAGATTGAGAGAGTTTTAGGGAGTGATGTTTCAGAACTTAGAGCCTGGTCAGCTGAAGGCTTCCAAGAATGGAGCAACTAAAACTGGGGATTGTTCAAGAGGCTAGAAATGTGGAATGTCTTGAAAGGTTGGGTTGCATTTTTGAGCTACGTTTTGGCCAGGGTCTCTGGCTTATTATTAACAGTGACATTCCCACGACACCCGGCAATAATGCTTTTGGAGCTCCCAAAGAACTTCGAAAAGATACAGTGTGAATGATGTCAGAAAATGCGGGGTGAGATTTTCTGTGTTGGAACGGTGGGTCCATCTGGGATAGGGACTGAACTGGTGAAGATTTTATCAGAGCAATGTACATAAGACCATAAGAAATAGGAACAGAAGTAGTCTGTTCGGCCTGTGAAGCCTGCTCCACCAGTCAATGGGATCAGGGCTCATCCAACCTTCATCATGAACACGTTTCTGCCTTCCCCCTGAGGTGGGAGTTGACACGGGGCATGCTGACACGGGGCACACAGACAAAACATGGCCACCGATGGTCACTTAGCACACAAGGTGGCTGCTGAGCCATTACATGGAAAAGTACAGTGAAGCATACACAGATACTGCCTGAGGTCGACAGGATATCAGCACAATAGACACAGAACATAGATAATTAGTTTAAGGCCGGTAGGGCAGAGAATACACATCAGTAAAGTCTACTCCCGCCAAAGTGTCTGAGTCCAGCCACCATCTTCAACAGAAATGTTAACTAGCTGAGACTGCTTGTTTCCAAGTGTTGATATCTGAGATTTGCAGAAATGGAAAAGGATCTTCCTTCTCAGGAAGAACGATCATGACCAATTACTGCAGCAGCTGCATAGCTGCTGAAACTGACAATGACTCTGTAACATTCCTCTGAAACTGACAATAACTGTGTAATGTTTTCTGTAAACAAATCATGCTGCACAAAGACTCGATGTCTGGACCATTATATCATGAAATGTATAAATATCGTGAGATGTGCTCAGAGGGTGAGGAGAAGGCTCACTGCTGACAGCCGTGTTGCCGGACACCTCTCTCTCTCCCTGGAGCTCCGGTTTCTCTGTACAATAAACTCTGTCATTGAATCCTGATTCTGATTCTGAGACTGGTCATTTTCCCTACAACATCCCCTTAATCCTTGATCCTTTGACTGATCAAGATTCCATCTCAGTTTTAAATATACACAAGAACTCTGTCCCCACAGCTTTCTGTGGCAAGGAGTTGGAAAGACTTACAACTCTCTGAGAGAAGAAATTTTTCTTCATCTCAGTCTTAAATTGGTATCCCTTATCTTGTGTTCATTCCATCTGGTCTTCGACTCTTTCAGGAGGAGAAATATCCTTGCAGCTTTTATCCAATCACTCCTTACGAATTTTATATCTTTCAGTGAGATATTCCAAATTCCACTGAGTAGAGTCCCGAACTGTTTAGCCCTTGTTCATAAGACAATCCCTCCATATTGGGAACCATCCTAGTGAACCGTCTCTGAATGGCCTCCAATGAAATAATACATTTCTTTAAATAAAGGACCAAAACTGCTCACTGAACTCCAGATGTGATCTTTCCTGGACCTTGTACTGTTGCAGTAAGACATCTCTACTCGTATACTCCATTCCCATTAAAAGAAGGATAAACATTCTATTAGCCTTTCTGCTTCCTGCTGCACTTGTCTGCTAGCTTTCCATGTTCCATAGGAACATCTAGGAATATAGGAATAGGTCTTTCAGCCACTCAAGGCTGCTCTGCCATTCAATAAATTATGGCTCATCTGTGGCTTAACTCCCTTTGTTCATCTTGGGTCCATATCTCTTGATACACTTGCTTAATGAAAATTTGTCTATCTCAGATCTAAGTTGAACAATTGAATTAGCATTGACTGCCATTGAGGAAGAGAATTCCAAACCACAGAAGATTTTTGCTTGTAGAGGTACTTTCTAACATCTCTCCTGAATGGCCTGGCTATAATTTGTAAACAATGTCGTCTGGTTTTAGATTCTTCGAACAATGGAAATAGTTTATCTTTATCTAACCTGTCTTTCCCTGTAAATGTCCGAAGACCTTGATTAGATCACCACTTTACCTTTTAAATTCTATAGAATAAAGGCCTAGTTTGTTTAATCTCTTAACCCCTGAAATCCAGGTACCATCCTCGTCAATCTGGGTTGAACTCCCTCCAAGGACAAAACATCCTTCCTTCTTTGCTCCTTCATCTAACCTGTCCTTCTGCAGCCTCCCCACTTCTTCAATACTCCCTGTCCCTCAGCCTAGCTTTGTACCATCTGCAAATTTAGTAACTATTTAGAGTCTAGATTAGAGTGGTGCTAGAAAAGCACAGCAGTCCGGCAGCATCCAAGGAGCAGGAAAATCGACGTTTCGGGCAAAAGCCCTTCATCAGGAATAGAGTGTTTTTGCCCGAAACGTTGATTTTCCTGCTCCTCGGATGCTGCCCTGACCTGCTGTGCTTTTCCAGCACCATTCTAACCCAATCCTCTATCTATGCCAGTACCTTGACCCTCGCACTACAGGCCCTTATCTTATTACATAGCCTCCTATATGACACCTTGTCAAAGGCCTTCTGGAAATCCAAATAGATCACATCAATCAGCTCTCCACTGTCTAACTTGCTCATTACCTCCTCAAATAATTCTAACAGGTTTCTCAGACATGACCTTTCCTCGATGAAACCATGCCAACTCAGTTGTATTTTACCATGCACTTCCAAGTTACTCCGCAATCTCATTCATAATAATGGACTCTAAACTTTTACCAATGACTGAGGTCAAGCTAAGCCACCTATAGTTTCCTGTCTTCTGCCTCCTTCCCTTCTCAAACAGGGGTGTCATATTTCCATTTTCCAGTGATCTGGCACTCCCCCCTGACTCTAATAGTTCCAGAAAAATCACCACCAATTCCTCTACAATCTCCTCAGTGATCTCTTTCAGAACTCTGTAGATTATCTGGTCCAGGTGATTTATCTCGCTTCAGATCTTTCAGCTTCCCTTTTCTCTTTAATGATGTCTACTCCAATCACCTCTGCCCCCATGTCTCTTGAAGTTCTGATATGCTGCTGTCTTCCATTGCAAAAACTGATGCAAACTACCTATTCATCTCCTCTGTCCATTCTTTGCTTCTTATTACTACGTCTCCACCCTCATTTTCCAGTGGTCCAATGTCCACTCTTGCCTCTCTCTTACCTTTGAGATATCTAAAAAAAAACTCTTGCAATGTTCTTCTATATTATTTGCTGACTTACTCTTGTATTTCATCTTCTCCCCCTTATGGGTTTTTTTTTAGTTATGTTCTGCTGGCTTTTAAAGGCTCCCAATAATCTTCACCACATGTATGCCTTTACTTTTGCTTTTCTGCTGTTCAACTTCCCCTGTCAGCCATGGTTGCCTCATCCTCCCCTTGATTTTTTTTTGTCCTTGGGATGAATGTCCCTGCTGTGCTACCTGAAGTAGCTCCTGAAAATCCTGCCATTGCTGCTTCACCATCTTCCCTGCTAGGCTCCCCTTCCAGTCAACTCTAGTAAGCTCTTCCTTCATGTCTATGTAGTTACCTTTACTTAGTTGGAATACCCTCACATGTGATTCCAGTCTTTCCGTCTCAAATTGCAGGGTGACTTCTATTATATTATGATCACTGCCCCTAGTGGTTTTGTCACTTTAAGATCTCTAATCAAGTCTGTCTCATTAAACATCAACAAATCCAGAAATACCTGTTACCTAATAGACTGTACCATGAGGTGCTTCAAAATAAAACATCTTGTAGACATTCCACTCATTCCCTCTCTTGAGATCCACTATCAACCTGATTTCCCAGTCTACCTGCACATTGACGTCTCCCATGATCATTGTCATAGTGCTTCTCTTAGATGTCTTTTTTAATCTCCTGATTTATTTTCTTCTCCACATGCCGACTACTGTTTAGATGCTTCAACATCACTCCCATCGGTGTCTTTTTCCTTTGTGGTTCTTCAACTCTACTCACACAGAATCTACGCTTTCCAACTTTATATTGTTCAAACTATTGAGTTACTTTCATTTCTTACTAACAAGGCATCCCTGCCCTTGTTGCCCAACTGCCTGGCCTTTTAACAGGACATGTATTCTTGGATATTCAGTTCCCAGCCCTCACCATCTTGCAGCCATGTCTCGGTGATACCCACAACAGCGTACCTGCCAATTTTAATCTGAGCTACAAGCTCATTTACCTTGTTTCATATACTCAGTGTATTTAAAAACAACATCCTCTGTCCTGTGTTGACCACCCTCTTCATAGCTGCCCCCTTATCTGCTGTGCTTGAAGTTAGATTGCTGACCCTTTCCTCACTGTGTATTCTACTACTTGTTCCAGAGACTTTGATAGACTTTGCTACACACAAACACACACACACACACACACACACACACACATACACACACACACACCCTATGGAGTATGATCCAGGTGGAGCCCATCCCATTAGAACAGTTCCATCCTTCTGTAGTGCTGGAGCCAATGTCTTATGAATTCCAACCTGTTTCTCCCACACCAATCTTTGAGCCATTCATTTACCTCTTCAATCTTGTTCACTCTGCATCAATTTGCCCATGGCTCAGGTAGCAATCCAGAAATTATTACCTTTTCAGTAAAAGATGCTTGCTATGATGAAAAAAATACGAACAGCCTCTAATATCAAGGTAAAAGCCTTTGCTTCCCAAAGGGTTGAAACTTGAAATCAATTCAACTTTTAATATATTATATAAGTCCTTGGAAGGAAACCTGGGACTGAAATGAAGAACCGTCAAAGAAATGAGTGCCCATTAATACTATTCATAATACCTAGAAACTAAGGTGATCATGACATCCAGTGATAGATGCCCCTCTGCTTTTTGAAATCAAAACTTTAAGAAGGTGCTGCTGTTCATAACCATTCCAAACAGACTTCCTTCAATACCTTCTTTTCCTTAATTATCCTGATAGGAACCTCACTTGAGGATGCAAAATTCCACAAAAACATCTTAACATTTGTATATTTAAAAGAGAACATCTATAGTATTAGCACAGCCTTCTTATTTGCTCTCTAATCACCAATCTGAAAATCAGCCAGCCAGTCAACTCAGCGTGCAAAGTTGAGCCTTACTTGCTGACTGTAAGGTCGTATATTGTTGGTGGAAAGTTGCAAACTTGGAGCAGTCATCTTATGGAAAATATATTTATCTTTAATATGTTTATTATGTAAATAAGGTAAACTACAAAGTTTTCAATGTCAGAACATTCATGTAAATCCAGTCAGACTAATCCTTCAAATAAAAGCAAAATACTGCAGATGCTAAAAAATCAGAGCATGGTCTCTGTATTTCACTTCCCATATAGCCTCCATCCAACTGGTCATGACTTATTAGACTCTTATTGTGTTTGCTCTCAGCAGAGTGGATTTGTCTTTTCATAGCTAACATTTGCATTTGTTTTACACTCTATCTCTCCTTTGCCATTATTATCATTGCCTTTGTCTTTTGTTCTGAGCTCCCTCACAATCTGTGCTATCTGCTACTCCATACACATAAAAATAAGCATTTTCCAACACTTTCAGTTCTGAGAAATAGTCATACCAAACTCAAAATTTTAACTCTGCTTCTCTCTCTGCATGCGCTGTCAGACCTGTTAAGTTTATCCAGCACCTTTTGATTTTATATTAGACATATCACATACACACCTGGAATTTGCTGAGTGAAGCTTCTCCTGGTGAAGATTGCAAGTTTGATATTTTTTTCTCATCCTTTAACCCAGGACTAATTTTCTTAATTCAAGGATCTTAATAGTTAGGAAAGTTCTGAAGTGGCAGGAAAGAAGATTTATTAAAATAATCCATATTACAAGTACAAAAAGTGTGGAGTTCACTTTATATGTTTTGCCTATGGAACATGATGCATTAATTTATGAATAAGATATCATCTTGCCCAAAGTTCAGACTGTATTTTATTCATAAATTTCAAGACGTGAAGGCAGTTGCTGCATAAGTTAAAACTATACATTTTACAGAAATTCACAAAATCAATTTGATAATCTTCCTGTCAGCTAGGCAGATATATTTATTACTTTGATGACCAATTACTAGTTCAAGTATTCTCTTTCAGTGACTTTCATGTTTAACGGTGCACTTTACAATCTGTGGTCATTTTTTCTGTTTACTTCATCTTATTATCACGTCATTGTGTTTCCTTTTGTGTTTTCTTTCCTTTTGAAGGATTGACTTCCCTTTTTTTCACCCATTTTAATGTCCATCTTGTTTTGTGCGATACATGGTAAATAGTTATCACTAATTATTAATTGATTTCAAACTGGTAGGCCATAAATTACCTCATTATCTGGCTACAAGTGTGAAATAGCAAACCTAGTTAGCTGCAGCATGTTTCATTCATTCTTGCAGGACAAAAACAGCAGATTGTTGGCCCTCATGCAGAGGGTGATGGTGAGCAATGTTTTTTAACAGCACAGTGATACCATATTTCATACCATATTTCTTCCTAGCTCAAAAGTGTGTTTCAAATATATTAATAACAACATGCATCATGAATACTCTAATATTTTCCAAACAGCTCCCAAGCTATGGTTTTATCTTGCTGTCAGGTTCTCTCACTGTCTGGGTACCTGTAAGTTTTGGTGTCCTCTATTTATCCCATAACCTTGCAATTCTAGACAAAGGAATTAATTTTCACTTCCAGTATCTAAATTATATTCAAGCTGAGCAGATCAATCCATTGCTGAATTCGTTCAATTTTTAGACCAATTGTTGAATCAACTGTTGATACTTCATTTGATTGAACAATAAGTGTATTTACATTGAGGTAAATAACTTTAAAAGCTACAATAATTGAACAGAATAATACAGTAAACTTTGTGGTTTTATGGGGTATATAATTTTTGCCAGTTTATCAAGAGCGCTGGTTCATAAAGTGTCAGTTAAAACAAGGTTTGCTGTGTTTGCAATTAATAAGCTGAAACAATTGTCAATTAATTTCAAGCAAATGGGTGAATTTTTATTCTACACATGCTCCCAAAATTATCTTTCAATATTGCAGTTTCGGGTAGGACATGATCAATAGCATCAGTTTTCAGTGTGGAAATGGAATGCTCCACCTGATGTGGCAATGCTTAAGAAAACTAATAAACTGGGTGTGGATATTGTGCTATTAAAAATCCAACGACATTTATTACAACTAATTATTATGTATAAACATGACATTCCACAGGGGTCTAGAATTTTCTGGAGTGTAACTTGCATGGTGAAGATTATGAGGTTTTTTTTCCCCTCAACCATTAAGCCTTGATTAATAATCTATCTGAAGAAATGTTATGGACCAGAAATATTAACTCTGCTTTCTCTCCACAGATACTTCCAGACCTGCTGAGCTTTTCCAACATTATCTGTGTTTGTTTCTGATTCCCAGCATCCACAATTTTTTAGTGCTTTTTAAATAGTCCATTTCCTTATTTAATAAAGATCTGAAGTGGTGGAATGAACATATTATTAAAATATTGTCAAATTACACATAGAAAAGTGAGATGTTTTGCTTATGGAACATTTAAAATTAACTTATGAATAAGACAGCATCTTGAACTTCAGAAACTGAAGGTTATTGTTGAGTGCATGTAGGTGCCTGGGTTAACATTAAGCTATCAAGGTACATTAAGCTATCAAGGGAAGGGAACATGTTTCAAGGAGAATGCCTTATTCTATGCGATCTGAAGTAAGGTGGAGTATTTGTTCTTTATTCCCTCAAATCACATACTATGACACAGTGATAATATCATGAGCATGTCTCTGATATACTAATATCAAACATGACACCACATGCCTATTTTTCCAAGGATAAATGCTTATCCCAAAAGCATATATATTGTTGTACGTTGTCACGTGTTTAATTTTGATAATTTTCCAAACAAGTAAAACAGAGTTTATAAGATTAACACTTCATTCTTCAATGTAATGCCTAGGAAGTTTGACAACTATTTTTGATTTGATGATCACATGCCTGTCTGGAGAGATACGCATTGTTCTCTGTTGCAGTTTGGGACCTTGGTTCTCTTGCTGTTGGTTGCTGTCACTCAGCATCACCAAGCTATTATCATTGGCAAAGTGTTCCTCCTCACTCCCTTTATGCATGATCAGTGTGCCATTCTTGTTCTGGGTTTTTATGTGTTTCTTCATAATGTAGCACAATGGTCAACAATGACTTTGTATGTTTTGGGTGAGTTGAATGGTTTAGAAACATTTCCTGGTACCCACGTATTTATATTTGCATTTCTAACTTGCATCCTTTGCCCAATGCACATTTCTGGCTGTTCATTACCTGCTCCTTCATTATGCATCTCTTTGATTCTCCTTGCATTCGAGAACAATGCCTGGCAGCTCAGAAGGGTTAGACAATTGGTTGCTGGGTAATATTGCCTTTCAAGCATTGATTGTGGTGAGGATGATAGCCTCTTTTTCATTGGTGTTACACAACAATACAGCAATGTAATAAGATAATTTTGTTCAGTTTCTCGACTTTTAAGGCTCATTAGTTAGATAGGCTACATCATTAATTCTGCTCAACCTTTTGAGTGTGGTATACAGGATGGAGATGAGATATAGTTCATTCCCACTGAGTACACATTTCGAAATATTTTGTCAGTATGTGGCAGTCACAATGGAGACTGCTCACTGATGTTCAATTTAGAACAAAGAACAAAGAAAACTTACAGCCCAAGAACAGGCCCTTCAGCCCTCCAAGCATGTGGTGATCCAAATCCACTGTCTAAATCTGTTGCCCAATTCCTAAAGATCTGTATCCCTCCGCTCCTCACCTACACATGCATCTGTCCAGATGCACCTTAAATGAATCTACTGTGCCTGCCTATATTACCTCTGCTGGCAATGTGTTCCAGACACCTACCACCCTCTGTGTAAAGTACTTTCCGCGTATATCCCCCTTAAACTTTTCTCCTCTCACCTTGAACGCATGACCTCCCGTTATTGAATCCTTCACCCTGGGAAAAAGCTTATCTCTATCTACCCTGTCTATACCCTTCATGATTTTGTAGACCTCAATCAGGTCCGCCCTCAGTCTCCTTTTTCCTAATGAAATCAATCTTAACCCACTCAAAGTCTCTTCATAGCTAACACCTTCCATACCATAGTAAATTAGGTTTTGCTAGAGCCAATCAGTTCCTAAACTCATGACAACTTTGATCTATATATGAATAAAATAGGTGAACACCAGAGAGGAGATGACAGTGACTGCCCTTGATACCAAGACTGCTTTAAGTGAGTATGGCATCCTAGCAAAATTAGACTAAATGGACATCAGAGGCATACTGCTGGTTGGGGTCATACAGGGACAGAGGAAAATGGTTGTGGTTGCTGGACATCAGTCATCTCAACTCCAGACAGCTCTGCAGGGGTTCCTCAGATCATTTTCAGCAGCCTTATCAATGGCCCTCCCCAGTCATTAAATCAGAAATGGAGGGATTGCATCATTCTCAACTCCTCAGATACTGAAGCAGTTCATGCCCAAATGCAGCATCACTTGGGAAACATCCAGACTTGGTTTCAAAAGTGGGAAGTAACATTCATGCCACACAAATGCAAGGCAATAACCATCTCCAATAAGAGACATTCTTATCACTATCCCTTGATATTCAATGGTATTACTACCACTGAATCACTCACTATCAACATCTTGGGGCTACCATTAACCAGCAACTGATCTGGGCTAACCAAATAAGTAAAGTGGCTACAAGAACAGGTTAGAGGCTAGGAATCCAGCAAAGAGTAACTCCTCTTCTGACTCCCCAAACTCTGTTTCATCTTCCAGACACAAGTCAGGATTGGGATAGAATAGTCCTCACTTGCCTGGATGGGTATAGCTACAACAATATTCGAGAAGCTTGACACTATCCAAGACAAAGCAACCTGCCTGATTGGCATCAAATTGACATTCTCTGCACCACAAACACACAGTGTATACTATTTACAAGATGAATTGCAGAGATTCGCCAAGACCCCTTCAACAACATCTTCCAATCCACAAAGACTGCCTTCTAAAAAGAAAACGGTAGCAGATAGATGGGAATACCACTAATTGTAAGTTCCTTTCCAAGCCATTTATCATCCTGACTTGAAACAAATATCACCACTCCTCCAGTGTCACTCCGTAAAAATCCTTGACCACCCTCCCTAACAGCTCTGTTAGGCCACCTACGCCAATTAGACTACAGCTGGCCCAGCTGATAATGTCCTCTTTCCTGAATGATTTGGAAAAAAACATCCATTACAGGATATGAACTAAACAGAAAATAGCACTCATTGTGTCAGTAACCCTTACACTAGTTGTGTTGCAGAATCAGTGAACAATGGCAAATTCAGTGAAATGATCTATCATAAGAATGCACTGTGAATAAATCAGTTTCTACTTTCATCCAAGCATGGAACCTCATGTGGATGGACAGGCTCCCTCTGCCGATGGAGTTCATATGTTTGGCTTACTTTGCAAACAGTCATGAATTATTCAATATGCTGAATCAGTCCTCGCCTGTGTACAGATTCATGTGCTCGCTGTCTTGTGTGTCCAATACCCAGGTGTCCTTGCTGTAGCATGGACATGATAGTTTGGCTTAATGTTTTGGTAATAGAACTTCTTTGTCCTTGTAAATATATAAAGTTCATCTCTGCGAGACCAAAAGGAAAAAATGTTCTCAAATACTTCTCTAATACTGTCAGTCCAACCCTGGATAATGATCTTTCGCGACTCTTGCAGTTCCTCAGTCTGCGCATTTACTGATTGCTATTGTTTACAAGGCCCTTGCAAAATAATAACAGATCAATCTTGAGAATATCTTCAACAGCACAGTATAGAGCATTCAGAGAAATAACTTGGTCTTTGCAAGGGTTGGATAATCTGCTCAACAAGTCAGACATAATCATCCTGGTACCTGGCTTTTATCTCATTTCAAAACCATATCTTTGCACCCTAACAAATAAACACTCAAACATGGTGTGCACTCCTTAGCAGTTTGCAGTACATGGCACACTAACTGTGTGGCATGATGCTGCAGTTGTCATCAAGTAGTCATTCAATACTTATACATAGGGAAGAATAATTAGAAGGCGGCTCACCCAGGCTATTATTGTATATTTCCAAGTAAACATCACAGTGCATATAAGTTGCCTTTGTAATTACCTGGTTTGCCAGTACACTCCCATAATAAAAATAAAAGCATGTCTGGCAGCGCCTGTAGACAGAGAAACAGAGTTAACGTTTTGAGACAAGTGACTCTTCTTCGAAACCAAAACCTCCAAAATCTCACATGTACAGACACCCCTATGGCTTTTCCTCTCCTCCCTTTCCCTTGGATTTCACCTGTTCTTCTATTCCTACCTCTTGTTGCATTTTCATCGTACCCCAGACCTTCCTCTCACTAATGATATGTGCTCAACAAAGGACTGTTTTACGGCCTTTACAGCCCACCTCAATGAATTTCAGGCACTACATGATGTCAAACCCTTCTTAAGTTTAGATCTGTTGAGTTTTTCCAGCATTTTCTGTTTTTATTTCAGATTTCCAACATCCACAATATTTTGCTTTCATTTGCTCACTTAAGGTAACTTGACCACCTCCATGGCAGATATAATAACATGTTTCTTTCATTTGATTACCACATGTGAAATTGACACTTGAGCTGCTGGTTGGAGTTAAAGAAACTGAAAATGTAGACTCTTAGCTTGTTAATCTACCTCAATACAAAATTTGAGCTCAACCCTAGCACGGCTGAATTACTGAATTTAAATTTTCATTTTAGTGCAACAACTTCTACAGTCTTCGTTTATCACCTTACTTGCAATTGCAAAAAAAAGTAATTCATTGCAATTTAGTTTATTACAATTTCCACTTGCATGTATCCATAATATGCAGAGATTGTGTTTTAATGAGATTGCTCACATTTGAACTTGAGGTTTTCCATGGCAGGTTGGGGGAATGATTCATGTGAGTGATGCGTTGATGCCATGATGTGAGGAGAAACTGAGGACTGCAGATGCTGGAGATAATGCTGAAAATGTGTTGCTGGAAAAGCGCAGCAGGTCAGGCAGCATCCAAGGAGCAGGAGAATCAACATTTCGGGCATGAGCCTGAAGAAGGGCTCATGCCCGAAACATCGATTCTCCTGCTCCTTGGATGCTGCCTGACCTGCTGCGCTTTTCCAGCAACACATTTTCAGCTCTGATGTGAGGGTCCTGTTCCTACCATCTAGTACCAATTCTGTCATTCAGCTCCCCTAAACTAAGCCATATGACCCAATACTTAAAGAAGCATTCCCAGTGCAAAATGATTTCTCTTTTACAATGATGAAACTGACATTTCTTAGGTTCTGAAAATTTGTGCCATGTTGGCTGCTATGAACATATCCACTAGCTGTATCAGTAAGCATTTTATAAACAGCAATTTGTTTTCAAACAAGATAAATAACGACCCTATGAGATTGAGAATATTGATGTGGAGATTTGCAGCTGTTTAAAATGAGGCAGAGTTCAATCATTTTTGTTTCAATATTCGTGACATAGATATCTGTACAGAGTTAACTGATGCCGAAGAATTTTCTTTTGTGTAGAGATCAGCAAAAGAGTATGCTGTAGATTTAAGTGAAGGTTTGCTAAACCCAGAAATTGCCAAAGTATAAAAGGTATTCTGCATTGATTCATCAAGTCAAAGAGTAGTTTGATGAAAAATATAAAAGTTGATGACTTCTGATTCCTGCCAAAACAAATCACAGAATTCGTCACAACATTATAAACTGTCAAAGACATGGTAATTTTTTCTTTCATTTTTAAGGTGTATGGCTGTATTCCCTATTATTTTAAAGATGTGGGACTATGGTAACTACTTGTTGGAAGATGGAGTTTGAAAGTTAAACAAATAAAACTCATAATGCACCTAATCAGTCTCGAATTTTGATGCTTTTGATACTTCCCACTTTACACAAATATCTGTTACATCATAATTTTTGAGGTTCACCAAAACAATTACAATTAGTCGTTTCATTGCATTATTGGCAATTGTATTCATTACACTGTTATTACACCAGTGCAGACACGTTCTTTGTCAGGCAATCAGTCACACAGCTGGTCTGTAGAAGAGCAGCCAGACACTAATACCTTTTGAAAGCAAGGCTCCAATGAAGGATTCCAGGCTTCTGATTAACATTATTCAAAATTATACTTTTATTTGGTATTTTTAACTGGTTGATTACATTGCTGAAAACAAAAAAAATTCTGTTTCTAGCAAGGCCAATTAAGATACATTTTATTCATTAAAATGAGCACTGTGTAAATTACATTGAGCAAAGCTGGACTCATAGTTTGAAGAATGGAAATTAAAATCAAGGTGTTCATTATATCAGCAACGCTCCCAATAAACATTTTCCCTCTACCCAAACAGCACTAAGAACTAAGAATGCAAATTGCTGAAAATATGCCATTCAAAACATATCCTTAATCCAAAATTCTTGAATTACATATTCAATTGTTTCCAGACAGTTTTTGGCATAATTTCATCAAGAGATTCTTAGATAACAATGTTCATATCAGAGCTTATTCCATTCAATCATTCTTATACAGCATATGATGTACATTTTAAGTATTGCACCCTGCATTTTTAAAACTCGAGTCATAGAGTCATAGAGATGTACAGCACAGAAAAAGATCTTCCAGTCTAACTCGTCCATGCCGACCAGATATCCTAACCTAATCTATTTCCATTTGCCAGAACTTGGCCCTTTAAACCCTTTGTATTCAAATAGCCATCCAAATGTCTTTTAATGCTGCAGTTGTACCAGCCTCCACCACTTCCTCTGGCAGCTTATTCCATGCACACACCACCCTCTGCAGGAAAATGTTGCCCCTTTTATATCTTTCCCCTCTCACCCTAAACCTATGCCCTATAGTTCTGGACTCCCCATCCCAGGGAAAAGATGCTCTCTATTTATCCTATCCATGCCACTCATGATTTTATAAATCTCGATCAGGTCACCTCTCAGCCTCCAATGCTCCAGGGAAAACAGCTCCAGCCTGTTCAGCCTCTCCCTAGAGCTCAAATCCTTCAACCTTGGCAATATTCTTGTAAATCTTTTCTGAACCCTTTCATGTTTCACAACATCCTTCCAAGAGGAAGGAGACCAGAATTGCACGCAATATTCCAAAAGTGGTCAAATCATTGTCCTGTACAGCCATAACATGACTTCCCAACTCCTGTACTCAATACTCTGACCAATAAAAGAAAGCATGCCAAACGCCTTCTTCACTATCCTATCTACCTGCAGCTCTACTTTCAACGAGATGCACTCCAAGGTCTCTTTGTTCAGCAACACTCCAGAGAACCTTACCATTAAGTGTAATAGTTCTGCTCTGATTTGCTTTTCTAAAATGCAGCACTTCGTATTTATTGAAATTAAACTCCATCTGCCACTCCTCAGCCCATTGGCCCATCTGACCAAGATCCCATATTACTCTGATGTAATCTTCTTCGCGATCCATTACACCTCCAATTTTGGTGTCATCTGCAAACTTACTAACTATACCTCCTATGTTCACATCCAAATCATTTATATAAATGACAAAAAGTTATGGACCCAGCACTAATCCTTGTGACACTCCACTGGTCTGAAAAACAACCCTCCACCATCACCTTCTGTCTTCTACCTTTGAGCCAGTTCTATATCCAAATGGCTGATTCTCCCTGTATTCCATGAGATCTAATCTTGCTTACCAGTCTCCCATGGGGAACCTTGTCAAACACCTTACTGAAGTCCATTTGATCACATCTACTGCTCTGCCCTCATCAATCCACTTTGTTATGTCTTCAAAAAACTCAATCAAATTCGTGAGACATGATTTCCCACACACAAAGCCATGCTGACTATCTTTAATCAGTCCTTGCCTTTCCAAATACATGTAAGTCTTATCCTTCAGGATTCGCTCCCACAACTTGCCCACCACTGATGTCAGGCTCACCGGTTTATAGTTCCTTGGCTTTTCCTTACCACCCTTCTTAAATAGTGGACCACGTTAGCCAACCTCCAGTCTTTCGGCACCTCACCTGTGATTATCGTTGATACAAATATCTCAGTCAGAGGCCCAGCAATCACTTTCCAAGCTTCCCACAGAGCCCTAGGGTACACCTGATCAGGTCCTGGGGATTTATCCACTTTTATGTGATTCAAGCCATCCAGCCCCTCCTCCTCTATAACATGGACATTTTTCAAGATTTATTTCCCCACATTCCATATCTTCCATGTCCTTCTCCACATTAAACACTGATGTAAAATATTCACTTAGTGTCTCCCTCATTTCCTGCAGTTCCACACATAGGCTGCCTTGCTATCTTTGAGGGGCCCTGTTCTATCCCTAGACACCCTTTTGTCTTGAATGTATTTATAAAATCCTTTTGGATTCTCCTTTGCCAAAGCTATCTCATGTCCCCTTTTTGCCCTCCTGATTTCCCTCCTATGTATACTTCTACTGCCCTTATACACTTATAAGGATTCACTCAATCTATCCTGTCTATACCTGACATATGCTTCCTTCTTTTTCTTAACCAAACCCTCAATGTCTTTAGTCATCCAGCATTCCCTATACCTACCAGCCTTTCCTTTCACCCTAACAGGAACATACTGCATCTGGACTCTCATTATCTCATTTCTGAAGGCTTCCCATTTTCCAGCCATCCCTTTACCTGCGAACATCTGCCCCAATCAGCTTTTGAAAGTTCTTGCCTAATACTATCAAAATTAGCCTTCCTCCAACTTCAACTTTTAGATCCGGTCTATCCTTTTGCATCTAAATTCCATTAGAAATCATTTATAGTCACTTCATTAATAAAAAGAAAACAATTATATGTTTGATTCCTACTTCCTCTGACGCTTTATTAAAGTACATGACAATCATTATTTTGTAATAAAATTGATATCCATTTTGATTTTTGCTAGTTTCTATTTCTTTGCAAAAGAAAGATTGCATGTAAAAGAAACATTGCATGGGTGGCACGGTGGCACAGTGGTTAGCACTGCTGCCTCACAGTGCCAGAGATCTGGGTTCAATTCCCGCCTCAGGCAACAGTCTGTGTGGAGTTTGCACATTCTCCCTGTGTCTGCGTGGGTTTTCTCTGGGTGCTCTTTCACAGTCCAAAAATGTACAGGTCAGGTGAATTGGCCATGCTAAATTGCCCATAGTGTTAGGTAAAGGGGTAAATGTAGGTGAATGTGTCTGGGTGGGTTGCTCTTCGGGGGGTTGGGTTGGGCTGAAGGGCCTGTTTCCACACTGCTGCCCTTAGACCAAGTGCAATGGGTGTACATACTCTTTAAGAATACATATGGAAGGAGGACAAGTTCAAATGACATTGTAGAGTTCCTGATGAGATGGTAGTCCCAAAGAAAATGTTTTAGTGTATAATCTAAACCTACTGCACTTCTTCATGTCAGTAGAGTTTGTTATTGACACAGAACCACAAGTAGATTCTCTCAAACCACCAGATCCCTACCTTAGGAAGCTGGATGTGGCAAGTGTATGAGAATCAGTGCAGCATATAGTATCATTGGCTGAGTTATCTAAAAGAAAATATTGTTTTATCTAAGAATCAATTTGTCTAATCACCCACATTTGTAATACGATCACTTTCTCAAGGCAAGGCGATCCTTAAAATTTCTGTAAGGGTCAGTGCTGTGTCCTGATTGAAAGGGAATGGCCAGCAGTGCAGGAAGAGGCTCAATGATCCTCTGGGCCCTGCAAGGGTGAGTGTAGCTATACTCTCTGCTAACTCACATTCACAAGGCCAGCACGCAACCTCATTCTGCCAGGGAGCACAGATCATAGTGTACAACACTCCATCTTGCACACATGAGATTCCATTCACAGTTCTCACTCACTTCATCCTCCACTAACCCTTCACACAACTAATCCTTCCTGCCCTCTCACACCTTGTCCCCACTCACTGGAGCCAACTCATGACCTCTCTTACTCATGCCTGACCACTAACTACTCTTCCATCCTCTCTATCCTACTCAATATCTCCCTCTGCCTCTTTAAAGGAAAAATTGCCCCCATTCCCTATTTTATAAGGTAAAATTGAACATACTGAGTCTATCCATTGGAGTTTCAACCAAAAAAAGTGACCTTATTGAGGCATTTAATATCCTGGCAAGACTTGAGGGTGGATACTGAAAGGTGTAGACGAGACTAGAATGAAAGAACATTGTTTAAAAATAATCTTCTATTTGAAACGGAAATTAAGAGCATTAATTCCTGTCAGAGAGTCATGAGTCTTTGGAACTCTCTCTCCCAGAGAGCAGTGGAGGCAGAGTCATGGAATATCTCTAAGGCAATGTTGGATAGTCTCTTAACCAAGCAGAGAGTCAAAAGTTATTAGGGATAGGCAGATCAGATCAGCCATACTTTTATCAAATGATGGAGCAGGTTGGAGGGGATGAATGGCCTACTTCTGCTCCTCTTCATATGCTTGCATGTATGAGACAAAATTGTCCAGTGGATTTTGAAGCCACTACTGTCCTCATATGAGGAATGAGGTTTCCCTCATCCTCATAGGCAAGAGGAATCTCAAACTAGGAGCCACCCTTTCAGAATAAAAGGTCTTCTGTTAAGGTAGAGACGAGGAGAAATTTATTCTTTCAAGCAGTCATTAATCAATGGAATTCTCTATGGCAGGGAGTTGTAAAGAAAGGGTGACTCAATATTTTCAAGGCCAAGTTAGCCAGGAATTCACAAGGAGGTCAGGAGTTTTGCGGCAGTTCGGGAAATGGAGTTAAAGTCATAATAAGATCACTCATGATCTTATTGAATGCTGAAGTGTCAAAGATCCTACTCCTTATGTTCTTAAGTATCTCTAAAACCTTGAAGATAAACTTGCAGTGGAACACCACCATCCGCAAGGTCCCCTCAAATCACACAACATCCTGACTTGGAAACATATCATCCTTCCTTCACTGTTGCTGGGTCAAAATCTTCGAATTCCCACACAAACAGCACTGGAAGGGCATCTACACCATATGGACTACAGGAGTTCCTGACAGTGGCTCACAAATCTTTTCTAAACAGCCATAAGGGATTGGCAGTAACTTCCTGGCTGACCTACAATACTTGCATCCCAAAAGTAAAATGTAAAACGTGTGCTTGTTCTATCCTAGAAATAAGCCATTTCTGTTTTAAGACAGTCACTCAGGCTTATATTTAGTTCTGACCTGCGAGTTACAAGAGAACAGATTGATGACTCATTCACAAGTTGTTATACTTAATAGTGTTTTGGTATATTTGAAATGATTACAGAAAATGATGGCAGATTAACAGGTTGATAAAGAACAAAAGAAAATGATTCAGGAAATGATTGCAGATTTAATAGCTTGAGAAAGAAAATAAAATCACTTTTAAAAACTGCTTTGTTACCACGTTTGCAGTAAATAAATACTTCAACTCTGGCAATTATATGGTCAAATTCATTTCCAGTAAATTTGATACACAATTGCCCAAACTGGACATTCCTGTTGACTGTAGTTTCGCGCTCATCCCTTGGTCTACTTTCTCCTTCACAAATGCTCTCCTGTGTTTGTAGCAAGGGTCTCCAATGTTCTATCAATATACTGTTGTCAGAGCATATCACCCTCTGAAACTTCTTTTAAAATCTTTGAATTCTTTGTTTAAAATGTAGGATTGATCAAAACTAGAAATTTGCTCATACATCTTTTACTTTTTTTTCAGTGTATTGCAAGAAGTCCTTTGTTCTCAACCTTCCAGTTAAAGTTCCTTGTAACATACAAGTGTTAGAACAAAGTCTCGGAAGTCTATCCAAATGCCTATTGTTTCTTCCAATGTCTCATTTTCGCAACATCTGTTTATTGCTATTAACCTTTATGTATGATTTAGAAATGCCGGTATTGGACTGGGGTGTACAAAGTTAAAAATCACACTAGACCAGGTTATAGTCCAACAGGTTTAATTGGAAGCACACTAGCTTTCGGAGTTTTTACATAAATTCATAAAACTCCATTATCTCACTTTTTAGATTAGAATCAATCTAAACATCAGGTCATAGACAGAGAACACAGGGGGCTAACACTTTCAACATATTGTCTAGCTATCACCATTGTTAACAGCTAACCCGAGAATGCAACTTTTTTAAAAAAAGGTTTTGTGATTTACACATGAAAGAAGTGAAACTATCACTGTATTCTAACAGATGAAAGGCTTAACAGACAATCAATTTTGCAATGTATAATTTCAGTTACATCACACTGTAAATTTTTGCTATAAATTCTGTGTGTTAGGATTGAGCCCTCCACTACCACCTGGTGAAGGAGCGTCGCTCCGAAAGCTAGTGTGCTTCCAATTAAACCTGTTGGACTATAACCCGTTATTGTGTGATTTTTAACCTTTATGTAGTTTAACTTTCTTTCAACCACAGCTCAGCAAATTTAATTTTAAAAGACTGGAACTCAAACATTTCTTCCACCAGTTTGGTTTCCAGCTCAGTGATATTTCGTGTGGTCAAGCTAAAGATTATGCTAACCTGGTTAATTTTCTTACACTAGCCGTCAATGTTGTTTTATCATCTTTTCTCCTTTTAAGAGCACAATGTGTAAATGAGTCAAGTACAAAGATGTTATCACAGGCCACGGATCTCTGTGGTATTGCACTTCAGGTAGCATCTGTGTTTGGAGATTACTCTGTAGTAAAGATGTTTGTTTTCCATAAATAGACTCAACAGAAAGGTTCAAGTAAATGGAATCCATGCACCTTATTTGTACTACTTTTATATAACACTAAGCAATGTTACATGTTGTGCAGCTGGGACTTAATTTCTCTTAAAAGAAAGAATAGAGCAAAGGAGAAACTTCATAATATGTTTTACTTTGAAAGCCAAGGGAAACAACAGCAAATAAACATAATAATCCAATAGTTCCCATAGTACAAAAAACAGAAGGAAGACCATAAGACCATAAGACCATAAGACATAGGAGTGGAAGTAAGGCCATTCGGCCCATCGAGTCCACTCCGCCATTCAATCATGGCTGATGCGCATTTCAGCTCCACTTGCCAGCGTTCTCCCCGTAGCCCTTAATTCCTCTAGACAACAAGAACCTATCAATCTCGGCCTTGAAGACATTTAGCGTCCCGGCTTCCACTGCACTCCGTGGCAATGAATTCCACAGGCCCACCACTCTCTGGCTGAAGAAATGTCTCCGCATTTCCGTTCTGAAATGACCCCCTCTAATTCTAAGGCTGTGTCCACGGGTCCTAGTCTCCTCGCCTAACGGAAACAATTTTCTAGCATCCACCTTTTCAAAGCCATGTATTATTTTGTACGTCTCTATTAGATCTCCCCTTAATCTTCTAAACTCCAACGAATACAATCCCAGTATCCTCAGCCGTTCCTCATATGCTAGACCTGTCATTCCAGGGATCATCCGTGTGAATCTCCG
The DNA here is from genome assembly GCF_047496795.1 of Chiloscyllium punctatum. Classification (NCBI taxonomy): domain Eukaryota; kingdom Metazoa; phylum Chordata; class Chondrichthyes; order Orectolobiformes; family Hemiscylliidae; genus Chiloscyllium; species Chiloscyllium punctatum. The sequence goes on along the minus strand of NC_092741.1, from coordinate 54,825,557 downwards.
CTGGACACGTTCCAGTGCCAGTATGTCCTTCCTGAGGTGTGGGGACCAAAACTGGACACAGTACTCCAAATGGGGCCTAACCAGAGCTTTATAAAGTCTTAGTAGTACATCTCTGCTTTTATATTCCAACCCTCTTGAGATAAGAGACAACATTGCATTCGCTTTCTTAATCACAGACTCAACCTGCATGTTTACCTTTAGAGAATCCTCGACTAGCACTCCCAGATCCCTTTGTGCTTTGGCTTTATTAAGTTTCTCACCATTTAGAAAGTAGTCCATTCCTATATTCTTTTTGCCAAAGTGCAAGACCTCGCACTTGCTCACGTTAAATTCCATCAGCCATTTCCTGGACCACTCTCCCAACCTGTCTAGATCCTTCTGTAGCCTCCCCACTTCCTCAGTACTACCTGCCTGTCTACCTAACTTTGTATCATCGGCAAACTTCGCTAGAATGCCCCCGGTTCCCTCATCCAAATCATTAATATATAATGCGAACAGCTGTGGCCCCAGCACCGAACCCTGCGGGACACCGCTCGTCACCGGCTGCCATTCTGAAAAAGAACCTTTTATCCCAACTCTCTGCCTTCTGTTAGATAGCCAATCCTCAATCCATCCCAGCAGCTCACCTCGAACACCATGGGCTCTCACCTTGCTCAGCAGTCTCCCGTGTGGCACCTTATCAAATGCCTTTTGAAAGTCCAGATAGACCACATCCACTGGGTTCCCCTGGTCTAACCTACTTGTTACCTCTTCAAAAAATTCCAACAGGTTTGTCAGGCATGACCTCCCTTTACTAAATCCATGTTGACTTGTTCTAATCAGACTCTGCTCTTCCAAGAATTTAGAAACCTCATCCTTAATGATGGATTCTAGAATTTTACCAACAACCGAGGTTAAGCTGATTGGCCTATAATTTTCCATCTTTTGCCTTGATCCTTTCTTGAACAAGGGGGTTACTACAGCCATCTTCCAATCATCCGGGACCTTTCCTGACTCCAGTGACTCTTGAAAGATCTCAACCAATGCCTCTGCTATTTCGTCAGCAACCTCTCTCAGAACTCTAGGGTGTATCCCATCAGGGCCAGGAGATTTATCAATTTTAAGACTTTTTAACTTTTCTAGCACTATCTCTTTCGTAATGGCAACCATACTCAACTCAGCCCCGTGACACCCTTTAATTTTTGGGATATTACTCATGTCTTCCACTGTGAAAACTGACGCAAAGTACTTGTTAAGTTCTCCTGCTATTTCCTTATCTCCCATCACTAGGCTCCCTGCATCAGTTTGAAGTGGCCCAATGTCTACTTTTGCCTGTCGTTTGTTTCTTATGTACTGAAAGAAACTTTTACTATTATTTCTAATATTACTGGCTAGCCTACCTTCATATTTGATCCTCTCATTTCTTATTACACTCTTTGTTATCTTCTGTTTGCTTTTGTATCCTTCCCAATCTTCTGATTTCCCACTGTTCTTAGCCACTTTATAGGATCTCTCTTTTTCTTTAATACATTTCCTGACTTCCTTTGTCAGCCAAGGTTGTCTAATCCCTCCCCGGTTAATCTTTCTTTTCTTGGGAATGAACCTCTGTACAGTGTCCTCAATTATACCTACAAACTCCTGCCATTTTTGCTCTAGTGTCTTCCCGGTTAGCCTCTGCTTCCAGTCTATTTTAGTCAGTTCCTCTCTCATGCCCTCATAATTACCTTTATTCAACTGTAACACCATTACATCAGATTTTGTCTTCTCCCTTTCAAACTCCAGACTGAACTCTACCATATTATGGTCGCTACTTCCTAAGGGTTCCCTTACTTTAAGATCTTTTATAGAGTCTGGTTCATTGCAAAGCACTAGGTCCAGAATAGCCTGCTCTCTTGTGGGCTCCATGACAAGCTGTTCCAAAAAGCCATCCTGTAAGCATTCCATGAATTCCCTTTCTTTAGATCCACTAGCAACATTATTTACCCAGTCCACCTGCATATTGATTGGAAGTAACATTTCTTCACAAATTGTGATTATCCCTGAGCTTAGCAGGTTCATGCAGGCAGCCTGCTGATTCAAATCAGCCCTGTCTAAAGATGATGTCAAATTTGAATGGCCCTCAGGAATCAGGGGCGAAGAGAATGCACACTTTAATTCAAGCAACAAAATAAAGGTGGATGGCATTCAGGAGCAGCAAAGATCCAATAGAACATGTCCTAAAATGACTCACATGCTAAATTATGGAAAAGGAACACTTAATAAAGCATTGAAGATTGGATACCAACTCCCCTAGTACAAAAGACATGGAAACGCATGGATCTCCTCCTCTGAGTTCAAACGTTCTACCAAAAGGATACATCTGTACTTCATTGACCAATCAGTTGCAGAATTGATTAAAGAAGCCATGCAAATACTAATAGCTATTGGTAACAAAGTGTTGCACAGAGTCAAAACTTCAAGCTCATTGGAAGACAACTACTTGCAAAAATAGGGAAGTGCTACAGGCCCAGATGCATGTATAGTCAACTTTAGAATTTATCACTTAGAACTGATGTCCTCCAAGCAAAAACCACAGGAATCAAGAGATCAATTTGTTAGCAGATGCCATAAAAAGTACAGCAATTCTAATTTTTACAAGCTTAACTGTTGGAGCAGATAATGGAGTTTGTGGCTGTCTCAAAATCTATTGAAGGCTTCCCAGTACAACTCTTGAGGAAAAAGAGTGGTCTCTGCAGTGATTGACTGCTATCAGGTGGCAGAAAATGTGAAAACACTGTAGCCAAACCATTACACCTGCAAGCATTAGGTACAACAAAGAGGATTAGTACTGCAGCTGAGGTGAGCTGAAAACAAGCAAGTGTAGCAAGTGCAATCTATCACACCCACCATAAAACCCATCCTGCCATGCAAGGCCTGTGCAAGGTGTGCAGTAGAAAAGAACAGGAAACCTCCCTGTTCAAGTCATCTGACCTTGAAGATTCAGACAAAGTCTGCAACAGGGAACAACCAAACATGCACAGGATTTGTTAGACCTCAGTGGAACAATCAACAACTGCTAAAGTAATCTCGAACAGTTTGCATTGGTGCACAAACAATTCAGTGCAGCAATGACAATTTAACATGGAAGCCACCACTATTTTGCCTGGCAGACCTGAGTACACCAGCAATTACAGGATTATCAGAACATACAACTCTCAACATTGTGAATATCCATCAACTCACTAGTCACAAGAGCAGACAATACTAAGAAATCTCTCATTGAGTCAGTCAGAGATTTAGAACATTTGTACCCAGGTATGCACTACACCATATTCATTACAACTTCAAAGAAGATGCAGCGCCATCAATAGGTTATTTCAGAAAGTACAATGTTTACATACAAGAAAAGCTTAATTGAAAACTGAAAAGCATGGAATGCAATGATATCTTCCAGTGTGAGGAGCAATGCACAGACTGTGTACTTCAATTGAGCATGTACTAAAGAAGGAACGTTTGAATTCTGAACTTGTCAAACCTTACACATAGCTCAGAAAACCAGGAGGATCTCAACCAGGTGAATTCAATAAAGGATTCTCAGCACAAGCAGTTCCTAAGATCTCAGCTTAAGAGAACTAAAGCATTGGAGAGTGAGAAACCTGACCTGGAGAGATTACTCCGTGAAGTAGACAACAGTCCACAGGAGTTCCAGCAGGAGAACAAAGTCTGAAGAAAGAGAAGCAGAATCGGGGAGAACAGTTCCAGTGAACAGAGAAAACCATGGTGAGCTGAAGGAAAACATGGAAAAATTAACAACAGGTGGGTCTGTGCAGCTGCTTATGTCAAAACGTAGAATATAGGAGCAGGCGTAGGCCATTCAACATTTCGAGTCTCTTCTGCCCTTCAACATGATTATGGCAGATCATCAAGCTCTGGATATGCCCTCCCCATATCCTTCAATATCATCAGCTATCAGAGCTGTATTTATCTCCTTCTTGAAAACACTCAATGTTTTGGCCTCAGCCTCTTTCTGTGGTAGTGAATTCCACAGACTCACCATTCTCTGGGTGAAGAAATTTCTCCTCATCTCAATCCTGTAAGGTTTACCCTTTATGTTTAAACAATGACCCCTAGTTCTGGACTCCCCCACCATCGAGACAATCTAGTCTGTCAAGTCGTGTGAGGATTTTATAGGTTTCTATAAAAAACCCTTCTCATTCTTCTAAGCTCCAGTAAATACAATCCAACAACTCATTCTCTCCTCATACATCAGTCTTGCCATCCCAGGAATCAATTTAGTAAATCTTCATTGAACTCCCTCCATAGCAAGAACATTCTTCATCAGATAAGGAGACCAAAACTGCATACAATATTCCAGGTGTGGCCTCCACAATGCAACAAGACATTCCTGTTCCTGTGCATGGATCCTTCAGCATCAATTGAATGAGCCTACAGTAGAAGTGGAGAAAGTCATCACCTCCATACAGACAAATGTGGCTGCACCTGATTTGAAAGTGGCTGTAATTAAGAAAGAGATTGAAAAAGTTTCTATAACAGTGAAGTTAAGTATAGAATGGAACTCAAGGATCTGCAGCACAGCACCAGGATCAGGAGAAATGAAACAGGAAATACAGAGGATTGAATGGCCAAACTGGCGACTGGTCTCACTGAGGCTGAACAGAGATACCAGGAGATACCAGGAATCAATTAAAGAGGTTGAGCAACTCAAAGTGCAATGTCTGTCTGTCCGGCAAGCCATAAAGTCTTTACAAATCAATTGAGATTATCTCCTGGTGCAATTTGAGGAGCTGTAGAAGCCAGTTAAGGCAAGTATTCCATATGCTGATTCTACACAGCAACCATGAAAACATAAACCTTTGCAATGACAATGTCATGGACCAACATGTCATGCCTGCAGACCAAGAACAACCAAAGATGAAATCCAAACTCCCACTGTACCAAGAACTGGATCCATCATCAAACTACCAAAATGCAACATGGATTCTTAGACATCTGTTCATGTAAATTTAACTGATCCCTCTATAACTAATTTTGTCATGACCTAATATTTATGTATTTCCACTTGTAGCATTTGAAAGCTATCTTTAGAAGAGAAAGGAATATGCTGTGTTATAATCTTTGGATTGATATCCCTTTAAGAATTCAACATGTAAATGAGAATCTTGCTGCTATGATGTGACACTCAAGACTGAGGCTGAGTCTGGAGATTACTCGATATTGTATATGTGTTAGTTTGACTGTGAATAAACTCATTAGAGATTTTCAAATAAGCAAAGTCCACATACCTCACATGTGTTACATTTAAATAAGACAAGAATTTTATTGCAGAGCACACCCAGGGCAATGTTCTGTATATTGACGTATAAAGCATGTGTGTGAGAACTCTAGGATTGGTACTGTAATAATTATAAGTTAAAAGAAGACACATTTAGAACTCCTTACTTTAACTTGTCACTAAATCATCATTTTGGGTTTACAGCCCAGCTTTAGCGTGGAGACAAGGGTTGCCCAATTTGACTCATCAAATTGTCATACATCATCCAGTTCAGATTGTGTGTGAATTTATCTCCCCAGCCCTCAGTAATGACACCTACAAGATAATGAGTGAATGAGTTTCTAGAATGTATTGGGATTTCTAGTTAAATTCTTTGTTCTGGCTGATTGTACTTTCTTCACAAATGGCTACTTCTGAGGTAGTTGACATTGTTATCACCTACCCATACTCACCTCTAACTGTATAGCTCTGCCTGGTATATTAGTAGGGCTTAAGTTATAGAATTTGTTGTGTAGAATATACATGTTACTTAGGAAATTCCACATATTCTTGGTAAAGATTGCTACAGGAAATGTGAATCAAAGAGGATCTGCGTCTAGCTAATAAGTGGAAACTATATCCAGACAAGATAAAAATAATCAACTGATGGATGAGCCAAGTTTGCTCCCTTTCATTTGTCCAAAGACCAAAGATAAAACCTTTTTCCAAGTAATTCACCAATTAAGGGATGCATGTCTCAGAAAAGTTCACTTTTGTGTTTTTAATCATTGCTAGTTGTCACGTAGATATTCTGGAAGATGTCAAAGCTAATGAGGTACAATGACAGTGTTTGTTACTCCCTTTCTAACTCTCATTTTTTACTCCCTTCCTATTGAACTTTCCTTTTTCAGAAGATCTTACCCAGGATCAGAAAGTGCATGACATATTTATATCTGACCAACCAGGTATTCCTGGACCAGCACGGAATGTTGGTCTTTCTATCACTTTTAAAGAATATTCTGTTTATATAAACCTTCCAGGGCTTTATTAGTTTAGATTCTCCAACATTCAGTTTAACTTCTGACTTATTATCATTGGGAACTATTAGGCTGAAACCCTGGCTTAAGAATATTGTGGGCAACTCACAGAAAATTTCCCTCTGGCACAGTCCAAAGCCTGTTCGCAGACCAGAATTTCCCAACAGATGACTGGCAGCAACAAGAAAAGCCACTAAATCGGTTGAGTGTCTCAAATTCCAAGTTATCAGTAATGTTTTCATGAGATCTATGCATTCAGTGCAGAGAAATGTGAACCACAACATTTTAAGGAAAAGAACAGTCTAAGTTGCAAGTTTTTTCATTGAATGGAGGCAAAGTTATGTGTAAAGATTCAGATAAATACAACTTTAAATGTAAATATAAATGGTAAATATAAATGCAGCAAACATTTTATTAACTCACACCAATGGGACCAGGGGTGTACAGGTTGATCGAACATTCCAGATAGTCTGAAGGTCTTCAAAGTAAAAACAGCAATGTAAAAGCACGCACTAAGTGATGAAACTGCAATACAGAGAGTATACACATCACTGTTATACTTTATTTACAGCATAATCACTTCAATAACTTGAATATGGGTGGCATGGTGGCTCAGTGGATAGCACTGCTGCCTTGCAACGCCAGGGACCCCAGTTTGATTCCCACCTCGGGTGACTGTCTGTATGGAGCTTGCACATTCTCCCTGTGTCTGTGTGGGTTTGCTCTGGTTTCCTCCCACAATCTAAAGCCAGGTGAATTGGCCATGCCAGATTGCCCACAGTGTTAGGTGCATTAGTCAGAGGGTAATGGGTGTGGGTGGGTTACTCTTCAGAGGTTTGGTGTGGACTTATTGGACCGAAGGGCCTATACCACACTGTAGGTAACCTAATCTATTCCATTTTCATCCATATGTTTATCCAATGATTATTTAAATACCGTTACAGTTGGTGAGTCTACTACTGTTGCAGGCAGTGCATTCCACATCCCTACTACTCTCTGAGTGAAAAAACAACTTCTGGCATCTGCCCTATATCTATCACCCCTCAATTTAAAACTATGTCCCCTCGTGCTAGCCATCACCATTCTGGAAAAAAGGCTCCCACTGTCCACCCTATCGAACCCTCTGATTATCTTATATGTTTCAATTAAGTCACCTGTCAACTCTTCTCTCTTACGAAAACAGCCTCAAGTCCTTCAACCTTTCCTCATAAGGCCTTCCTTCCATACCTGGCAACATCTCAGTAAATCTCCTCTGAACCCTTTCCAAAACTTTCACATCCTTCCTATAATGCAGTGACCGGAACTGTACACAAGTTACCCATGATAGCAGTTTAGCTCCGCAACCACTGGCACTGGGGGACCTGCTGATTCCCATCACCTGGCTGCTGGCCAAGGAAAACAGTGACTTGAAAATTGACTCTGGTGCCCAAACAACGGGAAAACCAGCCATTTGGTAAAACTTAAGCTTCTCCCATCTATGGTTGTGTCTGAAGTGTGTGCGGAAACAAGACTTCAGGTATCATCTTGATCTCCAAGCATTTAACATTCATGTCTTGCCTAGGGTGGATAGCACTGGAAAGCACTACCATCCGGACCTTCTCAACATGCATCGAGAAGGTAGTGCTGGAAATGCAAAGCAGATCAGGCAGCATCCGAGGAGCAGGAGAATCGATGTTTCAGGCATAAGCCCTTCATCAGGAATTATTGATAAAGGGATTATGCCTGAAACGTTGATTCTCCTGCTCCTCAGATGCTGCTTGACCTGCTGTGCTTTTCCAACAATACACTCTCGACTATGAGCTCGAGCATCTGCAGTCCTCACTTTCTCCTTCTCAACATATGGGTCAGTTAATATAACAGTAACAACCAGCAGCAGGAATAAGCTACACAGTCTGCTGAGACTCCTGTGCCATTTGATAAAATCATGGCTAACCTTTGGTTTCAACTCCTCATTCTAACCCACTGACCATGACCTTTACTTCCCTGAGAGACTAATAATCTATACAGTGGTGATATCAGCACATTTTTGTTGGCTGGTCCATGGGATTGAGGATGATTTGTTTTCACTCCAGTTCAATGGCAGACGAATCAACGATGGCTTGACAGAATAAATGCTGAGAGGATGTTTCCTGTCATGGGAGAATCTGGGACCAGAGGACAAAGTCTCATAATCAAGGGAAACCAATTTAAGATTGATATGAGGATGAATTTCTTCTCTCAGAGAGCTGTGATTCGTTAGAACTTCTTGCCACAGTGAGTTGTGGGGTCATAGACCTTGGACATATCTAAGGTTGAGATTGGTAGTCTTGATCAGTGAGGGAAATCAAGGGTTATTGGGAAAGGGCAGGAAAGTGGATGTGAGGAATGTCGAATCAGCCATGATCTTATTGAATGACAGTGCAGGCTCGAGGAGTTGAAAGACCCTACCCTGTTTCTCTTCCCTATGGTTTTATTCTGGCCTTAGGGACAAATCCAATCCATGATCTGAAGACACCAACATGCCAGAGCATAATTTCATCATGCACACAGCACGTCATCTCATTTGGAGGTTCCATGCAATGAGGAGAGATCTCTAAGGGATGCGGTAGGACAACGGGGGAGGGTGGGTGATGAAAAATTAAACAGTAATAAAGATTTCAACATACTCAATGCTTATTATCATATCTCCATCATGTTAACACTGTGGTGGTCATGGAATGGAACTGGGGCCTTGCCTTTGCTTTATTAAGGTGAGGCATCTACAAGTCCAAAGTACGAAGAGATCTCGGAGATCTAGTACAGGATTCTCTAAAGGTTGACTTGCAGGTTGAGTCCATGGTTAAGAAAGCAAATGTAATGTTGTCATTTATCTCAAGAGGGTTGGAATGTAAAAGTAGTGATGTGCTACTGAAACTTTATAAAGCTCTGGTTAGGCCCCATTTAGTCCAGTTTTGGGTCTCATACCGCAGGAAGGACATACTGGCACTGGAGCGTGTCCAGCAGAGATTCACACAGATGATACCTGGAATGGTAGGTCTAACATACGAGGAATGGCTGAGGTTCCTGGGATTGTATTCATTAGAGTTCAGAAGGTTGAGGGAGACCTAATAGAAATTTACAGGATAATCTATGGCTTAGAAAGGGTAAATGCTGGGAAATTGTTTCCGTCAGGTGGGGCATATTAGGACCCATGGGCACAGCCTTAGAATTGGAGGGGGTCAATTTAGAAGGGAAATGAGGAGACATTTCTTCAGCCAGAGAGTGGTGGGCCTGTGGAAATCATTACCAAGGAGTACAGTGGAGGCCGGGACATTAAATGCCTTCAAGGCAGAGATTGATAAATTCTTAATCTCGCAAGGAATTAAGGGAAACGGGGAGAGTGCAGGTAAGTGGCATAGGAATGTCCATCAGCCATGATTGAATGGCGGAGTGGACCCGATGGGCCGAATGGCCTTACTTCCATTCCTGTGTCTTATGGCCTCATAGTCTTAAGTCAAAATACTGGATGTGAAGCCATTCAGCATCAGACAATGGCTACACTGGAGAAGTAGCCATGTAGTGGTAATGTCACTGAACTAGTAAGATCCTCAGGCTAATGTTCTAAGAGCATGGATTAGAATTGCAGCAACAATGCAATTTGAATTTAGTAATACTTTTAAAATGTGGGGAATTAAGAGCTGGTCTAATAACAACCATGTATACAATGCTAATTGCTTAATAACTGTCCTGTTTCATGAATGTCCTTTAGGAAAGACTTTTATATGGTCTGGTCTATATTTAACTCCGGATCCAGAGAATGTGGTTAATTCCTAACTGCCCTCTGAAAGACCTATAAGCCAATGAGTTCAATGGCAACTAGAGTTGGGCAATAAACTCTAGCCTTGCCTGCAACACCCACATCCCAAAGAAGAATAATGGGGAAAAAAAACAGCCTGGCTCAGATCTGGGCATTTTACATTCATGTATAAACAGCTACTGAATATCCATCACACAGTCCATTGACCAGGTCAGATCCTGCTGCATAAAATGACCGTACAACTTTACCTCCGCATCCCCCATCCTTTTGCTGGATTCATAAAATTGTTGCCATTTGTACCAGTGATGTGGTTCAGGGGTTACAGGAGAAGCATTTGCGAGGGCATGCTAAAAGAGATGATCGTGGGTTGAGCCTAATTGGTTAATTGTTTTCACATTCTCACTCAGTCATATTACACACAATTACTCATTTAATAATTGTTAAGGACCCATAACTTTCTGAGCTGCGTGTAAACAACTATTTAAAAATAGGCTTATTGAATTCTTTTTCAAATGAAAACAAAATATAGCTCTTGATTGTCCTCCCACCACAGGGAGTGGTACACAAGGGGAGCAAAGTTCCAAGTCAATTTTCAGCTTTTGATTTTGGTTCCAAGAGAACAGCCGTTAGCTTCAGCTTTCCGTTTCAATTCTCCGAAAATGTTAGTTTGTTTCAGTCTCACTTTCTGATCCAGTCAGTGGTTAGGTTGGTTTCAGATTTGTTTCCGTGGAGTCAATGGTTACTTTTGTTCTTTATATTGTTTGACTGAAGTCATGGAAACATGCTGATTGACATAACTTAACTTGCATAACTTTATCGAGGACATAACATTGATTACATGCAATGAGTTATATTAAAACACAGAAACTTGAGAAATCAGTCTTGACAATGGTGTGGAATTTGGTTTGGACTGCTTCCATCTGTCAGGCCTACTAAGAGACAGTGCCACAAATTTCTAGCCAGAAGTGCAACACCCACCACATTGAAAAAGGCAATCGCTGAGAATCCAAGGTTATAGAAGACACAATATTTATTTTTTTTCAATATTCGTTCATGAGATTTGGGTGTCGCTGGCTGGGCCAGCATCTATTGCCCATCCCAAGTTGACCCAGAGAAGATGATTGTGAGCTGCTTTATTGATCTGCCAAAGCCCTTAGGGCATAGGGACGCCCTGAACTGTTAGGAAGGGAGTTCCAGCACCAATGGAGGAACAGCAAAATAGTTTTCATTTTATTTTGCACCAAAATTTGTAAATAGGAACTTTGTACTGAAAATGGCATCATGTGTTGCCATTCTCTATATACTCTACATTTTTCTCTGTACTCCTGTTCTTTTGTAACTTGAATACACATGATAATAAATCTAATTCTAATTCTAGATCTATGTCAGGAGAGTGTGGCTTGGAAAGGGACCAGTAGGTGGTGATGTGTCCACCTATCAGTCGCCCTTGTCCTTCTAGATGGTCGGGGTCCCAGGTTTAGAAGGTCTGTTTAAGAAGTCTTAGTGAGTTACTGCAGTGCATCCTGTAGGTGGTGTACACTGCTGCTACTTAGCATCAGTGGCAAAGGGAATGAATGTTGAAGATGGTGGCTGAGGTGCCAAGGGTGGGGACTGGATAGTGTCAGGCTTCTTGAGTGTTGTTGAATTAGATCCTGAGCTTTTGCACAGAATCCATTTTCCAGTTTTGACTGCTTTGTCTCTTCATTCTCTTCAACCTGAGCACGTTAGCAACAGGGGGTAGCACGACCAGAGATAATTAAAGAAATTCCACAATGTCAAAAAATTCTGCAACATTGAAATAGGGCATTTGGTCCACTGTGCCTGTGCCACCTCCTTTAAGAAAGTTGATCAATTAGTGCCGCTCTCCTACCCTGAAATCATAGCCTGACAAATTTTCAATAATATGTCAAATTCCTTTGGAAAGTTAGGAATGAAATTACTCACACCATCCTTTGAAGCAGTGCAGAACTTCACAACTTTCTTTGTTCAAAACATTTTAAAAGAGTACGAGTTTATCATTTCAGGCTACTAGTTAAATTTGTGGAATTTTTTGTGTTTTATCATTCTGAAATGTTCACCCTGTCTAGACACAACATGATTTTATTGGTTTTGCACTTTTGTTTTGACTTCTTTGTGGGTAGTTTGGTTACAGCAATGCAGGATCAGATAGGGCAGGCTTCAGGGCTGGGGGACAAGGTGGAACAGCAAGGAAGACTGCAGGAACGATGAGCACTTTGTAAAATAAGGAGGAGACAGAGCACTCTTTGCTGGAGTTTATATCTCCAGCATGTTTTCAGGAAGCACTCAGCCTACACTCATTTTACTCAGCGATGTTTCAGACATCTTTGCTCCATCAAGGTGAGTTTCAATAAGAAGCATTCTGAAATGCAGCAACAACTTAAATCAAGTGATGGACTCTGGCTGTCAAGGTCAAACTTTAGGCCATGGGCTCCTTCATCAGGAATGACGAGCTCTGGCCCGAAACATCAATTTTCTTGCTCCTCGGATGCTGGCTAATATGCTGTGCTTTTCCAGCAATACACTGTCTACTCTGATCTCCAGCATCTGCAGACCTCACTTTCTCCTATATGTATTTCCTTGCCCATTTCCTATTTCAAGCTCTGTATCTTTATCAATTAAAATGGGATAAACTACCATAATGGATTCCCTACTCTCTCTAAAAGATTGAGACAAGTTAGACACAATCCTTCTGACAAGTCACCCACTGCACCTAATGGATGGTCATGAGGCTCTTTTGGTCAGCTTTTCCCTCACGTTCAGCGTACAGTCATAGATTCATAATCAGACAAATTTGGTCCAATTTGTCCATGCCAACCCAAGCTGAACTCGTCCTTTTTGTCTGTACTTGGCCCATATCCCTCTAAACCGTTCCTATTCCTGTACCTGGCCAATGTCTTTTAAATGTTGGAACTGTTCCTGTGTCTATCATTCCACATATGAACCACCCTCTGTGTGAAAAATTTACCCCTCAAGTCCCTTTTAATTCTTCTCCCCTCGCCTTAAAAATGTGCTCTCTAGTTTTGAACTCCACTACCTTAGGGGAAAAAGCTTTGCTCTTCACCTTTTCTATGCCCCTCATGATTTTATAAACCTCTATAAGGTCACCTCTCAACCTCCTATGCTCCAGTTAAAAAGTCCAAGCCTTTTCAGGCTCTCCTTATAACTCAAACCATCCAAACTTGGCAACATCCTTGTATAATAAATCTTTTCTGAACCATCTCCAATTTAATAATATCCTTCCTATAAAAGGGCAACCAGAACTGTACACAGTACTTCAAAATGGCCTCAAGAATGTTCTTTACAACAGTAACATAAGGTTCAAACTCCTATACTCGATGATCTGAACAATGAAAGCAAACGCACTAAACGTCTTCTTTACCACTAAGCATCTGAGTCTTCTACACCAGCCCCCTATACCAGACCTAGTAACCATCTAACCTGTTAAGGTGGCACTTATGACACCCTATACCCTGTATTCACTCTTGCACATTAGTGGATCACCAACCATAAGTATAAGACCATAAGATGTGCGGACAGAAGCAAGCCATTAGGACCATTAAGTCCACTCCACCAATCAATGAGATCATGGCTAATCTGATAATCCTCACCCTACTTTCCTACATTTTTCCCCAGAACCCTTGATTCCCCTAATGATTGTGGCTGTCAGAACAAGTAGATACAGCTTCATAAAGACTCTAATTTCTCCCCTGGCAAGAGGTCAGGATTATCAAAATGTCTCAGATTGTGCTGGAAATTTCAAATTGAGGGCTGTGCATGCAAGAAGTCATGCTCTGTCTGGGATTGTGAGAGGTAAGTTCATTTGAGGCATTGTGAGGGATCTGGATGAAAATAATTTTTTAGATTAGATTACTTACAGTGTGGAAACAGGCCCTTTGGCCCAACAAGTCCACACCAACCCGCCACCCACCCATTCCTCTACATTTACCCCTTTACCTAACACTATGGGCAATTTAGCACATCCAATTCACCTGACCTATGCATCTTTGGACTGTGGGAGGAAACCGGATCACCCAGAGGAAACCCACGCAGACACAGGGAGAATGTGCAAACTCCACACAGATGGTCGCCTGAGTCGGGAATTGAACCCGGGTCTCTGGCGCTGTGAGGCAGCAGTGTTAACCACTGTGCCACCGTGCCGCCCACAAATGTGCAAAGGCTATGAGAAAAAAACAGGAAGTCGGTACTGGTAATGATGCAGCTGTTAATTTTAAATTTGAAACGGATAAATATTTCTTAAGCAAGGGTCTTAAGGGATATGGATCAAAGGCAAGTATATGGAGTTAGGCCACAGATTAGCCACGACCTCATGGAATAGTGAAACAGGCTTGAGGGGCTGAATGGCCTCCTCCTGTTCCTATTGAGTCAGTGCTGTCATATTGGACTGAATGGCCTCATTCTGCGCCGTAACAATTCTTTGAAGTCAGGAACTTACTCATCTTCTGGAGAGAGTTCAGTTGTGGAGGCAGCAGCAGTGACGGCATCAGAGTCTGGACTGTACTCCTATCCTTCCATACTTGAGTACATGTGGCAATAAAATCTCCTTCGAATTCTACTTGCCTCCAGTTATACAGCCTGTTAAAATCCTTGAAGAGCTTGCAACTTCCAATGCAATTTTTAATCCATGAATCTCCAAACTTGAACAATCTAGTAAAGCTAGATTAGAGTGGTGCTGGAAAAGCACAGCAGGTCAGGCAGCAAGCTGTTAGGTTCAATGCAGTGAGCATTGTTTCTTTTCTAAACAGAAAATTTTCTTGCCATTTGGCGGTGATTTTTTTTCAGATTGGATGCCATATTATTTGCATGGTGAGGCTGTTGGTCCTCAGAGGTACCACCTCCTGAAAGGTAACAGCCATCATGGCTGTTATCTGTCCTGGCTGCTACACTGTCCAGGTCGCTCCCACCTCCTGGTCACACTTATCATTAGGGCATGGGTTCATCTGTAGCCCTTCTAATGTATTTTCATTTGAAGATCATGTAGAGTAAGCAACACAGTTGCGGTTTGGGGTGGGGACCCAGAAATGGTCGAGTTTTGGACAGAATATCAAACTGCGGCTTCCACTTTCTCAGTACCTGAGATCAAAGAGAAGAACAAGGTTTAGCCTGGAATGCACAGGGACTACAGAGAGTGGCTGATAAAAGAATCTGCAGCTTGTTGTGATAAATGTGTGGGATAATTCAGAAGTCAGAAGGGACAAAGAGGTTTAAAGGCTGAATAAAACACCTCCTCCAGCGCTGTCAGTCTCAATAGCTTCGACTCTCTGTCTCTCCCAATGCTAGCCAGCACATGTACTTCAAGAGGCAGGGGAGATGATTTTTATGCATATTCTTCCTGCTCCAGTTCAGTCTCTTGTCTTCAGTTGTGACTTGCTCACACAACAGTTAAAACAGATAAAAGAATAGAATGGCAAGTGAAGAAAATTACTTTGCAAACTTGTTATTTAATTCACACTGTGAAACTCATAGAACCTATTTTGTTGTTTTATTTCTCTGCGGTCTGCAATTCTGAACACTCTTGGGAAAGACTCAAATTATCATGATGTCGGAATTGTCATATAATTGCAAAAAAACACTCCTGAATGGAAAACTCCAAATAAGTGGCAATGAGACTGCAGTCGAAGCAACAATGGATTGCATCGTTCAAGTGATTTTACATATTTGTACACAATGGAATTTTTTTATAATTCATGGTCAGGATGTGGGCATCATCAGGAAATATATTCCATGCAGACTGGCCTGAGAGGGTGGGAGACCTGCAGATCATGTGATGGTACCTCACACTTCTATTTTATCTTATAGCAATTTGTTACAATTCTGTCATTTTGGACTGGATATATATTATATATATCCATATTATATATATACATATAGCATATATCACAGATCAGACTGAGTTTGAAGGCTGGGTTTTCATACATGAACCAGTTGAGCTGGATTTTGGAAAACTATGCATGTGACAACAGGATAAAGCGACCCACAATTCTTGCGGCCAGTAAACATTTGTTGGGATGCTCCAACTTTGGGGTCATTTTCAAAAAAAGCTGACTGGACTGGAGGTGATACAGGACTCATCTGCCTGTGATGTCCTGAGCATGAATTATAAAAAAAATTCCTTTGTGTACAAATGTGTAAAGTCACTTTATAACCCCTTAAATGGTCAATTAAGATCATTGCGCAAACACCAACTGGCTTATTGAGGCTGAAAGATCAAAGTAGCTTCCTAGTGACTACAGATGTGTGGACCAACATCAATCCATCATTCCTCATGCCTACTCTGCCAGTGTTGTTGCAATTTCAAGATGGATGCAGCTGCGCTTCCACAATGATGCACTTTTGTTTTGTCCCTGAAAGATATCAGAAGGGGTCTCCAACTTGTAGTGCTCTCTCTTTAGCTGAACTATACCAGCAGCCCCCAGCTCTCACATCGAGTTGCTGATCCTTTAGTTCTTTTTGACCAACCACATTTTACAGAATAATGCTTCGTGAGGCAGCTGCATCCTTGAAAATCACTTCCCGGTCCTTCTGCTTCAGGCAGTTTCAAGTTCCTGATTTGGAATTCAGCGTAGCATCAGGATCAGGACACCAGAGCAGCCTGATCTGACAGATTTGTGCTGACATTTACTATTATAGAGTCATACAGTACGGAAACAGACCCTTTGGTCCAACCACTCCATGCTGAACATAATTCCAAACTAAACTAGTCCTACCTGCCTGCTCCTGGCCCATATCCCTCCAAATCTTTCCTATTCATGTACTTATCCAAATGTCTTTTAAACATTGTAATTGCTCCCACATCCAGCACTTCCTCGGGAAATCCATTCTACACACGACACCCTCTGGGTAAAACATTTGCCCCTCATTTCTTTTTACAATCTATGGAGTCTGTATTTCCATGCTTTCTAAACTGCGTTTAACTTCTCAAATTGGCATGGTATGGCATGAACTCACTTCCTTCAGTCCCCTGGATTTACTAATCCAATAACAGAAACTTCACCTAATCTCAGCAATGTGACAATTTACCACTAATCATACCATGCATTTTAAAAATAATTCAAGTTTTGGCACTGTGTAGACATTAGGGGTTATTTCCTGACAGGTTATGCTGAAAATTACAAACTGAACGATCAAAATCTTCTGAGCACAGTTTCTAATTTGCACACTTGGTGTTCAAAGATTCCTGGTGGGATTACAATGACAGAAAATAAAATTTGTTATATCTGACAGTGCTAAAATAGTTTCAAAATTACAGTCAACACATTAGATTACTCTTTGTCTCCAGTCTTCAGTTTCCCTGGTGGTCATGACAGATGGTAGAGTATTTATTCTTTGGTACAGTTTTGAGGACACTAGGACTATCTTGCCCAAGAGGTTATTCTTCATGTCTACATCTAAGTAAAATCAGCAGGTTATTTTACCAAATGGAAGCAATGCAGTTCGGTTTCATCTGGTCTTCACCCATCATGGAGCACAATTCCATCCTATTCCTGGATAATGAGGCCAAAACTAATCGCTCATAATCAAGCTAAAATCAGTAACACAGTTTAACCCAGAGTTAAATCTTCTAGGTCCATGTCATTCAAAGCAATGTATTAACCTCACCCAGTCTCAATCATTAATCAAGGCCACATGGAATTTAGTCAACCAAATTTGCCATCTGGACTACCCTCCAAATGGGAACAATTGCCCTTCAAAAATCAGATTCACCTAGAAAATGCCTAAAATGATGGAAAATAACCAGTGAAGATTAACAAAAGCATGCAGAAAATTTAAACTATGAAGAAACAGATATCCTAATTATGCAGCCAGGAAAACATTATAAGAAGCTTTTTCCCTCGGCTGAGACCTACGTGCAATGTCGCAACAATACAAAACCCTGCATTCATGGTGCAGTTTCCAAACTGAATGTGGTTTCTACATCATGGCAAAGTATGAAGGGGAAAAGACAAACAGCAGGATGTCCTAAAATGAACTCATGGAGAGAAAGAAATAGTCAAAAATTTCCTGGTCTGCCAAGTAAATGTTGGCAAGAACAGCCAGCACAGTAGAATTAATAGGGTGTGGGTGCACAAGTTTGTTGTGCATAGAACAAGCATTTCAAAATGTACACTGGTTAGTCCTTATGCAAGAACATACCTTTCACATACACACCCAATAAACATCCAATGTTACCAGAGGCCAATATTTACTTTAGATTATTTCTTGTCAATGCCTATGTACTGAAACTGTTCTGAGATATATGATTTTAATGCATCATATACATCATTTGCAGATGTACAAACTAATTAGCAATAAAGTCTTCTCCAAATGGCTTCTTTTCTCAATAGTAACAGAGATCACATTGTACCTTCAGTTGAATGTGCTGTTTCGAATTCCTGCCCCCACTGTTTTAATGGTGTCATTGAATCTATCCAAAGTAAACGGGATGAAGCCTTCATGAGAATTGTAAAGAGAGGAATTTAGTGCAAACACATAGAGGATATGCACAATACATTAACCAACAATTTCCATGCTGTGCTCAGACAAGGCTGCCAAAGAATAACCCACTAACTCTGTTTACACTTTTAAAAACTACAAGACAATACAGACATTTAAGTACAGCTATGCCACTAGGTAAGTTATTTTTAAAAATGTATTTATAATGTTTTTTAAAGAACTTATACTATTCTGTATTCATTCTCAGAGAAAACTGCTGGTAGATACTAGTGGTCAAAAACACCATCAGCAGTGTAGCTCAAAAATCCAAATCAATTCAAACTATTCACACCCTTTCAGCTTTACAGTTGGATTTGAGGTTTATTTGTAGCAAATGTCGACTGATATTTTCAAAGATACGTCTTAGTCTGAGTACATGAAAATAAATACAAGCTTCAATCTAAGTCTTAAGATTATTCTCATGAGATAGACTGGGAAAGATCAGGAAGATACTGACACAGGGAATGCTGGGAAAGCTCAGCAGGTTTAGTAACATCCATGGAGAGAGAAATAGATTTAATGTTTCGAGTCTGGTATGACTCTTCTTCAGAGACATCCTCCAGCACTTTCTGCACTTGTTCCAGATCTCTAGTATCTGGGACATTTTGCTTGCATTTGAGGATCAGAAAAATGCATTCAATATTTAGAAGAATAGATTTATAGGAATTTATTCCCTTTCCATAGGGTAATAAGCCTGTGGAATTAAATCTTAGTTGGTTTGATGAGCACTGATTTTCTATTGCACCACACAGAAGATAGGATCTGTCAAAAACACTTAGTTCATGTAAGTCAGTGGATTGGATTTTGACAGTCTGAGGGGGTTGTGGAGGAAATTTCTACAGTATATTTTCCCTCAGTTTTTTTTCTCTTATTCATCTGCTTTCATACAACATTCCATATTTAAATGAGGGAATTCAAGGAAGTGTCACGTCATGATACCCCAGTTAGCATGAATGTGGGACAGGTTTACTGGACCAGATTTAATGATCTTTCCTAACATTCTTTTTAACTGCTCACAATGACCAAAACCCAGCAGCATTCTGATGAAAATAATTTTAAAAACTGATAATTCTGAAAATTAATTCAGTGGTGGTCTGACCAAGACATTCTATCCCAAGCTTCTCTTCTGTTGCTGAATGACCTATTATGTGCATCCAGCATTTCGTGTCATTATTCCAGCAGCATTCACCAGCCAAAAAAGACAGCGGGATGCACAAAGTGCTCAAGGTGGGGATTACTCTCTGTCAGGCTTAAGTTCCAGCTTCACATTCCATTTTATGAACAAGGTACATCATCCACCTGGAAGGAGGAAGGGAGACAAACTAGACCAGGGAAATGGAGTACAACATTGTCCAATTTAGAGCTACAAATATAAGGAGAAGGATTTGCAATTTGTAAATCAGTAGTCAAAAAGAATGATGCAACTGTTGCCTGCAAATTAACTAAAGCATCACATCAATAAATACCAGACTGAGAAATCAAAATTCTGAATCATATCATCAGCTATGTTATTTTTTCTAACAAATAATATCTCAGGAAAATCTGTTTCATTAAAGAGTGCCAGGTGTTAGTCTTCCTGTGAAGTACCTCCACCCTTTGATTCTGTCTCACTCTCAGCAATGGCAGACTTTCTGGTGCAAGTCCACAGCAAACAACATCTGTTCTTTAGAAGGTTGAACACATTAAAAGTTCTTGCTGTTAAAAAAAGAATACTTCTGATTTTTTTGTGTTGTAACAGTACAATGTCCTGTCTACTTTGTTTATTTTTTGAGCAGATCACATTGTGGTTTTTGAACTTTGTTCAAATGTATTTTTATCCACCTTTTCCTTCCAATAGCCTCCCAAGTTCTGTGCCTTGAACTCCAGCTGTGAGAGTGACCAGGCGAAGACAAATGTATTCACAGTTTCTGGCGAAGTCACTTCATGGGCAATCTGTAAAGGTAACTGAGGTCCAGCCTAAACTGGAAGATTTTCAACCTCCTGCTGAATTCTCCGTCCCTGTTCAATCGCTGGGAACTTTGCTTCAGTTTAGAACCATGTCTAGCGATCTGGCCAATGCTAACACCTCCTGCAAAAAGCCCAATTGATAGGCTCAGATGTTTATTCAGAATCCCCTGTCTAAGGTGAGCGCCATTAACACACAATGGTCAAAGTTTTACTTGTGGCTCAGTGAGTGGACAGTCCATCCAATCATCGAAGCTCAGAGGATGAGGCAGTTATAACAGCAAGGCTACCACATTGTCTTCTCCAACTTCCCAATTAGAAGAGCTGGAAAGCGACAGACTGGTCATGAAAATTGAATGGCTCAGATGCCAATTCCAAGGAAAATCCGAACTAATTTTCCACACAGGGTACAGGATTGCTTGGGTTTATGAGCGTGACATGACGTGGGGTGGTGCGGAAGAGGTGGGGGAGGCTGAGTGGTAACACCATACTTCCCTGTGGGGTCTTGATCCGACCTTTCTCACCTGCTCAAGCATTTATTGAAAATGTCTGTCAAACTGCACTGATATCAATGGAGCCTGATCTGGACAGTTGGGTTTGAATGCTCTGTTTAAGTGGCTGAGTGAGTTATTGCGGTGTGTCTCATTAATGGTACACACTGCTATTGCTCAGCATTGTTGGTGGACGGAGTAAATGTGTGAAGTAAATCAAGTGGTCTGCTTTGTCCTGGATGCTGTCAAGCTTCTTTAGCATTGTTGGACCTTCATTCAACTGAATCAGTGGAGAATATTCCATCACCTGTGCCTTATAGATGGAGACAGGAGGTGAGTTACTTACCACAGAATTCCTAACCTCTGACTTGTTCTTGCAGCTTATATGGCTGATTCAGTTCAGATCATATTAATGATAACCCCCCGGATATTAATGGTAGGGGATTCAGCAAGGGTATTACCATTGAATGTCAAGTGGTGATGATTAGATCCTCTCTTTTTTGAGCTAGACATTGGCTGGCACTTGGGTGATGTGAATATTACTTGCTACTTAACTACCTAAGCCTGTAATGTGTCTATGTTTTACTGCATTTAGCTGCTTCAGTTTCTGAAGGGTTATAAATAGTGCTGAATATGGTGCCATCATCAATGACTATCTCAGCTCTAACCTTCTGACTGAGAAAAGGTCGTTGATGAAGCAGTTGAGGATGCTGGACACTCCCCTGAGGTATTCTTGCCGGGACACACTGGGACTGAAATGATTGGCCTCCAGCAACTACAAACATCTTCCTTTATGCTAAACATAACTCCAATCTCATTGATTCCAGTTTGGTGAGGCCTCCTCAATGTTACACTCAGTCAAATGTGGCATTAATACCAAGGACAGTTACTCCCACCTCCAGAATTAGCTTTTTTGTCCATGCTTGGACCAAGGTTGAAATGAAGTCAGTAATCGGAGAGGCCCTGGCAGAACCTAAACTGTTAGGTTATTGATGAGCATGTGCCTCTTGTTGGCACCATTGTCAACTTTGCTAATAATCGAAAGTAGATTGATAAGCTAGAAATTGGCCAAGTTGGGTTTGCCCTGCATTTTGTGGACAAGAAATACATGAGCAATTTTCAACATTGCTGAGTAGATATCAAAACGTAGCTGTATTGGAACAAATTTGCTAGGAGTATGGCTAGATCTGGAACACAAGTCTTCAGTACTGTTGTCAAAAAGTTCCAAGAGTCAATTGCCTATACAGTAACATCTGCTATCCACCATTTCTGGACATCATAGGAAGATATTTGTGGTTGTTGGAGGTTTGTCATCTCAGCTCCTCCACGTAGTGTCCTAGGCCCAAACATCTTCAGCTTGTACCAATGTTCTTCCCTCCATCATAAGGTCAGAAATATGTTTCTGATGATTGCACAATGTTTAGCACCATTCACGACTGTTCAGAGATGAACAGTCTCATGTTCAAATAAAGCAAGATTTGAACAATACCCAGGCTTGAGCTGACAGGTGGCCAGTAACATTTGCAAAACATAATTGCCAAGTAATGACCATCTCCAATAAGAGACAATCTAATCACCACCTCTTGACATTCAATGGTATGAACATCACTGAATCCCCCATCTATCCCCCATGCTGCAAAAGCAGGTCAGAAGCTAAGAACACTGAGGCGAGTAACTCACCTCATGATTCCCCCAAGCCTTTCCACCATCTGCAAAGCACAAGTCAGAAATGTGATGGAATACTCCCCACTTGCTTGGATGGGTGCAGCTCCATCAACACTCAAAACGCTTGACACCATCCAGGACATAACAGCCCATTTGATTGGCATCACATCCACAAGCAACCATTCTTTCCACCACCAACATTCAGCTACAGCAATCTGCAATGTCCACAAGATGTACTACAGAAATTCACCAAAGATCGTTAGACAGTACCTTCCAAATCCACTACTAATTCCATCTGGAAGGGCAAGGGTGGCAGAATTAAAAAATTTCACCACCTAGAGCTTTCCCTCTAAGCCTGACTTGAAATATCTCATCATTCCTTCACTGTCACTCGGGTAAAATGCTGGAATTCACTCCCTGAATGCATTGTAAGTCAACCTATAGTACCTTGACTATGGCCATTTAAGAAGGTAGCTCACCACCACCTTCTCGAGGGCAACTGGGAGGGGCAGGAAATGCTGGTCAGCTAGCAATTCCCGCATCCCACGAGCGGATTTTTAAAATATTCAAGCAGAATGAATCAAATTAGCTAATGACGAGCATCTATGATGTTGTATCCTCAGAACGAGACTGAAATAGACCTTTCACATAACACTTCTGGCTGAAGAAGGATTATAAATGTTTCGGCTTTGTCCTTGCATGGATGGTTGGGCTCTCACATCATTTGAGGATAGCAATAACTGTAGACCCTCCTCTGCTATTATGGAGTAAACTAGTTTAACCACAATCCACCATTGAGAGCTGACTAGAAGATATGACATGTTGACATCTATAGTATCTGAAAACATGACACAGATAAGGACAGAGCTGAAAATGTGTTGCTGGAAAAGCGCAGCAGGTCAGGCAAAATCCAAGGAACAGGAGAATCGACGTTTCGGGCATAAACCCTTCTTCAGGACAGTCAGATAAGGACAATCATTTTCCTTCCCAGATTAAAAGGAACCTGAATCTGTAATTGAAGTATTATAATCTGTAAGGCTACAGACCAGATGCTGGTAAGTGGGATTAAAATGGACAGCTATATAATTAATGCAGATATCATGACCTCTTTCTATGCTATAATTTTCCTGTCATGCCCTTCCGAAGGAACCAGGTAAGTTTTTAACGGCAGCCTTTTTGTGGTCATCACTAAATTCACATTTAATTTGAGATTTTATTAATTAAATTCATTTTTCATCATCTATTTTTGAACTTATATCCCCAGAACATTAAGCTGGCAGCATAGTATTATTAATTCAATGACATTATCACTATGCTAATACCTCCCTCCGATAAAGAATAGTGCGTGTCCTTGTTGCTTGCAATTTGAAATTGCAGCCAGTCATTTCCGGGCTGGAACAGAATGCTTAAGTCATTGTTTTATTTTCACTGCCTCCTGAAGCTGATTCTCAACAATCAGAGAGAGTTAAAACCAATCTCATAGTAATTTTTTCAAAGTTAATTTCCAGTATCATCCCAGACAAGGTAGCAATTGTTGACAACATCAAGTTTCCCTTTGGAACATGAAGACCAATTCTTCTGCAGTTGACACTTTTTTTTAAAAGTAAAGGCCTTGGAGTCTTGATATTGAAAATTCATGTGATTTTAATTAGTTAAGAAAAGTTGAAATTGTGAGATAGTCAAATCTGGAAAACACATTACCTTCTAATCTGATTGGCTCTGTTGTTTCCACTTTGGCCAGAAGCTTAATAAGCTTGAAGTCACTTAATCTGCCCATCTTCAGTGTCTTTTGCAACTTTGCTTCTGTTTCATGGAAGACAGTAGAGGAAAGTACAAAATATGTTATGTCACTAAAGCGAGGATTTATTGTCTGAAGGCAATGCAACACAATGTCATCACAATAATCAACACATCTGAAAGGTCTTTTGATCACGTTAAAGGTTTTCATCTGTAATTGAGTAAAACAATGCATCATATTATATTCCTTTTCTTTTGGACGACTGACATCTTAAATCAAACCCATCTCCAGTGTGATGTGTACAGCCATATCCTTAGGAAAATTGCATCAAATCTCCCTCATAAGGTCTTCCAAATAGTCTTTGATTATCCACAAGCCAGCCTTCACTCAGTTGGCTTATTGTAAGATTCCTTTGGTTGGTGTTAATCCAGACAAATGTTAGTTTCCTGCCATGATTCAAAAAACTTGGCAATTGGATCAGCAACTCTGCACTCAGAGCCTTAATAGAGTGATACCATTCAAACTTCCAATAAATGGTTTCATTCTCTGAGGACTCATTATTATCCAGTTGATTTTTGCCCAGGTCAAGCAGGAAAGCCAATTACAGCAACAGCAAAAACAAACCCAAGCAAATCAGACTTGGCTGCTTCAACTGAAGAGTCATAAGGATTCATTTTTTTTTGTTCCTGGCTAACCCATGTCCTGCTCTAGGAATGTTTAAGGTAAATATTAATTAAACATAGGAACTTCTCTGTCATAAGTTAAATTGATGAGAATTGTGAATTTCGTTACGCTGCTGTTGATGATGGGAGGCAAGGGGGATTCCTTCTCCTTTGTGGAGTGCATGGTACATAAGCTAAAAATGATCCTTCTCCTGTGAAGAGATTATTATCTGAGGCAAACTGAAACAATGGCATAAAATGCTGGAAGCAAATAACTGGGTCTTTCAGCAATTGTGGAAAAGACAAAAAAACAAGTTTTGAGTTGTGAGCCTTTTGTCAAACTGCACAAGTGGAAGAACTAACATCATTCGAACAGGAATGGAACAAAACACAAGAGAGGAAAAGAGGGAACTTTAGGCAAAAGCTGTTTGTCATGAGGTGCTGGCTCTTGATAAACTAAAAGGAGTTCAAAATAAATAAATCAGAAGGGTCAGATGGCATTTACCTACACATTATACAGACACAGAACTGTAAGGAGATATTTGATGATTACAAGGAAAGAGTCAATAGACACCTGATAGAAACAAAAGTCTGGCAAAAGGCTCATTTGGTATTGTCATCGCGAGGGAACAGAACTCTGAATTATTTTGGGACACACTGAATTTTTAGACAAGACGTGTTTTCTTTCTCTTAAAAGAAAGACTGCAGCCAGACCAGATATCGTAACTTCTGAGAATGGAATTCACAGACTGTAGAAAGAATCCTTGTATGAACGCCGGGAATGTCACACCTTATGGGGTGCCAAGCAAGCTACAGAGAGAGGGAGACTTCAAAAGGCAGTAGTGCATCAGCGCTCTACAGGAAAACATTTCCTGTGGGTGTGTATCCCAGACATGAATTAAAAGATATGTTTGTATTTCACCAACAACAAAAACAGAAATTGCTGGAAAAGCTCAGCACGTCTGGCAGCATCTGTGGTGAGAAATCAGAGTGAACATTTCAGGTCAAGTGATGCTTCCTCAGACCTGAAATGTTAACTCTGATTTCTCTCCACAGATATTGCCAGACCTGCTGAGCTTTTGTAGCAATTGCTGTTTCTGTTTCTGATTTACAGCATTTTGAGTTTTAGTTTGTATTTTACTTTTCTAGGATTATACAAAAAAGGGGGTTAAAACCAATTGTAACCCTTTGCCTGTGTGCATTAGTGGGCTGAAGTGCTAGTGTGGATTAGTGCATTGTAAAGATCACAGCTTGAGGACAGTCATTGGTTACCATTGTACTGTAATTTTATTTAAAAACTCACCAGATACCAGTCGCCATTTAAAAGAAAACAGGTCAAAGAATTTCAGCTAACCTGCAAAGTGAAAAATTTTAAAGCTGACTGTTCAACGATTAATATCATTGTTACTGGTGTCAACCCAAAATAACCGCCACAAAGTTCTTCCATCTTCATGAAAAGCACTGTCTGACCTATTTAATTTTTATGTACTTAGGACTCCAGATCTCTAATGTGTGCTGTGTTCTTACCTCTTCTCATGTTTACTAGCTAATAAACAGACATTTTCTTTAATTTTCAAAAGCCGGGTTAAATTGGTTCCTTGTAATGCAAATACCTCTCTGAGAGAGAGGTAGCCACAAAGAAAGGGATCCTTCTTAATTAATATTGTTGTGACCAACCGAGAGAGCAGCTGAAAGAGAAGGGATGACACATAACCTCCCCAACTAGGAGCTTAACAGTTTGGGGTATCCCATCTGGAACCAGAATGAAGTTTTGAACCTAGCCAAGGACTAGTTGTAGCAGCATTTATCTTCATCATAATGTGAAAGTAGGCACAGACCTATTAGAATTATTCAGATTCCTTGTAAAATAAAAGAATGAATTTTCAGAAAACTGGAGGTTTATATGTATATCAACATTTATTGTCACAATACAACATTAATCAACACGGCTCACAATGAACACAATCTGGATTGATCAACACCTTTGATTTTTTTGAAGAGACAACTCAAAGCCACCATTATGTGTTTAAACTTCCCAAGATATTTGTTGAATTTCTGTACAAAAGATTCAGACTTCAGCTAGTTATGTTTCAACACGCTTGGAAAAGGATAAAGCAATGGCTGAAAAATAGAAGACAGGTTCTGGTGAAAAGGGTTATGTCTGAATAAATGGTGTAAGCCGCTCCTGATTTTAATCTGCATGAATAATTAGATTCTAAAACTCAAATGTTGCTACATCGTATCAGACTAGCAGGAGGATGCAGAACTGAAGGAGCTAACACAGGAATAAAACAAAATGAACAAATGGGTCTGATGAATGATGTATGAAAGCTAATGCATGTGATTGTAAAGTTTTAAAAAAGAGAGAAATTTCAGCAATACATGCAGAGTGTGAATGCAGCAGGACAGCTGAGGGTGATGGTTAAAAAAAAATCTAGAAGTTAAAGTGGACTGAATATTTAACATGGATAATTCCCATTCTCATGCTCCAGGCAATAAATTGGCTGAGCAGTCACCAACCTGCTAACAAAACTACACAATTAAATAAAACTAATGGAGCAGGTTCTAGAATGGGTGGGCAATCCATCTGACCAGGGTATAGCCCAATAAAGATGAAAGTGAATGCAGCCAATGCAGAGCAAATGTCAACCACATCAATGGGGTGTGGATGTTTCATAACTGGAACTATAGAATGCAAGTCAGTGGAATTCATTACAAACAGCATCGTGCCCTAGTCAAACAACAGCCGGGGGGTATTTTGATGTTATGCAATTGTGTGAAGCAGTGATCAGAGAGTCAACAGGTCATTTTATACAGCTCTCAATTTTCATTTTTATTTTCAATGAAATCAGAGGA
The DNA here is from genome assembly GCF_047496795.1 of Chiloscyllium punctatum. NCBI lineage: Eukaryota > Metazoa > Chordata > Chondrichthyes > Orectolobiformes > Hemiscylliidae > Chiloscyllium > Chiloscyllium punctatum. The sequence continues at coordinate 54,797,648 of NC_092741.1, read as the reverse complement.
AGTGAAGATAATGAGGAATATAAAACAACGTTCCACTTTAATACTTAACGCTAATGCTGAAAGTAGATATTTATAGCTATGTCCCCACTGTGAGGATTATATGGAATTTCAGTCATTGAGAAACAAGGGATACAATGAAATCCTTAAAATAATGTAGTGAAGAGCCAGAAAAGGTAGATTACTGGAGCCAGTGGTCTGATTTGGTTGGGGAAATATCAAGGAAATGTCTGGTCAGTATGATAGAATTTTATAGCCTCTCTCAGGGCATGTTTGGAGGTGAGAAAGAGACTTAATTAGGCAAGATCACAGAGATTCTGAAAGATTACTTCCCCACCACTAATGCCAATGCTGAAAGTAGATATTTATAGCTATGTCCCCCCCAAATGAAACCAGAGGTGGGAAAGCTCATGGTCAGTCTTCCCCACCCCCTAATTCCCTAATCCTTTTCATTAACTGAGGCCCTTATGGGCAACTAAGGAACACTTCAGGGTTCCATCCCAGCACCAATGATGAGTGAGCCTGTTACATGTGGCGATGATGATTGTGAAGTCTGTGTTCACCCCTCAGTGAAATCTGTGAAATCCCTCATGGCATGATCAACGTGTGCAACATCAGGAAAGTGAGGGCCTGCTGAGTGCACTCCTTCTTTCCCTTATTGCCAAACCTTCAATTCCTTTTTCACCTTGACCTCCACTTTGAAAACTTCCTCCTGCCATTACTTACTTGTGGCCTGAGCCACTCCCTGATCCTGAGCCTCCAGTCTCCTTCTGGCAGCAGCCATGACTTGTCCAGTTCCCAGCCAAAAGAACTGCCAACCCCTGGTTGGCCAGTAGATCTTAGTACACAGGGTTTCCATCCCAGGGTTTTGGATTCCAGGAAAGACCTAGTGCTGGAAATGTTTGTATAACGCTTAATATAGGCCCTGTACTTCCATAAATCGAACCCTATGTTTCTTATGAGTGAGTGTTCAGATAAGTGAGGTATGGATGCTAGGGCAGTTGCTTGCTCCTCCTGCAGAATGTGGCAGGTGGGAGACATGGCACATGTCTCCGCTGGCTACATCTGTGGGAAGTGCACCCAACTCCAGCTCCTTGAAAACCGTGTTAGGGAATTGGAGCTGGAGCTGGATGAAGTACGGATCATTCGGGAGGCTGAGGGGGTAATTGAGAGGAGTTACCAGGAGTTGGTCACTCCTAAGGCTCAGGACAAGGATAGATGGGTTACAGTTAGGGGGAGGAAAAGGGACAGACAGACAGTGCAGAGATCCCCTGTGGACATTCCCCTCAGCAATAAGTATACCGTTTTGGATACTGCTGGGGGGGGATGACCTACCAGAGGAATGCCATAGTAGTCAGTTCTCTAGCACTGAGCCTGACACTGTGGCAAAGAAGGGAAGGGGGCAGAATAGAAAAGTACTCGTGGTAGGGGACTCGATAATGAGGGGAATCGACAGGAGATTTTGTGGTCAGGATCGGGATTCCCGGAAGATATGCTGCCTCCCTGGTGCCAGGGTCCGGGACGTCTCCGATCGGGTGCATAAGATTCTAAAAGGGGAGGGTGAACAGCCAGAAATTGTGTTACATAGTGGCACTAATGATATAGCCAGAAAAAGGATCGAGGATATAAAGAGTGATTTCAGGGAGTTAGGATGGAAGCTGCAAAGCAGGATGAACAGAGTAGTGTTCTCTAGTTTACTACCGGTGCCACGAGATAGCGAGGCAAGGAACAGGGAGCAGGCGCAGCTGAACACGTGGCTGCGCAGCTGGTGTAGGAGGGAGGGCTTCAAATATGTAGATAATTGGGATGCCTTCTGGGGAAGGTGGGACCTGTCCAAGAAGGACGGGTTGCACCTGAACTGGAAGGGGACCAATGTCCTGGGTGGAAGGTTTGCGCGAGTAGTTCGAGAGAGTTTCAACTAGTACGGCAGGGGTGTGGGAACCTGAACTGTATACCGGAGGTGAGAGTTGATACAGATGAAGCAATAGCAAGAGGTAGATCAGTTAGTGGAAAGGATTTTCATGGGAAGGAACCAAGGGATCAGTTAAAGTGTGTTTGCTTTAACACAAAGAGTATCAGGAATAAAAGTGATGAACTTAGAGCATGGATCAGTACCTGGTGCTATGATGTTGTGGCCATAACAGAGACATGGGTTTCTCAGGGGCAGGAATGGTTGCTGGATGTTCCAGGGTTTAGAGCATTTAAAAAGAATAGGGAGGGGGGAAAAAGAGGAGGGAATGTAGCACTACTAATCAGAGAGGGTATTACAGCTACAGAAGCTTCCATTGTCGAGGAAGATCTGCCTACCGAGTCAGTATGGGTGGAAATTAGGAACAGCAAGGGAGCAGTCACCTTGTTAGGGGTTTACTACAGGCCCCCCAATAGCAGCAGGGAGATGGAAGGAAGCATAGATCGGCAGATTTTGGAAAAGTATGGACGTAGTAGGGTTGTTGTAATGGGTGACTTTAACTTTCCCAATATTGATTGGAACCTCCTTCGAGCAGAAGATTTGAATGGAACTGTTTTTGTAAGGTGTGTTCAGGAGGGTTTCCTAACTCAGCACGTTGACAGGCCGACGAGGGGAGAGGCCATTCTAGACTTGGTGCTCGGAAACGAGCCGGGGCAGGTATCAGATCTTTAGATTAGATTACTTACAGTGTGGAAACAGGCCCTTTGGCCCAACAAGTCCACACCGCCCCGCCGAAACGCAACCCACCCATACCCCTACATTTACCCCTTACCTAACACTACGGGCAATTTAGCATGGCCAATTCACCTGACCTGCATGTCTTTGGACTGTGGGAGGAAACCGGAGCACCCGGAGGAAACCCACGCAGACACAGGGAGAACGTGCAAACTCTACACAGTCAGTTGCCTGAGGCGGGAATTGAACCCGGGTCTCTGGCACTGTGAGGCAGCAGTGCTAACCACTGTGCCACCGTGCCGCCCCCATCTTGTGGTGGGAGAGCATTTTGGTGATAGTGACCACAACTGCCTCACATTCTACATAGCTATGGAGAAGGAGAGGATTAGGTAAAATGGGAGGATATTTAATTGGGGAAGAGGAAACTATGATGCAATTAGACATGAGTTAGGAAGCATGGACTGGGAGCAATTGTTCCAGAGTAAAGGCACTATAGAAATGTGGAGACTGCTTCAGGAGCAGTTGTTACAAGTGATGAATAAATATTCTTGCCTCTGAGACAGGCAAGAAGGGGTAAGATAAAGGAACCTTGGATGATGAGAGCAGAGGAGCTTCTCGTCAAAAGGAAGAAGGTAGCTTACATAAGGTGAAGGAAGTTAGGGTCAAGCTCAGCTCTAGAGAACTACAGGCAGGCGAGGAAGGAGCTCAAAAATGGTCTGAGGAGAGCCAGGAGGGGGCACGAGAAAGGCTTGGCAGAACAGATTAGGGAGAACACAAAGGCATTTTACACTTATGTGAGAAATAAAAGAATGGTCAAAGAAAGAGTAGGGCCGATCAGGCATAGCATAGGGAACTTGTGTGTGGAGCCTGAGGAGGTAGGGGAAGACCTAAATGAGGTTTTTTGCTTCTGTCTTTACGAAAGAAACGAAGTTTGTAGTGAATGAAACCTTTGAAGAGCAGGTGTGCATGCTGGAATGGATAGAGATAGAGGAAGCTGATGTGCTGAAAATTTTGTCAAACATTAAGATTGACAAGTCGCCAGGCCCGGACCAGATTTGTCCTCGGCTGCTTTGGGAAATGAGAAGTGCAATTGCTTCACCACTTGCGAAGTTCTTTGCATCCTCGTTCTCCACTGGAGTCGTACCTGAGGACTGGAGAGAGGCAAATGTAATTCCGCTCTTCAAGAAAGGAAATAGGGAAATCCCCGGCAATTACAGACCAGCAAGTCTCACATCTGTCATCTGCAAGGTGTTAGAAAGGATTCTGAGGGATAGGGTTTATGACCATCTGGAAGAGCATGGCTTGATTAAATGCAGTCAACACGGCTTTGTGAGGGGCAGGTCATGCCTCACAAACCTAAGCGAGTTCTTTGAGGATATGACTAGAAAAGTTGATGAGGGTCAAGCTGTGGATGTGGTGTATATGGACTTCAGCAAGGCATTTGATAAGGTTCCCCATGGTAGGCTCATTCAGAAGGCCAGGAGGAATGGGATACAGGGGAACTTAGCTGTCTGGATACAGAATTGGCAGGCCAACAGAAGACAGCGAGTGGTAGCAGAAGGAAAATATTCTGCCTGGAAGTCAGTGGTGAGTGGTGTTCCACAGGGCTCTGTCCTTGGGCCTCTACTGTTTGTAATTTTTATTAATGACTTAGATGAGGGGATTGAAGGATGGGTCAACATGTTTGCAGATGACACAAAGGTTGGAGGTGTTGTTGACAGTATAGAGGGCTGTTGTAGGCTGCAGCGGGACATTGACAGGATGCAGAGATGGGCTGAGAGGTGGTAGATGGAGTTCAAACTGGATAAATGCGAGGTGATACATTTTGGAAGGTCGAATTTGAAAGCTGAGTACAGGATTAAGGATAGGATTCTTGGCAGTGTGGAGGAACAGAGGGATCTTGGGGTGCAGGTACATAGATCCCTTAAAATGGCCACCCAAGTGGACAGGGTTGTTAAGAAAGCATTTGGTATTTTGGCTTTCATTAACAGGGGGATTGAGTTTAAGAGTCGTGAGATCTTGTTGCAACTCTATAAAACTTTGGCTAGACTGCACTTGGAATACTGCGTCCAGTTCTGGTCGCACTATTATAGGAAAGATGTGGATGCTTTGGAGAGGGTTCAGAGGAGGTTTACCAGGATGCTAACTGGACTGGAGAACTTATCTTATGAAGAGAGGTTGACTGAGCTCGGACTTTTTTCATTGGAGAAAAGGAGGAGGAGAGGGGACCTAATTGAGGTGTACAAGATAATGAGAGGCATAGATAGAGTTGATAGCCAGAGACTATTTCCCAGGGCAGAAATGGCTAACATGAGGGGTCATAGTTTTAAGCTGGTTGGAGGAAAGTATAGAGGGGATGTCAGAGGCGGATTCTTTACACAGAGAGTTGTGAGAGCATGGAATGCGTTGCCAGCAGCAGTTATGGAAGCAAAGTCATTGGGGACATTTAAGAGACTGGTGGACATGCATATGGTCACAGAAATTTGAGGGTGCATACATGAGGATCAATGGTCGGCACAACATCGTGGGCTGAAGGGCCTCTTCTGTGCTGTACTGTTCTATGTTCTATGTCTTGTTTTCACACTGCTCCAATAAATACTGCCGCTGCATAATTACATCCAAATTTACAGTCTTAATAATGGTACTGATGCATTTTCAAGCCTCCAATATTCATTAGATCAATGCTTTTGTTTGGGTGCATGTACTTAGTAAGTTAAATGTTTGGCTCATCTGTGGGGGGCAGCTATTAGGAGACTCTGTAGGTAATTGAAATATTAAATAATATAGAAAAAATGTAATCACAAAGATTACTTTAATTTAAACCATCATCTTCAGTCATGTGCAGTGCAAATGGAACTGTGGGTCTAATTCCCATTGCATTCAAGGATGTTGTACATTGCAGTAGTCCTCTGTAGTAAATCTCTGTAAAAAGATCCTAGCAGTTCAGAGCCTCTGTTCAAATGTTGTTTCTAAATGGGTGTTGGTGAACATGCCCTACATGTCATAGAGAGATAGAGATGGAGTGAATTTAGCACCTTGCAAAATAGTTTTACAAAATACAGGTATTACAAGCAATTTACAGCTTGTAATAGCAAATTGGTAAATGTATGGTCCTCTGATTGCTTAACACATGAAATAATGCAAATATTAATTGAATACTGGCATTAATTTCTAACTAGTTGAGTTTGGGTGGGTATATGAATAGGAAGGGTTTGGAGGGATATGGGCCGGGTGCTGGCAGGTGGGACTAGATTGGGTTGGCATATTGGGTCGGCATGGATGGGTTGGGCCGCAAGGTCTGTTTTCATGCTGTACATCTCTATGACTCTATGACTCTATCAGTACGTGAGAATAAAAGTTGCTTGTTTCACTGATTACCAGTTATTTGAAATCTTTAACAGAAGACTGGGGTATTACTCTCTACAACAATATCTGAGCTAAAAGTTAACAGAACCATTTTTTACCTGCACAACTGGGGTTTACACCAAACATCTGGTCAAGTTATGGTGGCAGAACATGAGAATCCCCAAGAATGCCCAGATGTATGTACACAAACTTCAAAGTACCCAAAATATTTTAAAAATAAGAGAAAATAAAACAATAATTTTCATTTTTTCAAACATTGGAATAGGTAGATATTAACAAATAAATGCTAATCTACAGGGTAACTGATAACCTCTGATTAATGTTTAGCCTTCATTTTACTTCAGAATAAACCCTGTTACAGCAGTTAGCCCTTAAAAAAAACAGAGGGACCAGTTAAATTTATGTCATAGAACAGGCTGAATTCATTTTTAAGAGACTGTGCTCCCTCCAACAGGCCTGGAAGTAGGCACAATTCTCAACAGGGAGAGAAGGGTTGACTGGCAAATTCATAAAGTGACACTCTGGGCCCATTCAAGGAAGTGGTGGCATATTCACTTTAGTTTTTCTACTGGCAGACTCCTGTTTTGGCTCCTGCATTCAGCATTGTAATCCCACTCAAAACAATGAAGACCGAATTAAAATGTTGTAGACAGGACAGAATTAATTTGTTCCATACAAGGATGGTAAGTAAGATGGCATAATAAAATAATGATAATATTCTTCACATACATAGAACAACATAAAGTTGCTGAACCTATCTGATAAACATACATTAAATGTGTCAGAAAAGGTTAGAAATAGTACTTTCCAGTGCAAGGAAGAACTTAGAGGCTGCCAAACAACCTTTCTGACATAGAGTACTTACTTCAGTTGTAAACTATTTTTCCTTCAGATTTTAATTGCTATAGGAGATAAATATTTTTCCCTTGCTTCATTTCACGAGCTTAATCTTACTTAATATAGAACACATTATTCTGACAGCTTCTAATACAGGTGCCACTACCTTTAATAATTCCTCAACCTGATGTAAAGGCGATATGAAATTCCTCGTCTATTCACACAGGTCTAGAGAACACTATGCTGTTTTGTTGCGATTTTATGTGTTCCATAGGCTGTTGCCATTGTCTCCAAAGGTCCACATAAAGTCCATGTGCAAATGTAAAGGAATTGAATGGTGCTAAGATGTTAATAGAGCTAAAATACCTCTGTTAAAGCCATAACTTATCCTTTCCATTATTTTACATTGGGATGAAACAAGACATGTGCAGTGCTGAAGATAGTTTGCAGATTTTTCAGGTAATTTTACCCATTTTACTCACTCAACTGTTTGGTTGATCAAACAGCAGTTAGCAAGTGGCACATCAATCTCATGATTTATTAATAATAGAATCCTTACAGTGTGGAAACAGGCCCTTCGGCCCAACAAGTCCACACTGACCCTCCGAAGAGTAACCCGCCCCAGACCAATGCACCTCATCTACACATCCCTGAGCACTATGGCCAATTCACCTAACCTGCATATCTTTGGATTGCAGGAGGAAACCAGAGGACCCGGAGGAACCCACGCATACACGGGGAGAATGTGCAAACTCTACACATTATAATAATGAAAGTTATGGTTTGGGATAATGTCTCTAATTTAATGCAAAAATTAAAGGAGTAATGAGGTTTGTTTTGAAGTCTACGTGACATTATACCTGGTTAACTTATTTGGTTGAGATGAAAGGAAATCCATATTGTTTTACTGAACGGATATTTAAGATGGAGACACATGGAGACAATGGCAGCAGCCTTTGTACTGGCAGTCTCTAAAGTATCCAAAGTCCCAGAGAAGTGTTGCAAATGTCTTGTTAAAAGATTTGTGCAATACATTGTCTATTTAATTTCAAGATTAAGAAAAGAGTTGGTGTCTCAAGGATAGCTATTCAAAATTTCTTTCTGGATACAGGACCCATGTGATTCCTATTGCCAGAGAGATGCACTTTTAGAGGGAATGCATCTAAGGGGGATAAGCCTAAAAACTTATACACAATGTTGGTTTGTCAGGATCTCAGGAAGAATGAGCAGCTAGAGGTTTAGAAGTCCCAACAGTTCACTACATAGGAGGGCAGGTGAGAAGATATGTTTGGACTGAAATGACCAAATTTGTATGGAGTTGGAAGATTTGCTGAGTTTGTGCTGAAGGGACAATTGCTAGGGTAAACCCCAATTATGAGCATTGGATCCGCGGTGAAACATTTCCAGACTGGGAAGGGAAAAGATGGAAGTAAGCCCTCAGGAACCAAGTTTTCCTTTTAATGGAAAATTGGAAAATGGAAATGGAGACTCACTTTGGAGAACTGAATGTCTATTTAAAAGGCAGTGCAATTTCGGACTATAAAATGAATCTTTTGATTGCTTTAAAACTAAAAGGGGTAAATATGGCTCTGCAATTCAAGTTTGGTCAATGGTAGTTTTTTCTCATCTGTTTATTAAAGTAGAATCTTAAAATGTGAAATCTTGCTGTGTTATCCTTTTCAGATATTCACTAAAACATCAGATGAATTTTAAAAATTACCGACATCTATGGAATCATAACATTACCCGGAGAATATGCAAAATAATAGTAACTGACAGCACATTATTACATTCCAGACTCATTGAAAGAACCATTGAATCCAAGTTCTCTCCAACTGGCACAACCAAGGACTTTATACAACTTCATAGTTGATGTAATCCATTAAAAATGTCTGGAATAAATAGAAGTGGAAATCTCTGGTCCTTCTGGCAGACGCAACCTTGCTTCCATGAGGAATGCAGGAAAAGAGCCAGAAGTCCAGAGTTCTGCTGACTCATGGCATTATGCATGGATTCACACAGTGCTCTGTAAAGGATTCCGCTTTAGCCCACCAATTGCACAGCACTGACACTGGGATACAGCTTGGAATACTGAAGATGGATAAATTTGTCAGGTTAGGGCGCAGCAAACTCCTTAATTCCAGCCTCAGTTCAGCTTCAGTCCATAAAGATTTTATCCATCAACAAAGAGCTTTTGTCCTTAATCACATGTATGCCCAAACGAATCATCTAATTTTCAAAGTTAAAACTCACACAACACCACATCATGGTCCAGCAGGTTTATTTGGAAGCACTAGCTTTTGAAGCCCTGCTTCTTCATCAGGTGGTTGATGACTTGATGAAGGAGCAGTGCTTCGAAAGCTAGTGCCTCAAAATAGACCTGTTGGAATATAACCTGGTCTTGTGTGATTCTTAACCTTGTCCACTCCAGTCCAACACTGACACTTCAAAATCATGTCTAATTTTCAAATTTGACTTGGATCATTATTTTCTGAGGACTGACAATAGATGTCTGGAACAACTTTCTGGACATTTTTGTTCTTTGCAGGTAAATACTCTAAGTGTCCTTCTCATTTTTCAGTGTGAGTTTACAGTTACTATAGCTCCATTGTATTATTCAAATTCACCTTCTGTACTTTCTATCCATTTGGGATTACAACCATCTTCTTCCCATTTGCTGTAATAGAATATACAAGAACATGCATTCTTTCTTCATCCCTATGGAATGTCTTCAATCTCAGGAACCTCATTAAATCCAATGCTCCAATTATAGCATGGTGAGGTGAGATGGAGAGGTTCTGTTGTTCAGTGAGATGGAGAGGTTCTGTTGTTCAATGGGATGGAGAGGTTCTGTTGTTCAGTGGGATAGAGAGATTCTATTAGGCGAACATGAGGACTGCAGATGCTGCATTCCTGATGAAGGGCTTTTGCTCGAAACATCAATTTTCCTGCTCCTCAGATGCTGCCTGACTGCTGTGCTTTTCCTGCAACACTCTAATTTAGAGAGGTTCAGTTGTTCAATGGGATGGAGAGATTCCATTGTTCAGTGGGATGGAGATGTTCTGTTGCTCAGTGAGATGAAGAGGTTCTGTTGCTCAATGGGATGGAGTGGTTCTGTTGTTCAGTGAGTTGGAGAGGTTCTGTTGCTCAATGGGATGGAGTGGTTCTGTTGTTCATTGAGTTGGAGAGGTTCTGTTGCTCAATGGGATGGAAAGGTTCTGTTGTTCAGTGGGTTGGAGAGGTTCTGTTGTTTCTTCACTGTAAGTTGGCCTGCCTTTTGTTTCACCTCCTGCCTTCAATCCAGCAGCATCCAATGCCTTTCTGATAAACAACATTCCGCGGCCAGATTTCAAATCGTTATGGCAACTGAGATTCTCAAAGCACATCTGGATGATGATTATATTGAACAGCTCTAACATGCTTGGGTGACTTTGATTACACTGGAGTTCTCTGGCATGTAACTTGCTAATGGGCCTGGCAACGGTCCCCATCCCAAGGTCTATATTGAGAGCCCCAGTTTATGTGAGTTTATCTGCTCCTAACAATTTTCTCTGTATTGACATTTCCTTCAAACCATATGCAATGTTGTTCATTTGACTCGGTCAGGCAGTTCTGCCATAAACAGAGAAACATTTTCAACATCCAACAACAACAGCATCTTATATTTATAGCACCTTTACTGGAATAAAACATCACAAGGTGCTTCTCAGTAGCATTATAAATCAAATTATTCTGTTGAATAATATTAGATAGTCAACAGCTCAGCGAATGACTGTGAAGGACAGTTTTGACAGAAATTGAAACAGAGCAGAGAGATGGAGAGATGCAGGGACAGAGTTCCAGCAATTAGAGTCAGGACAGCTGAAGAGGCAGCCACCAATGGTTGAGAATTGAAATCAGGAATGCACAAAAGACAGAATTAGAGAAGCACAGATATCTCAGAATGTTACAGGGCCAGAGGAGTTGAAAGAGGTAGAGTCATGGAGTTGGACAGCATGGAAACAGATTCTTCAGTCTAACTCATCTATGCCAACCAGATATCCTAAACTAATCTAGTCACATATGCCAGCATGTGGCCCACAGCCCTCTAACCCCTTCCTATTCATGTACTTATGCAGTTACCTTTTAAATGTGGTAATCATACCAGCATCCACCACTTCCACTGGCAATTCATTCCATACACACACCACCTTCTGTGTGAAAACGTTGCTCCTTGGGTCCCTTTTAAATCTTTCCCCTGTCACCTTAAACCAATGCCCTCTAGTTTTGCACTTTCCTACCCTGGGATAAAGACATTGGCTATTCACTCTATCCATGTCCCTTATGATTTTATAAATCTCTAAAAGGTCACCCCTCAGTCTCTGACTCTCATGAATAAACAACCCCAGCCTATTCAGCCTCACCCTCTATCTCAAACTTCCAACCCTGGAAACATCCTTGTAAATCTTCTCTGCATGTTTCAAGTTTAACAACATCTTTGCTATAGCAGGGAGAGCAGAATTGAATGGAGTATTCCAAAAATGGCCTAACCAATGTCCTGAGGTGCTGCAATTTGACATCCAACTCCTATATTCAAGCACCGACCAATAAAGGCAAGTGTACCAAATGCCTTCTTCACTATGCTGTCTACCTGTGACTTCACCTTCAAGGAACTATGAACCTGCCCTCCAAGATCTTTTTGTTTAACAACACTCCCCAGGGCCCTACCATTAAGTGTGTAAGTCCTGCCCTGATTTACCTTTCCAAAATGCAGCACTCACATTTATCTAAATTAAACTCCATCTGCCACTCCATCGGCCCATCTGATAAAGGTTCCGTTATACTCTGAGATAACCTTCTTCACTGTCCATTACAGCACTAATTTTGGTGTCATCTGCAAACCTACTAACAATTCCTCCTACATTCACATTCAATGCATTTATATAAATGATAAAAATTAGTGGACTGAGTATCAATCCTTGTGGGACACGCTGGTCACAGGCGTCCAATCCAAAACTGAACTCTCCACCACCACTTTCTGTGTCCTACTTTCAAGATAATTTTGTATCCAAATGGCTAGTTCTCCCAGTATTCCATGTGATCTAACCTTGCTAACCAGACTACCATGTGGAACCTTGTTGAACACCTTGCGGAAGTCCATATAAACAACATCCTATCCCTCCAGCAACTTTCCCATCATTGATGTCAAGCTCACACGTCTACAGTTCCCTGGCTTTTTCCTTACCATCTTTCTTAAATAATGACACCACATTAGCCACCCACCGATCTTCTGGCACGTCATCCGAGGCTATCAATGATACAAATATCTCAGCAAGGGGCCCAGCAATCACTTCCATAGCTTCCCACAAAGTTCTGGGATAAACCAGATCAGGTCCAGAGGATTTATCCATCTTTATGTGTTTTAAGATGCCCAGAACCTCCTCCTCAGTAAAATGGACAATTTTCAAGATATCACTAGTTATTTCTCCAAGTTCTCTATCTTCCATGTCCTTCTCCACAATAAATACTGATTGGAAATATTTGTTTCATACCCCACCATCTCCTGCAGTTCCGCACAAAGGGTCCTTTGTTGATCTTTAAGGGTCCTATTCTCTCTTTGATTACTCTTTTATCCTTAATGTATTTCTCAGATCCCTTTGGATTCTCCTTCATCCTATTTGCCATAGCTATCTCATGTCTCTTTTGGTCCTCCTGATTTCCCTCTTGAGTATACTCCAACTGCCCTTAAACTCCTCGAGAGATACAAAAAAAGTGAAGAACAGAGAGATTTGAAAAAAAGATGAGAATTTAAAATCAAGGTGCTACTTAGCTTGGAGCAAACAGGGGTAATTGCTGCTCCACACTTGGTGCAAGTTAAAAACATGAGCATCAGACTATCGGCAGACTTCAAACTTGTGGGAAGTTAGAATGTATGACACCCACCAGAAGGTTATTCACATAGTGAAGCCAAGAGGCAAAGAAAGCACAAATGAGTATTGCAGTGACAGATGAGCTGAAATGGGACAAAGCCAGCCAATACTTTGCCTTCCCAAATTAATAAATGGCTTCAGGCTCAGGTGTTCTCTGTGAAATTAGTCCATCTTCCGACTCACTGACAATTATTTAGAAAGGAGAGAGCAGGATTGAGACCCACAAATGAAAATGTAGTCTGTTCTCCCCACCAATGCTACATGAGCTGCTATGTATTTCCAGCATAGTCTATTTTTATTTCAACCCTCTATTGCTTGCTGACTAAGGACATATGGTAACTATCATAATAATTAAGTGACAGTCTTATCTGGGTCTGACTGACACAGGCTATGGAAAGATTTGTAGAAGAATCAGACAAGGTTCTGGCGAGGCTTATCTCAACATTAGAAGCAGCCCGTTGCATCTTTGATGGTTTTGATGGGCAGTGAGGCGAGAGTTCTCACTAGGCAGTGAATGAGTTGCCAAATAAGAGGGTTGATACCTTGTAAAACACCTCACTAATGTCACAATTAACCTCATTAATACTCAGCTTCTGAGCTTGCCAAAATGTGGAGGTGCCAGTGATGAACTGGGGTGGGCAAAGTTGAGAGTCACACTACACCAGGTTATAGTTCAACAGGTTTATTTGAAAGTACAAGCTTTCGGAGCACCACTCCATTATCAGGTATCTATGTATCCTGTTCCACTAGCTACCCGATGAAGAAGCAGCCCTCCAAAAGCTTGCACTTTCAAATAAACCTGTTGGACTATAACCTGGTGTCATGTGATTCTTAATTTTATCTTGACACACACACACAGAACAAGCTAGACATCGAGAATTCTCCACATGGAAATCAGGGCAGGTACCTGGCAAATTCAGCTCACTGCTTGCTTCAATGAAGCTTCAGGTTAGATACTGGGCACTGACATCTCAATGCCCGCTCCATGGGTACTATCCACACATGCCTCACGTTCACAGACTATGGCACTCAACATGTGACAGTCTCAACAACTGTCCTATCACATCTCTTTCAATATGCTACTTTACTTCAATCTTGCCCCTCACGCTGCACCAGCAACTATCAATGCAATGCTGCTGCAAGAGCACTGTGTGCTCATGGACTGGACCAGACTGTATCTCTGGGCTGTTCAATTGCTCTTTTACTGCCCATTCACTTTGTGCCTACCTGGATGGCCACATATCCTTGACTTGCATTGCCTTGCTTTTTGCTCTTTGACCCCTCATCCAGAGAAATGATCTGTTTAGCCTGCAAAATAATAAACTAGAAACCATTGCCAACCTCTTAAACTACCAGTTTGTCTAGTTGTCCCACAATATAGGCATAAAGCCCATACGCCTCTGCCCATCACCAGTTCTCTGGGCATAAATGTCATCATCAGGTCCCGGCTGCCCCCAGCCCTCCATGTGTAAAGCCTGTCAGTAACACTTTGGCTGCCCTCAGATCATCCGGCATAAAGCCCATCATCAGCCCTGTATTGAACCCCAAACCGCCAGGTGTAAAGTCCATCCCCAGTTCTCTGGCTGTCCCCAGTTCTTCAGGCATAAAGCTATAAAGGGCGGCACAGTGGCTCAGTGGTGAGCACTGCTGGTTCACAGCAGCAGCGACCCGGGTTTAATTCCAGCCTCAGGGGTCCGTGTGGAGTTTGCACATTCTCCTCATGTTTGAGTGGGTTTCCATTGGATGCTCCAGCTTCCTCCCACAATCCAAAGATGTGCGGGTTAGGTGGATTGGCCATGCTAAATTGTCCGTGTTGTTCGAGGATACATAGGTTAGGCACATTAACCTTAGGAAATGTGGTGTTACAGGGAAAGGGTAGGGGGATGGGTCTGGATGGGATGTTCTTTGGAGACTTGGTGTGAACTTGATGGGCCAAACACCTGTTTCCACACTGTGAGGATTCTATAAACTAAAAACAAACCTGGTTCACATTACTGCTGAAATCATACAAAGAACTGCAGATGCTAGGGATCTGAAACATAAAATGGAAATTGCTGGCAAAACTCAGCAGGTCTGTCAGCATCTGTTGGAGGAAAGAGGAGTTAATGCTACAAAACAGTGACTGCGATGAAGGTGGTTATCAGGGTCTATGTGTCATAGGTTGAATGATATAGTTTGGTGTGGAGAGTGTTAGGGTTTAAAGGGATCATGTGGGGTATGAGATAGTATGGGTTGGCATGGATGGGTCATAAGGTGGTAAGGGGCTGGAGGGCTGTTTTCTTTTAATACTTCAACGTAGTGCTAGTGCACAGAGGCCATGAATCATGCAGAAATCCTGATCTGACACCATTTTCCCACAAAAAAAAGAAGAAAGTGCTGTGTTCAAGGTGTGTAGACCATTCCGACAAATGATACATCCACTGTGATAATTCCCTGTACCTACCTGCTGCATAATGTCTAACTGAGCCCTTGGTCCAAACACTATAACTTAGGTGGGTCCATTGGAGGAGCCTTGGAGATCTACTTTACCTCAAAGGTATTGAGTCATACAGCATAGAAGCAGACGGTTCAGCCCAACCTTCTCTCCATTTCACCTGCCGGAGGAACAGCACTGTGAAAGCTTGTGATTTCAAGTAAACCTACTGCACTATAACCTGGTGGCGTGTGACTTCTGACTTTGTCCACCTTATCTATTCCCCTCATGATTTTATAAACCTCTATAAGTTCACTCCTCAGCTTTCCCACTCCAGAAAAATTGTCCTACCCATCCCTGCCTCTTCTTATATCTCAAACCCTCCAGTCTTGGTAACATCCTTGTAAATCATTTTTGCACCATTTAATAACATTCTTCTGCAACATTACTAACCATGCCTCCTATATTCTCGTTCAAATTATTTATATAAATGCTGTATTAGTTTTGCAGGCAGTGCTGGGTGCACATTAATGTGCCCAGTACTGCCTTCAAAACTAATACAACATTCTGTAATGACAATGGCCAAATGACATTTGGGATTACAGAATGATTCCAGTAACAACACTGTGCTCAAATTATAGATTAAAAACAAGAAACAGTGAATTAAAGGTTTTTTTCTGCTCAAATGTACAAAGAAATGACTCAGAATGAAATAAAAGCAAAATGACAGAAAAAGACATGCAGACATGTCTTGGAGCTTGTGGCCCTGGGTTCCCATATATTGTTGGGATCATTGTAGTTGAAATAGAAGCAGATTGACAAATCACCTGTTCAATTCCATGGACTTTGCTGTAATATCAAATACCTGCTGCAATCGCCACATCATTATAAGCGTTGAAATGTATCATATGTTTGGCAAGTGTGGTTTTATTTTCTCATATGGTGATGAAATTAACTATCCATGGCTTGTGTTATCCTCCTATCATTCAGCGATGACTTGCCAACAGCAGTTACTCATCCCACCTGCCACTTGGTGCCAGATTAAACAGGCAGGATTTTCTCAGTCCAGGTGTGGCAGTAATTGAGGAGCAGGAGCAGGGAATAAAGCAGGGAGCCAGAAATAACACATTCCCGGGAGCACTGTAAATTCCCTGAAGTGGGCAGAACTAAGCACCGTTGCAAGGTGACAAGCTGCCAATTGGTATATTAATGGCCCCAGTTAGAGCACACACTCGTATTTTGTGGGGGAATGGAGCAACCTTCTCTGAGGGAAATGTGGAAGCCACGGGCTTGCCACAGGCCACAGTCTGTGAGGTTACAAAACATATCAGCCATGTTCAAATGATAGAGCAGACTTGATGAACCAAATGGCCTAATTCTATTCCTGTACCTTATAGTCTTATGGGCAGGAAAGGCTGACCACAGGCCTTTCAGCCTCAGACCTAATGTCAGTTGATTGTGAGAAGGTGTGGCTTTTGGGTTCATTACTGCTCCATCTAACTAAATGCCCTTCTCTCCAAGCCTGTTTCTATGGAAGTGAAGAGCTCTGGATTGTGTTGCAGCAATAAAACAGTGGAAACTCTACAGATGTTGCCAACAGATGTTTTGCAAGGTACTTACAGCATGGCAACAGGCCATTTACTGGTAGAACAGGGAGGAATGACGTCTGTATCTGTAAAGATAACTGCAAAAATATGGTAAATACTTCACCAGAATGATAAACCAAATTGGTTTTCAACAAGAAAAATCTTGTGTTTAGTTATTTAACAGCTAGAAGTCAAACCTAAACTCTTTTCACATTGAATTATTGCAGGGACCTGAGTGTTGGCTTCTTTCTCATCAGACTTGGTTACTTCGAAAAGAAAAGATTTTGAAAGGACAATGGACTGACCCACTATATCAATTTGTCCTCCTTGGTGATCTTTGCAATATAAACATAAGGCTGATCCCCAGTGGGGTTTTAAAAGTGCAAAATAACAAGACATTTATACTTTTACTTCCACTCCCATTAGTATCTTCTATTCCTTTGACATTACTTCACTACTTTGAATATTAATGATAACAAGGACATACATTTGCTACAAAAGTGTCAGGTGAAATTTTCAATCAATTCTCAGCAAAGGTATTCCTCAGTGCTACAGCGGGCGCACAGAGAGGGGAGCTGGTAGGTAAGCGGAGACCAGTTTAAATTAACGTTTTTCTATTCGCAGTCTGTGTTTTTTTTCAACTAGGAGCGGGAACCCGGAAGTCGTCAACAGAGGCTTCTGGGCAGGTAAGAAGTTTGAGTGGAGAAGGAACCCGAGACACTACACGTGTAATGTCTCCCACCCTCCCTCCTCCTCTAACCTAAAAAAAGGACTCAGTCGGCTGAACAGATAAGCTACTTAGTGTTCTTGTTTTGGAGACTAAGTATAGAGTTATGGCAGCGCAGGCAGTGGAATGTTCCTCCTGCAGGATGTTTGAGGTAGGGGTGACCACCGATGCTCCTGCCGACTTCACCTGCAGGAAGTGCAGCCAGCTACAGCTCCTCACAGACCGCATTCGGGAACTGGAGCTGGAGTTGGATGAACTGAGGATTATCCGAGAGGCTGAGAGGGTGATAGATAGAAGCTACAGGGACATTGTTACGTCAGAGAATAGAGGTAGCTGGGTAACAGTTAGAGATGGGAAGGGGAGGAAGCAGGCAGTGCAGGGAGCCCCGTGGTTGTTCCCCTCAACAATAAGTATACCGCTTTGGATACTAGCAGGGGTAAGCTGCAGTGACCGGGTCTCTGGCACAAGGTCCGGCTCGGAGGCCTAGAAGGGAAAGGGGGAGAGGAGGAAAGCCCTAGTTTAAACTAATTTGGCAGGGGGATGGGATCCGGACTTGTAGTTCAGCAAGTAGGTTAGCTGTTTTTCAGGATGTCTAAGAATGTAGGAAGGCTGTGGAGAAGGTAGCACTGACAGGGAAGACTTGCGGACATAGAGATGGGCTCAAGTGTGTATACTTCAACGCAAGGAGTATCAGAAATAAGGTGGGTGAACTTAAGGCGTGGATCGGTACCTGGGACTATGATGTTGTGGCCATCACGGAAACATGGATAGAGGGACAGGAATGGTTGTTGGAGGTTCCTGGTTACAGATGTTTCAGTAAGATTGGGGGGGGAGGGTAGTAATAAAGGAGGGGGGGTGGCGTTGCTAATTAGAAATGGTATAACGGCTGCAGAAAGGCAGTTTGAGGGGGATCTGCCTTTGGAGGTAGTATGGGCTGCAGTCAGAAATAGGAAAGGAGCAGTCACCTTGTTGGGTGTTTACTATAGGCCCCCCAATAGCAGCAGAGATGTGGAGAAACAGATTGGGAAACAGATTTTGGAAAGGTGCAGAAGCCACAGGGTAGGAGTCATGGACAATTTCAACTTCCCAAATATTGATTGGAAGCTCTTTAGATCA
Source organism: Chiloscyllium punctatum (assembly GCF_047496795.1). Taxonomy (NCBI): domain Eukaryota; kingdom Metazoa; phylum Chordata; class Chondrichthyes; order Orectolobiformes; family Hemiscylliidae; genus Chiloscyllium; species Chiloscyllium punctatum. The sequence continues at coordinate 54,779,053 of NC_092741.1, read as the reverse complement.
AGTAGATTGGACAGGGCAGTGTTTGTGCAGTGTGTCCAGGAAGCTTTTCTAACTCAGTATGTAGATTGTCCGACCAGAGGGGAGGCCATATTGGATTTGGTACTTGGTAACGAACCAGGACAAGTGATGGGCTTGTTAGTGGGTGAGCATTTTGGTGATGGTGACCACGATTCTGTGACTTTCACCTTGGTTATGGAGAGAGATAGGTGCGTGCAACAGGGTAGGTTTTACAATTGGGGGAAGGGTAAATACGATGCTGCAAGACAGGATCTGAGTAGCATAAATTGGGAGCATAGGCTGTCAGAGAAGGATGTCGTTGAAATGTGGTACTTTTTCAAGGAACAGATACGATGTGTCCTTGATATGTATGTACCTGTCAGGCAGGAAAGAGATGGTCATGAGAGGGAACCTTGGTTGATGAGGGAGGTTGAATGTCTTGTAAGGAGGAAGAAGGAGGCTTACATAAGGTTGAGGAAACAAGGTTCAGACAGAGCATTGGAGGGATACAGGACAGCCAGGAGGGAGCAGAAGAAAGGGATTAGGAGAGCTAAGAAAGGGCATGAAAAATCTTTGGCGGGTAGGATCAAGGATAACCCCAAGGTCTTTTATGCGTAATGTGAGAAACATGAGAATGACGAGAATGAGGGTAGGTCCGATCAAGGACAGCAGTGGGAGACTGTGTATTGAGTCGGAAGAGATAGGAGAAGTCTTGAATGAGTACTTTTCTTCAGTATTTACAAATGAGAAGGACTGTATTATTGAAGAGGAGAGTATGAAACGGACTGGTAAGCTAGAGGAGATACTTGTTAGGAAGGAAGATGTGTTGGGCATTTTGAAAAACTTGAGGATAGACAAGTCCCCTGGGCCTGACGGGATATATCCTAGGATTATATGGGAAGCAAGAGAGGAAATTGCAGAACCGTTGGCAATGATTTTTTCATCTTCACTGTCAATGGGGGTGGTGCCAGGGGACTGGAGAGTGGCGAATGTTGTGCCCCTGTTCAAAAAAGGGAATAGGGATAACCCCGGGAATTACAGGCCAGTTAGTCTTACTTCGGTGGTAGGCAAAGTAATGGAAAGAGTACTGAGGGATAAGATTTGAGTATCTGGAAAGATACTGCTTGATTAGGGACAGCCAGCACAGATTTGTGAGGGGTAGGTCTTGCCTTACCAGTCTTATTGAATTCTTTGAGGAGGTGACCAAGCATGTGGATGAGTGGATGTAGTGTATATGGATTTTAGTAAGGCATTTGATAAGGTTCCCCATGGTAGGCTTATGCGGAAGGTCAGGAGGCATGGGATAGTGGGAAGTTTGGCCAGTTGGATAGAGAACTGGCTAACGGGTCAAAGTCAGAGAGTGGTGGTAGATGGTAAATATTTAGCCTGGAGCCCAGTTACAAGTGGAGTTCTGCAGGGATCAGTCCTGGGTCCTCTGCTGTTCGTAATTTTTATTAATGACTTGGAAGAGGGAGTCGAAGGGTGGGTCAGTAAATGTGCAGACGATACGAAGATTGGTGGAGTTGTGGATAGTGAGGAGGGCTGTTGTCGGCTGCAAAGAGACGTGGATATGATGCAGAGCTGGGCTGAGGAGTGGCAGATGGAGTTCAACCCTGTCAAGTGTGAGGTTGTCCATTTTGGAAGGACAAATAAGAATGCGGAATACAGGGCTAACGGTAGGCTTCTTAGTAAGGTGGAGAAACAGAGGGATCTTGGGGTCTATGTTCATAGATCTTTGAAAGTTGCCACTCAAGTGGATAGAGCTTGGAAGAAGGCCTATGGTGTATTAGACCATAAGACCATAAGAAATAGGAGTGGAAGTAAGGCCATTCGGCCCATCGAGTCCACTCCGCCATTCAATCATGGCTGATGCGCATTTCAGCTCCACTTGCCAGCGTTCTCCCCGTAGCTCTTAATTCCTCTAGACAACAAGAACCTATCAATCTCGGCCTTGAAGACATTTAGCGTCCCAGCTTCCACTGCACTCCGTGGCAATGAATTCCACAGGCCCACCACTCTCTGGCTGAAGAAATGTCTCCGCATTTCCGTTCTGAAATGACCCCCTCTAATTCTAAGGCTGTGTCCACGGGTCCTAGTCTCCTCGCCTAACAGAAACAATTTTCTAGCATCCACCTTTTCAAAGCCATGTATTATTTTGTATGTCTCTATTAGATCTCCCCTTAATCTTCTAAACTCCAACGAATACAATCCCAGTATCCTCAGCCGTTCCTCATATGCTAGACCTGTCATTCCAGGGATCATCCGTGTGAATCTCCGCTGGACACGTTCCAGTGCCAGTATGTCCTTCCTGAGGTGTGGGGACCAAAACTGGACACAGTACTCCAAATGGGGCCTAACCAGAGCTTTATAAAGTCTTAGTAGTACATCTCTGCTTTTATATTCCAACCCTCTTGAGATAAGAGACAACATTGCATTCGCTTTCTTAATCACAGACTCAACCTGCATGTTTACCTTTAGAGAATCCTCGACTAGCACTCCCAGATCCCTTTGTGCTTTGGCTTTATTAAGTTTCTCACCATTTAGAAAGTAGTCCATTCCTATATTCTTTTTGCCATTAGCGTTCATTAGCAGAGGGATTGAATTCAAGAGTCGTGAGGTGATGTTGCAGCTGTACAGGACCTTGGTAAGGCCACATTTGGAGTACTGTGTGCAGTTCTGGTCGCCTCATTTTAGGAAAGATGTGGACGCTTTGGAGAGGGTGCTGAGGAAATTTACCAGGATGTTGCATGGAATGGAGAATAGGTCATATGCAGATAGGTTGAGAGTGCTAGGCCTTTTCTCATTGGAACGGCAAAGGATGAGGGGTGACTTGATAGAGGTTTATAAGATGATCAGGGGAATAGAGTAGACAGTTAGAGACTTTTTCCTGGGTACAACAGGGTTACAAGGGGACATAAATTTAAGGTGAAGGGTGGAAGGTATAGGGGGGACGTCAGGGGTAGGTTCTTTACCCAAAGAGTGGTGGGGGCATGGAATGCACTGCCTGTGGGAGTGGCAGAGTCAGAATCATTGTTGACCTTTAAACGGCAATTGGATAGGTACATGGATAGGTGCTTAAGCTAGGACAAATGTTCGGCACAACATCGTGGGCCGAAGGGCCTGTTCTGTGCTGTATTGTTCTATGTTCTATGTTCTATTCTGTCATCATGGCAAAAATGAAGATGGCTGGTTTTAAGTGAATACATGTGTTGGCTTCTGTCCCCAGAAACATTGACCACTGAGAATGTTAGTGCATGTGGGAGGGCCCCTCTTTATGAGAGAAACCTCAAGGAAGTTCAAGCCCAAATTATTTTGTAATGTAAGCTTAGTAAAGGATTCTGGAGCCACACCAGATCCGGGTGGAACTACGGTGGGTAGGTTGGGAAAATTGGATGAAGGAGTGTTCCACTGTTTTCCTGTGGCTTGCTGTTATTTCTAGAATCTTTTCCAAATGTGCTTGAAATCAGAAATAATGGGTGGAGCTTTCAAAAGATGCACAAATTATATTCACAATCTTCTGATCTAGGTTGGAATCTCTGTGTCCTGCAAATGAAAGGTATGGTTTCCCTTGGAAACCATGCCTTCTTTTGCAGCAATAGCAGGCATGTTAAATGTTTAAAGATTCAAAACCTCTTTGACAGACACAGAGAGAAAGTCACTGTGTAAGACAAGTCATGGGGTAGGGTGGCAAGTGGATGACAATATGGTGTGCCATGTGGATGTGGCAGTCAGGTGACAAGAAGAGTGTTTGAGTTGAGTCTGATGATTGCCAATGAGAAGTTTCAATTTCCTGAGAAATTCTGGCAGAGTCAGTTATGCTGGGACTTCATGACACACAACTTCAATGCTTCAGCAACAACCATCCAGAGGATTTGTGTTGATGTATATTTGCAGGGCAGTGACACTGGGTTCCAAAAATGACTGCACATTACTGGCGTTTCAATTAATGCCTGACCAAGGTTTCCTACTTTGTTAAAGTTCCAGACCAGATTCATCAAATCACTAAGCCAGGTTGATAGGGTTATTAAGAAGGCGTGCGATGTGTTAGCTTTATTGATAGAGGGATTGAGTTTCGGAGCCATGGGATCATGTTGCAGCTATACAAAACTCTGGTGCAGTCGCACTTGGAGGATTGCATACAGCTCTGGTAGCCACATTATAGGAAGAATGTGGAAGCATTGGAAAGGGTACAGAGGAAATTTACCAGGATGTTGCCTGTTATGGAGGGAAGGTCTTATAAGAAAAGAGCTGAGGGACTTGAGGCTGTTTTCCTTAGAGAGAAGAAGGTTGAGAGGTAACTTAATAGAGACATACAAGATGATCAGAGGATTAGATAGGGTGGACAGTGAGAGACATTTTCCTCAGATGGTGATGGCTAGCACAAGGGGACATAGCTTTAAATTGAAGGGTGATAGGTACAGGACAGATGCCAGAGGTAGGTTCTTTTCTCAGAGAATAGTAAGGGCATGGAATGCCCTGCCTGCAACAGTAGTAGACTCGCCAACTTTAAGGGCATTTAAATGGTCATTGAATAAACATATGGATGACAATGGAATAGTGTAGGTTAGATGGACTTCAGACTGATTCCACAGGGTTGGCGCAACATTGAGGGCTGAAGGGCTTGTACTGTGCTGTAATGTTCTATGCTCTATGTTCTATGTTCTAAGCTCCTGGGAGAGGGGGATGAACTCATTCTCCTCAGTTATTCATGACTCAAAACCCCTCCCCCAATGATGGTTATAATAAGGTTAATTTTAATGAATGAATGAATTAATTAATGATTTATTGTGACACATACCTTGAAGATGCAGCAAAAAGTGTTTTGTTTCCACAATCTGGTGTTATTTTGAGTTACAATAAGGATGAGAAGAAATTACTCAAATAAAAGTTCAACTTCTGTTCAAATTGTGGTCTCAAACATGGCTTCAGAGCTTCTGCAACGTCTCTGTAAAGTGGGCCTCAAGGATTCCCACTCTGGGACTCTGATGACACCTATTGCCACCACAACCACCTTGCCGCTACCACCTAGAGTCCAGGCTCCAGGGCTACTACTGTAAGGAGTGCTTGCTCTTGACACCACCACTGCCAAGAGTCCAAGCTCTGGGCCTACCACACCAGAAATCCAGACTGCAGGCCTACTGCCACCAGGAGTCCATAATCCAGGGCACCATCACCGCTGCCAGCAGTCTCAATCCAAGCCACTGACGTTGCAGCTACTTCCCCTCCATTACCACTCTGGCCTCAAAGATGAAGAGAAAAGGAAGGAAAGAAACATATGTGGAGAAAATGATGCCCCCGGAGTGGATGGGCTCTAATGAGCCTGAACACTATCTACTGTGCTGGTACCATCTAGAATAGGAGTAAGAGGATCTTTTACCTTGTGGATACCTCTCTCCTGGACCCGAATGAACTTAAGCTTTAAAAGGAGCTCATTTTACCAGACCTTCTCAAATTAACAAAAAGAGTGGGCTTATTCATTACTAAACATGATAAAAAATAGTAACACAACTTACATATGTATAAATAAGAAAAAAAAGAGGTGAGCCCAAGAAGAAAGCAGTTTAAAAAAAGACACAGATTAGTCTGTAAATTGTTCATGAAGAGTGGATTGTTGAATGTGGCAATCATTGCAGTGATCATACCAATGGCTTTGATGTTGGATGAAGTCAATTTTGAGATCCTCAGCTTTCAGGTTGATTGAACCTCTTTTGTGCTGATTCCTTTTGACAGTAACTGACTGACACCAGTGTCAGAGAGCATTGTCCTTTCTTGACCTGCAGTTCAGGTGTGCTTAAACAGCTGTTCTTAGAACTGTGACCCTCCTAACACAGAGTGCACATACTAGGATGCCAGTTTGCTAACATATACAGAGGGCTTTTAATATCACTTTTATTAAATATTTCTGGAAGGGCAATGCACAAAAAATTCTGCAAAGAGTGGCTTTCCATGGAGAGTGCAGGAAAAAAATATCCTTCCTGTTATCTCCTCCAATCATATTTCCACCTCTGTTTGAGGACTCCTTGAAGCTCTCCAAATATGACACTCCATGGGTTCCACACAAGACTTTACCAGGCAGCTACTGAATTTACACTTGCATTCACTTTTGGCTACAGCAGCTTTCCTTTCGTAAAACAAATTTTGGAGTTAAAAGTTAAAATTTTCCATGGTATTTTCAGAGTTTGATCTGTCATCGTGACGCTTCCAAGATTGCTGTGGGACTGAGGAGTGCAGTAAGATGTAATGAGCTGCCTATGTTAAGAATGTAAGTAATAGGTGCAGGAATAAAGCATTCAGCACTTTGAACATGTGTTTAGCATTCAGTAGAATCATTGGTTATCTCAACTATAGTTTCCTGTCTGACTCCAGTGACCCTTGACTCACATGTAGAATAAAAATCTACTTAAATCTGTCTTAAATATATTCAACAGCTCAGCCTCCATAGCTATCTGGATAGACATTTCCAAAGATTAATTGATTTCTGAGAGAACAAACTCGTACTTCCCTCCATCATAAGGTCAGAAGTGGGAATGTTTGCTGATGATTGCACAATGTTCAGCACCATGCAAGACTCCTCAGGTATTGAAACAGTCCATGTTCAAATACATCAAGAGTTGGACAATATCCAGGCTAGGGTTAACAAGTGGCAGGTAATATTCATGTCATGTAGGTGCCCAAAAAGAGAGAATCTAACCACAGTTCCTTGATATTCAATTATATCACCATTACTGAATCCCCCACTATCAACTTCCAGCATATTACGATTGATCAGAAACTCAACTGGATTAGCCATATAAGTATAGCGGATACAAGAGCAAGTTGGAGGCTATGAATTTTATAATGAGTACTTATGTCCTGATATCACAAAGCCTATCCATCATCTGTAAGGCACAAATCTGAAGTGTGATGGAATACTCCCCCACCACCACCAAAATCCCCCTCCCCCCACCACCCCTTTCCTGGATGGGTGCAACTCCAATTACACTCAAGAAGTTTGACACCATGCAGGACAAAACAGCACACTTGATTGGTGCTACATCCATAACAATCAGTCCATTCACTGCAAGCACTCAGTAGAAATAATGTGCACTATCTACACAATGCACTGCAGAAATTCTTCAACACTCCTTAGGCAGTGCTGAAAATGTGTTGCTGAAAAAGCGCAGCAGGTCAGGCAGCATCCAAGGAGCAGGAGAATCAACGTTTCGGGCATGAGCCCTTCTTCACGGGCCCATGCCCGAAATGTCGATTCTCCTGCTCATTGGATGCTGCCTGACCTGCTGCGCTTTTCCAGCAACACATTTTCAGCTCTGATCTCCAGCATCTGCAGTCGTCACTTACTCCTTAGGCAGTGTCTTCCAAAGCAATAACCTTGATCAGCTAGAAGGACAAGAGCAGCAGATACCTGGGAACACCACCAGCAGCAAGTTCCCCACCAAGCCAATAATCATCCTGATTTGGAAATATATTGCCATTCCTTCAGTGACGCTGGGTCAAACTCCTGGAATTGCCTCCCTGACGGGATTCTATGTATAGCACATGGACCTCAACAGTTCAAGAAGGCAGCTTACTAACATAGGGATGGGCCATAAATGCTGTTCGAGACAACAATGCCCACATCCTGTGAGTGAATGAATAAAAAAAAAACTCAATCACAGCTTTCATGGGGGATGCCTTATTCAGAAATAATTCAGATTGTCCTGATACAGAAAACATCCTTTCAACATTTACCCAGCCGAATCCTGCAGAATTTTTCATTGAGATTCCACCTCATTTTTCTAAATACCAATAAATGTAGGCCCAGCCTTAAGACCATAAAACAAAGGAGCAGAACTAAGCTAATCAGCCCCGTCCAGTCTGCTGTACCATTCAACAACATCATGGCTAATCTGATAATCCTCAACTCCACTTTCCTGCCTTTCCCCATAATCCTTGATTCCTTACTGATTAATATCTGTCAATCTGAGCAGTGAATATACTTAATGATCCAACCTTAACAGCCATCTATGGAAAATAATTCCACAAATTCACCAAATAAAAACTGACAGACCTGTGGATGCTGTAAATCAGAAACAAATATAGAGATGCTGGAAAAGCTCATCAGGTTTGGCAGCATCTGTGGAGAGAAATCAGAGTTAACATTTCAGGTTGAGCGACCCTTCTCAGATTTAAAACAGAGCTGAGGAGAAACTGACTTGTCTGAAAGTTTTGTGAATCTGTGGAATTCACTACCTGAACTGTAAGGATTCTATGATTCTCTCTGAAACGTAATGAATGCCAGGCCACAAATTCACCACCCTCTGACAGAAGAAATTAGTCCTCATCTCTGCATGAAATGCTCAACCCTTTATTCTGAGATTTTGTCTTCTGGTCCTGGACTCTCCCACAAGGGGAAATAACCTTTCTGCATCTACTCTGTCAAACCCCCGAAGAATCATGCATGTTTCAATAAAAGGGCACACCTCATTCTTCTCTATTCCAAAAGTCGCAGGCCCAACCTACTCAATATCTCCTCCTAAAGCAGTCCTTCTATATTTGGTTCCAACCTAATGAACCTTCTCAGGACTGCCTCCAAAACAGTACAGTTTTCCTTAGATAAGGGTTCCCAAAATATTCATTGTAGCCCCGCTGTGTTCTGACTAGTGCCTTGTACAGCTTTAGCAAAACCTCCATACTTTTATATTCCATTCCCTTTGAGAAAAGTCATTCATTCAGATTACTTGTTTACCTGTATGCCAATCTTTTGTAATTCATAAACAGGAACAGCTCAATTCCTCATTAACAGTGCATTCTGGAATTACTCTCCATTTAAATATTTTGCTGTTCCATCCTTCCAATTTCCCCACATTGTTCTCCACCTGCCAAACGTTTCTTCATTCAAATAGCTATCACCAAATCAGAAAATGTAACATAACAGAAGGAGATAATTTGGCCTATTGTGCCCACTTCAGCTCTTCAAATAAGTATCATTGCCCAATGCCAATCTCCTGCCTATTTTCCCCATACACTTGCACACTATTTCAATCCAAATAATCATCCAATGCTCTCTTGTATGCCTCATTTAAACCTGACTCCATTATATTTCCAGGCTGTGCATTCCATAACCTAACTACATGCTGTGTGAAAAAGTTGTTTTCTCACAGCATTCTTGCTTTATTGCACATCATTTCAAATCTATGCTTTCCTATTCTTGTTCCTTTTAAAAGCTTTTCCCTATCTATCCTGTCCAGCCTGCTCATGAGTTTGAAAACCTCTACCAACTCTCCTCTCAGCCTTCTTCTCTTCAAGGAGAACAGTCCCAACTTTTTCAATCTATCCTGCTAACTGAAGTTTCTCATTGCTGGAAAAAATCTTGCAAATTGTATTTGCATGCTCTCTAAAGCATTCACATCTTTCCTATAATTTGTTACTTACACTGTCCACGGTACTCCAGCTAAAGTCAAACAAGTATCTTGTACAAGTTCAACACACCTAACACTGTGTATTTTTTTAACTGCTCTCTCCACTTATCCTGCCAGCTTCAATGATTCTTTTGTACATGTGCACTCAGATTCCGCTGCTCTTTTTAGAATTGTGCCCCCTATTTCATATTGACTTTTAATGTTCTTCCTACCAAAGTGCATCACCTCACATTTGGCTGCTTTGAATCTAAATGGCCACATATCTATCCACTCCATCAATTTGACAATGTCTTTTTGGCATTCTGCATTGTTGCCCTCACAGTTTAAAATCCTTCCAAGTTTTGTGTCATTTGCAAACTTTAAAATTGAGTTCCGCACACTAAGATCTAAGTCATTAACATATATAGAGAAAAGCAATATCCTAATACCAGGGAACTCCACTACAAACCTCCCTCCAGCCTGTAAAATATCCACTCAGCCAATTTTTTATCCATGTTGTTACTGAAACTTATATTCCATGAAAGCCTGTTGTGTGGCATTGCATCAAATGCCTTCTGGAAATCCATTTTATAAAACATCTACTGCTGTTACCCTCATCAAGCCTTTCTGTTACCTCTTCAAGAAACCCCAGCAAGTTAATTAAACGCAATTTCCCCTTTAGAAATCCATGCCAACTCTTTCTAATTCATCGACTGTTTTCCGTGCGGCTATGAATTCTATCCAGAATAAATGTTTCTAAAGTCTTTTTCACCAATCAAGTTTAGCTGATTGGTCCATAATTGCTAGGATTGTTCTTATACCTTGTGGAAATTGAAATGTCTAGTAACTCTCCTATATCTACACTGCTTGATACATCCTCTAATAATTTTGTCAAACCCAACTGCACCTTCATAAAACCATGTTGAGTCTGCTTAATTAAAATATGATTCTCCAAATGTCCTGCTATTACATACTTAATAGTGGATTCCAGCATTTTCCCAATGCTAGATTTCATGTTAACTTGTGTATAGTTTTCTGGCTTCTGTCTCGCTCATTTCTTGAATGGAACAATGATCAACAGGCAATACTTTGCATTAGTTAGGGGTGTAATGTTTCTTTAAATCTAGAAATAAACTTCTCAGAGCTGGAAGCCATTCAACACATGTCTCAGACCAAGGATCTGACACCATTTACTTGTCCCCTTTAGAAGCAGACTTTCAAATGGATGGGGAAATCTAGTGCTGAACGGTTGGTTAGGGAAAAATTTAGCTAATTCTGCAAATCAGACCAGGTCAAAGATATCGGTTTGGGATCTGCTCAAAGTTTTCCTGACAAGTCTTCCAAGGTAAAAAAGAAACATTCAATTTTAACTTTCCAGTATATCCCTTAGGCACAAACAATTTTGGAGGTTAGATTGTATAAAACATAGATTGTCTGCCTGCCAATTTGAAAACAAAACTCATTCTTCATCTTAAAAGCAATCAATAAGGCAATCTAATCTGTATTTTTTTTAACTTCCTTTAATTGTCCATAAAGAATGGTAACTTTATTAGTAAAGTCCTTGTCATTATCCCCCATTAAAACTTTCTAACTTTCTTGCTGTGTTTATTTAGTCTTTTCACTGAACCATCCCCAGTCTCTTTCACTGAGGCTTATTCATCTTGTCACAACAAACTTCTCTACTACCATCCAACACACCAGCAACCCATCCTCACTGACTGCCACTGTATATTTTGTCCAGGATTATCTTAAGATAAAAGTTTACCTTGTCTTCTCAATCAAAAGCACAATTCCCTGCCAAATTCGCCTACTCTCTCCATCTGCATCAGCATGATGGAAAATGCTAAAGGAAAACTGTGTCTCTGAAGTCAAGGCTGTGTGGTCAATTGATTTCATATTCTGTTTTCTCCTCCTCTGTTCTCAGTATCAATGGCAGCAGATTAACTAGGACTGCCCTGAGCTTGAGAAGCTTCATGTCTCTCTTAACTTCTTGGGGAGACAGGAAAATATTAGTAATGTCACTGGTCTGCCAATCCAGAGCTCTAGGTTAATGATGTGGCAACAGGAGCCTTATAGCAGTTGGTGGAATTTAAATCTAATTAATGAAATCTGGAATTCATAACTAATCTCAGTCATGGTGACCAGGACATGAACACCAATTGTCATAAAGCCATCTGGATGGCTTACTTCTTTTAGGGAAGGAGATTTGATACCCTTACCTTGGCTGAACCACACATGAATCCAGATCCACAACAATGTAGTTGACTCTTAACTAACGTCTGAAGTAGTCTAATAAGCTATTTATTTTCAAGGGTTTGGGAAATAAATTCTGCTTTGCCAGTGACACCAACATTGCATGAAATAATCTTTTAAATAAACTCTGATAGCTTTCCTCAGTTACCCAGTGTAATAGCATAAATTACTTATAGCCATTTTTGCCCTGTACCTGGGGAATTTGTTCACCTCACATTACGATGGGCAATGAGAATGTGGACTTCAACAGTTTCCTCCTTTCCCCTTCCCCCACCTCACCTAGTTCCAAACTTCCAGCTCAGCACAGTCCCCATAACTTGTCCGGACTTTTCCTACCTGCCTATCTCCTTTTCCACCTATCCACTCCACCCTCTCCTCCCTGACCTATCACCTTCATCCCTTCCCCCACTCACCTATTGTACTCTATGCTACTTTCTCCCCACCCCCACCCTCCTCTAGCTTATCTCTCTACGCTTCAGGCTCTATGCCTTTATTCCTGATGAAGGGCTTTTGCCCGAAACGTTGATTTCGCTGTTCCTCGGATGCTGCCTGAACTGCTGTGCTCTTCCAGCACCACTAATCCAGAATCTGGTTTCCAGCATCTGCAGTCATTGTTTTTACCTCAATGAGAAGACTCCAACCGAAACTTCAGCCTAAATATTTTCACTGTTGCTTCTTTTTCCCGTGTTGGAAGCATTCTCAAAACTCTCATAGTGCTTCTGTTCAATGTCTGACAGTGGTCATGTGAAAGGTATTAATCAAGTATAAATCATTGGTGATACCAAGTGAAATAATCCCACAGAGGCCAGTATCCTGTGACCAAGTCATGCTTTATTTACACATCAAAACTCCTTGACAGTGATCCAGCTCTCTCAGAGCCAGCTGTCAGAGTGTCAGAATGTCTGACCCTCCTGTTCTTATCTGTCAGCCAGGGCTCCCTGATTAGATCAGATTAACAGGCCAAATCAGGAAACTCATATTTTATGTCGTCCACCTAGCTGACCTCATTACAATAAGTGCATTTACATTTTTGAAAATCTCTGAAATCCTGCATCAGGGGCTGGTGTCTCTGGGAAGCACATTTCGGAAACCAAGGGTATACAGTCAATGATTTCCAATGCATTATAATTAATAAACAGAAAATCATTAGTTGCCTACTCGAAGCTCCCAATATACATCCCTGCTGAGAAAGTCAAGTTGCAGAACCACTATGCAATCCAATCTTTAACTTGCCTTTTATTCATGTTTCTGATTTTATTACTGACCGGTTGTAACAACACAATCTCTGGTCAAAACGAATTATTGCTCACTTACATTGTTAAATTTAACCAAAGTCACATTTTAGCTTTAGCACCATCTTGTGTTGCATTCAAATTTATCAAAGGTAGAAGTCAATGTAGATGCTACAAAATTCAGGATTTGAACTGTTTTCCTCCTAAATAATATTCAGTCACTTTTAACTGTGAAGCTATGCAGTGTGAAAGTGACATTATCATCATTATTAAATATGTCAATTAAAATAGCTTTCACAACAAGTTTTGTTTTTGGAGGAGTGTTTGATGTTTTCTAACCATTAGTTATTCCAATTCCTTCAGGATTCCTTAAGCAAAGCTAAGGTGGATAAATTCTCTACCCACAAATTCCTGTTAGGCAACCATTTCTGATTCCAAGCAATTTAATTAACCTCACAGATAGATGTATTTTAAATCTTAACAAACTCATAAGTCTTTTATGAAGGCAAAAAGGAAAAGGCATTACTCAGTCAGAAGTATTTCATAGCAAGTACAGTGTCCGGTTGACTCAGGTCTGGAATTGTAGACTTTGATGGGTTATACATCCCCCCGACCCAAGACAAGTTGAATGACATCATAGATTGTAAATCTATTGAAAAATAAATAATACCTGTAATGTTATAGACTGGAGTTGCTTCCAGTTACCTAAATACTGTGATTTTATATTTCAAACCTGAATCACCAATTGTTTTAGATGAACATCTGCTTTTCAATCACAGATGGTCTTCAAATGGCATTTAAACTGCTGCCCACAACTTCTTAGTTTTATAGGTTCCCAAAGTGACATGGGGAAACGCTTAGAAATAAATGTGTAAATATATTTATGCTTTTCATATGTGCTGTGGCAGAACTTTTGACCATAAGCTTTTAGTTATATTTCAATCAATGCCAAAAACAACAAAGTAGCTGCAATAAACAGTATTAAACAAAAGTGAAAGAATTGAGACAGATTTCAAAATATTTCTCCTATAACCAAGATTCTGGCCAATTTACACATAGTCACATTCTGTATAATATTGGTTTCCTGACAAGTATTTTCAGGCTAGACACCAAATTACACAAAGTTAAAGGTATCACCATTTTGTAGTTGTCAACCTGAGCAGAATACTGTTGTCTCCATTTTCTGAATTTGAGTCATCAAGATAAGATTAAAATTCATCTGACAATTATCAGTCGGTTGAGAATCATAGATTCTACAACATAGAAAAAGACCCGTCGTCCCATTGTGTCTGCATCTCATTTGTGTACGCTGTTGGATCTTCTATTGACTGCACCGTTGCATCTACAACGCATTAAAACAAACTGCTATGACTCTTTTGCTGACCAAAGGTGAAGAATCACACCAAATGTTTCAGCTTTGAATCCTGTCGCCATTCTAAGCTGTCTGACACTATTACACTATAGCACGAGAAAATATTGTTGACACATATGTTCTGCACAACACACCATAGATGTGTCATCAATGCTTTAGGCGTGAGTTTCTTCGATCTTTTTAATGGTAGCATACCCAAGCCCCACATGGACCTTTTGCATAAAGATATCATTCACTCATTACATCCCTACAATACACAGCAGGGTGAAGGTGAGACTATACAACGTAACTATACCCAAAGGCACCTGCTTCAGGCCAAAGGGTGAAAAGATCTTTAACACACCCAAACACTCCCCATTTTCAACCATTTATTTCACAGGCTATTTTCACTAAGACTTGGATTTAACCATAGCCGCAGTCGACCAGCACCAACCCCTACCCCTCATACCACTGTCCCCTCCCACGGTCCTCACAATATAACAGTCCCAGCTCTCTCTCTCTCTCTCTTTCCCCCCCTCCATCTCGCATCATTCCTGTTACTCAGCACACCTTAGTAGAATGCATGACATTTACTGTGGCCATAGCTCTGCCACCATTATGGAAGAAGAGGAACAACAGCATGTGGAGAAAGGAAGACTGAGGCAGAATTACCAAAGACATTGGCCATAAGACCATAAATTAAAGAAGCAGAATTAGGCCATTCAACCCATCGCATCTGCTCCATCATGGCTGAGATGTCTCTCAACCCCAATCTCTTGCTGTCTCCCCATAACCATTATTAATCTCAACAATGCTTGTCCAGGTGGCACAGAACTCCTTGGGTGAAGCTGTCCTTGCACATATGGATGGCCACCTTTCTACAGATCATCAGGCTCATGTCACCACCATGGAACAGTCACAATGAAAGTGGCCACTATCCTGAACTGAATCATTTCAAGGCTGACTGTGATATCGACCAGAAATCAATCCCATCTCCAAGAGAGTTTGCAGATCTTCTTGTGAAAGATTGACAAGAAGCAGGCCTTCCATGAAGTCCTATGAATGCAGGTACCATGTGAGACTGCTCACAGTTCATGAACGAGGAACTTCAGATGAAGGTGGAAGATATTCTCAGTGAATCAAATGCATAAGTGTTGAGAAAAGAACTTCCGCACACTGCTCTTGTTATCCCCAAATACACTAATGCATTCTTGAGAGGTGGATGTTGCTAGTGACACAAATGTTTATTGTTCACCTTGACTTGCCCTATACTCTGCACAAAAACAAAGGGAATAGGAACAGCAGGAGGTTCTTCAGCCCATTGAACCCACTCGACCATTCAACATAATCATGGCTGATTCTTTGTATCAGTAGTCTACTCCTGCTGTCTCCTTGACACCTTTAGCCTCTAGAAATCTATTTATTTCCTTCTTAAGAATATTTAGCAATGTGGGCTCCACAGCTTTCTGTGGGAGACAATTCTGCAAGAAGGGCTGAAAAAGGGCTGATGCCCGAAACGTCGATTCTCCTGTTCCTTGGATGCTGCCTGACCTGCTGCGCTTTTCCAGCAACACATGTTCAATTCTGCAAGTTTGCTATCCTGAGAATGACAAAATCTCTCCTCAACTCAGTCCAAAATGGCCGACAGTACATCTTGAGACCGCGAACTCAGGCCAGGGGCAACACCACACCTGTGTCCAACCTGCCCAGCCCTGCCAGAATTTTACATGCTTGAATGAGATCCGATCTCATTCTCCAATGAAAACAGGCCCAGTCAACCCAATCTCTCCTCACATGGCAAACTGCCACCTGAAGAATCAGTGTTGTGAAACTGCAATCCCTCCATGGCAAGTATATCCTTTCTTCAGTAAGGAGATCAAAACACCAAGGCCCTTTACACCTGTAGTAAGATTTCCTTGCCCTTCTACTCAACTCCTCCTGCAATAAAGATCAACGTAACATTTACCTTACTAACTGCTTGCTGCCCGCCTACTTTCATTGACTAATGTACAAGAACACTCAAATACCCTTTGTTCATCAACCTTTCCCAATCTTTCATCATTTAAGTAAAACTCGACCATTCTGTTTCTCCTACCAAAGTGGGCAGTGTCACACGTATCCATTTCGTACTGCACCTGCAATGCATTGGCCTACTCACTTAATTTGTTGAAAACAACTTGAGAGAAAGAGAGAGAGAGCGAGAGAGAGCGAGAGAGAGACAGACAGACAGACAGAGATGAGAGAGAGACAGAGAGAGAGGGACAGTAGCTTTTTATTTGTCATTTCTACCATATACAACTGATACAGTAAAAATGAGACAGCATTCCTCCAGGACCGAGGGTGCTACATGGACAGCATAAGCTACACAATCGTATTTACCATAAAGTGCATAAGAAGTGCAAAACACACAAGCTAGAGTGCAATAGAGGGATGATAAATAATAGATACCTTTCTGCCAGCATTTCAAAGTCGTGCAAAGGATTTCAGATGGAAAGAGTCAGATCACACTATATTAAGGAGCCTGGTGACTTGAGGGAAGAACCTGTTACACAGTCTGGCCATGAGAGACTGAATGCTCCGGTATCTTCTGCCAGATGGCAGGAGGGAGAAGAGTTTGAGTGAGGGGTGTCTGTGGTCTTCCACAATGCTCTTAGCCTCTTGGATGGTGCATGTGGTGCAAATGTCTGTAATGGAGGGAAGAGAGACCCCGATGATTTTCTCAGCTGTCCTCACTATCCGTTGGAGGGTCTTACAAGCAGAGATAGTGCAATTCCCGAACCAGGCAGTGCTGCAGCAGCTCAGGGTACTCATCGTAGAATGTGGTGAGGGTGGGGTCCAGGAGGTGAGCTATCCTCAACCTACACAGAAAGTAGAGACGCTGCTGGGCTTTCTTGGCTATGGAGCTGGTGTTGAGGGTCCAGGTGAGATTCTTCAAAATGTGTACGCCAAGAAATTTGGTGCTCTTCACAATCTCCACGGGGGAGCCATCAATGTCCAGTGGAGAGTGATCGCTCTGTGCCCTCCGGAAGTCAACAACCAACTCTTTCATTTTGTTCACATACAGAGACAGGTTATGGGCTCTGCACCAGTCCGTTAGCCACTGCATCTCCTCTCTGTATGTTGACTCATCAATCATGCTGATGAGACCCATTACAGTTGTATCATCAGCAAACTTGATGATATGATTCGACCTGTTTACCACTGCACGGTCGTGTCTCAGCAGGCTCAACAGCAGTGGACTGAGCACACAGCTCAGTGTGATGGTGTTGGAGATGTTGCTCGCAATCTGGACTGACTGAGGTCTCCCAGTCAGGAAGTCCAGGATCCAGTTCCACAGGGCGGTATTTAGGCTCAGCAGACTCAGCTTTCCAATCAGGTGCTGAGGAACGATAGTGTTAAATGCAGAACTGATGTCTTTGTGAACAGTAGTCCAATGTAGATGTCCTTCTTCTCCAGGTGGGTGAAGCCCAAATGGAGGGTGGTGGAAATGGCATCATCTGTTGAGTGGTTGATTCAATACGCGAACTGCAGGGTGTCCCGTGAGAGGGGCAGCAGGGTCTTAATATGACTCATCACGAGCCTCTCGAAGCATTTTATGATGATGGGTGTTAACGCAACAGGGCGGTAGCCATTGTGACAGGATGCTGAAGACTTCTTCGACATGGGGGCGATGGTAGCTGCTTTGAAGCACGTTGGAACTATGGTGCAGCTCAGGGGGATGTTAAAGATGTCCGTGGGAACATCCACCAGTACATCAGAGCATTTTCTGAACACTCTGCTAGGGATGTTGTCTAGTCCAGAAGCCTTACGTGGGTGACTACATTGGGCTTTCCTCACATTGGTCGTGGTAAAACACAGCACCTGGTCATTGCAAAGGGGGAGTGGACTTCCTTGCTGCCACATCATGTCATGCCTCAAACTGCATAAAAAGTCACTCAACTCATCTGGGAGGGAGGCATCACCAGCACAAGCAGGCAATGCTGTTCTGTGGTTGGTGACGGCCTGGATGCCCTTCCACATGCTCTGCGTGTTGCTGCTGTCTTAAAAGTGGCTGTGTATTCTCTGTGCATGTGCATGCTTTGCCTCTTTAATGCCTGGGTCAGGTTGGCTGTTGCTGTTGTTAGCGCCACTTTGTCATCTGCTCTGAAGGTGGGTCCTCAGCAGCGCACACACCTTTGCAGTCATCCATGACTTCTGATTAGTCAGTTTTCTTCCTCCTTTTTTAAATAGTGGGGTTTTATTTTACAACCTCCAATGTGACAGAACTAATTTTTGGAAGATGATAAGCAGCTTGTGTAATATGGCCACATATTTTACTCCCCTGGGATATTGATTATCAGCTTTCAGCTCCATTAATTTCTCCAGCACTAATGTCTTTCTACTTCTAATGTCCTGCAATTCCTCATTCTCCATACTCCCCTTGCTTCCCCAATATTTTAAGGAAGTCCCTTGCATATGCTTCGAGGAAGGCTGCAGGTAAATAGTTGTTTAATTGTTATGCCATTTCTTTGTTCATCATTATCAATTCTCCCCCTTCAGTGACTAAAGGGCCTAGACTTATCTGCACTATACCTTTTGTTTTTACATACTTTTTACATATTTAAATAGTTATGGAAACTTTTACAATCCATTTTCATACTCTGTTCAAATTTTCATATTTTTCCCTCAATCAAACTTTTGATCCTCCTTTGCTGAATTCTAAACTGTTCCCATACCTCCAGCTTGCAAATTTATGTGATTCCTCTTTGGATCTAATATTATCCTTCATTTCTGTTGTTAGGTATGGTTGGGCCACTTTTTCTGCTGTGCTCTTTTACCTGAATGAATGAATAACTTCTGCAGTGCCTACATTCCTTCTTTAAATATCAGCCATTGCCTTTCCCTTGTCATACCTCATAATGAAATTAAAAACAACGAGGTAAAAACAATGACTGCAGATGCTGGAAACCAGATTCTGGATTAGAGTGGTGCTGGAAAAGCACAGCAGTTCAGGCAGCATCCGAGGAGCAGGAAAATTGGTGTTTCGGGCAAAAGCCCTTCATTAGGAATACAGGCAGAGTTCCTGAAGGGTGGAGAGATAAATGAGAGGAGGGTAGGGGTGGGGAGAAAGTAGCATAGAGTACAATAGGTGAGTGGGGGTGGGGATGAAGATGATAAGTCAGGGAGGAGAGTGGGGGAAGGTAGCAAAGAGTACAATGGGTGAATGGGGGTGGGGATGAAGGTGATAGGTCAGAGAGGAGGGTGGAATGGATAGGTGGAAAGGAAGATAGGCAGGTAGGACAAGTCATGGGGACAGTGCTGAGCTGGAAGTTTTGAACTGGAGTGAGGTAGGGGAAGGGGAAGTAAGGAAACTGGTGAAGTCCACATTGATGCCTGGGGTTAAAGTGTTCCGAGGCGGAAGATGAGGTGTTCTTCCTCCAGGTGTCGGGTGGTGAGGGAGCAGCGGTGAAAGAGGCCCAGGACCTCCATGTCCTCGGCAGAGTGGGAGGGGGAGTTGCAATGTTGGACCACGGGGCAGTGTGGTTGATTGGTACAGGTGTCCCGGAGATGTTCCCTAAAGCGCTCTGCTAGGAGGCACCCAGTCTCCCCAATGTAGAGGAGACCGCATCGGGAGCAACAGATACAATAAATGATATTAGTGGATGTGCAGGTGAAACGTTGATGGATGTGGAAGGCTCCTTTGGGGCCTTGGAGTTACCCAGTCTATCACAATCAATTCACACCACCCCTCCCCCCCCCCAATACCTTTGTAGTTTCATTTATTTAGAATTAAGCCCCAAGCATTAAATTGCATCACCTCTGTTTCTATTCCAATGAAGAATTCCATCATGTTATGGTCACATCTTGCGAAAAGATTTCTCATGACAATATTGTTAAGACCATAAGATGTGGAGCAGAATTAGTCCATTTAGCCCATTGAGTCTGCTCCACCATCTGATCACTTAATTAGCCCCTTCTCATTGCACAAAGGCAAATCAAGGTACAGAACGCCCCTGGTGCTCACCTTCCACCCTACCAACCTTTGTATAAACCAAATCATCCACCGACATTTCCACTACCTCCAAACAGACCCCACCACCAGGAATATATTTCCCTCCCCACCCCTTTCCGCCTTCCGCAAAGACCATTCCCTCCGTGACTACCTTGTCAGGTCCACACCCCCAAACAACCCACCCTCCCATCCTGGCACTTTCCCCTGCCACCGCAGGAACTGTAAAACCTGCACCCACACCTCCTCCCTCACCTCTATCCAAGGCCCTAAAGGAGACTTCCACATCCATCAAAGTTTCACCTGCACATCCACTAATATCATTTATTGTATCCGTTGCTCCCAATGCGGTCTCCTCTACACTGGGGAGACTGGGCACCTCCTAGCAGAGCGCTTTAGGGAACATCTCCGGGACACCCGCACCAATCAACCACACCACCCTGTGGCCCAACATTTCAACTCCCCCTCCCACTCTGCCGAGGACATGGAGGTCCTGGGCCTCCTTCACCGCCGCTCCCTCACCACCAGATGCCTGGAGGAAGAACGCCTCATCTTCCGCCTCGGAACACTTCAACCCCAGGGCATCAATGTGGACTTCAACAGTTTCCTCATTTCCCCCCCCACCTCACCCTAGTTCCAAACTTCCAGCTCAGCACTGTCCCCATGACTTGTCCGGACTTTTCCTACCTGCCTATCTCCTTTTCCACCTATCCACTCCACCCTCTCCTCCCTGACCTATCACCATCATCCCATCCCCCACTCACCCATTGTACTCTATGCTACTTTCTCCCCACCCCCACCCTCCTCTAGCTTATCTCTCCACGCTTCAGGCTCACTGCCTTTATTCCTGATGAAGGGCTTTTGCCCGAAACGTCGATTTCACTGGTCGTTGGATGCTGCCTGAACTGCTGTGCTCTTCCAGCACCACTAATCCAGAATCTGGTTTCCAGCATCTGCAGTCATTGTTTTTACCTCGTTAAAAAAATCTTGCATGTACTTCTGTAATTTATCTGCTGCGGTATTATTGCTAATTTGGTTTGCCCACTCTAAAGGGAGATTTATGTTCCCCTTTGTGTCTGTTCTGTTATAACGCATGTTTCTTCAACATGGATTGGCTTTAATGCAGTTGAAGAGTTTGAACCTTTATTTGCAGAAGGTGAACTTTCCTTCCCGGTATTGGCGATAATATGATTCTGGCCCCATGAATTTAATTGGCATGGTTATTGCGTGATTTTCTTATAATGCGAGATCGCACGAGAATGGAATTATCATATTATATCAGAACTAACTGTATTACTGTAGCACCCTTGTTGTATGTTTTTCAAATTTCCTGTTTACTGTCATGCCCTCCTTTACCAATAATAGTTGGAGTCCTATAGACAACTCTTGCCGATATTTTCTGCCTTTCTTAATGCCATCCCGTCTGATTCCACATCCAGATTTCTCACGTCCTTTCTCACTGTTGCAGCAATTTCATTTTTCACTGATAGCGCTATCCCAGCTCTTTTTTCCTTTCAGCCTGTTCCTTCTCAGAGTGAAGATCCTTGGATGTTCAGTGCCAAGCCTTGGTCACCCCACAGTGATGTTTTCATGATTGTAATCATATTGCATCAGTTTACAGCTATTCACAAACCCATTGCAAGTGCTCCATGCATTCACATGTATTACCTTTAAACTTGCCTTTTTGACATTTTCACAGAACTCTTTTAGTTTGCTATGAGTCCTTGTTTACTCTGCCTTCGATTTTGGCTTTCTACTTTTCCATCTTTCATTCATATCTTTGTTTCCCTCACTGTTATCTCTCTGCTCAGGTTTATAGGCTCTTGCTATTCCAGTTTAAACCTTTGCCCACAATATGCTTCTATGCTGAATTGACCCAAAGCCACAGCTGCTTGCTGCATTGTTAGAACATGACAGAAGAATTTACACCACTAAATGAGAATTAATTTACAAGAAAACTCACATGCTGGTGAATGGAGTAACTTGCTGGCACGTCAATGAAGTAAAATGCATCAAACAAATTTAGGCCTTGCCCTAACAAAAATAGCTTTTGGAATTTAACTTGCCAACTTACATAGAATTACATAGAAATTACAGCACAAAAGCATCAACACACAAGGGCTATGCCAGGGCTTATACTCATACAAGTCTTTCTATTGCCTTCCTTCATAAACAGCATATTCTTCTATCCCTTTCTCCCTAGATAGTTTCCCTTTAACTTGCAAAGTAAAACAATAGTAACAGTTCACTGTGCCATTCCAGTAAGTTGAAGATTCTGACAGTGATAAGCCAATATAATGCTGTGTCAAAAAAAATGAATGCTGTCTATGTGTGGGGTGGGATTCTTTCCTTCAAAAGGTCTCTGTACATACCACTAGCCTTCTTCTGTAAAGAAACCACAATGATTTACGCAGCAAGACTTGCTGCATTAGACTGTTTACGTGCCACATGTGTAAATACGTTTAAGAAAATGATAATTCATATGTCTGAAATAACACTTGAGTCAACAACAGTTTGAGATGTTCCAGAATTTATTTAAAGAGTTACTTGAGGTTTTCCCAGGAGCCACACGCCCACAGAATAAACAGAATAACTCAACGTTTACACATCCTCTTTCAAATCAGCTGACATTATTTATGAATTAGAGTGAAAGAAATGCTCCAGTTTGCTGCGATCACCAACTGCCCTTTGCTTCTCACTCACTCTTTCACAAATATCACCAAGTTCAACTACTTAGGCCTGAAATTTTTCAGAGCTATGGCAATGAGTAATTTACAGGAGCCAGGGGTATGATGGTTGGCAGTTGCAGGGGTGCAAATAAATTAAAGATACAGTCAGGTAAATGTGTGACCGTCAGGAAAGGTAAGAGAGGGAGGCAAGTAGAGCAGGAGTCTCCTGTGCCTTTCCCCATCACAAACAAGTATGTTGTTTTGGAAAATGGAGAGGGTTGATGGACTCTCAGGGGAATGTAGCACTGACAGCCAGGTTTCTGGTACTGAGACTGGCTCTAATGGAACAAGAGGTACATTTGGTTCCCAGCAATCGATTGTGACAGGGAACTCTCTAGTCAGAGGCACAGACAGACGATTCTGCTGTCGGGGGCGAGACATCAGAATGGTGTGTTGCCTCCCTGGTGCCAAGATCAAAGATGTCTCAGAGAGGGTCCAGAATATTCTCAAAGGTGAGAGAGACCAGGAAGCGGTTGTACACATTGGAACTAATGACATCGGAAGAGATAAAGATGAGATTCTGAGGAGAGAACATAGCAAGTTAGGCAGGAATTTAGAAAGGAGGTCCTTAAGGGTAGTAATATCTGGAGTATTCCCAGTGCCACAAGCTAGTGAGGGTAGGGATAGGAGGATAGAGCAGATGAATGTTTGGCTGAGGAGCTGGTGCAGGGGAGAAGAGTTCACATTTTTGGCTCATTGGAATCACTTCTGGGGTAGAAGTGACCTGTATAAGGAGGACAGATTGCACCTAAATGGGAAGGTGACTAATATACTGGTGGAGAGACTTGCTGGAGCTGCTTGGGTGAATTTAAACTAGCAAGGGACAGGGAGATAGTGAGGAAAGAGGTCAGTCTGAGACTGGTATAGTTGGGAAAAAGAGTAAGTCAAACAGTCAGAGCAGGGCAGGAACAAAGTAGAGAATAAGGTAGGACTGATGAATTAAACTGCATTTATTTCAATGTAAGAGGCGTAACAGGTAAAGCAGATGAATTGAGGGCATGATTAGAAACATGGGACTGGGATAGCAATTAGAGAGATCTGGCTCAGGAATAGGCAGGACTGACAGCTTAATGCTCCGAGGTATAGATGCTATAGGAAAGATGGAAAGGGGAGCACAGGTGGAAGGAGGGGTTGTGGCATTTTTGATTAAGAATAACATTACTGCTGTACTTAGGGAGGATATTCCTGAGAATATGTCCAGGCAGGTCATTTGGGTGGAGCTGAGAAATAAGAAAGGAATGATCACCTTATTGGAATTGTATTATAGACTACCACACCAGACACCACCCCCACCCCCGCCCCCCCCCCACCCACCCACCCCCACCCCCAGTCCTCAGTGGGAAATTGAGAAACAGATTTGTAAGGAAATCTCAGTTATCTGTGAGAATGATAAGGTGTTTATGGTAGGGGACATTAATTTTCCAGACAAAGACTGGAACTGCTAATGGAGAGGATATTGTTAAGTCTGCACAAGAAGGGTTTCTTATGCAGTGTGTGGATGTACTGAATCAACAATGTGCAAAACCTGACCTAATCTTGGGAAATAAGGCAGGGCAGGAGAGTAAGGTCTCAGTGAGAAAGCACTCTGGGGCCAGTGACCATAATTCTATTAGTTTTAAAATAGTGATGGAAAAGGGTAGACCAGATCGAAAAGTTAAGGTTCTAAATTGGAGGAAGGTCAATTTTGATGGTATTAGGCAAGAAATCTCAAAATTGAGGGGAGATATTCGCAGGTAAAGGGACAGCTGGAAAGTGGGAAGCCTTCAAAAATGAGATAACAAGAGTCCCAAGGCAGTATGTTCCTTGGGAAAGGCTGGCAGATACAGGGAATGCTGGATGACTAGAGAAACTGAGTTTTTGTCAAGGAAAAGAAGGAAGCATATGTCAGGTACAGATCGCAGAGATCGAATGAATCCTTTGAACAGTATAAAGGCTCATGCCCGAAATATCGATTCTCTTGCTCCTCAGATGCTGCCTGACTAGCTGTGCTTTTCTAGCACCACACTCGCGATTCTAATTTCCAGCATCTGCAGTCGTCATTTTTTACTCAAAGATCAGCAAGGCTGCCTATGTATGGAACTGCAGGAAATGGGTGAGATCCTAAATGAGTATTTTGCATCAGTGTTTACTGAGGAAGAGGACATGGAAGCTATAGAATGTGGAGAAATAAACAGTTGCAATTTCTTGAAAAATGTCTATGTTACAGAGCGGGAGGTTCTGGACATTAAAACGCATAAAGATGGATAAATCCCTGAGATCAGATCAGATGTACTCTCGAACTCTGGGGGAAGCTTGGGAGGTGATTGCTGGGCCTCTTGCTGAGATATTTGTATCATCGACAGTCACAGGTGAGGTGCCGGAAGACTGGAGGTTAGCTAATATTGTGCCATTATTTAAGAAAGTTGATAAGGAAAAGCCAGGGTTCTATAGTGGTGGGCAAGTTGTTGGAGGGAATCCTGAGGGACAGGATTTACACGTATTTGGAAAGGCACAGACTGATTTGGGATAGTCAACATGGCTTTGTGTGTGGGAAATCACATCTCACTAACTTGATTGAGTTTTGTGAAGAAGTAATGAAGAGGATTGATGAGGGCAGAGTGGTAGATGTGATCTGTATGGATTCAGTAAGGCATTCAACAAGGTTCTTCATGGTAACCTGGTTAGCAAGGTTAGATCTCATGGAATACAGGGAGAACTAACCATTTTGATACAGATATGGCTTGAAGGTAGAAGACAGAGGATGGTGGTGGAGGGTTGTTTTTCAGGCTGGAGGCTTGTGACAAGCGGTGTACCACAAGAATCGATACTGAGTACACTGTTTTTCATCATTTATTTAAATGATTTGGAGGTGAACATCAGAGGGATGGTTAGTAGGTTTGCAGATGACACCAAAATTGGAAGTCTGGTGGATAGAGAAGAAGGTTACCTTAGATTACAATGGGATCTTGATTAGATGGGCCAATGGGCCAATGAGTGGCAGATGGAGTTTAATTTAGATAAATGTGAGATGCTGCATTCTGGAAAGGTAAATCAGGGCAGGACTTATGCACTTAATGGTAAGGTCCTGGGAAGTGTTGCTGAACAAAGAGACCTTGGAGTGCAGGTTCATAGCTCCTTGAAAGTGGAGCCACAGATAAACATGAGAGTGAAGAAGGTATTTGATATGCTTACCTTTATTGTTCAGTGCATTGAGTATAGGAGTTGAGAGGTCATGTTGCAGCTGTACAGGACATTGGTTTGGCCACTTTTGGAGTATTGTATGTAATTTTAGTCTCCCTGCTATATGTTGTGAAATTGAAAGTGTTCAGAAATGATTCATGAGGATGTTGCCAGGGTTGGAGGATTTGAACTGTGGGGAGAGGCTGAATAGGGTGGGATTATTTTCCCTGGAGTATCGGAGGCTGAGTGGTGACCTTATAGAGGTTTGTAAAATCATGAGGGGTATGGATAGGATAAATAGGCAAGCTCTTTTCCCCCGGGGTGTGGGAGTCCAAAACTAGGGGGCATAGGTTTAAAGTGAGAGGAAGGGCACTGAGCAGGAGAACTCAAGCAGTTGTGAAGGAATGTAGCTGCAACAGTCAAATGAGCCCTCTGTCTTTGGGGGAAGGATGGTTCATGGGAAGAAGGAGCAGGTAGATAAAACATTCCTCAGCCTGATGTAAACCACAGGCTTAATTCCAGATAAATATTGTAAACACATCCTTACTTAAACTCAATGTCCCTTCACGCCTGTAAATCACTGGATACCAGTGGAAAACCTAATGTGACACTTGTTTTCAAATCTTTCCCTCACTTCATCCCTCATCCGGGCTCCCTTCAATCCCAAGACATTCCAAGATATTTGCACCAAAGCTCAATCTAATATTTTTTCAGCATGCTAGGGCAATATGTTTTAAGCGTGAAGTTTAATGGAAAGCTAGACGTGTGCAACTTCTAGGGATCAACTCATGTTCAGGCTGCGTTAAAAATTCTGGGCCACACCTTTAAGGAAGTATTGATAGAAGGCTATTGAAGATTACAGAGATCTTGATCAATTGGGCTGAGGAGCGGCAGATGGTGTTTGATTTGGATAGATGTGTTGCATTTTTTGCACAAGGTCTTGCTCACTCAAGAACATGACCTATACACTTAATGGTGGGGCCCTGGGTAGTGTTAAAGAACAGAGAAACATAAGGATTCAGGAGCATAATTCATTGAAATTTTGCATCACAGATAGACAAGATGGTTAAGAAGGCATTTAGCATGCTTGTTTTCTTTGCTCAGATTTTTGAGTATAGGGATTGGAACGTTACGTTGAGGTTGTAAAGGACATTGGTAAGGCATCTTCTGGAGTAGTGTATGCATTTCTAGTCAATCTGCAATGGGAAGGATATTATTAAACTGGAGAGGGTTCAGTAAAGATCTACCAGGATGTTGCTGAGAATGGAGGGTTTGAGATATAAAAGTTAGCTGGAAAGGCTGGGATTTGTTTGGGAGGTTGAGGGGAAACCTTATTGAGGTTTATAAAAGCATGAGAAGCCTAAATAAGGTGATTCACAAGAGCATTTTCCCTAGGATGGGGGAATTCAAATCTAAAGAGCATATTTTTAAGATGAGAGGAAAACATTTTTAAAAGTTCATGAGGAGCAACTTTTTTACTCAGAGAGTGGTTCATATGTGGAAAGAACTGCCAGAGAAAATTATAGTTGCAGGTACAGTTACAACATTTAAAAGGCATTTGAATAAGTTAATGAATAAGAAAGGTTTGGAAGGGTATGTGCCAAATACAGGCAGGTCAGACTAGTTCAGTTGGCATGGACTGATTGGACCGAAAGATCTGTTTCCATGCTGTATGACACTATAACTCTATGTCTCAAATTCTGGCCTCTTGTACATACTAATAGCCCACCGCTGGCAGTCCTGCCATCAATTATCAGGGCCCTTAGTTTTCATGCTCCATCCTAAAAATATTGTGCCTGTCTATTTGTTCTCTCCTTTAGCAAACTCCTTGAAACATGTCTCTTTCATTTTTCTCCATCTCCATATGTGTGTCTATTGCCAATTTGTTTTTTGAAATGCTTCTGCAAGTTACATTGGGACATGCTGTTGAAACATTAGAAATAAGAAGTAGGTCATTCAGGGCCTTAAGCCTGTCCCACCATTCAACAAGATCATTGGCGATCTGTACCAGATCACCCTCTTTAACCCCTCTTTTATGCCAGCATAGTCATCAACTCTCTGATATTTAAAAATCTGTCTATTTGCTTCATAAATACTTCCAATGATCTAACTTCTACAACTCCCTAGGGTAGAAATTTCCAAATATACACTACTCTCTGAGAGAAGACATTCCATCACATGTCAGTTTTGAATGTGGGCCCCCTCATTCTTTTCCATCTTCTCACCATCCACCATTGTCAAGCCTCCTCAGAAAGTTGTATGTTTCAACAAGATTACCTCTCATTCTTCTACACTCTAATGAATAAAGGCCTAAGCTATTTAACCGTTCTTGGTAAGTCAACATCATCTTCACAGGAATCAACCAAATAAATCCCTTTTGAGCAACCTCCAAAGCCAGCATTTCTTTTTAAATATGTGGGCAAACAGTGTGTAAAGTACTCGGGTCTAGCCTCATCAAACCCTATACAATTGTAATAAGACTTCACTGTTTTGAACTCCAACCCTTAGCATGAAAGGTCAAAATTCCATTAGCCTTCTTAATTACTTGCTACACTCGCATGCTGATTTCGTGTTTGATGCACCACAGCACTTGCTGCACTTCCTGGGATTCTCTTTCTATTTAAATAATAGTCTTTATGATTTTCCTACCAAAGTGCACAACCTCATACCATCTCCCTCCACCAAGGTTTTGCTCACCCTCTTATATATCTATCCTTTCAGAATTCTTATAGTCTCATCACAATATGCCTGACAACCCATGTTTAGATTATCAGCTAACTTGAATACATTGCACTTGGCTTGATATAAGTAGTAAATAATTTAGACTATATGATTGATCCTTATGGCATGCCACTAGATTAGATTACTTACAGTGTGGAAACAGGCCCTTCGGCCCAACAAGTCCACACTGACCCGCCGAAGCGCAACCCACCCAGACCCATTCCCCTACATTTACCCCTGCTCCTAACACTAGGGGCAATTTAGCATGGCCAATTCACCTAACCTGCACATTTTCGGACTGTGGGAGGAAACCGCAGCACCCAGAGGAAACCCATGCAGACATGGGGAGAATGTGCAAACTCCCCACAGTCAGTCACCTGAGGCGGGAATTGAACCTGGGTCTCTGGTGCTGTGAGGCAGCAGTACTAATCACTGTGCCACTGTGCCACCGTGCCGCCCACTAGTTAAGTCCTTCCAACCTGAAAAAGATCCATTAATCCTGATCTAGTGATTGGAATGAGGTCAGACAGGTGGACAGGTG
This sequence comes from Chiloscyllium punctatum, assembly GCF_047496795.1. Taxonomy (NCBI): domain Eukaryota; kingdom Metazoa; phylum Chordata; class Chondrichthyes; order Orectolobiformes; family Hemiscylliidae; genus Chiloscyllium; species Chiloscyllium punctatum. Next base: position 54,749,704 of record NC_092741.1, on the reverse strand, counting down.
GGGCTGTTAATTTGGTCCAATCAGGGAGTCTAGCTGACAGATAAAAACAGGAGTGATCACGGTTCTATTCATTGTGTGCTAGCTCTATGCTGTGTGTAAATAAAGGGTGTATGTACCATGTACATGTATCATGTACTGTGTGCAAATAAAAGGTGTATGTATTGTGTACAGTATCATGTTCTGTGTGTAAATAAAGGGTGTATGTATTGTGTACATGTATCATGTACTATGTGCAAATAAAGAGTGTATGTACTGTGTACATGTATCATGTACTATGTGCAAATAAAGAGTGTATGTATTGTGTACAGTATCATGTTCTGTGTATAAATAAAGGGTGTATGTACTGTGTACATGTATCATGTTCTGTGTGAAATAAAGGGTGACTTGGTGACGGGATACCGGCCTTCATGGAGTTATTTCAGTGGCAACAAGAAGAAAACACACCCCTGAAGAGATTCGCTCGCAACAGTTACCTTTGAGTTGGGAAGATGATTTGTTTGATCCTGCCATTGAAGACTAGGCGGAGAGTAGGTGGAAAGAATGTGATATATTTTCAGGGCAAATGACATTGGGCAGACGAATAGTTCACCTGACAACTTGTGGACCTACAACTTTTTCAGTTATTAAGAGCTTAACATTTCCTGAGGCACCAGATACTAAAACCTTTCAGGAGTTGACGGATTTGGCTAAGGAATATTACAATCCCTTTCCTCCTCTAATTCTGAGATACTATTTGTTTTACTCGACAATTTGAAAACCAAGGGCTTCCATATCAGGATTTTTGACAATTTTAAGACTGAAGCCTGTGATTTTGGTTTAACTCTAAGTGAGATGCTGAGAAGCCATGAGGTATGTGAGATTAATGATGTGACTAGGCAAAAGCACCTACCAGCTGAAGCCCTACTAGACTTCAAAGAGGCACGACAACTTGGCTTTATCATTAAACAATGTGGCAAGCAGAGCATATGAGCTGAACACTATTCCAATAGAAGTAGACACCCTCACAAAGCCAACTGAGTTTGAAAAAACTACTTGAGTGAAGACAACTGCACAGCCTCATGAAGGACATATCCTGAACAGAGGGACTCTAGGTCAGCCCACAGCAAACCCCAAAACAAAGCCAAGCCTCAACAAAGCGGTATTCATTTTCTCCAGGATTCAGGCCAGCAGACCATTGTAATTACTGCTGGTGTGCAGACTCAAGACAGCAAAAGAGTCCCATAAGGTCAGAATTTAGTAAGTTAACTCATAGTTGAAAAATGTGGTGCTGGAAAAACACAGCAGGCCAGGCAGCATCCGAGCAACAGGAGAATCGACGTTTCGGGCATAAGCCCTTCTTCAGGAATCTGGTTTGGTGGGGTGAGGTGGGGTCATGGTCAAAGGTGCAGTAGGAGGAGATGTCCATGAGTTGGCATCTAGCTTCAGCGGTGTAAAGATCGGTGCATCAAACTACCACTGCACCTCCCTTGTCTGCCGGTTTGATGGTGAGGTTGGGGTTGGAGTGGAGGGAGTGGAGGGCTGCACTTTGCGAGGGTGAGAGGTTGGAGTGGGTGAGAGGAGTGGACAGGTTGAGGCGGTCAATGTCACGGTGGCAGCTGGATATGAAGAGATCCCAGGCAAGTAAGAGGCCAGCACGGGGTGCCCAGGTGGATGGGGTGTGTTGGAGGCAGGAGAAGGGGTCGTCCGAGGTTGGGCAAGAGTCCTTGTTGAAGAAGTAGGCGCAGAGGCGAAGGCGGCAGATGAAATGCTCGATGTCTCGCCATGTGTCAAACTCATTGATCCGGGAGCGTAGGGGGATGAAGGTGAGGCCTCTGCTGAGGACTGACCGTTCATCCTCAGAGAGGGGGAGGTCTGGAGGGATAGTGAAAATACGGCAGGGCTGGGAGCTAGGAGCTAGGACCTGATGTGGGGCTGGAGCTGGGAGTGGGGGGGCGGAGTTAGTCATGGGGCGGAGTTAGTCATGGGGGCGGAGTCGGTCGTGGGGGCGGAGATCGACATGGAGGTGGAGATCGACGTGGGGGCAGAGATTGACGTGGGGGCAGAGATCGACGTGGGGGTGGCATGGTCCTTGAGCAGGTGAGTGACGTCACTGGGGGCAGAAGTGGCTGCGGCGACGGCCACTCCGGGGGTGGAAGTGGCGCGCCGGGCAGAAACGGCGCTGGTCCCTGATGGCCGTGGATCCCACAGCGGCCGCATAACTGTCGGCGATTGTCTTCCTGGCGATCGTGGAGGCGGTTGCCTGGGCGGTGATCGTGGAGGCTGCATGGTCGGTGGTGGCTATTATCCGTGTGGCGGTGGGAGTGGAAGTGACGTCACCGTTCACCAAGGCAGTGGTGGCTGCAGCGGCCACGTGGGCAATGGCGCCTGAGCGGTTCCGGAGGTCACGAGAAGGTTCTGGAACGGTCGAGGAATCCGGAGTGTGGGAGTGAGTACATGAAAGTTTTTTGTATTTACTTTCTTTGATGTTCGATATGGCTAGACAAAAGACGTTTGTTCAGCGTATGAATCCTTCTGTAGATGAAGAACAGTAGAGGTCCTTTGCAGGTCTGGGAGAGTGTTGTCCTGAGCTGGGGCAGAGCTGATTGCAGGGAGTGTAGGTGGCGGCGCATGGCTTGAAGTGTGGAGCGGAGGATCCGGCAGGAGGTCTGTTGTTGGAGGCTTCGGATTTGTTGCAGGTACAGGTTGGGTCCAAATTGTGTTGGTTTGAATGTAGTCCGGAGTCCATGTGGGGTCAGTCGGTTCCGTAGGCAGGAGCTGAGGAAAGAGATGTGGCTGTAGTAGCGAGTTTGTCTCAGGACGTGGCTGAAGAGCTTCAGGGCAGAGGAGATGACCTGGGGGGTGCAGTAAGAGAGGGACTCACTGTGATCCTTGTAGAGGGAGGAGGAGAGCTTCTTCAAGGTAGGCATCCTTGCAAGAGGATTCCTGAAGAAGGGCTTATGCTCAAAACGTCGATTCTCCTGCTCCTTGGATGTTGCCTGGCCTGCTGTATTTTTTGCAGCATCACATTTTTCAGCTCTGGTACTCCAGCATCTGCAGTCCTCACTTTTTCCTAAGTTAACTCATAGGCAAGTATCCAGGAGATTGCACATCCTGTAACATCCAAATCAGAATCAATCAAAATAATCAAAATCTGGTTAAAAGGTCACCCAGTTCTAACGGAAGTTGATACCAGTGCAGCTGATTGCGGAACCAATCTTTACCAAAATCCACTCAGGACTCCTACCTTGAAGGTTGCATAAGACCTCAGCTAGGCTGGGAACCTATACCGGGGAACCTTTACAGATTCGGGCACACCTTCAGTTCTAGTCTCTTATGAGAAGCAACTGGTTCAATTCCCACTGATTGTAGTAAAAGGCTCAATCCAGGCTTGATGGGACAAAATTGACTGGCAAAGATTCAACCTGATTTGCTCAACGTTTATCAATTAGAAAATGGCTGCCTGAATGAAGTCCTAATTAAATAACCGAACGTTTTTCAGGAAGTTCTAGGGGTTACCAAAAGAGCAAAGACCACCTTTCATGTTGGCCAGGAAGTGATTCCAGGATTCTGCAAGGCCGGCCCAGCACCATTTGCCTTATGGACAAAAGTAGAAACAGGAATCAGGAGCTAATAAGCAAAAGAATCATCAAACCTATAGTTTGTGGAATGGGCAGCACTGATTGTACCAATTGTAAAGCCTGACAGATCAATTTGTCTTTGTGGGGATTTCAAACAAATGGTAAACAACTTTTCATAGCTGGATAAATACCCAATCCCTCTCATACACACAAAACTGATAGGAACAGCAGGAAGCTGTCCATCATGAAGCTGAACAAGAGCCATGCACATCAGCAATCACAATTAGATGATGATTCCCAGAGATATGCTACAGTTATGGGCCAATATACAAGACTGACATTTGGAGTATCATCAGCCTGTGTTAATTTCCAGTGGACGACAGAAAACATTTTACAGGATCTACTCCAGATCGCTTTTCATCTAGATGACATGCTAATAACCGGAAGACAAATAAAGAGCACTTACAGAACTTGGAGATAACGCTTAAACATTTGTCCAAGGCAGTGAATGCCTTAATAGGGAAAACTGTGCGTTCCAGGCAGCCCAAGTGACCTGCTCAGGCTACAGAGTCAACAAGACCAGGTTACACACCATGGAAGATAAAGTGAGAGCGATCAAATGTGCTTCAGCTCCCATGTCTGTACTGGATTTGGTGAGGTACTATGGAAAATTCATACGTAACCTGGTCTCCATCCTGGCATCCTTATACCTACTGTTGAAAAAGGGTCAGTGTTGGAATTGGGCTCATAGCTAAGAAGTATCCTCTAGGGAAGTGAAGAAGTAGCTTTGTCGTCTAAGATGTTGGCACAACACAGTCCGAAGCGAGATGAGGTGCAGACATGTGAAGCCTCCCTGTTCAGTACTGGAGTATTGTTGGCTCAACACTGAGAGGAAAGAGGAACATTCAATATCATGTACTTCCTAAACTTTGGCTGATGTCAAACGAAAATATGCCCAGATAAAGATGGAAGATTTGGCAGTCATCTTTGAAATTAGAAAGTTCCATCAATACCTTCACAGATGCAAATTTGTAATAGTATTGGACCACAAACCCCTGCTCGGGCTAATTCAAGAGGACAGGGCCATGCTGCCTATAGTTGCAATTTGAATTCAGGAATGGGCTCTTGTTCAGCGTACACATACAAGTTGGAACACTGTCTGGGAGGCAAAATAGCAAACGTGGAAGGTTCGGGCCATCTCCCATTGGTGGCTACAGTGGTGCCACCATGGAAGAGTCCATTTTGGTTTTAAACGTTCTGGACACCCTTCCAGTCACCTCTGACAATATTGGACTAAAGACAAAAATAAATCCCCTCCTGCAAACCGAAGACAGCTGGTGCTGATGGGGGAAACAAAAAGGCCATCACGACCAGAACTGAAACCTTTCTGGACCCGGCAAGACCAGATCACCATCAACGACAGCATAACATTATATGAGTGACTGTACCGAGCAAAGATTGCCACCAGATACGAGCTGAACTCCACCAGGGTCACCCAGGAATTTCCAAAATGAAGATGTTGGTAAGACTTTATGTCTGGTGGCCAGGATTGGATGCCAACATTGCTGCATTGATGGGGGAATGCCCAGAGTTCCAACAAGGGCAAAAGTTACCATCAGCAGGTCCCACACATTCTTGGGAAAGGTGGGTAAACCCTGGTCTCGGTTACACACTGACTGTGCAGGTCCTTCCATGAGCTTAATGTTCTTAGTCATTGTTGATGCCCATTCAACATGGTTGGACATGCATAGAGTCCATTTGTCAAACGCGGGGATGATGATTGAAAAACCTCAGGCACCTTTTGCAATACAAGGACTCCCCGAAGTGTTGGTCATGGATAATGGATCATTGCTTACCAGCAGGGAATTTGAGTATTTCCTAAAGTCTAATGGCATTCAGCAAGTAAGGACAGCTCCATGCCATTCATCATCCAATGGTCTGGTGGAAACAGCTGTCCAAACACTGAAGGAAGGCTTAAAGATACAACTGACAGTTTCATTGGTACCAAACTGTCTTGGTTCCATTTTGATTATAGGACCACCCCTCACTCAACTACTCCAGTGAAGTTGCTAATGGGGACAAGACGCTGGACCAGGTTAAATCCAATATTCCCGGCCCTAGGAAGGAGGGTAAAATGGGATTAGGAATGCCATTGCCAGACATAAGACTCCTCTTAGAGAGAGAGAGAGATAGTCACAGGGCAACACAACATTGAGGGATGAAGGGCCTGTACTGTTCTATGTTCTATGTTCTATTTACATCAGGGGATGAAGCTTGGTGCTGAAACCACGGAAATGGCCCTGCATAGACGCAAGGCATAGTCGATACGAGTCGAAGAGTGCAGTGCTGGAAAAGCACAGCCAGTCAGGCGGCATCTGAGGAGCAGGAGAATCGATGTTTTAGGCATTAGCCCTTCATCAGGAATGAGATCTCTATGGTCAATACGAGGTCAGGTCCCACGGTGCACAAAACATGAGTAGGTGAGGCGGTCCTGAACAAGCACATGGACCACATGAAAGCTGCACCCTCACATACCCAGCCCCTCAGAACTTCCAGCAAGATTGTCAGACCCCGTAGGTTCTCCCCTCCACGGAAGCATGGAAGAAACCTCTGAGGATGAGATGGATATGATAGATTTCGCAGTCTTGAGGCCGTTACTGCCGGATGAAGAAAATGAATGTCTTCTGAAACGCTCCAGTTGCAAGAGGTGGGCTATGATCCCAGGACTTAGAGGAAGAGGAATGTAGTGATTGGAACAAAATGGATATCATAGAAAATGTGGTCCCTGGTTTGGGCTGTTAACCTGGTCCAATCAAGGAGTCCTGACTGACAGATATAAACAGGAGTGTCAGCTGTTCTATTCACTCTAAGAGCTGGCTCTGAGGGAGCTGGATCAGTGCCAAGTACTATGCATGTGGAAATTAAGGGTGATTGGTGACAGGATACCAGCCTCTGTAGAGTTAATTCAGACACCACAGCACTGATATCAACCTTTATTAACAACCCTACCCCACTTCCTTTTCCCTTTTGTTCCATTTTTCTGGAGGAATGAATATGAAAGGCATGAAACACACCAGAAAGGCTAAAGGAATACTGCAATAAAACAAAAATAAAATATTCACCAGCATAGCAATAAATGTGTAGCTTCACCCAACAATGGATTAGGAAGCAAACAGCAACATCAAGGCATTTGTGAAATTTAAACAAAAGTGCAAGTCGACTTCAGGTAGGTACTTAAAAAGCACGTATAACAAAGTGAGAGACAGATATATCCATCTGTGGGCAGGACATGTGGGACAAAATTTAATTAATTACAGATAACTGATGGATGAGGACAGTAAAAGCCCTGTCATGAGTTTTGAAAATTTTTACACCCTTGTCCAGCACAAACTGAACTTTCAAATCAATCAATATGAATGTCAGGTCTCAACCAGGGTATAGTGAAATTGTAGATAAAACTGTACATCTTTGAACAAGATGGAGAATTGTGGGTACAGATGAAAGATTGATAGATCAATTAGGAGTTGATTTCAGGTTCCGCATGCCCTGACAATGCAGAAATCACTATTAAGAAAAACAAGTTCACAATATCCTAGGCTGTAGACACCACATGAAGCAAAAACAGACAGATGAAAACATCCAGACTGGGTCTGTTCCACATGACATGCTTCTCCAGACATAGCTGCGAAACGTTGTCTACTGAAACACTTATCCACAACATTGCATTTCCTGGACATTAAATAACCAATAATAGACAGACAGCTAGCCTTAAGTTCAGTAAAGAAAAGGGCAACAGGATTAATAAGGTAAAACAAAAACAAGAAAAGGTACACAAAGAAGAAAGAAAGACTTGCCAGAGTGTGGACAACTGCATGAATTCACAGACAGAAGGAAATGTCCTGTATATGCAGCAATTTGCAGAGCTTGTGGAAAGCCAAGCGCTGGGAAAAGATACACAGAATAAAGGAAACAGGCATTGGACAAGTCACCAGAGTAAGAACATCTGGGAGAATGGAAAGGAAGAAAAGACAAACATGCGTATCATGGAAGGCATTGGTGAGTTTAAGAACATGATAGATGTAGGAGACATGCAACTACATGGAATAACTGGATGTAATAGTTCCTGAATGAAAAAGATTCACAAAAACATTCAGACCAGTAACAGGGTGAGAAATTAACACACAATGATAATTCTGAGCTTATGTCAACACTGAAAGTGAGCCTTTGGGAGTCAGCATGGATATGAAAAGTCTCATGCATATCTCAGTGCGAGGAATTCACAGATGGGGGAAGCATTTTTCACTGGAACGGATCTACAAGATAGAGGCACAACATATTACCATCTAAATGATAACAGTGGAAAGAATAAAAGTGATATAAAGAATATAACTTAATTCTGCAGTTACTTAATGCAGGGTTAATCAAGATAGAGTCCTCATTTCTTTAAGCTTGAAGTGGGACTTTTAAACATCAGAGAATACATTTCAACATACCAAAACTGTTTTCAATTTTACTCTCCCCATAGATGTTGCCAGACCGATGGAACAGCATTTTCTATGTTTATTTCATTTGTTACAATTTGCAAGGAATTCTCAGATAATTTAATACATTTCTTAAGATATGATACATGAGTTAATTAGACAAAAATTGTATATGACCTATGACAATTGAGAATGCTACAAGGCCAAAAGTATGATAAAGAAGATGGTACAGAGTATGTTGATCTCATTAAAGCTGGGAAATGTTAGGCAACTCTTCTCTCAGTCTTCCTCTTGTTCTTCTCATCCACCATCCATATGAAGTAGTCAGCTGCACAGCAAGCACTTCCCTCTGAGTTTGAATACATCGATAAATCTATCTGTATGGAAAGGGTATCTATATTATATTAATCACCTATTTGAGTTCTTCTTGCCGATGGACACAGTACAACTACTCATAACGTCAGAGTAACCATCGTACCATTGCCCTCCTTCAACTTCAAGGTGAATTTTTATTCTCAAGAGAAAAAGAACTTCTACTTTCCTAAACTAAACATTGATAACAAATGGTGCCAGACAGCCCTTTGACATCAGTTCCATGAAACATGATCACCTTGGTGATCCTCGCAGCTTATATTGTAACTTCCTTTTGTCCTTGTTTGTCAGAGATTGCTTATGTTTGAGGAAATAAAATACATTCCCGTGCTACGCAGAAAACACCAGAAAATACTCGGCACATTCTGTTTTAAAGGGTTCACAATTTCCAACAGCTCGTCAAGCTAAGTCACTATTCTCAAAGGAAAGTAATTCCACAAAGTCTGAAATAAAATCTTCTCTTCATCTCAATTTTAAATGGAAATTCCCTTATCTTTAATCTGGGTGCCCTTGCTCTATTTTCTCCCACAAGAAGAAACATCTTCTCAACAATCATCTTGTCAAGACCCCTCAGGATCTTATAAACTTTACAAAGCTCACCTTCCAGCTAAATTCCAACTGATATAGTACTGTGATTATTTTTTTTTACCAAGGTAAGGTTATATTTTTCCATTTGCACTGTTTTAGCATGTCATTTCTTTCTCTTTTGCATTCCTTCATGGAATATTATATCTAAGTATTTCCAGTCTTCAGAGTAAAAGTAAGGCCTTTAGTTTGTGTTTAGGCCTTGAGATTATTTTCTCTCTTTTTCTTAAAAATAACTTGTTAGCCATAAGATTGATACTGACCTAAAAATAAATTAAGTACAATAAAACTTAAAGAACAGGGAAACTAAATTATAAAATATATAAAGTACAGTAAAGATAGCAGATCAGATGATGTGATGTGATGTGTTCACTCTGGATCTCCTTGGTGTCTAGCACCTCCCACATGCTGCAGCAACAACAAATCACCTGACCTGCCACCTTTACTGTATCTTATTTAATTTATAATTAATCACAGAGTCATAGAGATGTGCAGCCCAAAAACAGACCCTTCAATCCAACTTGTCCATGTTAACCAGATATCCTAAATAAATCTAGTACCATTTGCCAGCATTAGGCCCATTATCCCTCTAAATCCTTCCCCTTCATATGTCTATCTAGGTGCCTTTTAAATGTTGCAATTGTACCAGCCTCCACCACTTCCTCTGGCAGGTCATTCCATACACGCACCACCCTCTGTGTGAAAAAATTGCCCACTTAGTCCCTTTTAAATCTTTCCCCTCTAGTTTTGGACTCCCCTACTCTGGGATAAAGACCTTGGCTATAAAATGCATTAAGATGGCAGGTCAATTGATATTTTTGTTGCTGCAGCATGGGGGAGGTGCTAGACATCAAGGAGATCCGGAGTGAACACATCAGTAGCAAGTGCTTGCAACTGGAGCAACTGCTGATCTGAAGTTGAGGAGCTGGTGTCTGAGCTGTGGACATTACGGAGATGACACAAACATAGGTGGGAAGGCAGGTGGTGAAGGTGGTGGAGGGGTATAGTCAGATTACAGAAGTGGGCAAAAAACTTGGTGAATAAAATATAAAGTGGAAAAACCTGAGGTAATGCACTTTGGCCTGAAAAATGGAATAGCTGAGTATGATTTAAATGGGGAAGACTGGAGAAGATTACAGCACACATGAATTTGGGAGTCCTCATGCATGAATCATAAAAGCTAGCAACCAAGTTCAACAGGTAATAGGAAAAGCAATTCAAATTCTAGCCTTTATCTCAAAGAGGATGCACTATGAAAATAGGTAAATTTAAAACTATACAAGGCCCTATTCAGACCATGCTAAAATACAATGAACTGTTTTGTTCACCTTATCTAAGGAAAGATATATTGGCATTGGAAGAAATCCAGAGGCTTTTCACCAGGTTAATACCAGGTTTGGGCTTTTTTTTTACTTAAAACATTAATAGGTTAGGCTTGTATTGAGTGAAGTTTAAAACAATGAGACATGCAATGAAACATGCAAGATTTTTTGTAGGCTTAACAGGATAGATGCTGACTGGTCGTTTCCCCTTGTAGGAGAATCTAGGACCAGAGAATATAAACACAAAGTATGGGGTTGTCTATTTAAGACAGAGATGATATGTAATCTCTCCTCCTGGAGGGTGGTGAATCTGTGGAATTATTTACCATTCAGGCTGTCATGGTTGGATGGGTAAGAATATTCAAGGTTAAGAACGATTTGCTTATCATTAAGGGAATCAAGAATTATGGGGAAAGGATAGAAAAGGTTGAATGGAGAATTATCAGATCAGATACAATGGTGAAGCAAGCTTGATGGGCTGAATGGCCTACTTTTGCTCACATGGATTGTCATCTTATGGTCTACGTGAATGTAGCTTTTGCCATGATTTCTGATACTGTGAGCACTAAAATTTAAACAGAACAAAAATAGTTTTTTTTTAATTGTCTCCCAGTGGCAATTGAAGCTACTCAATTACCACTGTGCACTTCCTTTGACTAACTGGAGCTTTGGAAAGCTGGTCATGTGGACTCATTAACTCCATTCAAAGCTTCATAGATGTAACAGCTCAATGAGTTGTTAATAGTCAACGTGTCTGGTTGGTTGAAATATGATTTGGAGATGCCGGTGTTGGACTGGAGTGTACAAAGTTAAAAATGACACAACACCAGGTTATAGTCCAACAGGTTTAATTGGAAGCACACTAGCTTTCGGAGCGTCGCTCCTTCATCGCTGCCTGATGAACACAACCACCTGATGAAGGAGCGACGCTCCGAAAGCTAGTGCTTCCAATTAAACCTGTTGGACTATAACCTGGTGGTGTGTGATTTTTAACTTTGGTTGAAATATGAGCAAGTAGAGCTCCTTAGTCAGAACCAAGCAAACTACAGGGCCCATTTTCTCCTGGTGAGCCACCCATGGAGGTAAAATAAAGTCATCATTATAGTCTCACACACAAAGAGCTTTTGTGCAAAAAGAAGTAACTTTAATACTATCCACTTCCCTGGCTTTCATAAGAACAAACAGAGAACAACACGTGATTCCTCAGGAAGAAAGCCGTAATGTTTTCCAACATGTACCACACCGTGGAAATTAAATCGAGCTGATTGTTGTGGAAATCAATAGTTACGTCTACAAAAGCTGTTGTGCTCTTCTGAAAAATTACTGGGTCCTGAAATCTCAAAAGTTCATCCCATTGTATAGTTTCCAAAAGCATTTCAGAGGTAAATACTGTAATTTATCTTCCACACTTTGGCATAAATCAATTAGTGCTGCTCTGCAACACAAAAAAAAAGACTTACACATGAATTTGGCAGAAGTACAATATTCCTTACATTGTATGCTAACAGAATCAATTCTTTGCATTACTTTCCAATAATCAAGACTGGAATTGACTTACAAATTCAATAAATTTCTCTTAGCAACATGCAATCAAATGTACTGTGTCAAGATTGTTAATCTTCAAAAGCTCTCAAGGAATCAACTATGTGCAGAGCACCTCCATGAGCTCGGCTATAGTCCAGAATCCACCTGAGGATGAACGACCAAGGGAAAATGAATTAAAAAGTAAAAACAGCCTATATATTTGATATCTCTTCAACAGCAAATTATATTTACCTTGTCCGTTTACGTAAAGAAAAATATCTCAAAGCCTTTGCAAAAGCTTTTCAAATGAACAGATGTTGACACAAGGTAGGTGTTATTAGAAGGTGCTGAAAAAATAGTTCTGGGGGAATGCCAAAAACTGAATTGGAATGACATAATTAGGATAGCAACAGACCTGAATAATTCACCAGGAGTTCTCAGGTAAACAACAGTTAGATGTATATGTCATTACCCTCACAGGGAACTGTGTATGATCAGTTATTCCTTACATGCCTGTGTGTAGTTTGGTTTTTAGATGGTACATAACATGATTTTGAATTTGCTTCATGAGAAACTGATAGTCATCTCAACAACAATGATATGCATTTACATGGTGTGCTTAATACAGAAAAATATTCTGATATAATTCAGAGTGGCATAGTTAGAATGCTGTACTTAAAAGGGATATAGGAAAGGTTATCAAAAGTCTAGTCAATGAATTAGATTTTAAGCAGTATCCTAAAGGTACAGAGGTAAAGGGAATAAACATGAAAGTAAGTCTGCAGATACAGACAGGTGAAGACAGATGTATGCTGCCATTCTTAGTAAGAGGATTTGAATACAGGAACAGGGTTTTCTTGTTGCAAGTTCACAGGGTCTTGGTGAGATCGCAGCCTAGATTTGTGTGCAGTTTTGGTCTTCCTATCTTAGAAAGGATATTCTGACTATAGAGGAAGTGCAACAAAGTTTTACCAGACTGAGTCTTAGGATGGCAGGACTGGTATCTAAAGACAGACTAGATCAGATAGGACTATATTCACTGGAGTTTAGATGAATTGGGGGGTGGGGGTGGTGGTTCTCATTGGAACATTTAAAATTCAAACTGGACTAGACTAAGTAAACATGAAAAGGATGTTCCCAAGGGCTGGAGAGTCCAGAACTGGGTCACATACAGGGTAAGCCATTTAAGGCTGTGACAAGGAGAAATTTCTTCACCCAGAGAGTGGTGAGCCTGTGGAATCCTCTACCGCAGAAAGTGGTTGAGGCCAAAGTATTGAACATTTTCAAAAAGGAGTTAGTTAGGGTTCTGGGGTCATAAGGAACCAAAGGGCAAGAGGAGAAAGTGGGAACATGATATCAAATTGGATGATCAACCATGATCACATTGTATAGTCAAGCAAGCTCAAGGGCTGAATGGTCTGTTTCTGTTCCTATAATCTTTGTTTCTTCAAGGGACGTCCAGATTTTGTGGCCTAGGTGTTAACATTTGATTACCAATGGCAAAGCAAAGGCAGGACAAGATGCTCAAGGGGCCAGAGTCACAACTGGCCTCAAAAATCAGAACACTGGATTTGAGAATTATACTTCAGCAATGCAGGGATTATAAGAGTTATGTTATCCTAAGTCTCAAAAGAGTGGCAAAGATTGACCTTTTAAATTGGTGAAATAAAACTTGGTAAAAATCCTCAAGAGCATTTCATGAGATCCTGTTAATATTTAGTTAAAGCATGCTGATGCCAGCAAAAGTAACTAATGCTGTTTTAGTATGTAACACTGCTTGTTATTAGGACATGTTTCTGAAGGAGTTAATGTTCATGGTACATTGGCTCCACCCATTATACTGATGTCACACACAATCTGTGAGTAGAGGCATGGAATACAACCTCAGCTTCTGGATAGAACACATGTATCTATATCCGTTAACAAGGGTCCCAATAACTATGTCTGACCAAGTGAAGTTATATTTATTGATAGGAATCCCAGAAGGACCCAGCAATAACCCGTACCAATAAGGCCTGTAGTAAGTGAGAGGATACAACAAACAGTGCATAGATATTAAGGCAAGTTTGGGAAGGTAACATGAGAAATCTCACTTGGTCTGAGGGGGAGAAACCTTCCATGAAATACCCCAAAACTGTTGCATAGCTGATTTCAAGTAAAATTCAGCTTGAAAGAACAAACATCCCAGATACTGAAAAACTGAGCAGAGCGAGTACAGGGAGGGCTTTAATCATCGATTATGGTCATGCTGCAAATGGACAAGTAGCCCACCAATGGAAGGTAAGCATAAAACATCTTAAGCCAGAGTTCAGAGATGTACACATTCGAACCATTCGGACTAGGTATTGAGTGGCTTAATCGGTGTTCCTTAAAGGCAATGTTGTGAGTAATGAGAAAGATTCCTCTTGAGCCTCTATTAAATCTCTGTGCAACTGTAGAATGAGTACATCTTATGGTCTTACTTTCACATCTGGGTTGAGTTTTCACCGATGGGAGAATTCCCAACTCCACAGGTCAGGTCACACATAATTTGGGACTTTGGCCTGAGGGAGGGATGAGAGTTTGGATTGGGGAAGGATGCTGGATTGGAAGCTGTGGCAAACTCACACAAGAGCTGAGGAGGTTGCAGGTTGTGGAAATGGAATGGGCAGAATTCCAGGGTAAAAACAATGACTGCAGATGCTGGAAACCAGATTCTGGATTAGTGGTGCTGGAAGAGCACAGCAGTTCAGGCAGCATCCGAGGAGCAGGAAAATCGACGTTTCGGGCAAAAGCCCTTCATCAGGTGATCTGGCAGTGTCCAATATTGAAAATAAGGAATAAAGCAGCTTCAGCCTCCAACTCTCACCACCCTGACCTCAGGCTTTTGTCAATAGAGAAGTAATCTGTTGTTTAAAAAAAACTTTAGACATTTTCTCAGAATGCAATGCTTGCCTTTTCTCATCATAGCACACTCCTCTCAGTGGTATTTCCAGCTAATTAATCAAAATGTTTTTGAAAGACCTATTGTTTTTACATCGGGAGGTGTGCCCTAAGATTGAAGGTTATGACCTAGAAGTTACTGACGAAAATTGCTTTACTTATTCAGCTGATGTCAAGGTGTTTGGCAGGGTGAGCTCTTGAGGATGTGGCAATGAGCCATCTTCTTGAACTGCTACAATCTACGTGCAGTGTAACTACACTCACAGGACTGTTGAAAATGGAGCTGCAGGATTTTAATCCAGTGACCATGACGGAATAGTGTGATGTTCCAATTCAAGAACGTGTGGAATGGGAGAGAACGGTGGCGGCACGGTGGCTCAGTGGTTAACACTGCTGCCTCACAGCACCAGAGACCCAGGCTCAATTCCCACCTCAGGCAACTGTCAGTGTGGAGTTTGCACATTCTCCCCGTGTCTGCGTGGGTTTCCTCCGGGTGCTTCAGTTTCCTCCCACAGTCCAAAGATGTGCAGGTCAGGTGAATTGGCCATGCTAAATGCCCATAGTGTTAGGTGTATTAGTCAGGGGGTAAATGTAGGGGAATGGGTCTGGGTGGGATGCTCTTTGGAGGGTCGGTGTGGAATTGTTGGGCTGAAGAGCCTATTTCCACACTGTAGGGAATCTGAACTAAACTAAACCTGGAATTTACTGTGTCCACATACACCTGTCCTCATGCTTCTAGTTGGTAACGATTATGTATGTGCAAGGTACAGTTGAGGCAGCCTTGATGATTTGCTGCAGAGTATCTGGTAATTAGGACACATTACTGCCATTGTGCATTGGTGCTGGGGTGAGAAGTCAATGAAAACAGATTTTCTTCTTGGACACTGTTGAGCTTCTTTAACATTGTTGCAGCTCATCTAGGCAAGAGGGAAATATTGTATCATGATCCTGACATAAACAACTTTGTGACAGGTATAGCGAACTTTGAAGTACAGGTATTCAGCATTCAGACTAGAGAATATTGTCATGACTCAAACCTTTTGTTGCATCTTGTGCATTCAGTCATAGAGTCATAGAGATGTACAGCATAGAAATACACCCTTTGGTCCAACCCATTTATGACAATCACAAATTAAATTGAATGGATGAAAGGTTAGCAACAGTGATGGTGGAATCCTCAGTAGGAAGCCAAGAGTAATCATTCACCTAGTACCTCTGGTTGTAGAAGGTTGTGATTACCATACTTTGTCTTATCATATGAATATGTGTATATTTTAATGGCATTTTAATGTACCAGAAAATATTAAATATGGATTATTCCCACAACAATTGATTGGAAAATGAAAAAAAAATGATTAATAACAATCTTAAATGGGGTTAAGTCGAAAAAGTAGGGAATTTAGTTTAATAAGGAGGATTCATTTGTATAGTGCATTTATTTCTATTTGATTATGTAAATAAGGGTTCCTCAATTAAACTGAAAAGACAAGTACTATTCAGCTAAAATGCTAATGTGGCCAACACACCGGCCTTTTAGCTAAGTGCATGCATGGCTGAACTGCTTATAAACTCTGACATCCTCAGTCGTTAACAGCAGCTTGAATATCTAATAACCTCTACACCATTCTGAGATGCTCACCAACACATAGTAATAATAAGCAGGCTCCAGGGTACAGATTAGGACAGCACCTGGGAAATAGGGGTGGTAGATTAGGAGGCAGGGTGAGTGCTAGAAATCCAAATTCACTCCTTATGTGCTTCTCAATATTTCAATATCAATGACTTCTTATATGGACAGAGTCCTGCTTCAGAATCTTTCTAAGGTAGCGCTCTTAGTAAAAATAAACAATTGTAACCTGTCCCCAAAACTCCTGAGATTATTTCGTATAGTAGGCATGATTGGGAATTATGATTTCTATTGTGATAATAGATGGTTTTATCCTTCACATACTGCAAATGGAGGAGCATGAGTCTAAGATCAACTTTAATTGGGAAACAGTATTTTGAAGTTTATTACCTACTGAATCACTGTAGAAATGGGCATTACTATGTTAAAAAATGCCAATTTGGCAAAGCTGGCAAATCTAAGCTTTTTTACAACAACATGAAGGGAAAGAAAAGCACTCAAGTCAAGAAATGATATAAAGCACCCACAGTGGTCTTGAATGTGTCTAACCCACATTGCTCAGTCCAGTAGAGTTTAGATCCACCAGATTCCAAGCACACTGACAGTGGAATCCTGAAGCCAGCCAAAAGCCTAAGTCCACACACTGAAGGTGGGGTGCTGACTGAGAGGTGGTTTGATATCACATTTCAAAAAGATAGTAGAAGCTCTGTGCAAATGCAAACTGGTAACATCCACACGTTGCAATAGCAACAATAGCTATTCAGAAACACTAACACATTGAGTAGGAAGTGTTTTGAGACTTTCAAAAACTAGTTCAGTCTTTTACAAATTCAACTCTATTTTTTTTAAACTTTATAGAAAATAAATGAACCACTTGACTAGGTTTGAAATGTGCTCAACATGTATTTGTCATTGCAAATCAGACATCCAACATAAAATGGTAGTAGATGGGGTTTGTAGAATTGACTGCAAACATGTGGAACAGGGCAGTTTGATTATGGTTACTCAGATGATGTGGTTTCCTAAGTAATAACATGATTTGGATATGACACACATGAAGCTGTCTGGAGTTAATGCCCTGAGGAAAGGCAGGCTTTCTTTCAGAATTGCTGGTAACACAGCTATTCCTGTATGGTCTTCTCTGCTGCCATCCTTGACAGTTACATGCCCAGAGAGGTTGTCCAGTACACAGCTATCAATAAATCTTCTGAGAATCCTTTGGTGAGAGGATGATGACCTGGACATGTGAGGCAATATTTCAACATGCCACAGATGTAATTGATAATAAAGTTGCTTGTAGCATCACTAAATTGTATCTCAACTGTGTTTCCATTTGTTGTCACGCACGTTCATTCCATGGTGAATGCACACATTCATATGCACACATCTTTTGACCAAGGTGCTTCAGGAAATTGAAATAAAATAAGAGACTTCTGGAATAGTATAGGGCATGAACAAAATGTCAAACTTTCACATGCATCATCCAGTCTTCTACAACATGTTGGCACCAAAACTTACATGTTTAATTCATAGAATTCCTACAATGTGGAAATAGGCCATCCAGCCTAATAAGTCCACACCGACCCTCCGAAGGGTAACACACCCTCCCCTATTACTCTACATTTACCCCTAACATACACATCCCTGAATACTATGGGTAATTTAGCATGGCCAATTCACATAACCAGCACATCTTTGGATTGTGGGTGGAAACTGGAAGACCCAGAGGAAACCCACACAGTCACGGGGGAGAATGTGCAAACTCCAAATTCACTTCTAAATAAATTCCTAGACTCTACCTGAGGCTGCTCTGCTCAAAAGCCAAGAGAGAAATTCACTTCAGCTGAAGATCATTGTTGACCAACAAAAGGAAGAACTGCAGATGCAGAAATCCGAAACAAAAAAAGAAATTGTAAGAATTGCTCAAGACTGTATTCAATCTTCGACTTCCTCTTTTTCTTATGCTGTCCCTCAGTCAGGTATAAGGATGGCATTTTTCCTTTTCAGAGTTATGGATCCTGAGGTGGCTACCAGTACAATGTTGGATCCATGCTCCCTGCCACAAGTGGTATTTGAAGAGGTGTGTGAATAGGATGGAGTCAAAGAGTCTTAGAGATGTACAGCACAGAAACAGACCCTTTGGTCCAACTTTTCCATGCTGACTAGATATACTAAATTAATCTAGTCATATTTGCCAGCATTTGGTCCATATCCCTCTAAACCCTTCCTGTTTATATGCCCATCCAGATGCCTTTTAAATGTTGTAATTGTCCCAGCCTCCACCACTTCCTCTGTCAGCTCATTCCAGACACACTCAGATTTTTGTGCACTTCTTCTACTGTTGGTGCCTGGCCCTCACCTGGGCCTGTTGGAAAATGTTAGTGCTTTTGTGGATGTTTCTTCTCCAGTTTGTATGATCTTAAACAAAAGATCCCCATGAGTCAATGGGGATATTTTATTTTTTTCAGAGAAGCTTTAAGAACATCCTTCAAGCATTTCTCTGCCCTCCTGATTGACTCAGACTGAAGTTTCATGTATAGCCTCCCCAGTCGAGTTGATTGACCTGAGAGGACACTGATATGGGAGCACCTAGCCGAACATTTGCTTTGCTGGATGTTGTGGAAGTATCACTGGTGATATTTCCTTAGGGGTTTGAGGAGTCTGCTATACATTGTGTATGCCAGGGTGTTGCTGGGAATGGAGGGCTTGAGATTTAAAAACAGACTGGAAAGACTTTTTACACTGGAGCTTAGGATGTTGAGTGGTGACCTTATTGATGTTTATAAAATCATGAGGGATATAGATAAGGTGAATGACAAGGATCTTTTACCTAGGGAGAGGAAGTTCAAAACTAGAGGACATATTTTTAAGGTGAGAGGAGAAAGATTTAAAAAGGACATGAGGGCTAATTTTATTACAGGGAGTGGTTTGTGTGTGAAATGATCTGCCAGAGGAAGTGGCGGATACAGGTACAGTTACAATCTTTAAAAGACATTTAGATAGGTTCATGAAGAGAACAGATTTAAAGGGATATGGAACAAGTGCAGGGAACATGGTCAATGTGGACTGGTTAGACCGAAGTTTCTATTTCCATGCTGTATGAATCAATGACTCTATCTACGACTTCATGTCTCTGGTGAATACAGACTGAGAGGTAACATTGCTATCCTGTAGACAATGGACTTGATGCTGGGATTGAAGTCATTGCTATCCACCACAGTGAAGCTCATTAAAAAGGTTCTCCTCAATAACTGATTCCCAGTGGCTGAAGAGCTCCCGCCAGAGTCACAATGTGATTCCGTCCATCAAGCGGCACAGTGGACATGATCTCCATAGCAAGACAAGTCCAAGAAAAGTGAAAAGGGCAGCAGCAACCTTCATTGATGGCCTTCTACAACCTCACAAAAATCGTCAACTCTGGCAATGGGGAGGGATTATAGAGTAACCCCCTCAAATGTGGCTGCCACAGAAATGAATCTACTGCACGATGACATACAAGACATAGATTTCATCATAGGATCTATCACAGACCCAGCATGTGTGCAAATTGGAATCAGTCATGGCTATGTCATTGTACCAACGTGTTTCTCCATCTTTCCTGCTGCCATACCCCACCCTGTAACCATGACGTTTCTCAGTGGAGTGGAGCATCTCTACAGTATAAGGGGAAACAGTTCAGTACAGAAACAAGACCAGCCTAACCTTTGCCACCAAGCTGCAGAATGCAGACAGAGCTTGTGAATGTGCACACTCAGAGGCCAAGCTCCAAAACATTGGAGGTGTATTCACATAAACTTGAGATAGAATGGGTCTCTGGGAGATAAAGATCCTCCACCAGCTTGTTGCTGCTATACATCAAGTCCCATGGCATGGCACAGGACAATATGGATCAATTCTCATGTCTTAGAAACATCCTTTCGATGAAGGCAGACAACGATGATGAAATTCACCATTGTGTCCAGTTGTCAGTGTCCAGTACTGAGTCAAAATCCCTTCTTAACAGCTCTGTACCTGCACGTATAAACTGTAGCAGGTCAAGAAGTTGACTCACCAACATCGTATTAAGGGCATGATTTAGAGATGCTGGTGTTGGACTGGGGTGTACAGAGTTTAAAAAATCACACATCAGCCAGGAGCAGCGCTCCGAAAGGTAGTGCTTCCAATTAAACGTTTGGACTACTACCTGGTGTTGTGTGATTTTTAACTTTGTTAAAGGCAGTTATTGATGGGCAATAAACACGGGACAAGCCAGCCTTACCCATATCCTGTGAATGATTTTAAAAATAGGTATGATGTCTTGTCACACATGATCCTTCTGTGACCAGTGAAATTCAAGTTACTCCTTCTAATAAGAGTTGGATGAATATCCAATTTATCATGGAGCTATCATCTTCAATGGACACAGCAATCAGCAGACATGTAAGATGTGTCATCAAATCACTGTCACCCACTTTGCACCCAATCCACAACACCAGATGTACTCAAAACATATGAGGGACAGATAATAGGGTGGATGTGTTTTCCTATTTAACAAGTGCAATGCCATTTAATAGTAATAAATTCAATGTTAAGGCATGGTGCCAATCCTTGCATTAATCATTATTTCAAAATGGTCACAACCTCAAAACAGAGAAGACACAAAATTGTCCTACCACAAAATATTTCAACTGTCAAGCATTAATCACCTAACTAGAGTGAGGTTTATATTAATTGGCAGCCTGGAGGATCATCATGATATTAAACAGTAATAATGTTCTTTTGAATTACTAACCCACATCAAAATGCTCATCTGCAAATGACACTCAGACCTTCTCATTAACAAAAGTACACAAGAACATGAATAGCAATCTCCTGACTTCCAATAATTGGATACAAATTGGCAACAACGCTGAACAATATTTTGTAATAGTTTCCAGCATTGATGTCTAATGATAACCAAAGGAAAATGCATTTGTTAGATTCAAGCTGTCACAAAATTGTGACACAAGTGGTAACAACACTGTAGCAGAAAAATAGTGTCCAATTATCATTAGCTTTTTCTAATTTTTTATTTCCATTTTACAGTAATTAGCCTGCAATATAGTAAATATCATACATTTGTGCTAAACATGCCTGAAATACAATTTAAACATCCGATTGAAATTTGACTACAGAACCTTTTGTTAATATTCATGAAAACTACATTTTCTTATGATGAGAGTATGCTTTAAAATTTATTTTAAAGAGAAAATGCACACAGGGTTTCCGAAATATCAGTGTTGTTTTCCAAAGAATTAAAACATTTCATATAAATATTAATGTCTAAGCGAATCATTTACTTAGAAACCATTCAGGTGCTAAAGGGCACACAGATAAAACGAGCAGAGATTTAGTAAAGGAGGTCATGTCCAATCAACACTTGAAAGAGATTAAAGGCATCATTTGAAATCAGTACGTAGCATATCCAGTCAATCAATTTAGGGCAGCAATCCACAAAGGAAGTGAAATACTTAGTTACATTGCTAAATCAGTGAAATATAAACTGAAGGATCTTGTGGCCAAATTGTATAGTGACCTAATGAGATTGAATTTTGATGACGGTCCAGGTTTTACTTCCTTATTAACAAAAGAGATGTTCATTCTATGGGGCTGGGGCAAAGGAGAGTTGAGTCATTGTTTCAAACACACAGTTGCATGCAAGACTGGAGAAACAGGAATAATAAGGTGACTCAGAATCCTCCCTGACGCACTTGAGGAAGTTGCATGCTTTGGAAATCAGCTCAGGGAATCAGGTAAAATGTTATGGTTGCAATCTTTGACATTATGGAAAGATGGAATCTCCAACAGAGTATGAACCTTGTAGCAGACACAGATAATGCCTAAAACTTGGATCACGCTATGGAGTTGACCTCCTTCCATACTGGCAATGAATTTTTCTTTAGATCACTTTCGATGCACAAAAAGGAGATCTAATGTCTATTACAAAAGTCCTATGTGCAATATTAAATGTAGTTTCATGGCATCAGAGGCTATGCAGTCAGTATTCTCAACCAACTTACTAGTCAAACCAGTGGCTATTTAAGAGACTGTCTCTGAAAAGAGGCATCTTATTTTTTTAAGTGAACTATTTTATTGTAGAGCTGGTCCCCAATTGCTTCTGGATGCAAAATACATCCATAGTGTTTCAAGGGCACTAATCCTTGCACCCTTGTTATGACCTAAACTGGCATTTGTGTTGACTGATCTTACTGGCACTCTGAACCCGTGTACTCCACCTGTGGAGTTGACTGGCATCTGCAGCTCATTGGCTTTATGTTACTGACATGAATGGGCCAATTTATTATTGTCTTCATTTGGGGCCTGTAGCTTCAGGCCAACTCATTTCTGTGCTCATGTCTTTAACCTTTGTGATGAGAAATAGGTAGCAATTGAAGCACATCTAAGCAGCCCACCAGAACATGGACACTAGTGGGCTGAGAGAGCTGATTAAGAGATAGAACTGGGTGTCATCTTGCCAAATGTTTAATGTATAAATTGATCCCACATTTTTTTTGATGATGTTCACCAGGGTAACGTGTAGGTGAGAGAAAGTAAGGTGGGTGGGGGGGGTGTCTGCAAAATTATAAATTAATTCTTGAGGGACTTCACAAATATTTGCACAGATATGTGAGAGTATATTTTCCCAAGGGTGGCTATGGATAGAAGGGTGGAAGTTGGGAGGACATGGCTAGTAGAGGCTGATGGTAGCGAAAGATACAAGTAAGTTGTCAGCTGAGATGGTCTTGGGGAAAGTTGGCACGGCAGATGCTTGAGATTAGAGTCAAGAGTGTGATGCTGGAAAAGCACAGCAGGTCAGGCAGCATCCGAGGAGCAGGAAAATCGATGTTTCGAGCAAAAGCCCTTCATCAGGAATGAGATGGTCTTGTCCAGCTGAGATGACAAGATCAAGGGGATGCTTCTGCATTATCCCGGCATGGCAGATGATGGAATTTAAATTCAATTCAAAACAGAAATCTGGAATTAAAAGTGTAATGGTAACCTTGAATCCATTGCTGATTATCAGGAAAAACTCATCTGGTTCACTAATGTTCTTTAGGGAAGGAAACTGCCAACCTTACTTGGTCTGGCCTATATGTGATTCTTAACTGCCTTCTGAGGGCAATTAGGGATGAGCAATAAACACTGGCCCAGCAAGCGATCACCTTATCACTTGAATGAATAAGAAAAAGGTCTGGATAGGCCACTCTATATGGAGGGATAAGTTAAGGGAGACTATGAAACTGCAACTATAGATGGAGAATCAAATAACTAAAGATGAGGTGTCATTCAGTGCAGAGGCAGAAGGAAGAAAAGAGTGAGGATGTGTTGGTGAAAAGTTCTAGGTAGATGATAAGTTGCCAAGGAGAAGTGAGTTAAAAACAAGGACTGCAGATGCTGGAAACCAAATACTGGATTAGTGGTGCTGGAAGAGCACAGCAGTTCAGGCAGCATCCAACGAGCAGTGAAATCGATGTTTCAGGCCTTCATCAGGAATAAAGGCAGTGAGCCTGAAACGTGGAGAGATAAGCTAGAGGAGGGTGGGAGTGGGGAGAGAGTAGCATAGAGTACAATGGGTGAGTGGGGGAGGGGATGAAGGTGATAGGTCAAGGAGGAGAGGGTGGAGTGGATAGGTGGAAAAGGAGATAGGCAGGTCAGAGGAAATGACCTGGGAGTCGCAGTGGGAGAGGGACTCCCTGAGATTCTTGTAGAGAGAGGAGGAGACAACAGGTCAAGATGGGGCTGGAGAAGGAGAAGGTGCCAGTGAAGGAGCAGTCATTTGATCAGGGCCGTGTTACTCTTGGGGCAGGACGGTGGTAGGAAAACTAGTCAGAGATGGTGCAAGGTGAGAAACAATTCCAAACAGCAATGTAGATGGCAGCAAAGCTGATGTTTTGTCAAATATTTCTGTCATTTTCATTGTCCGAGAGGAAAAAAGATACATAAGCCAAAAAATGCTGGGTCATGTCATGTTAAATAAAACTAAATGTGCTGTAAAGTCTGTGATAGTGAGAGAGAAAATAATGCTCTCAGCCAAAGTAAATATTTTTCATTGTGCAGGTGCCAATGGAAAGGACGCAAACATGGAATCAAACAAGTAATGGATACAAGTGAATCACGTATCAGAGACAGACATTCTGCAAGTGACTAGTGATCAGCCATGTGGCAGCATCAAACCCACGCTCACTGAGTGAAGTCACTTCCTTCTGTGACCGGGGAAAGTTTCCTATTAATATAGTGAGTATCAGTTAGAGCGCAAGCCGTAGATCCCTCTGAGAGAATTAAAAGGTGCAACACGATTGCATATCTTTAGTTTAGATTATGGAATAAAAGGATGCGTCAATTTCTTCTGGATGCAACAGGCAAATACTAAGGAGGATGTCAGATAGTTTACTTCATGTCATTCACATCATTTACTTTTCTGTTTATCTTGAGGAGGAAGAATTGATGGATCAATCAAGAGCTGCCAAGGAAATCAATCTCCACGAGATTTCACACAGCTGCCATATTCTTCCACACATCATTTCAGTGGAACAAACACACTGCCATGTAACAAATCTAAAGGCTCTGAATCTGCAGGCAGCAAGGTCTGAATGTGCTATCCATGGCAAGGATACCTACAACTAATGCCAACCAGGGCTGGCACTGCCAAAGCCAGTGATAGTAACTTGAGCACTCAAGCAGTCCAAGTGCAGCACAATTTGTTTTAACAACATTTAACATTGCTCAGGAAGAAACATGACAACGCTTCTACTGATGCACTTGCCAAGCAACCAACAAACTCTTCTCCCATACTGTACAAATGCTGGTTTCCTCTTTATTATTACTCCAACGAATTGTCCCGATGAGTGCAATATGAAAAACATTGTGTATTTTTTAATCAACATTCAAGTTCTGTACTACCAAAGCAAAATTATGAACCTCTAACATACATTTAAAATGTTTGCAAACTTTCCAGATGATGGATGCTCCCACAAGATCAGCTTATGTGTGACTCAGAAATGTGCTGTAAAAATAATACCCAATTAGAGGCCAACTAGTATATTTAGCCAATGGCCTAAAGATCTGCACAAAATTGCTCCCCAAATGGTAGGTGGACATTTTCCTGAGGCAGGTCAGTTAGCCATGAAAAATACGGAACTTTAGTCAGATGGTGATTCATAATGGTTGTTTGTAGAAATGCATTTGTACAAAGTGAACAAGCAGCCTTGGCACAGTCATGTGGAATCTTCCTCTGCCATAATTTATTTTCACTTTAGTTCATGGCAGGCATTCAACAAATGATTTGAAATGTGGGACCAGATTTTCTGTGGAGAGGTGATCTCATGTAGATTTTCACTCTGCTCCTTCTTTTATGAAAAAAAAGGAGCCCCCGTATTTCTGAGAGGAGATTCCAATAAGGATTCCCTCAGTAATGAAGGACTGTACTTCCACTCTGGGAGCTCCTCCCCAGTGCAGAACTGTTAACACTCATCAGGGGTCTTTCCTCTACCACAGATAATTAGACAGACCCTTGGATTCATTGTAGAATGGATTGTTGGTATCAGTGAACTACCCCCGCCACAGGCTAATAGTGGCTGGAACCCTGAACACAAGAAGCAAAGCAGAGATGCAGTGAATTAGAAATAGGAATAGGATTAGAATTAGAATTAGGTTTCACTGTCACATGTACTCAAGTACAGGAATACATGATTATAGTGAGAAGTGTACAAAGTCGCCATTCATCAGTGCCATCTTGTGTACAAAGGTATCAACCTACAAAATCTTACTTATAAAGTAGGAAATAAAGAAATAAAGTTAAAAGTTTAACATTACAGGCCTTCTTAAGTGCTTAGCCATGGGTCTGGATTCAAGCTCTTCTATCCCAATCCTGAGACCATCACCAGCACAAGTCCCCTTCCCACACTGCCACAACAAAACTGGGTTGCCTTTCTTCAACACCATCTTGCCCCTACCAATAACGTTGTCACCATGGATCTGTGCTAGGCCAATCGCAGCAATGCAGCTGCTACTGAAGGTCCACAGAAGCTAAGTAAGGTTAAAGTAAAAACAAAGTGGCGAAAGAAAGAAATAAAAACAGACAGAGCAGATGAGTCCATGATTGACACTGACTTGAGGTCACACAGGGCTGTAACTCAGGCCTGTTCTGGGCTTCAACTCAAGTCTGCACTAGTCTGCAACTCAAGTCCATGCTGGGCTTCAGCTCAAGTCCATTCTGGCTCAACTGAGGATGAGAGGTAACAGAAAGGAAATAAATCAAGAAAAAGAGAGAGAAAAAAAAGTGAAGAAATCAAAGGACCCAACAAGCTCTAGGTCAGGACGCCTATTTTGTCACCATTTTGAAGAAATGACCAATGGCTGTGAAGGTAATACAATTGATTTGCGAACCATCTAACAAACCTTTGGCCTAATTAGTCACCATAGTATGAACATCTACACTAGCTTACTGCTAAAGGCGCACAGTGAGATAGATCCCAGGAAAATCAAACCCTGTAGTACTTTGGTAATACAATATAAGAGGGGTCCAGGCAATTAATAATACCGGTTCTCATTCAAACTGCTGAAATTCAAGCCCATACAACATTGCATTTACATAATCTAAAAGAGCCAATTCATGCATATTTAACGTCATGAGCAATAGAGAGAGAAAAATGATAGACAAATAATTTAGTACAGGGTAATTGTCAAAACTGCCAAAGCTCCTAAAATTGACAATATGGCAACGACAAGGTTCATACTGTCAGAGATCCCTTTAGGTGGAACTAACCTTAATAGATGGATCATACTAATTTTCATAAATCTAAATAAACAGGAAGGACAATATATAACGTAAAGTGGTATCAGTAACTGATTGAACAACTGCAATAAGTATTTTTTCAGTAAGACAAATCTTCGAAATGGGTTTCCTGCATCTTGACACTATATTACAGTGCCAGGATATTTCATCAATAGAATCTATAATAATTAAGTAATTTACCAAATAATCACATCGCCATTAAAACTGGTTAAGCAAGAAAAGCTACCAATACTCTTAAAAGGGACAGTGTTCTCGTAATTTTAAATAGAACAAAAGTTTAAGTGGAGGTTAATGAAAGAATAACATGAAAGGCAAGGAATTTAAAACAATAACTGCAGGATTATTGTTTTAAGAAAATCATTTACTACTTTCAGATGAATTGAAAACATTATTCACTTTAAGTTGCCAAAACTGAAGAATCATTAAATAGTTAGGAAAAGATTCAATTTGCTTGTTTTAAATTGGAGTTAATTGAGTATTTCAATGAAAATTAATTTTCCTCATCACAATGTTGTGACAAATGTGAGAAAATCTATTCAAATTTGTAAGATTTGTACAGAATGTCTTCTCAATGCTGTTTTTTTTGTCTGGGGAGAGCTGAAGGAGACTGAGGTAGGGGAGAGGGAAGATGGAACTCAGAAACAGGGGAAGCACTAGAGCCTGTGTTTCATGATTTCTCTCCCTGGCATCAGGCGAGAGAGTGGCTGCAGTACAAGGCAGCTGGCCTGGCCAGAGTGAGGCTGACAGTATTGGACTTAAATGGAATGTGAATTTGCCTTCAAGGTGCTCCCATTTGGATGAAGCGAAAGGTGATAAATTGAGATCTGGAAGTCTGCTGAAAATCTTTTGCTAGTTAGCTGTATCTATCGTGTGCAAACAAGTCCTCCTAACAGGTGTCCTATAATAATTTAATTTGGCTTCAGCTTGTTATGTGACGCTTAACCAAATAGTTTTTGAAAGTTCAGGTACACTGCAGTATTATACTCATCAATTCTTTCTATTACAGAAATTGCTGGAAAAGCTCAGTGGGTCTAGCAGCATCTGTGGAGAGAAATCAGAGTTAACATTTTGGCTCCAGGTTTGGGTCTGGTGACCCTTACTCAGAAGATTTTCTATTACGTCATTGAGAATCTCTAAGACTAAAATTGGGCCCTTGAAGACAGAAACAGGGGAATATATTACGGGGAACAAAGAAATGGCAGAAGAATTGAATTGGTACTTCAGATCTGTGTTCACAGGGGAAGACACAAGCAATCTCCCAAGGTAACAGTGGCTGAAGGACCTGAACTGAAGGGAATTTATATTTGCCAGGAATTGGTGTTGGAGAGACTGTTAGGTCTGAAGGTTGATAAGTCCTCAGGGCCTGATGGTCTACATCCCAGGGTACTGAAGGAGGTGGCTCGAGAAATCGTGGATGCGTTGGTGATTATTTTCCAGAGTTCGATAGATTCGGGATCAGTTCCTGCGGATTGGAGGGTGGCTAATGTTATACCACTTTTTAAGAAAGGTGGGAGAGAGAAAGCAGGAAATTATAGCCCAGTTAGTCTGACCTCAGTGGTGGGAAAGATGCTGCAGTCTATTATAAAGTATGAAATTACGACACATCTGGATAGTAGTAACAGGATAGGTCAGAGTCAGCATGGATTTATGAAGGGGAAATCATGCTTGACGAATCTTCTGGAATTTTTTGAGGATGTAACTCTGAAGATGGACGAGGGAGATCCAGTAGATGTAGTGTACCTGGACTTTCAGAAAGCTTTTGATAAAGTCCCACATAGGAGGTTAGTAAGCAAAATTAGGGTGCATGGTATTGGGGGCAAAGTAACTTGGATTGAAAGTTGGTTGGTTGATAGGAAACAAAGAGCAGTGATAAACGGTTCCATTTCGGAATGGCAGGCAGTGACTAGTGGGGTACCGCAGGGATCAGTGCTGGGACCGCAACTTTTTACAATATATATTAATGATATAGAAGATGGTATTAGTAATAACATTTGCAAATTTGCTGATGATACTAAGCTGGGTGGCAGGGTGAAACGTGACGAGGATGTTAGGAGATTACAGGGTGACCTGGACAAGTTAGGTGAGTGGTCAGATGCATGGCAAATGCAGTTTACTGTGGATAAATGTATGGTTATCCACTTTGGTGGCAAGAACAGGAAGGCAGATTACTACCTAAATGGAATCAATTTAGGTCAAGGGGCAGTACAGAGAGATGTGGGTGTTCTTGTACACCAGTCAATGAAGGTAAGCATGCAGGTATAGCAGGTAGTGAAGAAGGCTAATAGCATGCTGGCCTTCATAACAAGACGGATTGAGTATAGAAGCAAAGAGGATGTTCTGAAGCTGTACAGGGCCCTGGTGAGACCACACCTGGAGTACTGTGTGCAGTTCTGGTCTCCAAATTTGAGGAAAGACATTCTGGCTATTGAGGGAGTGTAGCATAGGTTCACGAGGTCAATTCCTGGAATGGCAGGATTACCTTACACTGAAAGACTGGAGTGACTGGGCTTGTATACCCTTGAGTTTAGAAGACTGAGAGGAGATATGATTGAGACATATAAGATTATTAAAGGCTTGGACACTCTGGAGGCAGGAAACATGTTTCCGCTGATGGGTGAGTGCCAAACCAGAGGACACAGCTTAAAAATACGGGGTAGACCATTTAGGACAGAGATGAGGAGAATCTTCTTCACCCAGAGAGTGATGGCTGTGTGGAATGGTCTGCCCCAGAGGGCAGTGGAGGCCCAGTCTCTGGATTCATTTAAGAAAGAGTTGGATAGAGCTCTCAAGGATTGTGGAATCAAGGGTTATGGAGATAAGGCAGGAACAGGATACTGATTAAGGATGATCAGCCATGATCATATTGAATGGTGGTGCAGGCTTGGAGGGGAGAATGGCCTACTCCTGCACCTATTGTCTATTGTCTATTGTCTATATTGTCTATATTGTCTATCTGTTTAAAGACAATGTTCCCTTAATAAACGTATGCTGACTTCCATAAATTAATCCACATTTATCCACGTTATTACTAATTTTATTCCAGATTATCTTTTCTAAAAATGTTCCTGATTACTGAAGACAGGCCGACTGACCTATAGTTTTTTTATTCAGTCATGGGATGTGGATGTTGCTGGCTGGCCAGCAGTTATTGTCTATTTCTAGTTGCCCTTGAGAAGGTGGTGGTGAGCTGCCTTCTTGAACTGTTGCAGTCCTTGTAAAAGAGGTAAACCCATAATGCCCTTAGGGAGGGAATTCCAGGATTTTAATTAAGTAACAGTGAAGGAGTGGCGACATATTTCAAGTCTGGATGGTGAGTGGCTTGGAGAGGAACTTGCAGTTGGAGGTGTTCCTATGTATCTGCTGCCCTTGTCGTTTTAGATGTCAGTCATTGTGGGTTTGGAAGGTGCTGTCTAAGGATCTGTAATGAATTTCTACAGCACATCTTGTCAACAGTAAACACTGCTGCTACTGAGCGTTGGTGGTGGAGGGAGTGGATGCTTGTGGATGTCATGCCAATCAAGCCAGATGCTTTGGAGTGGATGGTGTCAAATTCTTCATTGTTGTTGAAGCCACAGTGATCCAGGCAAGTGGGGCCACAATGATCCATACACTTATGCTTTGTAGATGGTGGACATGTTTTCCAGGGTCAGATGTGAGTTACTCGTTGCAGTACCCTGGCCTGATGTGCTCTTATAGCCACTGTATTTATATGGCTAGTCCAGTTTCTGGCCAATGGTAACCCCTAGGCTGTTGATGAGAGATTCAGCAAGGGTTACAGCACTGAATGTTAAGGGGTGCTTGTTAAATTGTCTTTTAATAAAAATACTCATTGCCTGGCATTTGTGTGGCACAAATGTTATTTGCCACTTTTCAGCCCAAGCCTGGATATTATCTGGGTCTTGTTGCATTTGGGCATAGATTACTTCTGTATCTGAGGAGTTGTGAATGGTCCTGAACATTGTGCAATCATCAGCAGGCATTGTGACTTCAGACTTTATGATGGAAGGAAGATCATTGATGAAGATGGTTGGGCCAAGACCATTACCCTGGGAAACTGCTACAGAGATGTCCTGGAGTTGAGGTGACAGACCTTCAGCAACAACAACCACCTTGCTTTGTGTCAAGTAAGACTCCAACAGCGGAATTTTCTCCCCAGTTCCCAGTGACTGCAGTTTTGCTAGGACTCTTTGGTGTCACATTTGGTCAAATGCAGTCTTGATGCTAAGTTTATTCCTGTACCCTTGTACAAAGGCATTATATTTGCAGTTCACCAGTCCACTGCACCAGCAATCAGGCGAATTAGAAGCTTAAAGCCAGTGGTTCCACAATTTCTTTTTTTACGTTGCCTAGTATCCTCAGATACATCTGATCTAGTCCGACTATCTTATCAACTTTAAGTACAGTATCTTCACAAGATGGCTTACAGTGGATCAAGAAGATGGTCACCTCCATCTTCTCAAGGAACAATTAGAAACTTTTCTTTATTTCTTCATTTTTCTGCCTTTATAGGCGATGTTTTGGTTTACTTTTCTGTGTTTTAAGCTGGCATCGAAGATTGGTGACACTATACAACACTGTTCACTGTATTTTATAACAAAATACTCATGACAATAAATAATTCAAATTTAAAAAAAGAATTAGAAACAAATGTTCCATGAATATAGGAAAGAAGTATCACTGTCACCTCTGAGTTAGAAAATTGTTGTCAGGTCCACTAGACTTGAACAAGTTATCAAATTATAAAATCATACAAATTTACAGCAAAGAAGAAAGTCATGTTGGTACCTGGTCTGTGCTGGCTGAAAAACAATGCTTCAGCCTTAATCCCTCTTTCCAACTCTTGATCCTTGTCCCTACAGATCACGGTACTTGAAGAGGATATCCAAGTACTTTTGTTTTAAAAAGCAGTGAAGGTTTCTGTCTAGACCACCAAGTAGTGAGTTCAAGCACCCTTTGGGTGAAAAAACAAGTTCTCCTTAATGCCCCCCTTCTACCTATTGCTTTAATTGTAGGCTTTCTGGTATTGACCACACTACTTAGGGTTATAGGTCCTGCTTAGTCACTCTGCATAGACCTCTCATTGTTTTATTGAGCTCAATTAAATCTCTCTTCCTCCTCTTTTACAGAGAAAACAATCCCAACCTATTACCTCAAACAAAAATTTTGAATTTGAGCAACACCCTTCCTAACATCCTCTGCATCACTCTTGATTGTGGTCATGTCTTCCTGCAGTGTATGGCCACAACCATACACAATATTCAAGTTCAGGCACGAACTCATGATTTAGGAAGTGCTATTCTTGCTTGTTTACTCTGTGCCTTGGCTAATAAAGGAACATATCCCTGTATACCCTGTTAAATAACTCATCTACTTGTCGCGCTAACTTCAGCCATCTTGAGGACATGAACTCCAAGATTTTTTTATTATTGTGTGCTTTTCACTTCCCTATTATTTACTGTACATTTGCAAGTTTGCCCTCCTCAAATGCATTACTTATCTGGAATGACTCTTACTAACCATTTTCCTGCTCCCCTGACCAATCATGTCTTTCCTGCACTCAATAGCATTCTTATTCACTATCTGCTACACTTATTGTATTATGAGCCAATTTCTTAGGCTTCTCCATTCAACTCTACATCATTGATATACCTTGAAAGCAAGGAACAGCACTGAACCCTGTTGAATCCCACTGGAAACAGACTTGCAGTTACAAAAGTATGTGCCATTCATTTCCTTTTGCTTCCTGTCACTGATCTAATCCTCGTTTCCAACTTGCTACTTTCCTTTGGTCTGACTAGCTTGCCATAGAAACATTTGTCACAAGTCTTGCTAAAGTCCAAGCAGACTATGTCAAATGCAGTACTCACATTGACTCCCCTTGTTACCTCCTCAAAACAAGTGTTGG
Source organism: Chiloscyllium punctatum (assembly GCF_047496795.1). Classification (NCBI taxonomy): domain Eukaryota; kingdom Metazoa; phylum Chordata; class Chondrichthyes; order Orectolobiformes; family Hemiscylliidae; genus Chiloscyllium; species Chiloscyllium punctatum. Next base: position 54,716,596 of record NC_092741.1, on the reverse strand, counting down.
CCAGACATAACCTTCTCTTAACATCGACACACTAACAATCCTTAATCCCTGTAAATTACTATCTATATTGTCTCTTATAGAACTATTTACAATAATGTTCTCACTATTGATGTTAAGCTGGCTGACTAATCAATCAGGCTGTCTGTTTTTCCCTATTTAATTAGTAGTGCAACCTTAAAAATGGTCTAAGCTGATACTCCATTGCCTTAATGAGGAAACTGGAACTTTCCATTAAATATTGAACTGAGATCTCTCTTCCTAATAAATGAATGAATGAATGTAACGAATCCCTGCAACATTATTCAAGGAAGAGCATTTAGTTCTCCATATGTTTTTCAAAAACACTTATTTCTCAATAAACATGACTAACATTTTGGGTCTCTATGGACTGTTTGTCAAGTGCTGCAACAATAACTGCTACCTAACAACTAATGCTCTTTGTTGTGGTTCTGTTCGCCGAGCTGGGAATTTGTCTTGCAAACGTTTCATCCCCTGTCTAGGTGACATCCACAGGGAGCCTCCTGTGAAGCGCTTCTGTGCTGTTTCCTCCGGCATTTATAGTGGCCTGTCTCTGTCGCTTCCGGTTGTCAGTTCGAGCTGTCCGCTGTACTGGCCGGTATATTGGGTCCAGGTCGATGTGTTTGTTGATAGAGTCTATGGATGAGTGCCATTAGACAGACTCTATCAACAAACACATCGACCTGGACCCAATATACCGGCCACTACAGCGGACAGCTCGAACTGACAACCGGAAGCTGCAGAGACAGGCCACTATAAATGCCGGAGGAAACAGCACAGAAGCGCTTCACAGGAGGCTCCCAAGCACTGAGGATGTCACCTAGACAGGGGATGAAACGTTTGCAAGACAAATTCCCAGCTCGGCGAACAGAACCACAACAACGAGCACCCGAGCTACAAATCTTCTCCCAAACTTTGAACTAATGCTCTATAGGAAAAAAGCAAGCACTGTGTGAGGCTTCTTGCGGTATGCTGATAGTGTCCCTACCTCTAAGCCAGGAGACCTGGGTTCAAGTCTCACCTGCTCTCGAAGTGTGTAATAACATCTATGACCAGTTTGATTAGAGCATAAAAAATAAAAAAAGGATTACTCTTCAAATTCTAATCTATGAAGTGATTGGGGATGTGCAAAAATGTACCTATTCTCAGTCTTAGGACGGTAAGATATATGAATATACAGGAAAGCCACACACACAGACCAAGACCTAAATTATGAAAGCAACCACCCCAACACACACAAAAGAAGTTGCATCAAGACACTGTTCAAAAGGGCCACAACACACTGCAGTACACCAGAACTGCAAAAAGAGGAAGAAGAACACCTATACAATGTATTCGCCAAAAACGCAATTTCATCAACAGATGCCTAAGGGAAAGACAATGGAACGAGGACATGCCACAACTCAAAGGACTAGCCACACTACCATACATCAAAAGCATTTCCGAACTGACAGCCAGACTACTGCGACCACTAGGACTCATAACAGCACACAAACCAACAGCCACACTCAGACAACAACTCACACCAGGACAAAGGACCGATACCCAGCATGAGCAAAACTAATGTAGTGTACAAATCCCATGCAAGGACTGCACAAAACACTACATAGGACAAACAGGAAGACAGCTAATGATCTGCATCCATGAACACCAACTAGCCACGAAACGACACGACCAGCTATCCTTAGTATCCACACACACAGAGGACAAGCAACACGAGTTCGACTGGGACAACACTACTATTATAGGCCAAGCCAAACAGAGAAGAGTCAGGGAATTCCTAGAGGCTTGGCACTCATCGACAGATTCAATCAATAAGCACATTGACCTGGACCCTGTATACCGACCACTGCAACGGACAGCTGGAACTGACAACCGGAAGCGGCAGATTCAAACCACTACAAATGCCGGAGGAAACATCACAGAAGCGCTTCATAGGAGGCTCCCAAGCACTGAGGATGTCACCTAGACAGGGGACGAAACGTCTGCACCCGAAATTCCCAGCTCGGCGAACAGAACCACAACAACGAGCACCCGAGCTACAAATCTTCGCACAAACCTTAAATATATGAATGACGTAAAGTTCAATGAAGAAGGCATGACTGAGAAGTTTGCAGACAATACAATAAATATCTGTGTGGCCAATAGTAAATATGAATGCTATACAGTGCAGGAAAATATGAATGATTTGTTAGGGGAGGAAAAAAATATTTAATAGGAATCATTTCAGGAGGGAAATTTGAGGAGGGAAAAATTACGAATTTACAATAAGTAACAGGGCATACAGGGATACGTTCCTTCATTAGCCAAAACATAGAGTGAAAAGCAGGAACCTAATGCACTGGCTAAGAAAGCTACAGTATTGAGTGTGATTTCAATAGAAAATAAGATTAAGCAGGGTTCAAAGTCAATGTTGCAAACAATTACATTTTTACATTTATGTAACACTTTTAATGTAATGAAACATCTAAACATACTTCACAGAAGTCTCCATCAGACCAGAGAATAAGGAGCAGAATCAGACCATTCAGGCTATCAAGCTTGCCCTGCTGTTTGATCATCGCTGATATATTTGTCAGCCCCATTCTCCTGCCTTCTTCCCATAACCGTTGATCTTCTTAGTAGTCAAGAATCTATGTATCTCTGTCTAAAATACATTCAATGACTTGGCCTCCACAACCATCTGCAGCAATTAATTCCCCAGATTAATTCTACTTCAGCAAGGCATTCGACAAGGTTCCCCATGGGAGACTGGTTAGCAAGGTTATATCTCATGGAATACAGGGAGAACTAGCCATTTGGATACAGAACTGGCTCAAAGGTAGAAGACAGAGGGTGATGTTGGAGGGTTGTTTTTCAGACTGGACCAGTGGAGTGCCACAAGGATCGGTGCTGGGTCCACTATTTTTATCATTTATATAAATGATTTGGATGCGAGCATAAGAGGTATAGTTAGTAAGTTTGCAGTTGACACCAAAATTGGAGGTGTAGTGGGCAGCGAGGAAGGTTACCTCAGATTACAACAGGATCTTGATCAGATGGGCCAATGGGCGGAGGAGTGGCAGATGGAGTATAATTTAGATAATCGTGAGGTGCTGCATTTTGGGAAAGCAAATCTTAGCAGGACTTATACACTTAATGGCAAGGTCCAAGGGAGTGTCGCTGAACAAAGAGACCTTGGAGTACAGGTTCATAGCTCCTTGAAAGTAGAGTCGCAGGTAGATAGGATAGTGAAGGTGTTTGGTATGCTTTCCATTATTTATCAGAGTATTGAGTACAGGAGTTGGGAGGTCATGTTGCGGCTGTACAGGACATTGGTTAGGCCACTTTTGGTATATTGAATGCAATTCTGATCTCCTTCCTATTGGAAGGACGTTGTGAAACTTGAAAGATTCAGAAAAGATTTATAAGGACTTTGAGCCACAGGGAGAGGTGGAATAGGCTAGGGCTGTTTTCCCTGGCGCATCGGAGGCTGGGGGGTGACCTTATATAGGTTTATAAAATCATGAGAGACATGGATAGGATAAATAGACAAGGTCTTTTTCCTGGGGTGGGGGTGTCCAGAACTAGAGGGCATAGGTTTAAGATGAGAGGGGAAAGATATAAAACAGACATAAGGGCCAACCTTTTTCATGCAGAGGGTGTTGCGTGTGTGGAATGGGCTGCCAGAGGAAGTGGTGGAGGCTGGTACAATTGCAATTAAAAGGCATCTGGATGGTTATATGAATAGGAAGCATTTGGAGGGTTATGGGCTGGGTGCTGGCAGGTGGGACTAGATTGGGTTGAAATATCTGGTCAGTATAGACGAGTTGGACAGAAGAGTCTGTTTCCATGCTGTGCATCTCTATGACTCTATGAGATTAATCCCCTATGGCTGAAGAAATTCCTCCTCATCTTAGTTCCAAAAGGTCACCCCTTCACTCTGAAGCTGTGCCCTCAGATCCTAGTCTCTTTTTGATGCAAACATCTTCTCCATGTCCACTCTACCCAGGCCTTATTTGATGAAATGTGGCACTGAGAAACATGAAAGATAATAAGACAAGTGAGCAAAAGCTTAATCAAAGGGATAGGTTATATGTTGCCTTGATGAAAATCAAGGATGCACAAAAGGTCAGAATTGGTAGAAACTGTGGGTTAGACCAGATGAATTAAATTGAAATCTCTCCTACTGATACATATGAATGTACTATTCAAGGGATATTATTATATTCTTGGTGCAATAATGTAATACCACTAGATTGAATTTTAATCATGCCAAATATATTTTCTGAATATGTGGTAACTCAGAGAACATACCAATGCAGAATAAACTTTCTTTTGTCCTGTCCAGATAGGTGTTATTCCTTCCCAGTAAAATTGGTTTAAAACATGCGTATGGCACCTCCAAATCATTATCTATGAACAGTTGTAATAATTATGACAACATGAAATGTCATTTTATGATTTATCAAATTACACTTCGTGCTTTCCTATCTCAGAGCATTGAGCTGCTTGTTCTAAGCACCTCCAATGTCTTTCAAAGCTAAAATTGTGCGAATCATATTTTCAACGTTTAGCATACAAAGAATTTGTTGCCCAGTTTCACATTAAGCCGTTAATGCATGTTAACAGTCAAATATTTTACAGACTGGCACATCCTGAATGGCATTAGAGTAAAATTTTTATGAGATGAATTACTTGCCAGTGAGACTGACCTTAAACATCTTTGAAACTTCTCAGATATTTAACAGGATGTCATTAACTGGATCAAATTATGTCATAAAAGTGAAGCTCAAATTTGGCCTTTATAATGGAACTTCCCTTATTGGACTTGAAGTTAACAAGAATGAGTACTGCTTCCAAACATTATACTTTTTGATCATTTGAGCAAACTTGAGCTTTTATTTTCAATGCCATGTGGGAGGGAGAGGGAAAGATTGGGAATAATTTCCAGTACATTAGTTCCAAGGAACTAATGATATCAGTGGTTGGAATGAAAACCTTTCTGCCCTTCTGTCATTAGTATCAGGTCTGGTCATTCTCAGATTGAGCAGATCAGTGTTACATTGTTGGGCTGCTGATTTTTTTTATTTTGGAGGTTACAACATTTTGGATCATTCCCAGTTTTATTGCATTAGAAAGAGGCCATGCTGCTGACTGTCTGTACTGACTAAATAAGAGCTAACATATTTAATCCCACTTCAAACCACCGGTCCACAGTGCAGAACATTACCACTGCTCAAGTGCATATCTGAGTGTTATTTTTAAACCAGTCAAGGTTTTTAATGTTTTCTTTATCTGCCCAGTCTTCACCATACAATATATAGCAAGCCTGAGAATTTTTAAAATCATTTTCCATTCAATAAGTTTTGTCATTTGCAGTCATGAAATTGTCTTTGCCTTCAAAAGGCAATAGAACAAACATACCATAGAATCCCTATAGTGCAGAAAGAGGCCGTTTTGCCCATCGAGTCTGCACTGACCCTCCAAATGGTATCACACCCAGACATAGCCATCCACTTTATCCCTGTATTTAGCATGATCAATCCATCTAATCTACACACCTCTGCACTGTGGAAGGAAACTGGAGCACCCACATAGACACAGGGAGAACATGCAAACTCCATACAGATAGTCATTCAAGGTTGGAATCGAACACAGATCCCTGGTGCAATGTAGCAAAGGTGCTAACCTTTGTGCCACTGTGCCACCTAACCTATCACTGGCCTACAGTTTAGGCTACAAATTATTGAAATGATTTTGACACTTTATACTTTTATTAGTTTTAGGCTTGGCTATTTCGCTCCACCTACCTTTAATGTTGTAGAAAACTGTGTCATGAATTGGACAGAATGTAGGGTCCCAAAATGATATGTTTTTATGAGACTGTTCATTGCTGACCATCCATTCCTCTCTGATGGTTTCAGACGAGTTACCCCATTTTGGAAAAGAGCACTTGAGAAATATTCTTCAAGATTTGAGTACTAACTACGCTTGAATATGCAAAGAGTTATGCTAACAAGCAAATTGGGACTGTCGGTGAACCTTGGTGTGTGCTGCATAAGCCTGTGCTAAAAGCTACATATATTCATGCATACGGCTCTGTTCTTTTGTCACACATAGTCTTGCCTACTTCACCTGAACAATATAGGTGACAGCCATTCACTGATTCATTCCTTAGGTCAATGCCTTGACCAATTTGAAATCAATCTGAAAAAAGAGTAAACAATTATTGGCAGTTATCTATCAGTCATGATTGAACTGCTGCATTCCATTGTAATGCCTCTAACAATCAGGGTCTGCCTGCAACCAATCAGTACTTCCCTCTCATACAGTATAAATGCAGTTTTGCCTTTCCTTTGCCAGTTCTTGTGAATTATCCTGATGAATGCAAGATGAAACATTTTGACACAATGTGTTCATTTTTCAGCAATATTCATATTCTATTGTACTTAAATGACAATTCAGTGACCAAAAGTGCATGCAATATCCCAGTTAGGGCCTCACCAAGTTTCTATTTAATTGTAGTACTTAAAAAGAGCTACCAACCAAAAGTAAATACAAATGAAAAACCAATAAACAATTTCTCTGAGACTTTCAGCTTTAAAGGGTATCTAATATGGCCAAACCAAAATCTTAAGTTAAACATCAGTTTAGCCTGTATAGCTCAAGGTGTCATCTTGGTGAAGGAGTTAAATCTTGCATCAGGAGGGGTGAGCCAGAAAATCATTAAGAGCTGATTACCAGCTTAACCAGCCTTGGTTAAGGAAATTGCATAGCATTTTCGTGACCAGCACTTGGCTTAGTTCTGGCGAGAAGCCCCTTAGCATGTCTGAACCAGCCAGCTGAACAACCAGGGCTGAAGGCTCCTGCTGCAAAGATAGCTCTCTCCATCCTAGCTGTGGAACCAAAGACACAATGAAGCTGTAGTGAGAGGGAGAGAAAGAAGAGGAATATTCTGGTTTCTTCTGCCTCACAAAGAACTTTAAAAAATCTTCTCCGCTCACTGGGCTTCTATTGGCCCTTTTTTTCTGTTTCGAGCATGACTGGTAAAGCTGGGGAACCACCACTACTGCTGCATGAAGCTGAAGGTAGAGGTAGAGCAGGCAACATTCAAGGACTGGATAACTAAGGAGGACCCCTGGGTTTGTGATGAGAATCCACACGAGCTGGTATTAGATTAGATTAGATTAGATTAGATTACTTACAGTGTGGAAACAGGCCCTTCGGCCCAACAGGTCCACACCGCCCCACCGAAGCGCAACCCACTCATACCCCTACACTTACCCCTTACCTAACACTAAGGGCAATTTAGCATGGCCAATTCACCTGACCTGCACATCTTTGGACTGTGGGAGGAAACCAGAGCACCCGGAGGAAACCCATGCAGACACGGGGAGGACGTGCAAACTCCACACAGTTAGTCGCTATAGTATTCTAATACTATATGTTCATTCTTATCACTATTCCCCAAGAGACAGGAACATATTATTACATAGGTAAAAACAATGACTGCAGATGCTGAAAACCAGAGTCTAGATTAGAGTGGTGCTGGAAAAGCACAGCAGGTCAGGCAGCATCCGAGGAGCAGGAAAATTGACGTTTCAGGCAAAAGCCCTTCATCAGGAATATTCCTGATGAAGGGCTTTTGCCTGAAACGTTGATTTTACTGCTCCTTGGATGCTGCCTGAACTGCTGTGCTTTTCCAGCACAACTCTAATCTAGACACATATTATCACATGAATATGCATCCTGGGCTACCACATCTGGCCTTGCAATGCACCAGTGCAGGAAGGCAGATTATTTTGGGAACAAAAACAGGAAGGCAGATTATCAGCTGAATGGCAAGAGACTGGGAAAGTGGGAGGTGCAATGACACCTGGATGTACTTGTTCACCACATGCTGGAAGTAAGCAAGGCGGGTGTATCTGCCAGTGAGGAAGGCAAATAATATGGTGGCCTTCATAGTGAGAGGATTTGAATATGGGAGCAGGGTTGTCTTGCTGCAATTTTGCAAGGCATTGTTAAGACCACAGCTGAAATACTGTGTGCAATTTTTGTCTCCTTATCTAAAGGAAGAACCTTTTGGCTGTGATGGGAGCACAACCAAGGTTTACCAGCCTGATTCCTGGGATGGAAGGACTGATGTGTGAAGAGGGACTGGTTAGGCCTACATTCCCTGGCATTTAGAAGAATGAGGGGAAATCTCAGAGAAACTTATACAATTCTGGGGTGGCACAGTGGCTTAGTGGTTAGCACTGCGGCCTCATAGTGCCAGGGACCCAGGTTCGATTCCAGCTTGGGCAACTGTCTGTGTGGAGTTTACACATTCTCCCCGTGTCTGTGTGGGTTTCCTCCCACAGTCCAAAGATGTGCAGGTCAGGTTAATTGGCCATTCTAAGTTGCTCATAGTGTTAGGTGCATTGGTCAGAGGGAAATGGGTCTGGGTGGGTTACTCTTCAGAGGGTCAGTGTGGACTGGTTGGGCAAAGAGCCTGTTTCCACGCTGTAGGGAATCTAATCTAATCTAATTTAATTCTAAACAGGGTAAACTAGAGAAGGATCTTCCTAATTATCAGAGAATCCAGAACACAGGGGTCACTGTCTGGGAATACAGGGTGGGCTATTTAAGACTAAGATGAGGAGAAATTTCTTCACCCAGACATTTTGTGAGCCTGTGAATTCCAGCCACAAAAAGTAGTTGAGGTCAAATCATTGAATGTTTTTAAGAAGGCGTTAGATCTAAAGGAATCAAAGGATACAGGTGGATTGATCAATCATGATCAAATTGAATGGCAGAGCAAGGCTTGCAGGACCAAATGTTCTACTCTGCTTTTATTTGCTATGTTTCAATGTTAAATGCCATGTAACAACTTAGCAGTCTGCCAGCCACATGGAGAACTGTAAGAAATACATTCAAGTAAAAGATTATTCCATCACAGCCAAGATGGCAGCCAGGGAGTAGGCAGCATCTGGACTCTTGTGCCCAGGTTTGTCCTCCTTGTCAGCTTTTTCCTTTTCTCCTTTTCCCCCTTCTTCTTTTCTCAGTTTTATTTAGGATTTGCTCAAACTTACCTGATAAAGAGAGTTCTTCGGCAGTACCGGAGCGGCGGCAGCATTTTCAGAACCAGTGCAGCTACTGAGTCAGCCGGCCTTTGAAGTTTGGAGCAAGATTCTCACTTCCATATGAAGTGGGTCCCTGGGAGCAACATGGCATGAGCTGGTGTCGTCTGGAACAGGACTGTAGCAGCAGAGGAGGAGAAGTTGGAGCCTCGTCAAGCTATCTTTCTTTATTTTTAAAAAAAATAAATTTAAGTTAACATGATGGTGCCCTGCATGGTGAGGATACGCACTTATCACTGTATTTTATATTGAATAAACGTGACAATAAATGATTTAATTCAACTCAATTAAACCTTTGAGTCTGAAATGTTCAATATAACAATCAGTTCTCAATCTACCAGTCTCATTAGAAAGGTACGTGAAATTTTCTCAGTGAAATTCCAACATTTTGAGTTTAACACTGTGGTTCTTTCTAACTTGTAGGAACCAGAAACTATATCGATGCCTCTTCGAAGCCAGTGAGAAAACATTTATACCAGTTGTATTTCAGTTGTTCAGGTGGAAGGGGAGGGCTTCCGAGCACCTAATGGAGTGCTGGTCCAGCCCCTCTGGACTTTAAACAATGAGCTGCAATGGGACAGGCATTCACATTGGCTGTTCAACGCAAATGAGGCCCAAGACAATATTTCAAACAGGCCTCAGGGTGTTGCGGACTGAGATGCGAAATAATGACACACTTCTTAGGTTCTATTTTGCTTGCTCCTCAGAGGCAGGGTTTGGGGAACCATCATATTGGTTGCTAAAAGTGAGTGTTGGCAAATTGACAACTTTCTAATTTTAACTTATGCAATGAAAATTGACCTTACACTTTTCGGTCCTATGCTTAACCAGCTATGATTCTTTTTAAAAAGACCATAACACAGCAGACATTTACTAGAAGAGGGTTTGAACTAGAGAGATGTACCTCTTTGATTGAGGTTTGTCAATATTTCATCTGTACTTTTCAATTCAAAAATCACAAAAATTATCATGGCTTAGAAATGCATTTTCAAATTGAATAGATAATACTGTTAACATAAGAAAGAAAAGAAAAAAAACTTGTCTTTATGTGGTGGCCTTCACAACCTCCAGAGATGCCAAAGTAATTTAAAACCCTTAACACGGAATCATTGCTTTTTTAAAATTCATTCAAGGGATCAGAGTGTTACTGGCTCGGCCAGCACTCATTGCCCATCCGAAATTGCCCAGAGGCCAGTTAAGAGTCAACCACATTGTTGTGGGTCTGGAGTTACATATAGGCCAGACCAAGTAAGGGTGGCAGTTTCTTTCCCTAAAGGATGTTAGTGAACCGGATAGGTTTTTCCCAATAATCGGTAGGTAAAAACAAGGACATCAATGTGGATTTCACCAGTTTCCCCTTCCCCTACCTCACCCCAGCTCCAACCTTCCAGCTCAGCACCACCCTCATGACCTGTCCTACCTGTCTATCTTCCTTTCCACCCATCCACTCCACCCTCCTCTCTTACCTATCACCTCCATCCCCACCCCCATTCACCTATTGTACTCTATGCTACTTTCTCCCCCCTCCACCCCCCTCTCATTTATCTCTCCACTCTGCAGGCACCCTGCCTCTATTCCTGATGAAGGGCTTTTGCCCGAAACGTCAATTTTCCTGCTCCTCGGATGCTGCCTGATCTGCTGTGCTTTCCAGTACCACTCTAATCTTTTCCCAATAATCAACAATGGATTCATGGATATCATTAGACACTTAATTTCAGTTTTTTTTTATTCAATTCAAATTCCACCATCTGTCATGGCAGGATTCTAACCCATGCTCCCCAACATTATTTGGATCTCTAGATTAGCATTAGGCCATAACCTCCCCTTCTACATATATTGTACAAAGCAAAGCAGCCAAATCACACTCAAGTTCCTACAGATGGTGATGTGACAATGACAGATTATTAATTTTAGAGGTGTTAATTTTAAGATAAATATTGGCCAGGACATTGGAGTGCAAGTTCATAGTTCCTTGACAGTGGCATAACAGGTAAACAGAATAGTGAATAAGGCATTTGGTATGCTTGCCTTTTAGATGTTGTAATTGTACCAGCCTCCACCACTTCCATTGGCAGCTCATTCCATTCAGGCACCACCCTTTATGTGAAAACATTGCCTCTTAGGTCCCTTTTAAATATTTTCTCTCTCACCCTAACCTATGCATTCTAGTTCTGGACTCCTCTACCCCAGGGAAAAGACTTTGTCTATTTATCCTATCCATGCCCCTCATGATTTTATAAACCTCTAGAAGGGCACCCGTCAGCCTACAACACTCCAGGGAAAATAACCCTAACCTATTCAACCTCTCCCTGTAGCTCAAATCTTCCAACCTTGACAACATCCTTCTTAAAAGGCATCTGGATGGATATATGAATATAAAGGGTTTAGAGGGATATGGACCAAATGCTGGCAAATGGGGCTAGATTTATTTAGGAATTCTGGTCGGCATGGATGAATTGGACTGAAGGCTCTGTTTCCATGCTGTACATTTCTATGACTCCATGACTATATGACCTTAACACAGCTCTTGTGAATAGTACCTCAAAAAGTGCATGTTTTCTTCAGTATTACACTGGGGTGCTAACCTAGGCTGTGTGTTTGACAACCTGGACTGGGGCTTGAACCCACAATCTTTTGAGTAGAGGTGAGTATCCTACCAATGAATGCTTCTAAAACCATCACGATCTGCTCTAAACAATCTTCATGGAAATTCTTTACACTGCAATCAATAGGTCAAAATCCTAGAACTCCCTTCCAGCACTGTGGGTGCATCTGCCCCAAATGATCTTCAGCTGTTCAAGAAGCTGGCTGACCAGCGCCTTCTCGAGGGCAATTACAGATGGACCACAAATGCTCACCCAGCCAGTGATGCCCTCATCCCATGAACAACGTTTATTTTAAAAAATCAGCATTTTTAATGTATATAAAGCATTATTTTTGACCCAATCAGTGTTTGCAGACAATATACTATCATGAAAAAAAAATTATACTCTATTCATTTAGATAACAGCTGAGGAATTAATTTTGGAAAATGCTGAGTTGCAAGTATTGTAAATTGATTATTTTTATGTGAAGGTTTTACAAACCCTTATCCAAGTACAACATTCCTTGGCAAACCACTTATGTGTTTTTCAGAATGTAATAGTCCTGGACTTCAAAACTAAGGATGAGTGCAAATCCAGGGTAGAAATCTGAACAAACCAGATTTGGTGAGATCTGATCCAAAATTACAATTTTGCTTATTCTGTATCAGATAAGGTTATTTTTCTTAAGTTTAACAGAATATGTTTGGAAAGCTTACGTTTTTAAATGGAATCTCGCTTCCCTTTTGTAAAGATGTCAAACATACACTAAAGTGATTAAATTTTATCTGCACTTCACATATTCTGCACTCTATCTAACCTACTGACTTGTTGTTAACTGTTGACGGACATCATGTGAAACATTCTTCCTTACATAGAATAGCATCCTTTGCCTTGTTAAACTCAAAAAATGACTCAGATGCATGCTTGTGAAAAGAATAACCAAAAGATTATGTTATTTAAATAATAGATGTAAGCACACTTTTACCCAAAATATTAAATGAGTTCATTATTAGTCAGAGAATTTGAAATTGTCATCAGTATAAATTCCCAAACTAGAAATGCTCTCTAATTTGTGAAACTATCTAATTTCTGCACAACTGTACCTATTACAGAAGCAATGTAGCTCTATCAGCTCTAAAGAAGAGACTTATCAGACACAAAACATTAATGTTGATTCTGACTCCACAAATACAGCCAGACCTATTAAGTTTCTCCAAGACATGCTGTTTTTATTTCATCACTCCAGCATCCACAGTATTTAGCCCTTTTATTTAACTCTGGTTATTGTTCATGGAACTAATTTTTACCTAATTCACAAGAAGTGACATAGACAAGACCCAATCAATTGTCTTTTTCTATACCATTCCCAATTTTAGTCTCTGTTTAAGAACAGACAGGATAGATTGAATGGCCTCCACCTGCGCTGGTAAATTCTACATGTAAAGTAACAAAAAAAAGAAATGCCCAACTATCATTGCTTTGGATTATGGCACTTAGTTAAAATGTTTTTTTCTTTAATTTTGCAGTCAGAATAAAATGCACTCTGTTGTGTAAAATATATAGCAAAGTCTATATTACAGCTGATGTGTGCATTTTAAACACATGTAGGTTATTAAAGGGATTCCTCTTATGCCAAAATACATTTATTAATGTGTTGTACGTTTTACAAATGAAAATTGATAAAGTGGAACTTTGTTCAGTAAAGGATTTCGCATGTGGTGTGCGTGGTTGAAGAACTGAGCTGGCAATGTTCACCCAGAAAACTGAAATGGAACCAAATAGTTACATTATAGTTTGACAAAAACAAAAAGTGCTGAGATTGCACAGTGGGTTTGGTTGACACTATAGTGAGGCGCCATAAGCTAGAACATAATAGAACAAGGATCCTCATAAAGGAATAGAAATTTATTGCATATTTAGAAACCCATTTTTGTGGGTAAGGGTGGAAACTCGTTCTCCAGTACCTTCCTAGCTTTACTGGACAACTTTGGCGAGTGTCAAATTTAAATCATATGGAAAGACAAGAACAGAATTTAATAGGAAAGTTCTCCAAGACCACCACCACATGCTTCTTGCTGCTGATGAAGCAGTACAGTCTGAGACACACAGCCATATCGCAGACACATTAAAAACATGTTGGTTGTAGCAACAAGGTGAGGAGGGGGAAATAGACTCCACACTTTTTAACTCCCTCTTGATTGATTGTAGCAAAATATTTTTATTTTGTTTTTAGCTAACACTCTTCAATTAAAACTTAACTAATTAGATCAAAGTGAAGGATTCAATTCCAATTTCTTGAATGAAAGAAAAGGGGTTCTATTACTTACGACATTAAAAAAATAGTGCCCAGTGAGATAGAGAGAAAAAGAAGAGGCAGACAAACGGCTTAGTGATGGTAAGCCGGAGAGAGATAAATGCTGAGTGGGTGCTAATGGGAAGGGTGCATAGTTAAAATGGGTTGGGCTGTGCTGGGAGCAGGACCAGGAGTGTGGAGGTAGGTAACGAGGTAGGTGTTTACATTCTGAAATTGTTAGACTCAGCATTGAGCCTTGAGGGCTGTGTGGTGGATGGGAAGGTGTTGTTCCTCCAGCTTACATTGAGGTTTACTGGAATACTGCAACAGTCCTGACACAGAGATGTTAGCCAGGGAACACAGAGGCATTTTGAAGTGGCAGGAACCTGGAACCTTGAGGTCTTTTTTACAGATGGAACATAGGTGTTCTGCAAAGTGATCACCCAGTCAGCGGTTTATCTCCACACTGTATAATTCCCACCATGCTGTGAAAAGCGAATACAGTTGACAAGATTAATAGACTTGTACAATACAGAAGAGCCCTTCAGCCCATCAAGTCAGCACAGACAAAAAACTACTCCGAAGCTACACTTGTCTCATTTTCCTGTAATTGTCCCATAACCTTGAATGTTACAACATTTCAAGCACTCACTCAAAACCTTTAAAAAGGTTTTGAGATTTCCCATCTGAACTACTGCACTCCAGACTCATTACCTGCTGGTGAAAATAATTTTCCTGACAAATACCCTCTAAAATACCCTCAAGGGCAGCATGGTGGCTCAGTAGTTAGCACTGCAGCCTCACAGCGCCAGGGACCTGGGTTCGATTCCAGCCTCAGGCGACTGTCTGTGTGGAGTTTGCACAATCTCCCCGTGTCTGTGTGGGTTTCCTCTCGGTGCTCTGGTTTCCTCCCACAATCCAAAGATGTGCAGGTCAGGTGAATTGGCCATGCTAAATTGTCCGCGGTGTTAGGTGTCTTCATCAGGGGTAAATGTGGGGAACATGTCTGGGTGGATTACTCTTTGGAGGGTTAGTGTGGACTTGTTGGGCCGAAGGGCCTGTTTCCATACTATAGGGAATCTAATCTAATCCTCTTGTCTTTCACCTTAAAATTACACCCCTTATTCACTAACCCTTCAATTAAGAGGATTAGTTGATTTCTGTCCACCTTGCCCACCTCCCTCATAATCTTTAACAACTCAATGAGGACCCCTCTTACCTCCTTTGCTCTAAAGAAAACAACTCATGCTTACCAGATCTTTTTTCATAGTGAAACTTTTCCAGCCTGAGCAACATCCTGGCGAATTCCCTACGCAGCCTCTCCACTGCAATTATATCTGTAATATAGTGGGATGACCAGGACTGCACACAGTACTCCCGCTGTGACCCAATCAAAGCTCTGTACAGCTCCAACATGACCTCCCTGCTCTAATGATCTACACCTCGACCAATTGGCAAATGTCCCATACACCTTTTTAACTAGCCTATGATTCTTAACTAGTCTATGATAGAATGAAGTGCAGATAATTCACTGCTTTCCCTGGAAGGTATGTCTGAGACTTTGGATAATGAGGATGGAGGAGGTGAACAGGCAGGTTTCACAACTTCTCTTCTTGCCTGGGAGGTTGCCATGGGAGCGTAGGAAGGTGTTAGAAGTGGTGGAGGAGTGGATCAGGGTGCCCTGGAGGGAATGTTCCCTATGAAATGCTCACAAGGTACATGAGGGGAATATGTGTCTCATGGTGACATCTCACTGGAGGTGGCAGAACTGGATGCTTCTGACTCTTTGGTTGCAGAGGCCGGTGGGGTGAAAGGTGAGGACAATTAGGACCCTATTGTTATTCTGCGATGGAAGGGAAGAGTGGTGACAGAATTGTGGAAAATGAGTTAGAAAAAAGTTAAAGTAAAAGCAGATGCAGTTTAAAGTTCTGAGAGTTCTGGAGTTACGATTATGAAACTTGAGTCTATGACTGTTTCTCTGTTGTCTTGTTTCATGATCAGCAGAGAAATTGGTATAATTCTAAGTTATCACTGAATCTTTGTTCTCCGAAGTTGCATTTTCATTGATTGGTTCTTTTGAGAGATAACATAGCATAGAAAGGGAGATAGAGAGTTCCAGCTTTTGTCACCAAATCAATTTTTCTTCTCTTGGCTACTCAAAAGTTCTGCTGAAATAGGGACCTTTTATATATCCTGGAGTCTACCTTCTCTGTTTTTCCAAGCTTAATATTTCACAGAAAACCTTTCATCTCTCAAGATCATGCAAGTGTGAATTTCTTGTTACTGATATATGAGTCTAGTTCCGCTGACTTTGGATGAAAGTGCAGCCAGTTTAATTCATTCTGTATGGCTTCGCTTGAGTTATCTCAATCTATGGTTACATGACCAGATGGGTCATTTTAGGTCAGTTTTGTCCTTTCTTGAAATATCACTTTATTTCATGGATGCTTCAAGTGTTGAAAGTAAGAAAATGAAAGTTGATATCAATAATTGTATCATCTTTATATCAAGAAGACAAACTATTAGGAGCCCCCTAACAGAATGTGGTACCTTAATCTTTCACCCTCAGAGGCAGGATGTGTAACAGAAATACAAGAAATTTTAATAGGTCAGATAGCAACTGTGAAAAGACACAAGGTTAATGTTTCACACTAACATGCTTTCATCAGAACTGAAGAATAGAAGAATTTTAAGATATCAAAAGCAGAGACAGGGCTGAAAGAACTAAGAAGAACAATGTAGCAGTTTGGATCAGAAATTGGCTAACTGAAAGAAGGCAGAGGTTGGTAGTTGGTGGGAAATTTTCATCCTGGAGTTCAGTTACTAGTGGGGTACCACAAGGATCTGTTTTGGATCCACTGTTGTTTGTCATTTATATAAATGAGCTGAATGAGGAAGGATGGGTTAGTAAATATGCGGATGACACTAAGGTCGGTAGAGTTGTGGATAGTGTTGAAGAATGTCATAGGTTACAGAGAGACATAGATAAGCTGCAGAGCTGGGTTGAGAGGTGGTAAATACAGTTTAATGTGGAAAAGCGTGAGGTGATTTACTTTGGAAGGAGTAACTGGACTAATAGTAAGATTCTTGGTAGTGTAGATGAGCAGAGAGATTCCGGTGTCCAGGTATATAGATCCTTGAAAGTTGTCACCCAAGTTGATAGGGTTGTTAAGAAGGCATACTGTGTGTTAGCTTTTATTGGTAGAGGGATTGAGTTTTGGAACCATGAGGTCAAGCTGCAGCTGTACAAAACTCTGGTGCGGCCACATTTGGAGTATTATGTACAGTTCTAGTCACCTTATTATAGGAAGGACGTGGAAGCTTTGGAAAGGGTTCAGAGGACATTTACTAGGATGTTGCCTGGTATGGAAGGAAGGTCTTATGAAGAAAAGCTGAGAAACTTGAGGCTCTTTTCATTAAAGAGAAGAAGGTTGAGAGGCGACTTAATTGAGATACATAAGATAATCAGAAGGTTAGATAGATTGGACAGTGAGAGCCTTTTTCCTCAGATGGCAACTGCTAGCATGAGGGGACATAGCTTTAAACTGAGGGGTAATAGATATAGGTCAGATGTCAGAGGTAGTCTCTTTACGCAGAGAGTAGTAGGGCATGGAATGCACTGCCTGCAACAGTAGTAGACTCGTCATCTCTAAGGGCATTTAAATGGTCATTGGACAGGCAAATGGATGAGAATGGAATAGTGTAGGTTAGATGGGCTTCAGATTGGTTTCACAGGTTAGCGCAAAATCAAGGGCTGAAGTGCCTATATTGCGCTGTAATGTTCTATGTTCTATGTATGAATATTTGCAGGCGTTAATCTTAAAGGGTCAGCCTGGAATTTTATAGGACAGCTTCTCTCTGTGCTTTCCCTGTGGCTGTATTCTCTATAACACCATGTACCTTAACTTCTGTGACAAGTCTTGTATGTGTCATTTCACCAAACACCTCTTGAAAACTCAGCATCCACTGTATGCCCTTGGCCTACAACTGATTTAGTTTGAATGGTCTTCCACTTACATATGCATGCTGTTTGCTCTGGATTGGCCTAAATTAATTTCAAAATATCTTAGATCATAGCAAGTGGAGGGCCCTAACTTTTTTTTAAAATCTGTATTTTTGATTGTTGGATGAAATTGGGAAAGAATTGCTTTAAAACCAAGGATTGTGGATGGATTGTTTCACTTTTTTAAAAAGCAAGTTACCTAAACTTCTTGTAATAGTTGTTTATTGGTTCAAGTAGTGGACAAGCCTAGTTACAGGCATCCAGGAGCTAAGGGACTGTGAACGAATGAAGATTTGGCCAGCACAAGTAGCTAATTGGTCTGTGACATCGTAACTCATTCTTGACGACAAAGGTGTTTTGTCTGCTAACAACTGAGTTATTAACCCTCAGGTAGTTGGACAGCTTGAGAATGTAAATATTCAGGGAAGAAGCCATTGGGCATCTACGGAGGAAGGAGCTTTGCAATAAAAAGCACCTCAAGCCTGTAGACAGTCAGTTTAATTTCCTTTATTAGTTACAGTAAACTCTGATTTATTAATTAAAGGTGCAAACCTCTTGCAATCAAGTGAAAGTACCTGAAGAAGAAAGATAAAGAAGCAGAATTCTGATTAATACAAGGATCATCTCAGCAAATCCTTTGAACAGGGACCACTGAACTGCTTTTCCAGTCTTTCCCTCCATCGATATCACCAATGTTTTTGCATCTGTCTGGATGCCTACATGAAGGTGAGTTTTATAAGTAGGTTAGATATTTAACTACTAGAGTTATATGTTGATGGTTCATAATTGTTTAACTGTAGTTAGAATCTGTTTATTTGTAATATAATTCTTGTTAAATACAGTCCATGCTTTCCTGGGACTAAAAGGCAGACAAATTGGGGATTTCTGCATAGCTTTATATAATTTTTAACTTTAGTGACTACTCCAGTAATATTGTCTTGATTTCCAGTGGGGTGTGACACAAATTATTTTCCAACTTCTCAATATCAACTCTTACCATTTTGATAAGCGGAAATTTAAGGCCGACAAAGGCTTGGCTAGAAAAGCAATGCAGGTCGAGTTTCCAAATTCTGAGTGTACCCTCCCTTGTTCAACATGGACAAAATTAAAGAATCTATCTCAGATGCTTTCTAAGGATTTCTCCCACTTCGACCACAAATTTTATTTCTAACCCCAGATTAGTATTGAAACCTTAAGGTCTCAATAGTCACACAATGCCATAATAGCTACAAAAACTGCTGGTCTCATCCCAAAATTCTTTTCCACAATTTCATAGTTTGTGTGGGGTAATTTGTTCAAGCTTATGACCCTGATGGGAGAGACAGGTTATCAGTAGCAGATTAAAAGGCTAGATGCCCATTCTAGATATATTTCTGACCCTGAATCTCTAATGTTTACAACAGCCTGTGTATTCCCTAATGGAAGTTTCAAGTCAGAATATTACCCCATAATTTACTTCCATTATTATAATAGTTTCTTTGTTAATATTTAACAAGAGATCGATTCTGTCACTGTACGAGCATCAGTAAATGAAGAAACTCTTTTCTGAAGCTATCAATGTGTCATCAATTTATAAGATTGTCCTTCTCCTCAGCTGACTGGGGACAGCATTTGGTCTGTACTGTTCGGGGAAAAAAGGAAAAAGAAATATACAAATACAGGCAATACGGGTGGTGTGCCAATTATAAGTGCCTTCCAATATTTCCCTCAACTTTTGTGCCCACTTTAATTAATGAAGATAAGTGACTCCTTTAGAAGTTTCTGATACTTTGAAATTGACTGTACTCTTTACACTCCAATCAGACTGTACTTATTGAGCAGCTCAAATTTATCCAATGTGGTTTCTAGTTTCAGATAGGCTGAAATCATTTCAAATAATTTCTATGCTCTTGGATTGAAATGGGGAAAAACTTTATGATACACTTCTGAAGAGACTCTTGAACTAGTGGGGAACGAAGAGGAGACAGTTCCAATTTTCTAACCCACATTCCCTTGAATTACAGTTTCCTGTAATCATTAACTTTAAGCAATACTGACTTCATTCCCAGTGTGGCAAAATTGCAAATATGCCAATACATTCAATGTTACAAATTATAATCCCTTCAGCCTTACAAAATAGTTTCTTCTCTGATTGACTATGAACAATAACATTGGCGATTCACTTATTTGTGGATCTATCCTGAAGCATACTGGGATGTGTAGTTTGTGATTTAAATATATATATATATATTTATTGACCAGCTTGGATTTTTGAGTTAGTACTGGTAGTATGAATTTTCTGTGCACGAGAAGAGGTTTAGTGATTAATTTGTAAGTATTTCTGTAGCTATGGTGATTTCTTTTACAGCAATCTGAGAGATACAGCCTCTAAGAACTCATGAATTTGGTTTTCTTTGGGATAGATTTTATGATGGGACAAAGAAAGCAGGTTTAGTTAGCAGGTTCTGGAATTGTGTGCTTTTTGTAGCTTGGGATAACATTTTAGTTTCAGTTTGTGAGTTCTGAAGGGGTCCTAAATGTGTAAAGCAGTTGCTCCTGAAAAAGAGAAAGATACTTTAGTATTATTAAAATAAGTTATTAGAGTGTAAGGAATTTGGTTAGAGTTCCAAACCAGAAGTGCTTGGTTAAAATCCCAAAGGGGCTGCTTGAAACTGAGCAATCAAAGGTGGTCATATGAAAGCTCCAGGAAGACACTATAGGAAGTAGTAACTAAATGTGCACATCAATTTCTCAGCAATGGAATAAATGACCTGTTAAAATTTATCAGAGAAGTATTGATTGATGAATAGATATTTTTCTGCACACAAAGAGAATTCTTCTGTCCTTCTTCAAATAGAATCACATAGCAGCATTTTCCCAGCTCTTAAGCAGAAAGCAAAACGCTGAGAATTTTGTGAAAAGATGATTAATATTCCTTTTAAGCTCGGCAGCCACATGCATTCGACTAATTTGATCAGCATTAGTCACAGCATAGACTTCAGATTTCTGTCTTCTAAACCCTAATTTCTCCCTCATTATTTTGTAGTCATTCTTTGCTCATTTTAAAATTCTGTCCAATTCTCTGTCCTGTCACAAATCGTCACAGAAGTAGAAACTTTTTATTTTAATTTGATATTACCCCTAACTTCCTTTTTTAGCCAAAAATGTATCCTTTTCTCAGAGTCTTCCCTGCTCACTGAAGTGTGTCTTTCCTGGCTATCATGAAACATCTCTTTAAAAATCTGCCACTGTATCTCTGTTGTACTACCCTTTAACCTAACGTCACAGTCTACTTTAGCTAGCTCTGTCTTCATACATTCATTTAAGTTTAAAACAGTAATCTTAGATCAACTCCTCTTTTTCCCAAACTGAAAAGAAAATTGAATTATGTCATGAATTCTGCTATTTAGAGGCTCTTTTACTGTGAGGTAATTAATTTATTTCATTATTACAGCCCATTCTGCGGCAGAAATTGAAGATAAAACCTTGTGAGTTCACTAAGGTTAACACAAAAGTTAACCACTTCACCTGATGGAAAATTGGTGATCTCGTGGTAATATTACTAGACTACTAATCCAGTAATCCATTTCAATCCCGTCAGCTTCGAACTTTCCCACACTCTCACCCAACCCATCTAACTAAATCTTTATTTACCAATTTCACAGCACCCATCTCCACGTTAAGTCAATATACCAGAAGTAATCGTCCACTTTAACCCTACATAGTACTCATGGTGTTGCTGACTGTGAATGCTCTCCCTTCCACATTAACCTTTTCCTTTCAATACTCTATTGTCTTCCTCCTCTTACATATCGAGGTGTCCGCTTTGCAATTTTAATCCCCTTTGTATCCCAACTTTCTGCCTCCAATCCTCACAAATTGATATCTCTAGCTTCTTCCATACAGAACCCCCCCCCCCCCCCACCCCACACCCAATGATCCACCTTTGACTTTATGTTAATGGACCTGGTTGACCATGGCCCACTCTCTTGAGCAACTTAGCTGTACAAGCCCAGATGGCGGGTGACCAGTCCCCTGTCTGATACCTCAACAGTTTCTTGGTTCTCTTCCCATCACTCCAAAGGCTGGTTGCACTGACTCCACACAGCTGACCATGGCTCACTCATCAGTCTGTAGAGGTGTGGATCTCCTGGCTTAGACCATCCTAATCAGTTGAATGACTGTGCCCATGCCCCTGGACTGGTATCAGAGGATGTCCTTGGCCTACTATGCCTGGACACCCTGCCTGAAGCATACCTTTCTGGACATGACTGATGATTACTCCCCTAAGACTTTGAGACATGGCCATTTGGTTGAAGCACATGTGGCAGTGCATGGCTGGCACATGCTGCAGGTATAATATAGATATAACATGGTACCACGCAGCAACATGCCCCACCCCCTAACTGATGACTGCTGATAATTATGACAATCTGCTTGGCTTTGTATCTGTCCTGAAAGGCAAGGCAAGGCTAATCAAAAGTACTGTGATCCTGTTAGTTCTGGCTGAAGTGTCAAAGTTCAAAAAGGCAAGAAAAGGCAAGACATGGCAGGATTGCCATGAGCATCAAAGTAGGCATGAAGCGAGTATAGGCAAGGAGCCCTGAGAAATGGACTGATGCAATCCCTGAGTTGGATGCCTGACCTAATGTGCAAAGTGCAGTGGCAGCAACATTGCAACGAAAGGTGCCAAGGTTCTCCAAAGTGCAGCATTGAAGGCAATGTTCGTGCTGGCATCTTGTGCATCATAGATGTGCCATGATGATGCAGTGAGGCTGGCCCATGTGAGATACCAATGTCCATGGATGTAAAGTCACTGCCTATAAGCGTGCCTGGAGACGTTGATGCCAGCTGTCCCAGATAGTGGCCTGGACGAGCAAGTGACAAGCTACCCTCACCAGTTACCCTCTCTAATTTTCATGTTGAGAATTCTTGGCATCCAGTGGATAGTGAAATGGGAGACTTCATACTAATGAGGCCATTAATAATGAGGTTGTTTATGAATGATAATCCTTGCTAATAGGCCTCTCACCACTCATAAGTGAGACTCTTGTCATTTAACACTTGGTTGGAAAATAATGCTTTTTGGACTCAACATCAAGAAGGTCTTTGCTGGATATCTCCCTGGTTTCCCCAAATTTCTCACCATGACCCCTCATTCAGTGGGCTGGAAGATTAATCCTAATTCCTGAGGCCATGAACACAGCTTACGAACACATCTGAAACTGTTGGCATTTTGTTAGAAATGTTTTCATGAAAAAAAAGTATTCCTTTAAGTCAGTATTCGGCAGATCTATTGTAGCAAACAGCTCATGAGGTATTTACGTCTGTGTGTTTGTGTGAGACGCTCCTTTTCCCAAAAGGAATTGGTGTCAAGTCTCAGCACGGTGTCTGAAGCTGGCTGGGTTAGTGCCTTTGAGTTTTTATAAACTAATTAGTGCAGACCTCTGCACAACAGTAACAAGAATAATGTAAACAATAAAATGACAGTCTCGATGGAATGTTTCTGCAGTACAACAGGATTGACAGATTCTGGCTATTCTGCTCATGATGAGTATTGATTTTGTGTGTGGATATACATTGCATATTGATATATAGACCAGTGACTATGTGGAAACGCCATAATTTAAATAATAGATAGATTCCTGAAAATCATTACATATATCAAAACTCCTCACATTGAAGCAATTTTTCCTACTTAAATCTAGTTAGCTTAGTTGGCTGGATAGCTGGTTTCGAAATGCGTGGTGCTGGAAAAGCACAGCAGCATCTGAGGAGTAGGGGAGTCAACATTTCAGGCATATGCCCTCCATCAGGAATGTGATGAAGGGTTTATGTCTACAATGTCAACTCTCCTGCTCCTCAGGTGCTGCATGATTCCGCTGTGCTTTTACCAGTGCCACACTTTTCGACCCAGACTCTCCAGCATCAGAGTCCTCACTTCCTGCTGAATAGCTGGTTTGCGATGCAAAGTGATGCTTACAATGAAGGTCTCTCCTTCTCAACATCTCCCCTCACCTGAGGTATGGTTACCCTCAGGTTAAACCACCAATAGGTATCTCTTTCTAATGACAGAGCAACCCTACAGTTTGGTAAGACTATTGCGTTTTCATGTATTCAGTGATATATTCCCAACTCAAGATTTTCGGCTCCATTACATAACATCAATATGAAATACAGGTTATTCAAGACCCAAAAGTAAACAAACCTCAATGCATAAAGCATGATACCAATTAACATTCACCAACAAATGAGATGGGAAGGAGTAAAATGGAGGTCTACCATTAGAACATTGTCAGTTGCACAGCTTCTTGTGCACACTATGCACATACACAAATGTTGCATCTGTTAAACAGCAGATCAAAGGCCTATTCAAGCATTCCATGTCAAATGCAGGTCCTTGTTCAACTGTGTCCAAAATAAGAATCGGTTTCAATAATTTTGACCAACTACTTTCTAATGTGATAAGTTGTAGGCACAACAAGTAAATGGGTAGTAATTTGTTAACTACTTAATAACCTAACCATTTGCATTCATATAATGATGAAACAGGGTTATCTGCTCGTGCTTTATTAACTCCAGCCGGGACACATGACATTAATAAAGTGCTGGCCATAATTCACAGCTCAGCATGAGTAGCACAAATGGGACTAAAAATGGAAACAGTGTTGATATCACAGCTGATTTGTATTAAGTACCTTGATCTTTGTTCAAAATAAAACTCCTGCCTCCAGAAGTTAGCTTAATAAAGAAATGAGTTTAAAGTAAGGAAGCGTTAATACTGCTTCACATTCCTGCCTCGCTTTAAGACAGAGGTTTAAGTAAATGCTCCACAAATCTATTCAGAGCAACTTGGATTTTGATTTTGAAGCATTCAATATTCAGGTGGTGTAAAACTTCAGTCCAGGAGAAAGAAGCTGCGCACGCACAGCAGGATGGGCCTCCTTGGAACCTGCCATGGAAACAGTTACCTCGTAGATCTGATGGGGCCCCACTACATCACCATGGAAACAAATGGCTGGGATCCACAGGCACTAGACCACCAAAATAATTAGATGTATTCCATTAACACAAATCAAAGCATCAAGAGGCTAAGAACAGTTGAGCCTAACGATGGTGTTACAAATTTGGAGCCAATTCCTTACCTTTTGAAGTAATCGCAAATCAAATTGACTCAAGTTTGCCCAAGACAATGTCTGGTATAAATCTAATAAACAGATCATTAAAGATGAACTATTGCAGTATTTCACTAAGCTGTCAGCTCTACAGAACTGCATCGTTCACCTTTGAGATGATGAAAACTGTGTAATTACCATGAGATTCCCATCAATCTTTTTTCTACCATGTGCCCATATTGTTTTAATATGGTGTTATACTACTGTCTGTATAGATGAAAAAAAGACACAGGTGTAAAGTGAATGTTTCACATATGACTGCTAGATGTATTTGAAAGAATTGGTCTTCACTCTGTCCATTACAGATAATGTGAAAATATGGCAAGGAGTCACAAACCTGTGGCAATAATCCAGGGGGTCTCAGGACACTGGACAACATTTGCAAAGTGTTCCCATTTAGTCACATTTAGTGCAATTTTTAGAATAAAATATTCTTGATAAATTATGATATGTTTATATGAACACAATAAAAACCAACAAGCATTAACAATTCATAATTTAGTTTAGAGTAAAAGTAATACATATTGATGAATATTTTGATTACTGTAGCACATTTCAGCAATTGCTACTGCTCATTCTCAAAATATTTGTTTTCCCCTTATGCATCTATATGTGTTTATTCAGACAACATTTGATTGACACTCTTAACTTTCCCTCATAACAAATAAATAATTCACACGATTCTTTCCATTAACAAGTCTGCTAAATAATCTTGTATATTATACCAGGAGATATCTTGGGATGTAATAGAAACTATCTCAATGGGTCCCCACAATTCCTTAATTATGTATTTCCTCTTCAAATTGCTCCAGAACAAATTAAACAATATTGCCTGGATATTTTTCTCTGCTCCCCTGGTATCCAGTGCAGCTTACAGCTAATTTGGTTCCTGCTCAGTTAGTCAGCACATAAATTAGCTCCTACTCTTTCTTTTGTGCTGCTGCCAAATTTGTGGATTTACCTTTCCTTCACCCACAGGTCTGGACAATTAGGGGCATATTGCTTCAATTCCTGTTAACGTCAGCAGCTCACTGCTTTTTTAACATATCCATAGTAGTCACCTGCTGATTTAGGCTGGAAATCCAGTCCTGAGCCCAATGCATGGACTTGTCCTTTTTAGTTCTACCTCTTTTCTTGCTTTTCTCTTTATCCCTCTCATTCCTCCCCTCTTAGTTTGCCTTTCCTAAGTGCCCAGATGCTAAAGCATGCCTTGGCCTTCCTTCACACCGATCACAGATTTCAGTCAGACTTAGATAAGCCCGCAGCTTCACTATGACTCTCTCCTGGCATCCCCCGAAGGGCCCATAAAGCTACTGCAATCCCAAACACCCTACATTACTCTCTCACCAAGCTTCACACCCAGTGTGTTCCACTGGGGCCTTATCTTGTCAATCTCCTCATTCTTGAACTCACCCGTCCCACTGTTGACTCTGTGGACTCCTCCAAAAGATCAACTCTCCCCAACCCTCAGCCCGTCTCCCTCCAGAAGGTCCTTACCGTAGAATCATCAAAATAGAGGAACATAGAAACACAGGAACTATGAGCAGGAGTAGGCAATTAGGCCCGCCAAGCCTGCTCTGCCATTTAATGTGATCATGGCCGACCTTATCCTGGTTCCGTCTCCGGAAGATCGCATCAACTCTACGACCTTGACAGAAAATTGGCTGAGGGGTGAGGTCACCTTGAACCTGAATGAAACCTCCCTGTCGGATTCCAAACTGAGAGCAAAATACTGCGGACACCGAAGATCTAAAATGATTTTAAAAAACAAGTGCTAGAGAAACCCAGCAGCTTTGTCAGCATCTGTGGAGAGAAAACAAAATTAACATTTCAGATTGGCCTCAAAATGTTTCTCTCTTTCTCTATACAGATGATCCCCGGTCTGCGGAAGATCCCCTAGTACTTCCTGTTCTGATACATACCACTACATTTTCAAAGCAGATTATTACAATGATGATATGGCTTTATCACAAAATCCCAGCTTGCTCTGTTCCACTACCCCTTTGGCACTTTCCCTCCTTTTATTGTCTTACCTTCTTCAGGAGATCTCACCTCTCATTTAAAATTCCCATTCTCTACCACCCATCCAAGTGTCCCTGAGTACTTCCTTTATCAGCCTTCATCAAACACGATTTTACAGGGCAGGGGAGAGGATGCCTGCAGAATAAGTCAGGTAGGTAAAAATAATGACTGCAGATGCTGAAAACCAAATACTGGATTAGTGGTGCTGGAAGATCACAGCAGTTCAGGCAGCATCCAACGAGCAGCGAAATCGACGTTTCGGGCAAAGCCCTTCATCAGGAATAAAGGCAGTGAGCCTGAAGCATGGAGAGATAAGCTAGAGGAGGGTGGGGGTGGGGAGAGAGTAGCATAGAGTACAATGGGTGAGTGGGGGAGGAGATGAAGGTGATAGGTCAAGGAGGAGAGAGTGGAGTGGATAGGTGGAAAAGAAGATAGGCAGGTCGGACAAGTCCGGACAAGTCAAGGAGACAGTGCTGAGCTGGAAGTTTGAAACTAGGATGAGGTGGGGGAAGGGGAAATGAGGAAGCTGTTGAAGTCCACATTGATGCCCTGGGGTTGAAGTGTTCCGAGGCGGAAGATGAGGCATTCTTCCTCCAGGCGTCTGGTGGTGAGGGAGCGGCGGTGAAGGAGGCCCAGGACCTCCATGTCCTCGGCAGAGTGGGAGGGGGAGTTGAAATGTTGGGCCACGGGGCGGTTTGGTTGATTGGTGCGGGTGTCTCGGAGATGTTCCCTAAAGTGCTCTGCTAGGAGGCGCCCCAGACGCCTGGAGGAAGAACGCCTCATCTTCCGCCTTGGAACACTTCAACCCCAGGGCATCAATATGGACTTCAACAGCTTCCTCATTTCCCCTTTCCCCACCTCATCCTAGTTTCAAACTTCCAGCTCAGTAACTGTCTCCTTGACTTGTCCAGACTTGTCTGACCTGCCTATCTTCTTTTCCACCTATCCACTCCACCCTCTCCTCCTTGACCTATCACCTTCATCTCCTCCCCCACTCACCCATTGTACTCTATGCTACTCTCTCCCCACCCCCACCCTCCCCTAGCTTATCTCTCCACGCTTCAGGCTCACTGCCTTTATTCCTGATGAAGGGCTTTTGCCCGAAACGTCGATTTCGCTGCTCGTTGGATGCTGCCTGAACTGCTGTGGTCTTCCAGCACCACTAATCCAGTATGCAGAATCAGTCAGCTCATCCCTCCCTGGTACTAAGTCAACTAACAACTCATACACCCAAAAATATAAGAAACCCCTCCCCCTTCCCGTCCCAACATGCCACAGGTGGGCTGACCTGGTATGGGGGAGTACCCACCCCTCAGTGTTGCAGCTTCTGAGACAGACGATGATTCAAAGAAGTGAGCAGAGACTCAATTGACTCAATGGGAGTATGATCACATGTGAGATAGCAGGAACAAAGGGATAGCTATGGAGGGAGCACTTGGAAAGGTGACCGCAGTGAGCACAACGTGTATGATGAAAAGAACTGGAAGTTAAATTGACTGAAAATGAGCTGTCACTTGGGCTTGGAACTGATGGATGCCCTGTCAGGCATGTTTTCTGCCCTGAGAAGGGTGGATTGGCACATAAAATACGAGGAGTTGCCGGACCATTACCCTCTTGCCCACCTCCGAGGTGTTCCCCTGTATATGGTAGGTGTGTGGTCATCTGCCTTTTGTAAATAAGTCACGGATGATCAATTGAGCAGGTTATCAAGCCAATCGACACTGATGTTATAACACTGGTGCCATCATACAGTTGGCGTGGGCTGGACAATGCCAATGGACCAATCTGATTGTCAGTAATAGACGCTGCTGATGCAGCAACAAGGTGCAAGAGGAGAACCAATAGCAGCTGGAGACAAATAAGCCCAAAGGTTTATGAGCAGGGAAGGATAAGAGAACTGAGAGAGGGGGAGAGAGGGGGCCTGGATTTTAGACAGACAGGCAGCAAGGAAAATGTAGGACATAAACCAGAAATGACTTGATCTCCTCCCATTCTTCATTCCTAATTTTTCTACAATTACGTTTAAGAACAGCCTGCCCACACTATCATGGCATGGGCAGTGTATAATTGGCTTGGCTTAAAAACAAGCTCAATTGATCATTATTTATTTTAAATTGCAGGCTGAGAACACTGATTTTGTGCCTCTCCACCTACGTGTAAAGGGGATTGGCTCAGGCTGGGCTGGAAGGTGGTAGCATTGCCATTTCTCTCGTCCCTACCTCCAGCACTTTAGGGGTTGGAGATGGAGGCGGGTTTGCCATCCTTACCCCTGCTATATCTGCCTCTATATAAATACTCCAGCCCATATTCACAGCTAATCCTTTGATCTTCTGTCTCATTTGATCTCACCAATCCCACTGTGTCAATCATAAGAGCATCTCTAATTGTCTCTTTGAATTGTTGCCCGCACACAATCTGTTTTCCCTCCATATTCTACCTCTTCCTGTGTCCACACCAGATAAAGCTTTTCCCAAATACAACCATTTTACAATGCTCCTGTGATATAAAGCGGGTTGGCTCTGTGTTGTTGAAGTACAGTTTTCAAGCAGATAATAGAATAGTAGAGTGGAAAACATTCTCTGTCACCGAATTAATGTTTATATTCGTGAACAAAACAAGAATACTTATCATGAGACTCTACTTCATCACTTCACTCCAAATTGGTCAACCGTCAGTATAAAATTAATGCTGTTTCACTGTTGACCTGGATTCAAAGACTCCCTGCAGTGTAGTCAGATTTGTAATTTACATAAAACAGGATTGAATTGTGGAATCGAAAGAATGACTCAGATGTTACCTGAATAAGTTGTAATAATGATATAATTACAGGTGAAATATTATGTGAGAGAAATCGAAACTACTGGTCATGAAGGTGTGAGTCACCAATAAAAGCAATGGAGTAGGATCATTTCCATTGCTTAAGCGATTATGATATTAACTGTACAATTGCAAATCTCATCCTGAATCTGTGGAGGAAAACTAACAACATTATCTTCATGCTGCAACAAATATTGAATCCATTTCAGTTCCAAAGGTTTCATTCATTTAAGGAAGTGGAATTGGAAAGAAAGCCCTCAGAACCAAGCATCATTTTCATTATAAAGTTATCTTGTGTGATGTACATGGACCCCAGTGATATCACTTCAAAATGGTTGGCATTGTGGCACTGAAATTTTATAAAACCAAACAGTGTGATTATAAGGTACTATTTTAACCCAGTCTGCCTATTGGGAATCTGAAATTACTTGGCATATTTTATTTTCCCACCAACAACCCCTTACACCCTCACCTCATTTGATTTTAGTCTCCATTGAAGTCAGTGGGCTATGATACCAGAAGAGTTTAGAGCTTGCATTCATAGAATCCCTACAACATGGAAGCTGGTCATTCAGCCCATCGAGTTCACACTGACTCCCCCAAAGAACATCCCACCCATATCTAACCCCCCATTTTATCCCTTAACTTTTCATTTTCCCATGGTTAATGCACCTAGCCTGCACATCCCTAGATATTACATGCAATTTAGCATCACCAATCCACCTAATCTCCACATCTTTGGATGGTGGGAGGAAACCAGAGCACCCAGAGGAAACCCACACAAGCACAGGGAGAACATACAAATTCCACACAGACAGTCTCCTGAGGCTGGAATCGAACTCAGGTCCCTGACGCTGTGAGGCAACAGTGCTAACCACTGAGCCACTGTGCTGAACTCCATTCAAACCTGTGACCTCCAGGTCTTCTGAGCTAGATCAAAGTTTTCAGGTTTTCATGAAGATGATGTGCCGATGAATGATTATTTGAAGGTGCCATTGTGATGCCCCAGCCAATATGTTTTCTTAAGAAGTGTCTGCATGTGTCTGTGTGTGAATGTGCATGTTTGTGAAAGGAAGGGAGAATAAAACACACACACATTTCCATCTCCCCCAGCAAAATGCTGCCAAATATCCATGCTGTGGCTCAAACCAGCTGAGAAATGTGTTTTTGTTTCTGTATTTTAATTAGTTTCTGATGACATAATGACAATGAAGAGAAAAAAACGAATTAAACCTTTGGAACTGAAATGGATTCAATCTATTTGTTGCAGCATGAAGCTAATGTTGTTAATTTTCCTCCACAGATTCAGGATGAGATTTGCAATTGTACAGTTAATTTCATAATCACTTAGGCAATGGAAATGATCCTATTCCATGCATTGCAGTTAAAGAGGTAACTCATCCTTCGTTATTCTCATAAGTGCAGAAATGCTCAATGGGATAATGTTAATATTCTTGGGTCAAGAAGGCCACTTAGACAGCATGGGTTAACACAGCGCCAGGGACTTGGGTTTGATTACACCTCCGGGCGACTGCCTGTGTGCAGCTTGCACGCTCCCCATTGTGTCTGTAGGAGTTTCCTCCCACACTCCAAAGATGTGCAGCTTAGGGGATGTGGCTCTGGGTGGGATGCTCTTCGGAGGGTTGTTGCAGACTTGATGGGCCAAATAATATCTATGAAGAGGTGTGCATGGCCCTAAAGTACTTGCTCATCAGAAAGAAGGAAGGAATGACATTTATGTAGTACCCTTTATAACACTACTCTCAGCCAATTACCGTCGAAGTGTAGTCTCTTTTGTAACTTATGTTATGATCCCAGCTAATTTTCTTACCAGACAGCTCTGATCCCAGGCAGCAAATACCTGTACATTTGAGACAAAATACTCAGAATGTCCATAGTCTGATTTTCCTTGTCAATTCTCAAAAAGGAAAGAATTTTCATGATTGACCTAAATCATCTCTTGTTTCTTAGTACACCCAGGAAACTGTGTTCATTTTGCACCACTGCTACTGGTTTAGTATCTACTTCCTTCCCCAGAGCCTCCTTATTTGAAGACACTTTAGATTTTCCCACTACTGCAATTCATGTAAATCACACTGAATGACGTTAGTATGTCCAATTTTATTACAATGAAAGCATGTTAATGTTTTTATATCACTTTCGGTCTCAGCTTTCCCCCCTTAGAACTTTGACAAATTCTTCTTCCACCTGCAGATTTTCAATTCCCCCAAATTCCTTCCCAATTTCTATCTGACCATTTCCTAGTATATCATTGTCTATGTGACATATCACGGGTATTTGTCAGAATTGCCACTTCTCCAACCTTGAATACCTGGCGCTCAACATTTTTAAAAATCTGGAAGAATGTTATTTCTGAATTTTAACAGCCATCATTGGAACAAGAAGCAAATCAATCATGTCTTGGTTGCCCAAGCACTACCTAAAGTGGTTTTCAGTTGATCCTGTACCCCTGACCAAAACGGAATGATGCACAATGGGAATCAGAGTCCTTTACCCTGTTTACAGTTTTACAACTGACCATCCTACTGAATGGGAAAGCAGGTTCAAAGGGGCAAATGGCCATCTCCTGAACCTAACTCATATGTTCCAATGTGGAGTATGAACTGCATCTGCTAGGCCTTGAGATGCCCTAATGACTACCCTTAAGGGAACCATAGAGGCTTGCTCACAAAACAGGCAATACAATGTTTCTGTGTATGCTTGCTCCTCCTGAGACCCACAACAATATGGTGACCTCCTGCTGACTGTTCAACAGGCCCCTCTCTAGAGTATCTATTTCCCCTCACCTTCTGGCTCCCATATGCTGCGGAGATACTAAATGGGCTGCCCACCTGGATGAGAGTCTGCATCCAGCCATTAAGCTCATTGACCCATTGCAACAGAGCGGCCCAAGCTTTTAAGCACTTTTTATTCTCCCATGTCTCAGAATTAGGCAGAAGGTGTAATTGTTTCGTTCACTGCCCATCCAGCATGAAGCCCTGATGGAAATTATCCCTTTCCCACATTTATTAACAGAGTGAATGCTGAGATTGGATTTTAAGAGGTTTCCTAAGCTGTCATTTCAGAAACCCCAGCTAAAATAACATGTGGTAACTGCACACTCCAGTGCAGAAAGCTGAGAGGCTCCACTGGGGTTTTCAAACTACCATCAAAGTCAGACTTCTGTCTTCACTGCTGTTTGTGAGGCACCACTAGCAGCTCTATTTCAGAGCACAAATGAAATAAACTGACCACACACCAGGTCAGGTTTGCAAGATTTGTCAATTGTTCATCCTTCCCGAGGACTGAATCAAATGAGATTATTTCGTCTGGAGGTAACAGAAACGAAAAACTGGCAAAAAAAAAATTCATGTTAATTCCTTCCACCTCTTATCACAGATAATAAATCACAGAGAAGGAAGAAGGGTTTGGGTTGTTTCAACGAATGGAACTTTTGGGAGTATATGTGGCAATAAACAGTTTTCACAAACAGCTGGAAATATAATCTGAGAGGTTTTGCTTGCTACTGAAATGAATGAGGTGGAATCATATCCGTTTTGGCACAGGGGTGAGAGGATGAATTTACCAGATTACTGTTAGGTCTGATAAACAGTCAGGTTCATGTGATAATTTAGTAAATGCTCTTATTTCAGCTACTGTGCAATATTCACTTTCATTAGAACAATATAAAAGTGTAGATCCTGGGGTTGAACTGCTCCAGAAACTTCACTCCCATTGGGGCCCTCTAGTGTTTAATTCATAATATGCAGTTATAATTCACACCTGAGCCACAATCTACAAATAGGCAGATTATCCTTAGATCTTTGTGAGACAGCGGACAACACTGCTCTGAGCAGATCTTGAGGTGCTGACAGAATAGACTCATGCCTGGCAAGTTATTTTTGATTTGGAAAAGTGTAGTATTACCTGTGTGTGCAGTATGCATGTTCAGCATACACACCTTCTTTATGGGAAATAAGTTAACGACAAACTAGGAAGAAGGGGGATCTGGCCATTCCAGTGCTTATATCTCAAAAGGTGAAGCTGTAGCTGGTGAATAATGTTTTGAACTACACTCATAGGACAACTCATGTCCATTTTGTGTTTGTACAAACCTTCGTCAAATTTCACCTCCCTTTGTATCCAGAGTCCAGTCTTGGTCTCTTCATCTGGAGGCTTCATATTGAGATCTGAGGATTTCTCAGTTTAGAGAATCTTTTTCATCAAGACAGAGTAAAAGGGGGTGGAGGTGGATCACTAAACTGTAGAGAATCACAAACTTGTGGAATCTGGTTGATGTTTGCAGTTATAGTATTTATCATTGCAGCATGAGGCTATTTGTTCTATCTTACCAATGATGTCCCTTTGTTGAAGCTCTCCAATTAGTTCCACTGCCTTGCTCTTTGTCCCCAGCAAATGACAAAGACCAGTCCTGATCTCTGGTCATGCCTACTGTAGCATTTTTTGGGAGGAATCCTAGTGCTGTTATTTATGCTTCCAAGGTGAGGCCATTTTCACCAAAGGCATAACTGAGGTCATAGAATCCCTACTGTGTGGAAACAGGCCATTCAGCCCATCAAGTCCAAACGACCCTCTGAAAAGCAAGTCACCCAGACCCAACCCAACCCCTAATCTATCCCCGTAACTCAGCATTTCTCATAGCTAATCCGTCTAACCTATACATCCCGAAACACTATGGGCAATGTAGCATGGCCAATCCACCTAACCTGCACATCTTTGGACTGTGGGAGAAAACAAGAGCATGCAGAGAAAACCCACACAGACACAGTGAGAATATGTAATATTGAAGGTTGGAATTGAACCTGAGTCTGTGGTACTGTGAAAAAACAATGCTAACCACTGAGCCCCCAGGCCATCCAATTCAGTGGACTCAACATGGAACCCATATCCTTTTCCTGTATTTGGTTGACTTGCACATCTCTACTACCCACTGTCTCTATAAACAGGTACGCTAGTTCTTTACAAACCAGCATATTCCTTTATAGATGGGATTGAAGAAGCTTGGTGTCACCAGTCTTCTTTTACATAACCAAAAATTAAGACTGCAAAGTTTATGCTGAAATTAGTAGTCTATTTTGATTAATTTGCTCAGGGAGAAGGTGCAGGAGTAACAGGGGTAACTTGTATATGATCGGGTCTAGCTTGGATTGGTTTTTTACTTCTCCTAGGAAATAGTGAACCTCTGGAACAAATTATCGGCTCATGTGCTTTACTGAGTTGCTCCAAGTGAGGGCTAGACTAATGTCTTAAGATCAACTCTCACCAGAGATGGGTGCTGCAGAGCAGAATGATCTCCTAGGTGAGGTTTAATGGTCATGGAAATTTTTAAAATATTTCACAATGTTTTTTCACCCAACTTGGTGTTTATCTGGCTTTTTTCGGTTTCCTCAACCAACAGGTTATATGATTATACAGGCATGATGGCACTGGGAGAATGATACATAATGAGGGATTGTGTTTGATGTTGCCTTTCAGGAACAGTTCCACATGCCCACTTGGCATACAATCTGTCTGCTGGCATACAAACACAGCTTTTTCTCTGCCTAGCACACTGCGGGGCAACTATTATTGACTTCTGACCTTTCACCATCACACGGACCACCTCCCCTCACTGACCTCTCCAAAATCCATGCTCACCCCAAGAGTGGGAGGGGAGCAATGGGAGGCTGTGAGGTTTCAGAGAGGGGTAGCAACGGAGGTGGCAAGGGTTCAAGGGAGGGGGTTGACAATGAACACATAGCAAAAGCATCAGCTGACTTGGTTAACACCAAGGGGGCACATGCAGTTGTTCTTGGGCAGCAACAGAAATTACAGTAATCACGCAATGCAATGTTTCATAATTGTGTGTGTCAAACTGGATGGAGCTGAGTGTCTTTCTGATACAATGATCACTTAACTTTACATATGATCTGTTGAGTATATCCCACACTCAATGCAGTAGGCAGCTTAAGATCCAAAATTCAAATATTCAGGAAAGCAGAAGTGGTTAATAGTTTGTGATGTGAGTAGTACAGACGGAAACTTCTTACAGTAATGAAGTTGACAACATTTCTTAAAAAGAAATAATTCGTAATGAAAATGAGCACAGCTTTTAAGATTACATGGGAAGAAGACCCACAAATATGTGCCAAAAGAAAACAGAGAGGAAGTACTATCTGATAGTTCAGTGCCTAAATGTATTGTCCGACAAATTTATTCGAGTTTTCTGAGGATGTAGCAGCAGGGTGGATCAAGAGGAACCAATAGATTTGAACAAAAGCTGCTCTCCGTTCTGAAGAAAGGTCACTGGACTCAAATCTGTTTTCTCTCCAGACCTGCTGAGTTTCTCCAGCAATCTCAGTTTTGTTTCAGATCTTCAACATCCTGAAGTTCATAAGATGATTAGAACTAGGAACAGAAGGAGACCATTTGATCCCTCAAGCCTTCTCCATCATTCAGTAGGATCATGGCTGACCTGATATTCCTCACATCCACATTCCTGCCCTTTCCCTATAATCCTCTCCCACTGATCAAGAAACTATCTGTCTCAGCCTTAAATATAGACAAAGACTCTGCCACCACTACTGTCTGAGGACTTCCAAAGACTCATGACCCTCAGAGAAGAAGTTTCATCTCATCTTAGTATTAAGTTGGCTCCTCTTTATTCTGAGACTATACCCTTTGCTACTAGACTTTCCCATGAGAGGAAACATTCTCTCAGCATTTACCCAGTTAAGAGCCTCAAAAATCCTGTATATCTTGATGATCATCTCTCATTCTTCTGAACTCCAGTGAATTGAGTTCCAACTTGCTTAGCCTTTGGTCATAAGACAATCCTTCTATACCAGGGATCATCCTTGTGAACCTTCTCTGAACTGTTACCAATGAAATAATATATTTTCTTAAATGAGGAGACCAAATCTGCTCACAATACTCCAGATGTGGTCTCACCAGCATCTTCCCTCTTACAATCCAGGCCCTTGAAATAAGGGTCAATGCTCCCATGCCAATTTTATTTTTATATGGGCCAGTAGGTTTAGTGTGTTGGGATTTCCAAAGGCATCCCATAATATTAGACATAAAAGGTTATTGCAAAGTCAGAACTCATGGCATTGGGGAAAATGCAAAGAATGGATAGGAGATTAGTTGATCATCAGGTATCACAGTCAGGATAAGTTGGTCATTTTCAGGTTGGCACTTTGTAACTAGTGGAATGTTACTGGTGGCAGTTCTGAGATTTCCAATCCATATCAATGACTTGGATGAACTGATTGAGGGTATTGCAACCAAATTTACTAACGATACAAAGACAGGTGAGAAGGCCAAGTTGTACAGCGAATACCCAGCGATATAAATGCATTAAAGTGAAGGGCAAAAAAACATGGTAGATGGAATAAAATGTGGGAAAGTGTAGAATTTAACCCTTTGGTAGAAAGAATAGAAAAGTAAAATACTATCTAAATGGACAAAGATTTGACAATACTACAAAACGTGTGGTCCAGGGGAGACCAACAAATGCAGAAAGTTGGCAATCTGAGCAACACGTGTAACCGGGAGGTTTTCACAACTTCAGGGATTTCCATTCCATCAATGTACAGCTGGTATAAGGAGAGGATCACGTGGGCAAGTAGATCGCTTAAGAGCCAAACTTGTTCATATCAGGAAACAGAATTAAGGGCCTGCTCATAGAGTGCAAGGAATAACCCCTTCAAACCTGGTGTATATATGTAACCTGTAAGGAATTGCTCAAGTGAGGCACATGAGCAGTACAAGACTGTTGAGCAAACAGAATGTTGAATAGAGGCTTCAGGTGCTCAGGCAATTCTGGTGTTTCATCTTTCTCGAGTTAGATGATGCATTTGTTTCCTCACTGCTTTAGGCTTTCTCAGTGCGAGCAGTATCTGTAATTATAACTGAAATGAGCTGGGATTTTTAAAAATTACTTGCAAAAGAATATTATATTAAATAATTATAACTGAGAAAAGACATGGAATTGGGAAGGAACTAGAATAGGCCATTCAGCCCATGGAGCCTGCCCCACCATTCAACACAATCATGGTTGATTGAACACTTCAGTGTACTTTTCCCCACTCCATACCAGACTCTTGTACACCATTGATAATGAGAAATCTGTCAATCTCTAACTTAAACATACTCAAAGAATAAGCTTCCACTGTCCTCTGTGGTAGAGAATTTCAGATGTTCACAACCTTCTGAGTAAATTAAATTCTCCTTACATTGGGCCTAAATGGCTTTCCCCTGACTTTGAAACTGTGCCCCCAGCTCTAGATTCTCCAACCAGTGGAAACATAATATCTACATTTACCTGGTCGGTCCTTTAACTAGTTTGTAAGTTCCAATGAGATCACCTTTCATTCTTTGAAACTCTGGAGAATACAGACTCAGTTTGTTCAATCTTGAACAAGTTGAAGATGATATGCTGTATGAGGACTTTAGGACGGAACTGTTGTTGAAAGATGAGGTTCTTTAACCTGCTCCCTTAACACCGTAAACCAAACATTGTAACACACAGGCATCCACTTCCCTCACACAAGTAGCTACCTTGTTCATTGAATGGCTGCAGGGAAAGACATTCAAATTCTGGAAACAGCACAAGGAAAGGTCCTGACATTAATCCCTAGTGTTAAAGGTCCTGATTATTAGAAAAGATTGAAAATTTGACCTTTTCAACCAAGACAGAATGTACTA
Organism: Chiloscyllium punctatum; assembly: GCF_047496795.1. Classification (NCBI taxonomy): domain Eukaryota; kingdom Metazoa; phylum Chordata; class Chondrichthyes; order Orectolobiformes; family Hemiscylliidae; genus Chiloscyllium; species Chiloscyllium punctatum. The sequence goes on along the minus strand of NC_092741.1, from coordinate 54,677,894 downwards.
AGAGGGAACTTAAAGTAAACACAGAAATCTACTTCAAAGTACATCTCAGTAGAAGCGGAGATACAGGATTCAAACCAACAAAGGACAGATTTCAGGGATTCTTGACTGCCAGATGGGAGCAGTAACACTAAAAACCTTGTGATCATTAATGAACCAATTGGCTGCTGCAGTAGGAGATTGTGATGTATTGCTGGATGGGTGAAGTCAGTAATGTCTCCCTTGTCTATAATCTTGTGTTTGAATATACAGTGAAAAGATTTGAATCAAGCTTAATGTGATTCTGAGGTTGCGCTACCAGAGGGAAATATGAGGAATGTTGTTGGGAAACAAGAGGTTTTGTCAGATGATACAGATTGTCATAAATCACCAAAAGGATCCGCAAACATGAAACAGAGTGTTATGGCCAGCTGCAAGTTGAGGTTCCCCAATTTATTACAATTCCAAACTGGTGACCCCACATTGTTGAGTTCCTGGATGAAAATGAATGAATTGGCTCCCCTTCTTATTCACCAACCCAGTCGTCTCATTAACACCTGGGACCTAGTGCAAAAACTGGGACAGCTGTCCTACAGATGAGTCAAATAGTAGCCCACAGACCCAAAACCATTCCTGACTTCACCCATCCAGCAATACATGACACTCCACTACTGGTTCAAGAATGATCATATGGTTGCTAGACTGGGTCTGTCACACGGAGTGAGGGAAGCAACAAGAGGGGAAAAACATACTTGCCCCCTTTACCAATCTGCTGGCTGATTATGCATCCGCCAATGATATATCAATAAGAGCGACAACTAATCAGTCCTTGTAGAGATGAAGTCCCATCTTCACTTTAAGAATTCACACCGTATTATGTGGCGTTATCACCATGGCACATGTAACACACTTTGAACAGATCATGTAACTCAACATGGGCATCTGTGAGACAACATGGGCCATAAACAGAAGCAGAATTGTATTCTGCTTCAATCTGCAACTTGATGGCCTGCCATATCCCCCACTCGGCCTTACCTTCAAGTCAGGGATCAACAAGAGTGATCAGGGTAATGCAGGAGAGCATGCCAGGAGCAGCACCAAGTATTTCTAAATATGAGGTGTCAACCTAGTGAAGCTACAAAGTAGACTACTTGCATGCCAAATGTCATAAGCAAGTGATAGAGCTAAGTGATTCACCACAAATGGTTCAGATCTAAGATCTGAAATCTGTCCCATTCAGTCATCAATGGTAATGGACAGTTAAACAACTCACTGGAGGAGTGCCATTATCAGTGAATATCCTCATCTCCAACCTTGTGGTAAAGGAAGGTCATTGATGAAGCAGCTGAAGGGCCTCGGACACTACCCTGAGGAACTTCTGCAGAGATGTCCTGGATCTGAAATGACTGACCTCCATCAACCACAACTATTTCCTTTATACCAGTGAATATTCCAATCATCCCAATCTCTCATGATGGGAATGCTTGAACATTAATGTAATAGGTAAGGCTGAAGCATCCGCAGCAATCTTCAGCCAGCAGTGCAGGTGGTCAGCAGAGTAGGTGATCCATCTTGGACTCCTCCAGTGGTCTCCAGCATCACAGATGTTAGTTTTCAACCAATTCAATTCACACCATATGATTTCAGGAAATGGCTGAAAACACTGAATACTACAAAGGCTATGGGCCCTAACAACATTCATAGAACATCAAAATAGAAGAGGACAGCATTGTGGTTAGCCTCTCAGAGCCAGGGACCCAGGTTCAATTTCAGAATGCTGTTTGGAGCTTGAATGTTCTTCCCATGTGTGCGTAAGTTTCCTCCAGGTGCTCCGGCTTCCTCCCAAAGTCCAAAGATATGCAGGTTAACTGCACTAGTCACTTAAGTAAATTACCCATAGTGTCTAGGGATATGAATGGTTACAGGGATAGAATAGGGTAGTGGGTTCTGGGTAAGTTGCTCTTCAGAGGGTCGGTGTGGACTCAATGGGTGTGCTTCCACATTGTAGGGATTTTATGATTCTATGAGAACACAGAACTGTAGAGCACAGGAACAGGCCCTTCGGCCCACCTTGTCACTACCAATATGATACCATTCTAAACCTTCTGCACATCTTTCTGTACATGGTCCATATTCCTCTATTCCCTGCCTGTTCATGTATCTGGTTAAATGCCTTTTGAATGTTGGTATCATATCTGCTTCTACCATCTCCCCTGGCAGAGCCTTCCAGACATCAACCACCTTCTGTGTAAAAACCCTGCCTCACACATCTCCTTTTAACTTTCCTCCTCTTACCTTAAACCTGCGTCCCTTAGTATTTAACATTTCCACTTTGGGGAAAGACTCTGGAAAGCCACCGGATCCATGTCTCTCATAATTTTATATACTTCTATCAGGCTGCCCCTCAGCCTCTGATGCTGTCGTGAAAACAATTCAAGTTTGTCCAACCTCTCCTTACAGATAAAACACTCCGATCTAGACAACATTCTGTTAAATCGCTTTTGCACCCTCTCCAATCCTCAACATCCTTCCTATAGTGTGGTTACCTGAACTGCAGACAATACTACAAATGTGGCTTAACTAGAGTCTAATTCAGCAAAACATGATTTGCTAACTTTTATACTCAATGCCCCGTTCACACCTTCTTTAACACAAACTTTGGAAATTGTACTGAAGACCTGTGCTCCAGAATTTGCCATGTCCCTAGTCAAGCTGTTCCAGTGCAGGTACAACACTGACATCCATCTAAAAATATGGAAAATTGCCCAGGTGTATCCCATTCACAAAAAGCAGGACAAATCAAACCAAGCAAATGACTGCCTCATCAGTCTACTCTCGATTGTCAGTAAAGAGATGGAAAAGGTCATTTACAGTGCTTAGTAATAACTGTTCACTGATGCTCAGTTTGGGCTCTACCTCGGGCACTCAGTTAGTTACAGCCATAGCTGGTGTATAGGAAGACGGTTGTGCTGAATGGAGGTCAGTCACCTTAGCTCCAGGACATCTCTGCAGGAGTTCCTCAGGGTAGTGTTGTGGGCCCAGCTATCTTCAGCTGCTTCAACAAAGACCTTGCCTCCATCATAAGGCCAGCCGTGGGCATGTTCAGTGATGATTGCACAATGTTCAGCATCACATGTAATTCCTCAGATGCTGAAGCAGTCCATGTCTAAATGCAACATATTCAGAACCAGATTCAGGATTAGTCTGACAAGTGACAAGTGACATTTGCACCAAATGTCAAGCAATGACCATTACCAACAAGAACGAATCTCAGTATCGCCCCTTGACATTCAATGGTATTGCTATCACTGAGTTCCTCATCATCAACAACCTGAGGATTATCATTGATCAGCAATAGGACTTGCCATATCAATAAAGTGGCTACAAAAGCAGGTCAGAGGCAATGACTGCCCACCATCTACAAGGCACAATTTAGGATTGTGATGCAATACTCCCCACAATCCACTGGCTTAAATGGGTCCAGCTTCAACAACAATCAAGAAGCTTGACATCATACTCAACAAAGCAGCCCACTTGATTGGCACTGCGTCCACAAACATTCACCCCCTCAATGCCCACACTCAGAAGCAGCAGTGTGTACTACTCACAAGTTGCACTGCAGAAATTCAGCAAGGCTCCTGAGATAGCATCTTCCAAACTTCACAACCACTTCCATCAAGAAGGACAAGGGTAGCAGACACAAGGAAATACCACCCTACCTGTAAGTTCCACTTCAAGCCTCCCAGCATTGTGACAGAAATGTATCAGCATTTCTTCACTGGATCAAAATCCTGGAACTCCATCTTTAAAAGTACTGTGGGTCTGCCTACAGCAAATGGCCTGTACTACACCACCACCTTCTCAAGGACAACTAGGGATAGACAATAAATGATGACAATTTCCACATTCTATGAATGAATAAAAAGCAAACACAATCATTGGTCACAACAATGTTTATTTAACAAAGACCCCTCCATTTGTGGATACCTTTATGTCAGACCCAAAGGAAATTATGTTTTAAAATGAGCCATTTAACCAGGCTTCCTTAAGTTAATAAACAGCAACTTTATTAGTTACTAAACATGAGATGAATTAGTAACAGAATTAGATTCTGTTATTCTGTTATTCTGTTATTTTGTTATTGTAACCAGCAATCAGGGTGAGAGTAAAGCCTTTTGTTGACTTGGTTCCTTTGACTGACTTGCTCACGAGCTGGCCTCTAGCAATCAGAAGAAAGCAGCTCCTTTGACCTGCAATACTGGGGTGCCTAGGGAACAATTTCTTCAAAAGGGAAAAATTGAAAATGTGCCTATGGTTAAGGATATATTCTGCAGGGGCTGACCTTTGTTATTTTCATGACAAGAGATCATAGTCCTTTGTGTTGGCTTGCCGCTTCCTTTTTCAAAGGGCTATTATTCGAAGTTCCCTTTGCATTTTACATGTGACATTCCATGTGTGTGTCTCTCTCCAGACAGCCATGTAAGTTACATCCATTTAGGGGTGGCGTGGTGGCTCAGTGGTTAGCACTGCTGCCTCACAGCACCGGGGATCCAGGTTCAATTCCAGCCTTGGGTGACGGTCTGTGTGGAGTTTGCACATTCTGTGTGGGTTTCCTCTGGGTGGTCCGGTTCCCTCCCACAATCCATAAATGGGCAGGTGTATTGGCCATGCTAAATTGTCCATGGTTCTAGGTGCATTAGTCAAAGGGGAAATGGGTCTGGGTGGGTTGGTGTTTGAAGGGTCGGTGTGGACTGGTTGGACCAAAGGTAAAAATTCCTGATGAAGGCTTTTGCCCGAAACGTTGATTTCGCTGCTCGTTGGATGCTGCCTGAACTGCTGTGCTCTTCCAGCACCACTAATCCAGTGGTTGGACCAAAGGGCTTGTTTCCACACTGTAGGGAATCTAATCATAGCTGTATCAGCCCTCTTTTAATAAAATACATTTAGAATTATGAGTTAAAAATATCCATTGCTCCTTAGGGTTCTGACCCATTGTGATGACAAGTGTGACACCATTACTTTGTAACATTGTACCTGAATTAAGAGATAAGACTAAGCTATGTGTTTCTTTTTAAAGATTGGGTAGTGTGTTTCTTGAAAAGTTTGAAAATTTTCAACCTGATAATAATTTAAAACAGAAGTCACTGTTCTCCACTTGCAAGTGGCACAGAGCCATTTGATATTATGGTTCCTGATTAATTTCCAAAGCACACATCAGAAACATAGTTCACCAACCCAGTACTATCATATATACTCAGACCCATGCACACATATATGCATAAAAAGTGACCGTTGTGTGTGGCAGTCGTTTGTTTGCACTGTTAACATTGCACCAACTTGAACAGCGAAGTATCATAAGGCTGTGGGTAAAATCTACACGACATTGCCTGTAGCAATTCAGGAAGTAGCTCAACACCAAATGTCTGAAGGCCAATTAAGTATGGACAATAAATGCAGGCATTGCCAGTGGCACCCACATCCCATTGGAAGAATAAACAAAAATTTCATCGAGACAGTTTTCACATCACTATCCCATCAAATTGTGAGTAAATGTGATACATTGAGGAAGAAGAATGTGGTAGTTTTCTGACATTCCTCCTTTAGAGCGCTGCTCTAAAAAGAAAGAACAGAACAAATTAAAAAGAATTAAAAATTGGCAACCAGATAATGACCAAATCCAGCCAACAATTATCAAGCATCTGTGTTGCATTCAGTGAATTAATTTGTTATTAACGACAATGTTCAGTCTCTGGAACTTTTTGTGTCATCATTCTCTTTTCACAGTTACTGAATAGCTGGAGACTCGAGATCTCCATCAGAGAAAATGAAGAAAATAGCTGCTACGGACCTTCAGTCAAATAATCTTTGAATGTGTCATGAATTCAAATGCAGGTTCAGAAGTAATTGTTCAGCTTGCACATTAGGTCTGAGGGAACAGTTCACGAGGGTTGAATCTGTTAAATCAGAAGCCTATCAGCAGAAGACTGGAGGTGCAGTGAAGCACTGAGCCCAATGTATGTAATAGTTTCAACTAAGTTACTGGCCCATTGTTTATGCCTGTATAAAATCCAGCCTAAAATAATTGTTTCTGCTTCGATTAAATAAATTAGAGATCTAGCTAAATCTATTTGAAGGTTTTACTCACAGTGCAACCAAAAAAACATGAGAATCATCTGACAAATAATTGTTTGGGAGTCAAGGGAAAACCCTGGAAATTCTCAATGCTCCAAAATTTTCTATAGTCGTCACTCTGCCACCTCTCCGGGCATTTCACTGAAGCCACACGTTATGACAATGTCAGTGAAAAGGTTAATAGGCTGTGAGCAAACTGAATCATTTGTTTGCACAGTTGGTAATGTCTGGATAGGATGATTTATAGCACAGAAAATATTAGTTGGATTCAGCCTAGTATTTTCCTGTGGTGTGTCCTTAAATGACAATTGGCTGCACGGAAATATAGACAATGGCAGGGTCACAATATTTTATTCGTATCATATAAATGACATCTTTTGAAGATGAATATTAATCTTATATAACTATATTTTTTTGTCTTGTCTCTTACCATTCGAATGAACTGAAATTGGCCACAGGTTCCTCCAGCTGGGACTGTACATCTGGTAATTTTATTGTACCCTTGCAGTGTAAAAGAAATAGGCCAACATTTTGCTTGACATTAATCCTTTGTAGATTTATTCCATTTTCTTTTGATTTATTTATATCTGTCCAGTTGTATTTCAGAAGTTATTGGTAAAAGCTGGACTGCAAACATGCCTGTAAAAATTACAGATATACATTGAATTATATGCATTATAAAGTTAGGGAAAAGGCAAGGGTGTGCAGATGCATCCAACCAAATGACAAGTTAACCCAATTGGTTCATCTTTCGCACTGTCAGATTTTACTCCAATCCATTGTCTTCAGTGTATTGGTTTTGCTTTACAGAATCCTTTGGTAAAGTTGATTTGATGACAGTGTTAATCGTGTGGTGATATACTGTCAATATAATTCCAACAGCAGCAAAGAAATCAGCAGATGCAAACCGGGAACACAAAAATAGGAAAGACCATCTTGGCTCTAGCTTTGTATCTGGATAGAGCCTGAAGCAGGGTCTTCATCTGGTCACCCTCACAACTGGCCTTCAGCCATGAGGGAAACAGAGGATGACAGGAATATTGTGGCGAATGAAGTCAATAATCAGTCATACTTCTGAATCAAGGCAGCAAATGCAATATTTAGCTCCTAATATTGCAGAGATTGTTTTCATCTTAAAAAAGCAAATCACTAACAAATCTTTGCAGATGACCCAAGTTAAGGTAACTAAATTTTCAAAAGACTATTTCACGCATTCTTAGAGGCATTTAGCATTTCAAAATAAAAGGAGTTGACATAACTGCAAAGTACATGTTTGTGCCAATGTTGCTTGGCTTCAGCTTTGCTTTTTGTTGTTATCCCAACTAAGGCCTCATACACAAACAGTTCTGCACATTCTTCAGTCACAGATGTGGTTACATATTTTAAACCTCTGACAGCTAACTGATCCCTTATTAAAAGTCAGTGCTCAAATGTGTAAAAAAATGTATGACATCTTCAATATTAGTAACAGTTGTGTTGCCTGCAATGACAGTCTTTACATGTTTCACTAAATGAGTAAAAAGCAAAAAATCTGAAACTCGAAATGAAATGAAACCTCCACAACCAAATAACAGTGGGAAAGGGCAGGTTTTGTTTTGAAGTCGGAATCCCAGCTGAAACATTTACCTTCCTTTCTCTTTCAAAAGCTGATTGGACTTTTGCTGGAGAGTGTGGATAATGCCAAATGAGAAACAAAGAATCAGAATCTAATAGAAAACTAATGCTGAAACAAGTAGGAAAGAGGACTATCAGGCATATCAGGAAGACATGCAATGCTTTACAACAATAAAATAGAACCTGGGGATTTAACTGTCAATGGAATCTTCCAACGAGATTAATACATGCCCAGAATGTCACTGGAATTCTCCTAATCTCCCACCATGATAAAGTCACCATTGTCTTACCAGACTGTAGTGCTGCTCTCTCATTAGAGAGAGATGAGTGTTTAAGCTCAAGGTCACCATGCTTCAGAGGAGGTGAGAGATTAAGAAGGTGAATCCTTCTTCGTAACCTCAGCCAGTACAGGAGTTAAACCCGCTCTGTGCTGCAAACTAGCCATCCAACCAACTGAGCTACCCAACACATTTGCTGGAAGGAAACTTTTCTCTGTGACATGCCCTGTGCCCAATTATCAAAAATGTCTCAATAGGCAGTAATCTCAAGCTTGTTTGGAGGGGAAGAGTGGGAGTGGTGAGATACAAGAGAACATTTGCGAATTGGTCTCTCAAGCCTGTTCTATCATCAATCAGATGACAGTTGACCTGCAACTTAGTATTCTGCCTTTGCTTCACATTCCTTATTATTTTTGATTAACAAAAATCTATCAATCTGAGACTTAAAATTGGCATCTGGTCTAGAATCAATGCTGTTAGTGCAGGAAAACACCACTCTTTGTACTTAGAAATGTTTTCTAGTTTTACTCTTGGAAGATATGGACCTAATTTTTAAATTATGGCCCCTAGTTTTAGCTTTCCCAATTGATAGAAGTCTTAAGAACATAAGAAATCGAAGAATAGGCTATTCAGCTCCTCAATGCCTCCCTGCCATGCAACAAGATCACGCCTGGATTTTCCCAGGCTTTGACTCCTCTTTAATGCTCATAGGACTCATATATTTTGAAACTCTATCTGCCACCTCTTTAAGTACCTTCAGTGATCTAGCCTCCACAACTCTCTGGGGAGAGAGAGAATTGCAGACATTTGGCTAACCTCCGAGAGAAAAAATACCTTTTCATCTCAATTTAGTGCCCATTCATTCATGTAGGTATGTGGCCTGGCATGAGATTCTCTCAGAAATGGAAACATCTTTTCAACATTTACCCTGTCAAGTTCCTTCAACATCTTGCAAGATTCAGTAAGATCATCCCCCATTCTGCTGAACTCTAATGAATAAAGCAATCCTTGATATGTCATTGAAGGGATCGGCCTGACAAATCTCTTTCAAGTTGTCTTCAATGTCAGTATATCCTTTCTTAAATATGGAGCCAATACTACAAATGTGGTCTCACCAATACTTTATAACAATATTTCCCTATTTTTAAACCCCTGAGCAATAAAGGCCAAAATTCCATTTGCCTTCTTGATTACATGTTGTGGCTGTTTCTCTTTTGGAGTCTCTCTTCATTTAAATATTAGTCTGCTTTTTGATTCTTTTTACCAAAATGCATTACCACATACTTTCCTACATTAAGTTCCACCTACAGAGATTCAAAATGGCAGCAGTCTGACAAGTCTGCTGTGTTGGACACTGTGCCATACCCTAGGCAGGGTGGGCTTCTACACCCCCATTCCCTCATGAGCCACCCCTAAGTAAAATTGTCAGTGTAAAGCAGGCAAAACACCTCAAACCCTTTTAATTTGAATTTGGAGGCTTTGGAGTCAAGATGAAGGCAAACAAGGGAAAGGGAGCAAGGAAGCACAGCAGACAGGGCTCTCCTCTACTGTGTCGGGTATACCCACAGTCACTGCTTCAACTCCCGTAGCGGCACTTCTGAACTCGGTGGAGCAGCAGAATCTAGTCTCGGAGTTCACAAAACTCCATGAAAACATTAAAACGGTGCTGAAACCAATTTCTGCCATTCTGAAAAAGCATAAGCAGGAGATTTAGTCATTGGATCCACACGTGGAAGCTGTCAAGCAAATGGCAGCGGCATCGGAGACTGCGACGGAGAACTCCGAGCGGTGGATCTAAACCTTGGAAAGCCAGGTTCGGGCCTTGCTGGAACAGGTCAACAACCTCGAATATTGAGGTCAATAGAAAAACTTATGTGTAGTGGGTCTTTCAGAGCGCAAGGAAGGCGAGAATCTGGCCGAGTTCCTGGAGAAGTGGCTCCCTGAGTTGCTGGGGCTGGATATCGAGTCAGGCCGGGTGAGTGTGGAGCGGGCCCACCGGATCGTGATGTGCAGGTCCAGGTCAGGTCAGTGCCCCTGCCCAATCCTAGTACACCTCAAGCATTATAAAGAAAGCAGTTAACAATAGAAACATCCAGAAGACTGGGAAGACATCCACAGGCTCTGGTATATAAAGGATCGAGAATAATGTTTATTCAAGATTTTTCTGGGGCCATAATTAAGAAGAGGAAGACTTTTGAGGATGTCAAGAAAAAATTAAGAGACTTAAATATTCAATATGCTCTGGGGTACCTGACAGTATTATGTTTTAATTAGGGAGGGATCTGTCTATAAAATGCAACTTGGCAGAAAAAGCAAAAGAATTTGTGAACTCACTGAATTAATAGACTTGGACTGAGGGAGAAAGAGGAAAAGATGTGTGTGGACAATGACATAATTTCTTTAAATCTTCTCTTTCTTTGTTCTTTTCCCTTTTGTGGTTTCAGGCCTTATAGGATTTGTATTGCTTTGGCGTAAAATCTGGTTTATTTCATATTATATCCATTTGGTAGTTAACTGTTAGTTTACTGCTGTGTTTTTCTTGGTGAAGGGTGGTTATTTCTTTGGTGTAGAGATGTGTGGGGTTGAAATATGGAGGGGGAGGGGAGGGCATCCATTGTTAACTTGCAGGAGTGTAAATAACATGTTCTTTTTCCATTGCCTTGGTTTGGGGCACGGTCTTAACTGGTAGGTACCAGGAAGGCTGTAAGGTTGGGAGTGATTTCCCCCTCTATGGGTGAGGGGGGAGATCTTTGGAGATTTATGGTTTTTGTGTTTATTTGTTCAAGTTCGGAAGAGTGGTTAGTTTTTTAGTTTTAGTAGCTTTTGTAATGCTTGTAGGAATAGTTTTCAAATTTGATAAAGTCTGTGTTTTTGTCATTCGTCACACACTGAATGGGATTCTTCCGCTTGGGGGACCGCAGGCTGTAGTGTGTGGTCATGGCTAGCGAGCTGTTCAGGTGGTGCACCTGGAATGTAAGGGCAGCCATTCCCCCAATAAAAGGAAAAAGGTGTTCTCAAATCTTAAGAAGCAAAAGGTTGACATCGGTCTGTTGCAAGAGACACATGTAAACGATAGGGAATGTCTGAAGTTACAGCAGGGGAGATACCATAGGGTATTCTTCACCTCCTTCAACTCCAAAAGCAAAGGAGTGGCCATACTGGTACAAAGGAACATCCCATATCAAGTGACAGATCAAAGCAAGGATGAATATGGACGGTTCTTTATTCTCAAGGCTCTGGTACACGGAGAAGACTATGGCACCCTGAATGTTTACTGTCCCCCGGTGTATCCTCTCAAATTTTTAGTTGACGCAGTCTCTAAATTAATGGCTCTTGAGGTGCACCATATGATTATAAGAGGAGACTTTAATGGTCTCATGAACGCTGGGGTAGACAGGATGCCAAGGGGTCCGTCGGGTACACCTCTGCAGTCTAGAGGGTTAGTGAACTTGTGTAAGGAGTTAGGGCTAGTGGATGTGTGGAGGTGTCTCCACTATAATGGGAGGGATTTTACCTTTTACACCAACTCGCACAAGTGCCACACAAGAATTGATATGCTCTTTGTTCCATCAGTTTGTTTGGATTTGGTGTTGGCCTGCAGGATTGGGAACGTAACTATGCGGCATTGTACTTGGATACTTTAGACCCGGCTGAAGGCAGCTGAGTCAGCATACTAGAACAGGCCATCTGCGGTTAAGTTACAACATGAAACAGCTCTCCAGGCTGCTCCGGACTCAGTGCTCACACAGGTGGTGAAGAGAGGGATCTCCTTTGCAAAGCAAAGACTGTTTGAATATGGGATAAGCCAGGTAGATGCCAGATTTTGGGAATTCTATACAGAGTTATACCAGTTGGAGGGCTGTGGGGATGGAGTCGCAAGAATGGAATCCTTTTTTGACAATCTGGACCTCTCCGGTATAAATGCAGGTCAGGCCTCCCTTTTAAATGCACTTCTGACAGTACAAGAGGCAGTAACACAGCTCCAAGGTGGTAAGGCATCCTGTCCAGATGGGTTCCCATGTGAGTTTTATAAGGCGCTTATGCACATATTAGCTGAACCGCTCCTGGAGATGTATAGAGGAACCTCGATTATCCGAACGAGATGGGTGAGCACTATTTCCTTCAGATAATTGATTATTTGGTTCAATGCCTGTCCTCTGGGGCTCAGAGTTTTCTGAAGTTTCCTTTTTCCTCACTCTGACTGCCTTGTCCCCTCTCTCTGAGCAGACACACACTTGTGTGTAAGGGACCTGCAACATTGCTGAAGCCTCCCACACCCCACCATCAGTTCAATGGGTTTGATGCAGTGAGCACTTGCTAAGCCCGTTCAGGAGACTAGGCAGCAACACACTGCACGCGAGCTCCCAGCCCCCGTCCGCCCTCACCCCAGGCCCCCATCTGGCCACACCCCCATCCCACCCCCGTCCGGCCCCCAACCCTGTCCAACACCGTCCCCGTCCCCGCCCCACCGTCTGACCCAGCTGCCCCACCCCCACGCACTGTCCACCCACTTACCCCGCCCCACCCCCAATCCCCCAGGGCAGCTAGAGTGGACACCAACAGTAAGACTGCTGCTGTCTTTAGGGTTGTCTCAAAATAGTACAGACACACACACCTTTCACTGCAACAGTCTGACAGCTTCCACCTTTGCCCTGTACAGGACAATGTTTAGATTAGATTAGATTACTTACAGTGTGGAAACAGGCCCTTCAGCCCAACAAGTCCACACCGCCCCGCCGAAGCGCAGCCCACCCATTGGACCTCCCACATCTGAAGAGATTTCAAATAGGTGCCCCACTGTCATATGTGGGTGACTGGGTGCGTAAGGACTCCAGGTCAATATGGCCCAATGTTGAGGCCTCGCAGATGAGATGTCCCCTCATCAACTTACTGTTTACGGATAAGATGAGATCTGTGGCTGAGCAATGTGAGAGCCTAATTATCTTACATATGCTGAAAGCATGGAGGATAATGCAGCAGGGTGAGGGCAATTTGCTTAAGACTTCTCCATTCACTCCATTAATGGGAGCTCAGGATTTAGACCGGGGTCAATGCACTCCGGCTTCAGAGCATGGGTGGGTAAGGGAATCTCCTATTTGAGAGATTTATTCGAGGGAGAGGTTTTGATGTCTTTCAACCAATTAAATCAGAAATATGGGATTCCTAACAGGGACCTTAGGGATTATATGCAGAAAAAGAAGACCATGCTCTTTGCTCAGCCCTACAAGTCAGATATAGAGTAAAGAGTGCTCCGATGAGGAAGTGCACTCTCAGTTATTATCGTATATCAACTGCCTTGGGGATGTGGAAAGACTCCATGGGATCTGGAAACAAGAGTTAGGGGAATAAATCTCATCAGAAACATGGGAGAATATATGGGGGAATGTAAAGAAAATTCCAATATGCAATAAAGTATGAGCGATGCAATTAAGATCCTTCACAGGGCCCATATAGCACCAGAGAGGTTAGCAAAATTTTAGAAAGGATCTTCTCTGAAATGTCCCAAATGTAAAATCAGCATAAGCACCCTCACACATTGCTTCTAGTCCTGCTACAAGATTTGAGGATATTGGGGTGCCATAGTGAATGAGCTGGAGAAGATCCTGGGAGTTGAAGTTAAGGAGGATCTGGTATCCCTTCTTTTGGGATTACCGAATCTGCCTTCTCTGGGTGAGCACGGGAAGAGGTTATTTAACATTCTTACACACTGTGCGAGGAAGAATATTCTAACGAACTGGATATCAGAAAAACCTCCAGGTCTTTCTTGAGGGGTAGCGCAGACTTGTGATGGAGCATGGTGTACCATGGAACAGAGCAATTTTATAAGACATGGCGGCCATTTCTAAATTACATAGACACGGTTGTCTGGGGAGCCCGGGGGAAGGAGGCCTAGTAAATATGGGTTTAATAACTGCTGTCCCCTTGGACAGGAGCTTCGGTAGAGGTGTGGTGAATGTAGTAGAGCAGTGTAATGTAGTGTAATGTAATGTAATTTAGTTTTATTGGATTGTAATTTAATTTAATACTATTTCATTTAATTTCAGTTTATTTTAACTTGGGTTAAGTACATATGAGATGATTATATCCCAAAGAGTAGTAATTAGTTTATTGTTAACATTACTGTAATATAATAATGTGGTATTATTTCTGCTTTTCTGTACTTTTGTACTTTTTAACTTGTTGCTTTCTTTTTTGTAAAAGAGTAAAAATTTTTCAATAAATAAGCTCCACCTGCAAAGTTATTGAACTACTCACTCAACCTACCTAGCATTTTCTTTCAGATTTCTTATGTCCTCATCACACTTGCCCTCCCACCTATTCTTGTATCATCAAAAAGCCACCATATGATATCGAAGCAGATTTAGGCCATTCAGTCCATCATGCCTGTTCCACTATTCAATCATGGCTGATTTATTTCTCAACCCCATTCTCTTGCTTTCTCTCTGTAACCCTTGATTACCTTACTAACCAAGAATCAATCTATCAATCAATCTGTCTATCTCTGTCTTAAATACACTCAGTGACTTTGCCTTCACAGCCTTCTGTGAAAATGAGTTCCACAGATTAGCAACCTTCTGGCTGAAGAAATTCTTCTTCATCTCAGTTCTAAGGGGTCGTCCCTTCACTCCGAGACTATGCTTTTAGTATCTCCTACTCGTGGAAACATATTCTCCATGTCCACTCACCCAGGCCTCTCAGTGTTCTGTAAGTTTCCGTCCGGTTGCCCCTCATTATGTAAATTCCATCGAGTATAAACCCAGAGTTCTGAACCACTCCTCACATGACAAGCCTTTCATACCCAAATTATTCTTGTAAACCTCATCTGGATTCCCTCCGATGCCAGCATCTCCTTCCTTAGATACGGGGCCCAAAACTACTCACAATATTCCAACTGCAGTCTGACCAGAGCCTTATGCAGCCTCAGCAATACATCTCTGCTTTTGAAACAAATGCTAACATTCCATTTGTTTTCCTAACTTCCAACTGAATCTAATATTAACCTTAAGAGAATATTGCATTAGTACCTTTGTATATATCACAACCTTTGATATACACTCAGCTTCCTCCTCCAAATCATTTACATAGATAGTAAATAATCGTGGCTTTCGGACTGATACCTGTGGTATCACTAGTCACACCTTTCAAATAAAAAAGATCCATTAATTCAGAATCTCTCTCTTCTGTGTGTCAACTGCTCCTTAATCCTCAATCCAAGTTAATATAAATCACCTCAATACCATGAGCTCTTGTCTTGTCCAATACTTATTATGTGAGTATGTTATCAAATACTTTCTAGAAATTCAAATACATTCCATCTCCTGGTTCCCTTTTATCAACTCTGTTTGCTATATCCTTAAAATCTCTTGAAGGCTTATCAAACATGATTCCTTCTTCAAAACAACAGGTTGACTCAATCGCATTAAACTTTCTAAATGTCTTGTCTGAGATTAGACTCGCTGACAAGGGGAAACAACCTCTCCACATTTAGCCTGTCAAGTCCCCTCAGAATCTCATATGTTTCAATAGGTCGCACCTCATTCTTCTAAACTCCAATGATTGCAAGATCAACCTACTCAACTTCTCCTCCATTCACACTCAGGATCAGCCTAGTGAAGGTAAAAACAATGACTGCAGATGCTGAAAACCAAATACTGGATTAGTGGTGCTAGAAGAGCACAGCAGTTCAGGCAGCATCCAACGAGCAGCGAAATCGACGTTTCGGGCAAAAGCCCTTCATCAGGAATAAAGGCAGTGAGTCTGAAGCTTATCTCTCCACGCTTCAGGCTCACTGCCTTTATTCCTGATGAAGGGCTTTTGTCCGAAACGTCGATTTCGCTGCTCGTTGGATGCTGCCTGAACTGCTGTGCTCTTCCAGCACCACTAATCCAGTATCAGCCTAGTGAAGCCTCTCTAGACTGCTTCCAATGTCAGTACATCCTTCCTTAGATAAGAGGCCCAAAACTGTTCATAATATTCCATTTGTGATTTGACTAATGCCTTGTATAGCTTTAGCAAAACCTTCCTATTTTCTACTCCCTTTGAAATGAAGACAAACATTCCATTTGCCTTCCCTATCATCTCCTGATCTTGGATGCTCATGTTTTGTGACTCATGGATGAGGACTCCCAAATCTCTTTGTTCCAAAACTATTTGTGGCCTTTCTCCATGTAAGTAATATTTTAGCTCCTATAATTTTCCTGTCAAATTGTATAAGCATAAATATTCCCACATTTTGTTCTATTTACCAAGTTTTTTTTCACTTACTTAACCTGTCTCCATCCCCCTGCAGACTCTTTGTGTCAACCTCACCAATTGCCTCCTCATCTATTTTTATGTCATTCACAAACTTGTCTATGGTATATTCATTTTTCAATCAAGTCATTAATTGTGGAATTCAGCACTGATCGCTTTGGCATTCCACTAGATGGATGTTGCCATCCTGAAAATGCTACCTAACCCCAACTCTCTGTCTCATATTAACTTGCCAATCCTCTATCCATGCTAATATACTACCTCCAACACCATGAGCACATATCAAGTAGCCTAATGTGCTGTACTTATCAAACACCTTTTGAAAATCCAAATGTATTAAACCCACTGCTTCTCCTTTATCTATCCTGCTTGTTACCTTTCCAAAGAATTCTAATAAAGGTGTTATTTTCATAAAGGTGTTCTATCGGCAGATTTCTAAACCTCTGGGACTTTAGCAGAACCTAAGGTTTCTTGGAAGAACATTACCAATGCATCTATAAACTTTGTGGATAGTTCCTTTAAAATCCTAGATTGCATCCCATCCATTCCAGGGACTTATTTGTCTTTAGTCCCATTTGGTCACCACCACCTTTTCTCTAATGAAAGTTATTGTATTTTTTTCCTCTTCTTTTTCCTCCTGAATATGTAGCCATTTTGGAATGCTACTAGTGTCTTCTATTCTGAAGATCCTCTGCCATTTCTTTATTCCCCAATTATTTCCCCGTTTCATTTTCAAAGTGAAAGAATCCTTCTTAAATTAACCTAGTTGCAAACAATTGAGTGGATTGTTGAATAAAGAAGGGGAGCCAATTCATCCCTCCTCACCTGGAAGCTTAAAATGTGTGAGGTGTTCTGTCTGGAACCATACCAAATTGGTAGCCTCTTCCAAAGTTTGGTTGTAAGAATAGTAAAACCAGGATGCTAATAGTGTGGGTTGCAGCATTGGTAAAGCCAATAAATTCAAGGGATGATTACAGTATTGTATTTTGTTAGAGATGGACATTGTTTGGCACTTGTGTGGTGTGAATGTTACTCCCAATTTTTCAGCCTATACCTGAATGTTGTGCAAGTCTTGCTGTATTTGAATACGGACTGCTTCAGTATCTGATGAGTTGAATGTGGTTGGAGGTCTTCCTGCATTTGAATACAGAATGAACATTGTAAAATCATCAGCAAGCATCTGACAGAAGGAATATCATTGATGAAGCAACTGAAGACACTCCCTGAGGAACCTATGCAATGTTGTTCTGTGATTGAGATGATTGACCTCCAACACACAACCATCTTCCTTTGTGTTAGGAAAGACTCCAACTAGTGAAGCATTTTCCTGTTGATTCCCATTGAGTCCAGTTTTTCTATACCTCCATGATGCCACATTGGTCAAATGTTGCCAAGATGACCAGGGCAGCCATCTCTGCACTCTAGATTTCAACACTTCTGTCTATGTTTGGACCAAGGCTGTAATGTGGTCAGGAGCAGAGTGAACCTGATGGAATCCAATCCAAGTGTCAGTGAGCAGGTTATTGCTGAGCACGTGATTGTACTGTCCATGACCCCTTTCACCAGTTTTACAATGAGAGATCTGTACAGCTGATACACAACATCTATCCTTTTGCATTCTTATCATCTAGATGTAAGTCAGAATTCACATGGTTTTTTAAATTATTATCTCTAATGTTATATTAAAATTATTTAAGAACTGGACCCCAAGTTTCTTTGGACCTCGATTGTTTCTAATTTTTCACCATGTAGGAGGTATTCTGTTTTAGCCTTTTTCTGGTCATAGTGGATGATCTCACACTTTCCTTCACTAAAATCCTTTTACCACAGTTTCACCATTCAACTGACATATGAGTAACTGGTGATTTGTACTTCCATCCGCAGTTTCTTATAGAATGCTGCCTAAATTTGCATCATTGATCTTTGATTAATAATGCTGAGACTCCAACACACATCCCTTTGGGAAAACCACAATAGTCACATTCTGTCAATTGGTTCCCTGCCCATTATTTTCACTCTGTGTCCTGCTGCTCAGCCACGTTTCTAACCAAGCATGACAACCTACCTTCAGTTCTGGGTTATTAGTCTCTCGTGAAGGACTTTTTGAAATAACTTGTAGAAGACCATATAAAATATAAAGTATACAAATGTTTATTTAACTGACAGAAGTATCAGTATTCTCCTGTCCACTAATTTAGCCACCTCTTCAAAAAGGTCAGACTCATCAGCAGTGAGCTATCCTTTACAAATCTTTGCGGGCTCTCTCATCTTAAAAATTGTCAAGGCATCCTGTTTTACTTTATCCACCACTCCATCCTTAATTATGAATCAATATTGGTCCACTGTAACTGGTTTATGGTCAGTTCATCACCAGTTTATCAAAGTTGAGGGCTAATGTGTTGTCAGTTTATTTCTAGCTTGCACCAATTTACCATTTTGAAAAGCATTATTAACCGTCCCAAAACCTCCCTACCCTTTTACCAGGCACACCGTTCCCCTCCATGCCTTGATATACTCCTCCATTCACTGACGTTCAATGAACCTGATATCCCTCACTATTGTAAAGTGAGATGCCCTGCAAACAAGAAGTCCTGTACAATATAGACACAAAGAGTGACTGTTCAATAATGTCTAAAGTTATGAGATCAGAAATACCTTCTTGGCACTCAATATTTACAATAGTGGAGTGCACAGCATATGTTCTCAGCAAATCAGTTTATACAAGCATTTTCAATAAATATTCCAGAATTATGTAAATGATGTAATCCGTCTGAGCTCTCAACCACACAACAAGCTGCCCTACCCTTCCTTGCAGACAAAAATGTAACTATGCTGTTAGTATTCATTTTGCCATTAGCTTGACTGCAAGACAGTACAGCTGAAATATTCCTGAAAAACAGAAGGTCCACACCCACATTCACAAGAAGTGAAGCAAAAACATTAAAATGTGCAAGAAGTTATTCAACTTCTGGAAATCTGCCTCAAATATATAAAGCATACAAAACTTCCTCACTACCTGTTGGTCATGTATTCCTGCTCTCTCTCCATAACAAGTAAGTGTGTTTTTGTTAACTCTGTCTGCCTGCTGGAATAGACAAGCAGGAGGCTGGAAGAACACAGCAAGCCAGTCAGCATCATGAGGTGGAGAAGTCCACACTTCACATGTAACCCTTCTTCAGGATTTGGGGGTGATTGTAAGGGGAGCTGCAAATAAAGTGGGGGGGGCAGGGTGCTGAAGTGGGGATAGGTGGAGACAGGTAGAGGGTACAACCTGGTTGGTCGATAGGAGGGATGAATCCAGTGGGTGACTGAGACAAATGAAAGGGAAGAGGAGGGTCTGGGAAGGGAGTCAGGGGTTGGGAAGGGAGGTTATTTGAAATTGGAGAATTCAATGTTGAGTTCTCCAAGTTGTAGGTGTTTTGGGTCCCTTACTCTAGGCGTATTGCTGGCTGCCCAGCACTTTTTTTATTCTGCCCATCCTTGTTGCCCTTGAGAAGGTGGTGGTGAGTTATCTCCTTGAACCACAGACCACAATGCTGTTAGGGAAGGAATTGTCCCAGTGTCAAAAAAGGAACAGTGATACGCTTCAAAGTCAGGATGATGAGTGGTTTGGAAGGGATGTTGCAGGTGGTGGTGTTCCCTCATATTTGCAGCGCTTGTCTTCTAGATGGAAGTGCTCATGGGTTTGGAAGGTGCTATCTGAGGATCTTTGAAGAATTTCTGCCTCACATCTTGTAGGTAGTACACACAGCTACTACTGAGTCTCAGTGGTGGAGACAGAGGATCCTTGCCAATCAAGTAAGCTCCTTTGTCTTAAATGGTGTCGATATTCTTGAGTGTTGTCAGAGCAGTACCCATCCAGGCAAGTGGGGAGTATTCCACCTGACTTGTGTTTTGTAGATGGTGGACAGGCTTTGGAAATCAGGTGGTGAGCCTCTGACTTGCTCTTGTAGCAGTTGTGTTTATGTGGTGAGCCCAGTTGAATTTGTGGACAATGGTAACCTCATGGATGTTGATAGTGGGGGATTCAGTGATGTTAACACCATTGAATATCAAGGGGTGGTGATTAGATTGTCTCTTATTGGAAATGATCATTGCCTGGCTTTTGTGTGGTGCAGATGTTACTTGCCACTTGTCAGGCCAAGCCTGGGTATTGTCCTGACTTTGTTGTATTTGAACATGGGCTGTTTCAATATCTGAGTCACAAATGGTGATGAACATTCTGCAATCATCGACGAACATCCCCACTTCTGACCTTAGGATGAAAAGAAGATCATTGAAGTTGATGAAGATGGTTGAGCCTGGACATTGCCCTGAGGAATTCCTGTAGAAAAGTCCTGGAGCTGAGGTGATTGACTTCCAAAACCACAACTATTTTTCTATGTGCCAGATATGACTCCACCAACTTGGCTCCTGATTCCCATTGTTTCCATTGCAGTTTAGAAGAAAGAGGAGACTTTATTGAAATTATAGATTTTTTTTCAGAGACTTAACAGGATACTTGCAGTAAGCTTTTTCTGGTCATAGTGGATGATCTTACTTGCAGTAAGAGTGGGAACCTCTAGAACCAAAGGATATGATCTCAGAATAAGAGATTATACATCTAAGACAAAGATGAGGAGGAAAAGCTTCTTCTCCAAGAGAGTAGTGAATCTTTGTAATACTTTTACAGCAGAAGGCTGTTGAGATTGGGTCATCAAGTATATTCAAGACTGAGATAGACAGATTTTTAATCAGTAAGGGAGTCAAGGGTTATAGGGAAATGGCAGGAAAGTGGAGTTGAGTTAATCACATCAGCCATGATCTAATGGTTTTATCATCTTCGTTCCATCCACAATGTAAATTTATTTAGAGAATAATCTGAAGTATTGTTAGCAGTAAGTTTCATTCACCTAAACTCAGCAAGCAAAACTGTGGTATGGGTTAATTAAATCAAAAAGATTTTAATTACTGATACACAAAATAGACAGTGAGCCAAGTTAATTAGAAGTAGTGGCATAGCTGAGAAGAAGGAATAGATAGAATAAGATATTGTGACCATATATGTTAGAGGACTTTTGATGTATAGTATTTAGCACGAGGATCTGAATGTTATCATGGTCTTTGACAAATGAACACTTGGTGATCAGATTTTAGCAAGCATGCTGACATGGAAGCAGTTAATATAAGTTACTGTAAAGGGCATGACTGTGAGAACGTCTTACTTCAAGTATTCACTTTTGCACAAAACACCCATTACAGCCCAGCATATTTCATCATACGCTAAATATAAAATACTGACACTGTTTCATTGCATTTGCTCTTTTGTTCTATTATACAAACAAGACATCAGCAGTAGTTGCCTATTGATATCAAGAAGGGGGACCTTATAGGGGTTTACAAAATTAGGAGGGGCATGGATAGGGTAAATAGACAAAGTCTTTTCTCTGGGGTCGGGGAGTCCAGAACTAGAGGGCATAGGTTTAGGGTAAGAGGGGAAAGATATAAAAGAGACCAGAGGGGCAACTTTTTCATGCAGAGGGTGGTACGTGTGTGGAATGAGCTGCCAGAGGATGTGGTGGAGGCTGGTACAATTGCAACATTTAAGAGGCATTTGGATGGGTATATGAATAGGAAGGGTTTGAAGGGATATGGACCGGGTGCTGGCAGGTGGGACTAGATTGGGCTGGGATATCTGTTCAGCATGGACAGGTTAGACCAAGGGGTCTGGTTCCATGCTGTACATCTCTATGACGCTATGACTGTATTTGTAGATTAAAAATTGAACTGGAAATGGTCTTCTCCTTCATTTCTTTCCAGATGAATTGACTATACAAAATTACAGTCACGTTGTTTATTCAACTGAAAACCTGAATGAAAATAGTAAATCCACTGCTTTTTAAATGCTGCCCCTCTAGCTGCAGCTAACAGCATGACATACCAGAATCTTTGTGGAAAAGAGCTGGAACAAAATTTACAGTAACTCTTTCATTTCCTAATACCCATATAGAATAGAGAATGTCCTCCTGTCAGTGTGAATAGATGGGAGCAAAGTGAAATCAGTTAAAGATTGTGGAAAAGAAGGTCACTAAATGAATCACTAACCTGTGCCCATTGTGAATTCTCACATTAGGAGTAACGTTGCTGGTTAGGAAATAGGTGCTTAGGCCAAATTATGTTATCAAATGCAAACAAATGGGTACTAATACATGCCCATAGAGTTTTCATGGCTTTTCAGTTGAAACTTAAGGTGATTGGACATTTGTTCCAGCATGGCAGCCTCGAAAGGGGATCTGTGTTATTTGTCAAAAAATCAGATTGAAGAATCCTGACTAGGAGATGCACAATTTAAACCAGGCAGAAACCACAATTTACATTCAGTATAAACCAAGTAATATAGGAACAATTTCTTGAGCTTGCTCCACCATTCTAGATAATGGTTAATTGTCTATTTCAGCATCATATTTCCATGATATTCCCACAGCCCTTCGTGTCATTGGTGACAAGAAACCTACTAATCAATGTCTTGAATTCACATAATTGAATCAACTTCCACAGCCCTTTGAGATAATGAATTCCAATGTTAAAATGTAAAATCAGATAGAGAAAATAAAATAAATTGACAGAAAAAAAATATAAATTGTAAGAGTGACAAAAAATAAATAAAATGATTTTAAAAATTATTTTAAAATCTCTAATTATAATTAAAATTTGAAGGAATGAGTCTCCAAGTTTATAAATTAAAATGTTTAGTGTCAGAGAAGACTTAGCACATCTTTAAAAATTCATTTGCACTTGAATGAACAAGCCCTAATTTTTAATAAATATCGCAACTTCATATTTTTCATGTATTTGAATATTGACTCTTTTGGTAAGATACCATTAGGAAAGCTTATGAGGATAGAAGAAATTTCCTGGTTTCTACATTTAACTGCACATGTATGGGTACCAGAACCTGTTGATTTATTCCAGGATAACGCTGAGTCCTGTGAGTCTCACTATTACTCTGAATGCAAAATTATATATTACAGTGATCACTCTTCACTGATGAAGGGCTTATGCCCGAAACGCTGACTCTCCTGCTCCTCGGATTCTGCCTGACCTGCTGTGCTTTTCTGAAGCCACACTTTTCGACACTGGCTGTCAAAGTTGAACATGTCTTATAACAGCGAAAGACACTGTATAAATGTGAAGGCTTTCTTCTGAGTGGATACAAGGGGAATATTGAAATAGTGACAATGACCATATTACAGTGGTTATACTATATTTTTAGTGACTTACATGCAGTAACAGAACATTGAGTTTGTATAACACTTATGGTGAATCTTTTTCAACCAGTCGCCACTTTCTTTTGGAATTTGTAGTGCTAGCCTGCCCATATATAGAATGCTATTGTAGACCTTCAAACCAATCTCTTGGTTCCTGAGAAGTCACTTTTTAAAAAGTTCCGGAGTCTTCATTTGTTGGAACTATTTGGCCTGCAGTGCACATAGACCCTTGAAGAACATGTTACGCTCCAACCAATTGATATAGCAGCTGACACTACAATGCTAGATCACAACAGAGGAACAAAAGCATCCAATTCTGGTTTAGCAACTCACCACCATAGTCCTGTCTGCTATTTGATATTTAACTTAAAACACTGGAGTCCTAGCATTTACTGAAGAAATTACACAATAAGGGAGTACAGTATACACATGCAGTCAGGTTTTCCAAACATTTACTGAGCATTAAGCTGTCAGTTGCCTGAGTAAGGATAGCAAGCAGAGGGAACTTCCACAGAATTTGAAAACCAATTTCTCAAGTTGCATTGATCACTTGTTAGATATTAAGTGGAGTATTGTGGACACTTGTGGCCATCACATCATAGGAAAGACGTGAATGCATTGGAGAGAGTGCAGAAACGATTTCCCAGAATGGTTCCTGGAATGACAAACCTGAGACTAGATTGAACAAATTGGGACTGTTCTCCATGAAGAGACTAAGGCTGTGAGGAGATCTGATTGAGGCTTTCAAAAATCATGAGTGAGCTGGCTAGAGCAGATAGGGTGAAGGTATTTCCACTAGTAAAAGAAACAAGAATAAGAGGGTATAGAGTAGAGGGAGAATAGAGACCCTTCCTCAGCACTCACTTGAAATGAAACTTTAACTCTGATTTCTCTTCACAGATGGTGCCAGAGCTGCCAAACTTTTCAAGCAATTTCTGCTCATGTTTCTGATTCACAGCATCTGCAATTTTGTTTTGGTTTTTACTATAGATTTAAAATGACATGCAAACAAAGTTAGGGGGATGTGAGATAAAACCTTTTTCACACAGTGAGTTGTTAAGGTATGGAAATGTGGTGGAGATAGGTTTAATTAAGGCATTCAAGAGGGCATTGGATTTTTTTTTGGATGGTAATGGTGTGCAAGGATGTGGGGAAAAGGCATAGATAATAAAGCCAGATCAGATAATAGAGCTGGTGCAAGCACGCTGGGTCAAATGGCCTCCTTCTGCACTGTAATAATACTGTGGTTCTGAGTGTAAAGTACTGCTGTACTGTCCAGGAGTCATCTTGAACTTGATATTTTAGCAGATTTAGCAGAAGTAACTATAACACAGAATGCTCTCTTTCTGTACATGCATGGGCTCTGCATCGTATTCATGGGCAGCACATGTAGCTTTCTTGTACGTGTGTGCAAGTAGGTTGGGTTGTTGATTTGTGGAGCTCCACACAGGCTCCTACAACACTTGCAAGTATAACATATTTATTTACTTAATTAAACATTAATATTCTTTCCCATAATGCACGGTTTTGGCTACTTAGAGCTGTATTAACACAACAGCCATTGTAAACACAGACTGAACAAAGTGCTATAGATTCTTGTTTCCATCTTGCAAATGTGAAACTGCTGGAAGATATCAGTCACTCGTTTATAGAATCTAACAATCTGTATTTATGGATTTAAAATTAAGTGGGTTCAGTACAAGGTAGATGATTTGCTTTGTTGGACTACTGCCCAGGCCTTGGAGTTGAAAATATAGCTCAACATAAAGTCACGTCTTTCAATGGCAATGCAGAATTTACATGTTCACAATATGTAGAATCTTATTTGACAGACACTACTAGTATTGGTTTAATACTTGAAAGTGCAAAAAAATTAAATACAAAGCAGTTATTAACTTCAATATGAGACTACATTAGCTTCCAGCAAAGGATTTATTCAATGTTTGTAGCTGACCCATTAGGTCAGTAAGATATTTGTCTTTAGCCCACAGTCTTGACCCAATCTGAACACTGACCCATTATCAGTACTAGGCAATACTGGCTGGAATCACAGATACAACTTTGTTGCCTCACTTGATCCACAGTTCACATATAGCACTGTGCGCTACTGGATCACATACATCGCACAAGAGCCCTTGGAGAAATCCTCAACCCATGGGTCTTCAGCACAGAGAGGAGGCTTGTGCGATAAGCTGCAATGGGCAAACAGTCAGTGCCAACTTCAACTCCAAGACTAACAGTGCAGCCGTTTTGGAGTCAAATCACATTTACTGTTTGGCTCAAACTCTTTTCTTAAATGAATAATTGACTCTTTGACTGCAGAGACCCCAGCTGAAAGCATTACCAGTGATGGGCAGGTGACATTTATTTGGACTGTCAATCAAATAAAATGAAGAAGGTTCATTACTGCTCAGACTTAGTAAAAATACACTGCAGCAACACAGCAAGGCCACCTCGACAGCATCATCCAATCCTGTATCCTCCATTGCCCAGAAAGATAAGGGTAGCAGGTTCATGGAGACATCACTACCTCAGAGCTCCTCTCCAATTCACACAAAATTCTGATTTGATCATATACCCCCACTCATTTATTGTTGCCTGCTGTCTTAGCCTCTCCAAATCTCCTTCAAGCATCTTTGCATCCATCTAACAGCTCACTTCCATCCAGAAGAATATCATCTGCAAGGTGTGAAATATTACATTTGCTCGTCAGATCCAAATAATTGATCTAGCTTGTGAATAGCTGAGGCCCAAGCACGGATGCTTACATTTCTCAACCAATCAGAGCATGCCAACTTAGAGTCATAGAGATATACAGCATGGAAAGAGACTCTTCAGTCCATGCCAACCAAATAGTCTTATTACTTATAGTTCTATTTGTAACATTCGGTCCATACCCCTCTAAACGATTCCTATTCATTTACCCATCCAGATGCCTTTTAAAAGTCATAATTGTACCAGCCTCCACCACTTCCTCTGGCAGTTCATTCCATACACGCACCACCCTCTGTATGAAAATGTTGCACCTCAGGTCCCTTTTAAATCTTTCTCCTCTCACCCTAAACCTATACCTTATAGTTCTGGACCTCCCTGCCCCAGGGAAAAGATATTGTCTATTTACCCTATCCACGCCCCTCATGATTTTATAAACCTCTATAAGGTGACCCCTCAGCCTCTGACACTCCAGGGAGGATAGACCCAGTTTATTCAGCCTCCCCCTCTCGCTCAATCCCCTCCAATCCTGGCAACATCCTTGTAAAACTTTTCAGAACCCTTTCAAGTTTCACAATGTCCTTCCTAGAGCAGGGAGACCAAAATTGCAAGCAATACTCCAACGTGATCTCCCAACTCCTCTACTCAATGTATTGACCAATAAAGGCAAGCATACCAAACACCTTCTTCACTATCTGATTTACCTGAGACTCCACTTTCAAGAAACCAAGAACCTGCATTCCAATGTCTCCTTGTTCAGCAACACTCCCCAGGACCTTACCATTAAGTGTATAAGTCCTCTCCTGATTTGCCTTTACAGAATGCAGCATCTCACATTTATCTAAATTAAACTCCATCTGCCACTCCTTGGCCCATTGGCCCATCTGATCGAGATCCTGTTATACTTTGGGGTAGCCTTCTTCGCTGTGAATGACACCACCAATTTTAGTGTCATTTGCAAACTTACTAACTATACCTCCTCTGTTCACATCCAAATCACTCACTTATGTATCAAAAAGCAGTGGATCCAGCACCAATTCTTGTGGCACATCACTGGTCACAGGCCTCCAGTCTGAAATGCAACCCTCCTCCACCACCTCCCTCTATCTTATACCTTTGAGCCAGTTCTGTATCCAAAAGCCTTGTTCTCCCTGAATTCTGAGTGATCGAAACATGAGGAACCTTGTCAAATGCCTTACTGAGGTCCATATAGGTCATATCCACTGCTCTGCCCTCATTAATTCTCTTCATTACTTCTTCAAAAGACTTAATCAAGTTAGTGAGACTTATTTCCCACACACAATGCTATGTTGACTATCCCTAATCAGTCCTTTCCTTTCCAAATATGTGGAAAACCTGTCCCTCAGGATTCCCTCCAACACCTTGCTTACCACTGATGTTAGGCTCACTGGTCTATAGTTCCCTGGCTTTTCCTTACCACCCTTCTTAAACTGTGGCATAACGTTAGCCAACCTCCAGTCTTCCGGCACTTCACCTGTGACTATCGATGATACAAATATCTCAACAAGAGGCCCAGCAATCACTTCCCTAGCTTCCCACAGAGTTCCAGGGCACATCTGATCAGGTCCTGGGATTTATCCACCTTTATGCATTTCAAGACATTCAGCACTTCCTCCTTTGTAATATGGACATTTTTCAAGGTGTAACCATCTATTTCCCTACATTCTATATCTTGCATATCCTTTTCTACAGTAAATACTGATGCAAAATACTCATTTACTATCTCCCCTGTTTTCTGCGGCTCCACACATCTGTGTCACCATCCATTTCTCCATGTTCTATATTTTCCTTCTCCAAAATAAACACTGGTGCAAAATTCTCATTTAGTTTTTCACCCATCTCCTGCAGTTCCATATGTGGACCACCTTGCTGATCTTTCATGGGCCCTATTCTCTCCCTAGATACCCTTTTGTCCTTAATGTATTTGTAGAAGCTCTTTGGATTCTCCTTAACCCTATTTGCCAAAGTTATTTCATGTCCCCTTTGTGCTCTCCTGATTTCTCTCTTAAGTATACTTCTATTGCCCCTATAGTCCTCAAAGGATTCACTCGATCCCTGCTGTCTATACCTGACGTATACTTCCTTCGTATTGTTGACTGAAGCCTCAATTTGGAGAAAGTGAGGACTGCAGATGCTGGAGATCAGAGTCAAGAGCGAGGTGCTGGAAAAGCACAGCAGGTCAAGCAGCATCCGAGGAACAGGAGAATCAACGTTTCGGGCATAAGACCTTCATCAGAAATGCCTCAATTTCTCTAGTCATCCAGCATTCCTAACATCTACCAACCTTGCCCTTCACCCTAACAAGGACATACTGCCTCTGGGCTCTCATGAACTCATTTCTGGAGGCTTCCCATTTTCGAGCCGTCCCTTTATCTGTGAACATCCGCTCCCAATCAACCTTTGAAATGTCTTGCCTAATATCATCAAAATTGGCCTTCCTTCAATTTAGAACTTCAACTTTTAAATCCAATCTATCCTTTTCTATCACTACTTTAAAATTAATAGAGTTATGGTCGCTGGCCCCAAAGTGCTCCCGCACTGACACCTCAGTCACCTGCCCTGCCTTATTCCCCAAGAGTAGGTCAGGTTTGCACCTTATCTAGTTGGTACATCCACACACTGCATAAGAAACTTTTCTTGTGCAGACTTAAATTCCTCTCCCAACAAGCTCTTAATACTATGGCAGTCCCAGTCTATGTTTGGAAAGTTCAAATCCCCTACCATAACCACCCTATTATTCTTACAGATTAACTGAGATCACCTTAAAAACTGGTTTCTCAACTTTCTACAATCTATTTGAGGATCTATAATACCAATAAGGTGATCATCCCCTTCTTATTTCTCAATTCCACCTAAATAACTTCCCTGGACTTAATATCAGGAATATTCTCCCTTAGTATAATTAAAAACGCCACTCCCCCCTCCTCTTTTGTCCCCCTTTCTATCCTCCCTATAGTATCTATACCCTGGAACATTAACCTGCCAGACCTGAGCCATGTCTCTGTAATTGCTATGATATCCCAGTCAAATGTTCCCAACCATGCCCTGAGTTCATCGGCCTTCCCTTTTAGGCCTCTTACAATGAAATAAATGCAATTTAATTTATCAGTCTGACATTGTTCTCTGCTTTATTCCTGCCTTTCCTGACGGTTTGACTGGCTCTTTTCCCCAACTGTAGCAGTCTCAGACTGCTCTCTTTCCTCACTCTCTCCCTGGTTCCTACCCACCCTTCCTTACTAGTTTAAATCCTTCCCAATAGCTCTAATAAATCTGCTTGCCAGTATATCAGACTCCTTCCAATTCAGGTACAACCTTCCTTCTTGTACAGATCATTTCTACCCCAGAAGACCTTCCAATGATCCAATAATGTGAATCCTTCTCCCCTGCAACAGCTCCTCAGCCACACATTCATCTACTCTATCCTCCTATTTCTACCCTCACTAGCTCATGGCAGCAGGAGTAATCTAAAGATTACTACACTCAAGGAACTAGTTTTCAAAATCCTGCCTAACATCCTATGTTCTCTCCTCAGAATTTCATCCTTATCTCTTCCTATGTCGTTAGTTCTAATATGTACAATGACCTCCTGCTGGCCCCTTTCCCTTTGAGAACATTCTGCATCTTCTCTGAGATATCCTTGGTCCTGGCACTGGGGAGGCAAGACACCAATCTGCTGTCATGCTGTCAGCAACAGAAACATCTGTCTGTGCCTCTGACTAGACAGACCCTACCATAATTGATCGCTTGGAACCTGATGTACCCTTCATTACATTGGAGCCAGTCTCAGTACCAGAAATCTGCTGTCAATGCTGCATTCCCCTGAGAGTCCATCAGCCCCTACATTTTCCAAAGAGCATACTTGCTTGAGATAACTTACCTGTAGGTCACCCATCTATCTGACTGTATGTTAAGTTTATCTCCCTTCCTGCCAACTGCCATCTATCACACCTCGTGGCTTCTGTAAATCTGTCATTGCCTCTAACTGCCATTCCACTGCCGATCCATGTGATCCGATATGATTCACAGCCAAGCACATTTCCTGCAGACATAATCGTCAGGAACATGGAAACTCTACTAAAAGGCCATCTCTGCACCTTAACAGTCTGCAGAAAATAGCAGAGTCTTACTCTAAAACAGTGCTCCAGGCTAACTTAGTACCAATGTTCTGTATTTTCAAAGTTTAATCAAGAGACAGATCTCAATAAAAACTTTTAATCAAAAATGACCCGCTCTACTCACTTTTGTAGATTTACAAAAAATCTAGCCACTTCGCTGTTCCCCTGCTGTGAGCTCCCCACACATTTTCTCCAAGGTCAGCTGTGAAGTTCACTGTTTATTTTTCTTTGATGAACTCTGATGTTCAGAGTTAGTTGAAATCAAACAGCAAAGGCAGTAGTTATGCAGGTCACCGCTGGGTCAGACAGCAGTGTAGGTTTCTTTCTCCATTGATTCACTTCTCACCACATGGTGACTGCCTTTGTCTCTCTCCTTTTTTAATCTGTTAATCATATTTTTCCCCAAAGTTCTAAAACAATCCAACAGCTTATAAAACAATAATTACTGCTCATAGAATTTGAGGAAATTGGCACCAACACTGAAAGGAGCAGTTCTTATAGCCATAATTCTTTCCTCCATCTTGCATTTCTCAGAATCCTTGAGAATGACTGAGTTCATTCTTGTCTCTCTTTAGTGCCTGTTAACCAGTTCTCAATCTATGTCATCTTCTTACCACCAATTGCATAGGTTCTCATTTTATTCACTTGATCTCCTGTGTGGGGACTCATCAGAACCCTTCTGAAAATCTAAATAGACCACATCTGTCAGTTCAGCTTATGTATTCTCTGAGTTATATCTTCAACTAAACTCCAACAGATATGTCAGATAGATGTTTAATTGTATAGAGGTTAAGTTTTGTCCTTTTCTCTGGACACACTCACGATCTGCTCCACCCCCTTTGCCAACAGCATGAATACCACCATAGTCTCGCCCCCTTCAGTTTTGAAGAAGTGTGCTGGACTCAAAACCTTAACTCTGTTTTTCTCTCTCCATGGATGCTGGCAGGCCTGCTGAGTTTCTCCAGTAATTTCTGTTTCAATTTCAAATCTTCAGCATCCACAATATTTTATTTTTACGGGGGGGGGGGGGCGGGGGCGACGTGTCAAGAGTTATTAGGAAAAGGTAAAAACAATGGAGTTAAGCGTTATCAGATCAGCCATGAACTCATTGATTGGCAGAGTGGCCTCGATGGGCAGAATGCCTAATTCTGCTCCTAAGTCTTAATAGCCTGAGATTCCATTATGTTGTTGAAGTAACTCTGACTGCCTGAGTGAATTGTAACACCTCATCACCACCATATGCAGGAGTTGGAGTTTATGTTGGATTTTCCAGAGGCAATCAATGGATTAATGCACAAAAAACTTAATTAGAATAATCCAAATGTATCTAGTACAAGGCAGAAGGGATTGCAATTAACTGGTAGACAAGAAACAAGGAATTGTGGACAAAGCTCACTACTAGAGATGCTGGAAATCTGTAATTCTGTCAGGGTCAGATAGGATTTGTGGAGAAAGAAACAAAGTTAATGCCCAGTGATGATGAGATGATAAAGGGTTTTAGAATGTTTCTGACTCCTCAACAGTAATCTCAAGCTCTCAAAGCTGAACAAATTTGAGGGGAAGACCATTGAAGATTGGATTGAGGACACACAGCTGACTATGGTGCCCATTCATGATGGAACATTGTATGTGAAAAGCCACTGGGACATTCTGGGAAGTCCACAATGGATCTTTGAAGTACTGACAAAGGGATTTGGGTACAACAGGAGCCTGGCACAGCTACATTAGATGGTTTATGAGTACAAGCAAGCCAGAGGGGATGACTTCCTCCCTGGAAGGACTAGGTGTCTGTAGCCCTGGAACTGGTGAACTTCTTCCAGGGCTTTCTGAAACCTTCCTTCAAGTCGACCAGGGACAGGCAGCTAAATGACCAATAGAAAAGTAGTGAGGGAAGGGAAACTCTGAATGAACTGAAGAAAGATTTGTAGTAACAATCTCAATTGTCTTTTTTTGATACATGGAATATGTTATCCACATCAAGGGGAACAGTTGGATTCCTAAGGCCAGGAAAGAGGCTATCATCGGGGGGTGACTGTCAGTGTCAACTGAACTTTTGACCTCAGGCTGAAGAAGCAGAAAGATCAAATTGTTGCACAGCAAGTGCAGGCCCAATCCTAGCCATCCTATCTCCACGTTAAGCCTTACAGCTGATCCCACCCAAGACATGCTCCAAAGAGGTGTTGGATTGGTGTCAAGGTTGGACACTTCATACAAGATTGCCCTCCCTCATCATCACCATCTGCTGCTGGAGGTTCTGTGACACACCCTGACATCTGGAGATACAAATAGTAACAATAGATGCTCCAGGGCTATTTCCATCACACAGCTGGCCAACAATCTGTCCCGCTCTTATCCACTGCCATTGGTCAGTGATAAAAACAGAAAGTGCCAGAGAAACTCAACAAGTCTGGCAGCATTTGTGGAGAGAGAAAAAGAGTTAACACTTCAAGTCCACTATGATGCTTCTTCAGAACTTTGAAGCATTAACTTGCATTTTTTCCACAGGTGCACCAGACCTGAGTTTCTCCACTTTCTGATTTTGTTTTGATTTTTCAACCTGTCTGGCCACATAATGAACCTCTCTCGGTCATCATTTCCCAGGGTGGGAGTCAAAGCCTTTGCTTCCAACTCAGGCATAAGAAAGTTCTGTACTGTGCCACAAGTCCCCCTGCAAATCTAAAATGCAAAGAAAATCTTTAAAGTCCTTTCCCATCTAGGCATAGTTGGCCAACCTTTAGCAATTCCATCTCTGTACCTGAGAAAGAGGTGCGATAAAGACCAAATCCATCCATGTTGTCCATGGTTAATCTTTTCACCGCTAAAAAAAAATCACCCTTAAGAGAAACCTTTAAGAGGTAGTTTTGCAACTATAGTAAGTGGAATTAAAACTCAGACTTGCTTTTTTTAAACTTAGAGTTTTACCTGTTCTTAGGAGATCATTTATGTGCAGATTTCTCTAAAAAAAAATAGATATAAATGACCATACTACATACATTTATATAAATGTCTACTTTCTCAAAAATCATTCCCTAATGTGCTTCTCAGGAGCATTTCTGATAAAAAGAATTTTGACAATTATGAGCCAAAAAAAGGAGACATTAGGACCGATGACTAAACACATGGTCATACAACTAGATTTTGAAAGGTGTTTTAAAGGAAAGGTGTGAAGTGGAAAGAGTAAGGGAGGAAATTCTTGTGTTTGGAGGCAAGGTAGCTGAAGATACAATATCAACGAGGGGTGAAGCAAGTTAGAGATGCACAAGGGATTGGAGGAAAGCTGCGTTCTCAGATGGTTGTCAGGGCTGGATAAGTTTATAGACAAAAAGGAAGGTGAGGGCAAGGAGGAATCTTAAATTCAAGGTGGACTGTGAGCCCAAGTTGCCAAGTACAAGGATGATGGGTAAATAGGACTCAGGAAAGTTTTAGGATACGCACAATAGAGTAGTGTATGAACTCAAACATGTGGAGCATGGAAGGCCAGCAGGAAAACAATAGAAATGATGAGTCCGGAAGTAACAAAATTATAAATAAGGATTTCAGTAGCACATGGGTTGAGGTCGGGGCATTGTTACAGTGATGGGAGTCTGCGTAAAGCACAGTTCATGGTATTATCCATTTATTGACAAGCTAAAGGTTGTATTCATTGTAATTCTTCATTTAGTAAAACATATTAGCTTCATAAGTGATGTTACAT